>NC_084856.1:919428-1541433 GCF_951802175.1 Populus nigra | reverse complement strand
CATTTGAAGATGTGATATTTGTGCTTTGTAATCCATCAACTGCTTTATCTTTTACTGTATTTTAGGGGATTTAATTATCCAAGCTAAAAGAAATGTTAGGAAATGGAAAATTCATAGTGTATTTTTTAATCTTTGAAGTGCGAGTTCGTGCCCATGGTGCTTGTTCTAGATCTTAAACCTGCCTTCCTTCCTTCCACATTCATTCTTCGGTTCCAAATTTTGAGTTTGATACATGTCCATCTCAAGTAATGCTAGATGTGATGAACTTTCCCCCCTTCCCTCGATGTCCTTGTATAATAAATCTGTTTGCATATAGCATTCAACGAGCCGTGTGCTTCAAGGCTGTGTATTGATTAACTTATCAGCTAAGATAAATGATGTCTTTGAACGTGGCATGTGCAATTGCCTTTCTTTTTTTCAAAAGAGAATCAAATTTAACAGCAAGGTTGCTGTTAATCTTCTTGTGTTTTCTTGTCCGAATCAGAGATTTATCTTAAATCAAATACAAAACCTCTGTGACGAATCATTTGTTTGGTTGATGTGTTTCTGAAGGATGCCTGATAGTTGTTAATTTGTACGCTTGCTATATATTATCATCAACATTCAAGGGATCTAAATTGGAAACTTAGTAATGATATAGCAGGGGACCGGTGGTCATCACATTTTCTCTGGTCTGTCCTCTACATTCTACTACTGTTCTCTGCTTCAGGCCCTTGATATTTGAGTGCCTCTAGTTCGTTGGGGAAATCAAGAGCATACGAACGTAATGATGGTAGGAACAAGTACTCCTTATAGATTTTAGCTATGGACTAGATTGGGAGCCAGCATTATGCGTGGGCCTTACCAATTTTTTTCAACTTGAAAGAAAAAATTTAGAAAAGGGTTGTGTTTTTTAAAAAAGTAAAAACATTCGATAGTTGGATTAAACCTTGAATAATATGATAAAAAATAACAAAAAATAATTTTCAGATGGGAGCCTTCATACAAGTCCATGTGAACGTTACATGAAACCTATTTTTTAGAATCAATTAAGATTTTATATATATCTAAATATTAAATTGTCCCTTATCAAACTTGATAATAACAAAAAATAAATCAAATGAAAATGATATAAAAAAAAAACCTTGAACCAAAGCAAAAAAAAAATTTAATTCAAGAGTATTGTGGTAATTTTATTGTGTATTTAAAATAAAAAAGCCAAAAATACTTATTGTTAAAGCCCGTTTGGGAGTGGTTGCGTTTGTTTTTTAAAGTGTTTTTTTGTGTCAAAATACATCAAAATGATATCTTTTTATTTTTTTAAATTTTTTTTTAAGATCAGCACATTAAAACAATTCAAAACACAAAAAAAATTAATTTTTAGCAAAACAAATAATTAATTTTGCCTAAAAAAAACCCCTTCACCCTGCTTTCAAGGCCATTTATATTTTGTTATCAGTAATAAAATTGTAATTTTATTGTTCCAATCCACCTTGATGTTGTGTTCGACAATAAAAACTCTACAATAATATCACTTCTCTTTTTAGTTCCTTTAATAAACCTGATCATTTACTTATATGATCTTTGATTCAAGGTAAGATTTTGGTGTCGTTTTATAAAGGGATATTGACAAACACTCCGATCCATCTCGTGTTAGTGGCAATGAATTTGTGCACAAGTTGTTCTGCGTTTTTTTTTTTCCAAGACAAGTATAAAAATATATTTAATTGATGAAGATAAAAAATAAAAATAAAAAACAAACCAGAAAATACACGGAGATATATTTTCTGTGTCTCGTCTATAGTAACCAAACGTTAATTTTTCAGATTGTGCTTGACTTTAAGTTAAATGATGAACTCTTTATACTTAATCCTTTAAATATTAATGTTTCTGTCTTCTAGATTGAACACTAAGGTTCTGGGCTTCTGCCCGAATCCCCTACATAACCACTCTTGGGACAAGACTTCGATTCGATTTCCAACTGGTTCGGAAATTATCTTAACAGCACTAAGCCCACGTCATAGCTTATGATTACCTCAAATGTTTGCTTGCAGGATGAAGCTGAGACCCGGCCCAAATACACTTTTTGAAAAACTATAAAAGCATAGTTATAAAACCACCCGGGAGCTGATACAATTTGAATTTGACTCAGTTGATTCAAAAGACCACCCTGTAATTCAAATAAAATCTTGTTTGATTTTTTTAAATAGTTTTGTTTTAAAAAACAAATAAAATAAACCAATTTAAATTAACTCATTATTCATTATGACTCAAGCTTTAAACCAAATCATGGAACAACCAAACTTCGCTTAGCCCCCAAGGCACTATAAATGACATGTCGCACCATACCATCATCCCATTACAAGAAACTTTGTCCAAGCAAATAGCAAGCTTGTCTGGTCAAGTAGTACAAACAAATCTATTAACTAGCATGTTACTATATTATAAGCTAAGTAGTTATGTCTTGAGCTTCTTTGGAAGGATAATATATAATCCATCATCCCCTTAATTATAACATCAACTAATATAACATATCTATTCATATATCAGAATACATCGTGAGCTAAATCGGAAGAGCCAACATTACTCACCCTCTCTGCCGTAAAGTTCTCCGGGAATGCTTTTAGGTTTGAACAGGCAGAGAACCATTCCGGGAACATTCACTGTCACCGCATGGGAAAACATCCCGTTAATTGCGAGGGGGCGTCACTTAGTTGAAGTGGTTTTATCGAGCATGGCTACCCTCAGTGATGGGTGCATTGGTCCCTTGGATGTTAGCGCTGTTAAGAAGCTTCATTCCCTCTTCACTCATCTGCTGAACTTCTGAAGGTGACAGGATCCTTATGCAACGGACACAGCCGACAAATTCCCTACACAAGCACATCAAACTTAGGCCTAGAATAGGACAGCTTGGAGATGAAAATATATAGAACGATTAGAATCTACACACGGGTAAAAAATAACTAGAAGCATGCCAGCAAAAATAGAACTTACTCCCAAGGATCATCACCAATGAGTAGAACATCATTCTCGTAGTCCACGTATACTAATTTCCACCCAGAACGTTTAGGATTGTTTAGAAGCCCGTCAAGTCCAAACATGCATTCAATAGCGGAGCATAGTTCTTCATAATTTTTAAAACTCGAGACATCAATTGACCTGCCAACAGACCCTGTCTTCTGAACCTGTAATAAACCCAAACATTGTTAGCACCTAAAATTGAAACATTCAAAAGCCCTTGACCACGCTCACAAACACGCAGAGGGCTTAAAACGTAGACAAAGGTTAACATTTAAGGAACAACTTCACTAGACTAAAGTCTTCCATATTCAAAAAGTTATGTGAATAATGCGATGTATGGTCCAAGCAGACAGTTAACAAATATCTTTTATTTACAAGACAATCATTCATACCTTGGTATATGTGCGCACACGTGGGGCTACTTGCTGCCATGAGCTATTCTGAAGCATATTGCTATTATCAAAATCAACATTGCTCGAAGATGTACCACCTGAGTTGTCAGGAAAGTCCTGCCGTGAGAAAGCTTGGGAATCTGCTAGGCTTGCTGAGGTAATCTGAGACTGAACATCCTGGCTTGAGCTGAGGTTGCCGACTAGACAATCCGAAGCATTCTGCAAATCAGCATCCTTTAATGTGCAGAACTCATCTAGTATAGCACTTGAGACAGAAGGATCGACCACAGAACCACCCGCATTGCTGGCGTCAAAGTTGAGAGAACCATAAATCCCACTTTGATCATTGCTCTCATCAGATAAATCCTTCACTGCACCTGAGTTTAAGCTACAAGGCTCTTGCTGAGTCAAAGAAACCAATTGGTTTGCTTGGGATAGAAATCTTGAATTGCTCATCTGATGATCCCACACATCTTGATTCATAAAAGGTAAAGAGGGATTAATTGCTTCCGGGAACACAACTGATGTGTCCTGTGATCCAAACATAGACAAGGGCTCCGATCTATACATCCCAGCAAGAGACATGGGATGTGATATCCATTCATCTGCATCTAGAAACGGTAGTGAGCAGTTAGGTGCAGTAGCATCAGCAAGAGGTGAATGGATCTGTTGGGAATTAAGTAGCGATGATTCTGGAAATGCCTGTGCAGGCCAGAGGCTGGTTTGTAATTGTGAGTGGCCCTGATTCTGGTTTTGGAACGCTAGATGATTTGTGGCATTCTGCTGGGTCATAGGACACGATGATGGTTTCTGCACAATGCATTCTCCTGTTGAGGTTAGCTGGCTTAACTGATCTGGCAAATGCTCAGTTTCTGCCTTTAATTTTCTTTCACCAACTCCAACTGATGCTTGATTTTCAACTTCGCTTGAAGAAAATGACTTCCCAGCTACATTTATTTTCGATGAAGATGAGATTATGGCATCAGATTGGTCTAGACAGATCTGTGAATAATTCTGGTTTTCTACAGACGTAACTCCTGACTGGTTTAGCTGAGGCATCTGATTAATTGTTGCCTGCATGTTCTTAACATCTAATGAAGCCACCTTCACGGCAGAAACTTCTGGTAGTGCAGCTCCACAGATTCCAGGATAGTTAATAGGATGAGGTTTCATTAGCATGTTAATCAGTTGTTCAGAACATATGTTTGACATTGAAGCATATGGGAGATTTGCATTTCCACTGCCAGGAAGCCATGAAAGGGGCTTTTTTACCAAACTCCCCCACTCAGAATCTCCTCGCAGGACAAACAACATAAAATGAATTTCCAACGAATTTTCCCAGAAAAAAAAGAGTCCAAAACCGAGCACCAAGTTAAACCTTACCTAAAAATCCAGACTGCAAGGGTCGTTTGAGACCTGAAGTCAGAGAAGGAAAAATAAAGAGACTTTCAGGAGTCTCAATTTCCCATGAACTAACCCTGTTCTGCTTATCAGAACACCCTGGCTCATCCCACTCCACCTGTTTGTAAAACGAAAAAATGAAAGTCAATTACTAATTAGCAAATCAAAGAGACAACACCAATGACAACACAAGAACAAACATCACTGTGAAAGAAAAGGATTTGGTCAGATCCACAAGTAGCCTAATCTACCTGAAGATTCCGCCACTTAGAACCAGGCCACCTCAGTGGATCGAAGTCACTGATACCAACTATTGTGCCCATATATCTGCGAAAAAGATTACAAGCAATTAATCAAGCACTGTATATTCAGACTTGCATAAATTCAGAACCTTAAAGCATGCAATAAGAATATAAATGCGTTCAAATCACACTTTTATCCTTATCACAGTGCGCTTAAGATGAAGAATTAATCAGTTGATTATTATACAGTGCTAATTCATAATTCCTATCTATGCAGAGGTTTTACCCATAACCACTGCCTGATTAAAGTGTAAAAGGATTCAAAGAACTCAGAATATTACCTGCGTTTTCCTGACTCTTCTGTCTCAAACATCATTCCAAACCTCATTCCGACTGAGACTTGAGTTCCAAATACAGCTTTCCGGAATTTAATCAAAGGAATGACAAAGTCTGAAGGGCATGCCCTATGAATTGTACAAAGCAGCAATCACTAATAAGAGTCGGATACCAGATAAAAAGGGCAAAGGACAACTAGGATTTGATTGTAAATTTAACAAACCTTGGATTGTAAAAAATGGTGAATGGGCTTCGATTGGCAGTAGCATGAGCTGCAGCAGCAAGGACACCAATGTGCATGCTATCAGCAGATAGAACTGATGATGGTAATGTCGTTTGTTGACGGTTTGCACGCCTCACACCCACCATTAACTGTGACTTTTCATCCCTGGTGATTACAGAGAATGGGTAGCTTTAAGATTACTATAGTGAGTTACAAAATCCATGAAGGTTTACCCATTGTTAACACATGTTCTTGACAATTAAATATTGTCAAACTGCACAACAAAGCATCTCACAATTTTGCAGAAAAACTGAATTTACCTTTTCAATTGAGAATTTCTTAGATAGAGGTTTATGTATCATTAATTTTTGGTATTGTTAAGCTAACTTGAGAAGGCAGGTTTATGTAGCATCCAGATAAAAAAATGCAAAGTATATAGCTTACCTGATGAACAAAACAGAATCACCTGCTTTAAGCCTTTTTGAACCCACAAATAAACTCCACCCAGTTGTAAGAAGGTGTCGTTTTGGCTGCCCTGCGTAAGAGGAAAGAAGCGGGATGAAATCCACATTCAGAGATGGTTCCTCGCCATATAAATTACAACTGAGATAGTTCCTCACCGCGGTATATATGGCGAAAAGTCCAGGTATTATCATGCAAATCCCTTACAACAAGCTCCTGAGTTGGCGGTTGCATTGTGTAATCCTGGGACAGACAAGCAAATTTAATACAACAGCTCGTTGTTTCTTCAGGGCTTGCAATGCAAGGATTTTCAACTTAGCAAGATTAGCTCACCAGTGGAGGGAAGAGCTTTTCTGCTGCCCTGCGTGGCACTGAGAAGCCACCGTGTGTACTTGTATCGCTAGCAGTCAAAGTTTTGCAGAAAAATTCACTTGGATGCTTGCTGGGCCTTAGCCCAAAATCTGGTATAGGGAAAACATCTTTTTCCTACATGAAGCGTAGATTCATTTTTTTAGTCTGGATGAAGGGATAAGCAAATGGGATGAAGTTAAGATAATCTGACATTATTTAAGCTTACAGTGTTCACTGGTTGAAGACTCATTTGAGCATAGATTTCATCTGTATCTTTGTCAGCCTATGAAATAAAGGTAAATCAGAGGTAAAAAAAAAAACTGCCCTTCTAACAAGAGATTTATACAACAGTGGTGCACTCTATGAAGAAACGCAAAGTGGAATCGGAAAAAAATGGCATACATGTAGGGTGACATTGTGAACTTGGCACAATAACTGAGAAGGCAGATTTGGGTAGTTGGGGATCTGTGAAGTAGCTGATCTTCTCGTGGAAACTGCCACCTACACATGCAAATCAACTGGTCGTCAGTTTAATAAATCAAGCCGGAACAATCAGCAGCATATTAAAAGAGAAGCTGTCAAAATTTTATCTTGGCAGGCTTCCAAAATCTTAGAATCATGTGTGCCTAATTTGGAAATGAACCTTCAAAAGCACAGATATATGCAGGAACATTTTTGAACTGCAGTTTCTGTTAAAACCAACACGAACTAAATTCAATTACAGTACACCATGCGATGCATCTACTCTTTCCAGAATGAATTCCTAATTCTTACTATCAGATTTGATGTTTTAGAATTGTAAGTCTACTACACTACTGACGAAAAACCATCCCACTTAACAAGAAAATGCAAGTGATGAGAGATCAAGCTCCAAAATGCAATTTGGTACAGTAGAGATCGCCTAAGAATGTGCTCCGAGTGGATATAAAAATCAGAAGGGGAGAAAGGGTCAAGATTAAACGATATAAATTCAAACCTGCTCACTGTGTCCTTGAGGAAAATAATACACCAGACTTCCAACCTGAGGCAAGGAAACTAGTGGGCCTGCACAAGCGTACCACAGCTCCGAGTTGATTGCCTTCCGTATTCCTGAGATAATGCACAGCAAGCTCAAAACATAAGACACATACTCTTGGACAAAAGAGTACCGTTTGGACTTGTAATTTTTTTGAAAGTTAAGCCTTCATGTAAGAGATTCAACCTTTTACCGGATCATTTCAGCCCATAGGCGAAAACGATTAGAAAAGGTCAAACTTTTATAAGAAATGAAGATTTTAGTGACATGAGACAAACCAGACTGATCTTGAAATTCTTTCAACAACTTCATTTCCTCGAGAAGATTTGTTGGAGCTCCATTAACAAGCCCTCCTGTCTTGATTTTCTCTTCCACAGACCCCATATTATGCTTCTACTTGTGCTGGTATATCCTCTCTACCCCACAACCAGAGCAACTCAATAGAAAAATGTCATCTTTACTTCTTCAACACCAAACCCCTCGATTACAAAAACCCCCCGTCAAACAGAATAGAAACTAGAGCATTAAAATCACAACCCTATATTCCTCCAAAAGAAGATAATTTTTTAGGACAGACCCATGTCAAGGAATCTTAAGCTCACCCAAAAGACCAATCCAATTGGTCACAACAGAGAAACCACCCTCTCCCCTTTGAGGAGTCCTTGATGATCCAAAATCAAGGAACAAAACCTGCAAAAAGGTATTCACTAGACTAGACACAGATCCTTTTATGGTGTGGGGCAGGAAAGAGAGCTTTTTTATTGACACAACAAAAACCAAAAGTTTTTTTCATCAAAGCACGCGGACCGAAGCATGAGTGTGGTGTTCTTGTAGCTACTATTCGTCCGACTTTTCAATCAATGAAACCACTGATCTCCCTCTATCATCATCATCAATAAATCCAAAAAACAAAAAGAAATCTTCCCTCTATCTATCTCATCGATTTATGTCTCTGTAAATGTGAAGCAGTGACACGCTGGTTCTTGCTCGAAACTAGAAAGGGTAGGCATACTGCTAACCTGCACTCACACTTTCCGGAAATGGCTATTTCTTTGCAGCTTTAAACTGTTTTAAGGCAGTCCAAAATCCCAATTAAAACAAAAGTAAAGGATGCTATAAATAAGATAAAATTAATAAAGCAAAGTAAAACAAGGAGAACACGAAATCAGGCACAGAGGATAGTGATTTCAACAAGTAATAATAGAAATAGTGTGTGTGTGTGTGTGTGTTTTTAAAAAGGGAGGGAGAGAGAAAGAAAGAATGCGAGAGTGGCGCATTTTAGCACGTGGATTACGAGGATTTATGAGGGGGTGCTCTTTTTTAGGGAAACCTTGAACTTAATCTCTCAGCTATTTATCGATTCTTGATATAGTCCTCGAACTAAACCTGCTCTCCATTGAATCCTCCACTGATTGATCGTCGCATGTTCTTAACGTGGAGCCTTAACTTTTTTTCGAAAGGGGTTAGTTTTATATGTGTTTAAAATAGAATATATAAACAAATTTTATAATGTTGTAGCTCGATTGTATGAAATGATAAGATCATGCCTAGCAATTCATCAGTTTTATTTATTTATTTATTTATGAAACGATCAAGACGAACTTACTTTGTTTGGGAGAAGTTTGTATGTGAGATCGGTATGATTTCCAAACAAGTTTCTATCCGAGATATCAAGATTGATGATGTTTATGAAAAGCTTAGTTTTTTAAGTGTTTTATATTGTGTTATTTTCTTTGGATTTCTTATTATATATTCTTGATGTATCTATATAATTACAGCTAAGCATAAAAATTAAAAATTAAAAAATATAATTGAGAAAAAAAAATTAGAAAACCAATAAAAAACTAGTATGTTTGGGTTTAAGGCTTTTGAAATCGATTTAATTGAACTAAACCAGATTTTTAAGAATGAATATAAAAAAGATCCCAAATTTTTAAAAGTTTGTTATTCATGATGATAATGCACCTTTTCTTGTCCTAAACCCTTAAGATTTGCATAGTTCTATTAAAACATGAAGTTAATATTTTTTAATGTATAAAAGATAACATGTTCAATATATATTTAGATAGGTTTTACTTGCAGCAAAAAATTGTAATTACACATATATATGTTTTTTATTTTTTTAACAACTTCGTATCTTATTCTACCTTTTTCTTTCTTTTGATTTTCATTTTTATCCATTTTATGATTTTATTTTAGTTATCCCCATATTCTATAAAAAACAACTGGACTTAGCCATGAAAAAAAACTCATAAAACCCCTAGAAAAAACACATGAGAAAACAACAAGTGTTTGATGGTTTTTCTTAAAAGATTGAATAGGATCTGGTCAGCCTGAACTGATTACAGTTATATCCGATTCTAAATATATATATAAGAAGCTTTGCTTTGGTTTTTTTTTAATAAAAAAACTGAATTGAACTATATCTACTTCTTTTTTCTAACCCAACCGAGCCCTAATTTAGCAATTCTACGAGATGGGTGACTTAATTGATAAACTTTTTGGTTTGTAGACTTAAATAATCAATAATTGGTGGCTAATTTCCAAAGTCTCTCCTCTTTTTTCTAAGCTTTAGCTTTTGGCTTTTGCGACATGGATCTTGGTGTGCTTTACATTTCACCTGCTCTCTCACAGCATATTCTGGTTTGTTTATGTGTTTTTGGTATCTTGATTGTTTGGAAATTAAAAAGAAGGAGAGAGGAAAGGCTTTTATATATCCCCATGCGCTTTTGCGGTCTGATTTATTTGACCGTTCCTCAAGCGTGCGGTTCACGACAAAACAATAGGGGGAGGCACAGGATAACATGAAGCGATTGCGTGTCATGCCCCCGTGCTTGTCTGTGCACGGCGCCGTTTCTGGCTTTCACATTTGGCCTCCGCATGGCTGGAGACTTCAAAGTTTATATCTAGCCTCCATTTTGTCTTCTATGTTTGTTCCGGTGTGCATATCCTCCTTGTATCTTGCATGTCAGTCCTTTCTTGGATGTGATCACGGAGTTCCTCAGGGTTGTATATATATTTAGCTATCAAATATCAATGCCTCTGTAAATCACGGTTGTTTTCCAGGCTAAATCGAGAGAATTGTATTTATTTATAAAGTTTTTAGCATTGTTTTTTATAACCTTAAAATGCAGAGAGGATTCAAGTTCAAATGGTAGATAAAACAACCCCATAAATCTCCAATGGCTAAAAGGAAGTAGAAGGAGCTCCTTGTATAAACTCCTTGTATGAAAGAACGAAAGGGGAACACTCGATTGCATACGTAGTTGGCATTACAATATATTTTTGGCCAGAAAGAGTGAGATTTGGTTGGTTGAGATTTGAAAGCACCAAAGTGAATCCACTAAGGAAGAAGAAAAAAAAAAGAGAGGGGAGACCTTTCCAAAATAACTGGTTCATGCCATGTTCGTGAATTTCCAGTAGTATGGAAAGGGAATGGGATGTCCATGCCGCTACTGTTGCATGGGCAAGAGGGTCACGCACGGATCTCCATTTATTATGATTTTTTTTATTTTTTTATTTTTTTTTTGCCATGACCAACCTACCACCACAATCGGTGGCCCTATCCCGAGAGAATAAAGAGCACAGCCTTTCCGAAGGTGGGGACAGCAGGAGTCACCCTAAGCAAAGAAATAAAAAACTCGAGGACGACTTTGTTGAATTTGTCTTCTAGCTAGACAGTAGACACCATGCCGAGAGGATCTTGCAGCCATCGATCCAAGTTGAGGGAGGGGACAGTTCCTTGGCGTGGCTCCGAGGCCAAATCCAAGCAAAGACAAACCTCATCCTCCGAATAACGTTTTATTACATCTTCGTTGATCCCAACAAATGCGGAGTATATAAATGCTAAGTAACTACTTTTTAAAATAGTGGCAACCATGCTAGTTCAATTTACAGCTAATAATTACACCTATTTCTCTCTGACCTTATCACCGCTGGTGGTCTCATATCGCCCCTCCTAGCAATTTGGCATCTTGAAGAGGGATTGACGTGCTACATAACACATTGTTTGCAGCACTGAAAAATATATTTTTTCTTAATTATAAATAAAAATATATTTGTTTAGTTAAATAAAAAAAATTTATAAGACTTCACACGTATTTATGTTTCAGATTTTACTTTTGTAGAGGCTAAAACAACCTATGACAATGATATTACCAATTTTTTTAAAAATCAAATATTTTTTTAAAATCACAATTAAAAATATTTTTTTAAAACCACTATGATATAAAGGACATACTTAATGAACGAAGTAAAGGTAACTCCAACCTTCAATATTATTATTATTATTATTATTATTATTAAGTTTAGGATTTGTTTGAGAGTGGTTGAAAATATATTTTGCTCAAATAATAATTTTAAAAATATTTAATTAATCAATATACAACATAGTTTTACACCTGTCCTATTAAAAACTTTATATTTTTAATACAAAAAAATACAATTTATAACTCTTCTTAATTATTATTTTTAAGGCATAATCCAAATGCCCAAACACGCACTTAGCTACCGTGTGTAAGCCAAAATCTTGTTTTGAAAAGAAGAAGAAGAAGAAGATTTTGCGAGTATTCTGAATTTGATTTTATTTGTAAAAAAAAAAAATGTCCCCAGCATACTGCTGTTTAGGTCCTACCACAGGGCCATGCTCCCCAGTAGAATTTCAGGGCACCTCTAGTATAGATTTGACAGTCCAAGTATCGCCACGTGATGCGAGCACGCATTATGTGGATGAGGAATATGATCGGACGGTCTAGACGTGACGCTAAAATCGAGTGGCACGCGGACTAGATAATTCGTGGACTCTCTCCTCTCTCTAGTCTTTCTCTAGCAGCACATTATTCTATGGCTTTGGAACTTAAACTCGCCGTATTCTCAGCTTGATATGTCCAAGCACCGTTGATCTTGTTCCACGTGTCCATCATGGAAATGGTTTCGTATGATTTGAGGAACGTGGGCCCACCAAGCTGATCATGTGTTTAATGCTATTTTATTGATTCTTGACTTTCTATTATTGAGTTTAATTAATCGTCAATTGTTTTTGTGACAGGGTAACGCACAGTGTTTTTTAAGAGTGTTATTTGTTTATAAATATATAAAAATAATATTTTTATTTTTTATATTTATTTTTTACATTGACATATTAAAATCATTAAAAAACACAATTTAATTTTTTTTATAGCAAATATATTCTTAAAAAATAAGCTCAGGTTACCCGCATTGAAAGAAGATGCAAGCCCATGTTGACATTTACAGTTTAAAAAAACCATAAATTATAATTTTTTTAACATGCACCCAGGCAACAATTTTCAATGAAATCAATATAAATCCAGATATATATTGATTGATGAAAGAAAATAAAATATATGATTGAAGTGAAACACAGCCTAAAAAACAAACCTACCCTAAATCTCGTGTATTACCATGAACATCTACCCAATCCAGTCTCCTAGATTGTTAAAATAGCGGGCCCTACCCACTTGTTTAAGCAAGGGACATCACCTGTAAGGGATAGAGCCTTATCATTGTCAAAGGGTGGGGACCACGGAGTGGTGTTCAATAGAAACAAGCAAGTTCCAGTGTTCCACAGAGTAATTTTCGTGGCCCCACAAAATATATTTTAGGATCCACATCTCAAAGAGTTCAAGTCATGGAAGAAATTCCATAATTTGACATCCATTTTTCATGGCGTAAGTACATGGACTTTAGGTGTGAACAGATGGCTCGGACCGACCCAGTACAATAACCGGTAGAGCATTGTAAAAAGGAGAAGATGGTGTGCCTGTGGGCTGGGACCCTAGCGCATTATGCCTCGAGGCACTAGTGTGGTTTCCTCATTTTCTACTCATGATTGTATCTGGGTCAATGCCTAATGATGTAATCTCCCTCAAATAAAGAAAAAGGAAGACACAGCATGCAATGTTTATCCTGTAAAATCCCCTAATGTTGTTTGTGTTGGGCTTATTATTCTGTCTGAGGGAAAGTAATTTGTGTTTCTTTCCAAAATTTTTTTTTGCAGATATAGCCTCTGAGTTATCCCCTGAAATATGTGTGGCAGTGTGGTAGCGGTTACTTTTCAAACAATTTTTTATACTGAAATACATACCAATAATATTTTTTTATTTTTTAAAAATTATTTTTTATATCAGCACATCAAAACAATCCAAAACGTACAAAGTATATTAAATTTTAACAAAAAAAAATAATTTTTTTAAAAATACGGTTTCACCGCGTCCCCCCACACATTCTTAATATACAGTACATTTACGTTTAAATTTAAATTCTTTTAAAGATATAAGTAGAATTCAAATGGTATTTAGTTATTACACTGGGATATGAGAAATGAAGATAACAAAGACAAGGTGGGTCCATCCATCAAATTGATGGCAAGATCACAGCCATACAATAGACGGGAATGTTGATCACTGGATAAACTTCACAGAACAAGCAAATGATTAAGATTATGATGGAGGATCTCAGCTTTTCATTGGGGTAAAAACAAAAGCATTTAATGGAGATTAAAGAACAAAATCATAACAAGTGCAATTCTCCTTGGATTTTGTTAGACGATACATGAAGGGAATGAACAACGGGAATCGAGGGCTCCACGAGTGATAATTGATAATGAAAGAAGCTATAAACGAGCGTGGTGCAAGGGGAACATGGAAGCAGGATGGCCTGTTGGGATGTAAGGGGACATTTGCTTCTGAATCTTCTGATGAGAAGGAACTCCATTTTGTCTTTATAGCCTCTCCCACCGTCTCTATTTTATTGTCACTTTACTCCTCTAGATATATTCTCTTTGGTCTCTGTGAATGTGGGCCGATATTCATTATTCAAGGTTACTTTACCGGCCATTTTCATCAATAAAGGAGGAGAAAGGGAGCCTTCTCTTTCCCACGTTTCCTCTTCTCTAGTGATTCACCTCCACCTTTAATCCAGATGGACACTTGCATGGTATGTTCTGGTGATAAAAGATGTTTGTTGGTAAATCAATCCCCCTGGCCTCGTTGCTGGATGGAAATCATTTGTTTCTTCAAGCCTGCAAGGCATTGCTCCGGTAGGCTGGGACTTAGGGTTAAAGTGCCTAGATTTAGAACCACTCATTGATACTCAAATAAGCAACTTGCGCTTCTTACATAATTTTTGTTTAGTGGTGTAGTAAATTTATTTATTTTGTGTAAAATTATATTAAGATAATATTTTTATTTTTAAAATTTATTTTTAATATTAATATATCTAAATGATTAAAAAACATAAAAATAAATAATTTAAAGTTAGAAAAAAAAATCCAAAAACACGGTTAGACTGCAATAACAAATCAGCATGATTAAGACAACTTGATGGTGTCATGGTAAACTCATTATCTAGTATGAAATTCAAGTAATAGATCATTAATCTCCACCCCACTTAAAAATAAAAACGAAGACACAATTTAACTTCAACATCCAAATCGGTAAAGATAGTAAAGTATTACACAACCAATTATGGTCATTTCCGTCGACTATGAAATGCAATGAAAGTCGAGGTGTGGTGTTAAGGACAATATTGCTTGCCTTTCTCTAACCTTTATTATTGGGATTTTTATGAACATTTTTTAAAATATTTAAATGACATGAGCAAATCTAGTCCAATAATAATCATGAAAACTTGCATAACTTTCTTTAGTTAAGCAAGATCTTAGCTTACAGTGGCAAGTAAGCCACTTAGCAATAGTCAAAGTGTCAAGTAATCAATAAAATAAAGACATATCCATAGTTTAAATTCTGCCACATATATTTCGTAATTTGTAAGTGAGTGATTGATTATAATTTTTTTTTTATTTTTTATTTACGCGAGATATCCAGGCTAGTTTATGCGCACTTCAACTAATTCTCACGAGCCATGAAGTTAATAACTAGATAAATCTCTAATGATCATCAATATTAGCAAACAAAGAATTCAAATCTGAGATCACAAGGAGAACAAATATTTTGATTCTAAATTTTTATTATTGGGTCACCTACTAGATAGTTGATTGATTGAAAATTTTGAATTAATAAGTTATTTATAATTTAACTCTTAAAAATAACTGTCCACTCACGACTATATATATATATATAGTTTTTAGTAATTTCTAATACTTTAATTTGTTTGCCTTATTGTGAAGAATTTTAAAAAGAAAGCTTGATGGATGTTTTTTATAATGCAATCCTTTAAAAACACGGGTAGAATAAAATGTTTTTTTTTTCGGTCTTACCGTGACGAGTTTTTTTTTTTTTGTTTTTTTTTTTTACGAAAGAAAGAAGCACTTTTATTGCATAGATATATAGATTTGGAATTTTTTTTTTGCTAATGCAATCCCTTAAAACTTAACTTCTTGCGGCAATATTAATGTTGCAATTGTTGTCGTGGCAATAGTGCTGGCGCTGCAAGTTTATTTTTTTTTCTTGTGGCTCAATTAATAAACTCAAAATTAGTATTTTTATTTTAAATAAGTTTGATGTTGTTTTATTTTATAAATAATTTTGGGCACCGTGCTAATTTTGTTTTTAAATCCCCTTTTTGTGCGAGAAAAACACGGACAGCGTGGCATTTATCGGGCTGAAATCTAGCCCATTAATGTCAAAAGACATTTACTTTGAGCCATGCCTACTCTTAACAGATCAAAAACCTCAAGGCCCAATTACTGTGGCCCAAGCTCTCCTCATTAATAGCTTCAACAAGTAGTGAAAAAACAATTCAAGAATCCATGCTTTGCTTTTGCAGGGTTTATCTAGGGTTTTGCCGCTTCCAGTAAAATCCCCAAATCCTTTGCAGCTGAATTCCAATTCCAAAAATCTAGCCTTCACTAATGGAGGGATTGAGTAAATCAGATGCTAATTTGATAGTTTACGTGCATCCATCGCAGAGCAAGAATGTTGATAAAGCAATCCTCCGTGAACTCAGCTCTTTGCTCTTCAAGTTCGTTCCCTTGCCGTTTCACTTTCTCTTGAATTCTAGACTGTAGTGTTATTTTTCTCATAGTGGGTTTTTTATTGCAGGTATTCTCAAGCATTTGATGGAGTTGTCTTGGCTTATAGTGTTGACCCTCAAGATAAATGTGCGAGAATTCTCTCTGGGGTTCACCCTTATTTCGGTGTCAGACTTCGAGCAAACCTGCTAATCTTCTCTCCGAAGCCGAACATGCTTTTAGGTTGTTTTTTCTTCTGCTTCTTCATGTTATTTTTTTCAGTAATTGTAAGTTGTTTTTTCTATACAATAATAATAATTGGATTAGTATTTTAATGTATGTATTTATTGTGGTTCAGTAACATAAGGTGTTTGTGAAGTTTATTTAGAATTGATGTTGAAGTGTGAGGTTATTGTTTTGCTTTAATAATTGTTTTATTCAACTTTCAGAGGGAAAGGTGGTGAAAATTACTCGGGAATCTATTCATTGCATTGTTCTTGGTTTTTCATCTGCAATTATAACAGATGAAAATATCCGCAACGAGTTAAAGTATAAAGCTGTATGTACATCTATACTCTTGTGCTTTGAAGTTCATATCGTTTTCCTTTCTGCAGCTAGAGAGTTGATATTGTTGGTTGTCACTTAATATTTGCTGTAGAAACATGGGGAGGGGGTATATGTTAGCAGATATCACAAGCGGCATGTGATAAAGGTTGGAGCTGTGATACGTTTTGAAGTCAAGAGGTGACATATTATTGTTTTTATTGTTATATTTTAGAATAGCTTGATCTCTGTGAAACACATGGTCCTTTTCCTTCCTGGTATAATCTGCTCATCCCAATCACTTGCATGTACAAGTATGACACACATAAACACGGACTTTAAACTGATTTCATTAAGGTTTCTAAATTCATTTTGGATGGTCTTGCTCCTAAAAAGATACATAACCCTTTAATTAACTTTCATTTTAACATTAATATCTAAATAGAAAAGATATCAATATGGAAGAGAGATCAACCAATCAACTTTCAGTAACATAGTTGTCCATGGGCATCTGTAGTGCATCTGCTTAATCATTGGAATGTTTATTGTGGAGAGTTTGACACCCAATTGTTCAGATTTTATTTGCTTGGAAGATTGTGTGTGGATAGGAAGATAGATAGGACTAATGGTTGCTCAGTCAGGCCCTACTTTAGTGCTAGCAATTTTTTTTTTTTTTAAAAAAAAAAACAGAGAGAAGAAGAGAACAACTATAATGTGCAAAGCATTCTTTATCAACAATCAAATACTTCTGTTTCAGGCATTAACATATATGTGATTTTTGCTAACTCTAGTTACTTGGTCATATTTTATCTTTGCAAGAATTGCAAGAGGTTCACGATGGTGAACAGGATACCATGTAACTTTTCCTTTTGGTTTTAATTTGAAAAGCTTTATGACAAGACATGCATGGTTTACTTCTGTCCTTAGTCTAATAGACAGACTGAAAATTGTGGAGGAAACATTTGACACTTTGGTGCTGGTGGATATTTTAAATCCCATCAAGCTTGGATTTTTTTTGTCTTATAATTTTGAAAATTTGGTTTCACTCTTCAATGCCTTTAGTTATACTGGCTTTATGATACAAGTAATTCTTCCTCTGACTACGATAAATTGTTTGGAGTCTCAGCATATCCAATCGAATCATGCTTCTCTTTCCTGCAGGGGGGGCATGCCAAACTCACTGCTGCATGCTCCCCTGTCATGAAATTGGATTAATTGAGTAATTTTACTGAGATGTATACAGCATAAAATAGAATTTAGTTTATTCGGATACTATCCATTGTACATGACTCGGTAAAGATCCTGTAAGTGTTTGGATTTGGTTAATTTTTGCAGTTTGGATGAGGAAATGCTGCACATTTCAGGATCCTTGATTCCAGCTAAATACTGGAAGTGTCCATTGGTTATGCTCCCCTGTCATGAAATTGGATTAATTGAGTAATTTTACTGAGATCTACACAGCATAAAGTAGATTTTAGTTTATTCGTATACTATCCATTGTACATGACTCGATAAAGATCCTGTAAGCATTTGGATTTGGTTAATTTTTGCAGTTTGGATGAGGAAATACTGCACATTTCAGGATCCTTGATTCCAGCTAATACTGGAAGTGTCCATTGGTTATGCTCCCCTGTCATGAAATTGGGTTAATTGAGTAATTTTACTGAGACCTACACAGCATAAAGTAGATTTTAGTTTATTCGTATACTATCCAGTGTACATGACTCCATAAAGATCTTGTAAGTGTTTGGATTTGTTTAATTTTTGCAGTTTGGATGAGGAAATACTGCACATTTCAGGATCCTTGATTCCAGCTAATACTGGAAGTGTCCATTGGTTAGACAAATATTTTGTTGATGCTGCAACTGACAGGTTTTCAGCCGAACTTACTTCTCCAAACCTTGGATGAATTTGTTTTCAAATTTGTGAATTTTAACTTTTAGTTGACTTCCTATCAGTAATAAGGAGACAAAGACTAAGGAAGAAATGGAAATGCAAGAGCAGATTACTGTAGGTGGAGAGACGTTGTCTTTTGTTAATGACCACGAAATTAAGAAGTCCAAGAAACGTAGAAGAGCAGAAGATCAATGAAGGCTGTTGTTGCTTCTTGTTGTTTGCCATACTCTTTGTTTCTTTGCTTATTTTTAGTCCCAACGCTGTTGTATAACACCGCATTTTTTCTATCTATTTGTATCCGGGGGATTGATTTGTTACGTGCATACCTTATCCATTCTTAATCCCAAGCATTAATTGACATAGATCTGTCACCGAGGACACATGCAATTTTGATGTAAATACATGTATTATGTTTGAAGTAATTTAAATTTCTGTTGAGGTTGCACTCGCTTTATTCAAAGATTCACGCATAAATGCCTTGTAGAACCGGAATTTATGTAACAGGACTTTCATCATGTTACATTAGCTGCTAAGGTTCCATTGCAGAAACCAAAAGGTAAATGAATGGGATGGACGTGTCATGCGTGAAAAGATATAGTCTAGGCTCATTGTGGTGACCGACCTTGCTGCTGGATGGTCTTCATCAACCAGTCTGGAGGACGCTCAAAAACTGCGCCTTTGGTGATTCTCCGGTATGTTGGATTACAAACACTCTGTACACTACAGCTAGATGGCCATGAGTCGAAAACTTAGGCCTCAGCACTCGAGATTTCGTGAATCTATTTTCTTAATTAATCACATAAAAGTTGGAGGACATCTAGTGTTAGTTTGTCAATCATTTTTATGAGGATTTGGGTGTGCAATAGTACATTCCATTTGCACCATGCACTTATGATTGGCATGGCAGCTGCATCTGCATTTCCGCTCACATAAAACAACTACAGAAATTAGAAACAGATCTGTCTTGGTGGAAGCATGATCAATTTTAGAATCATCATAAGATATGGGGTTTCTTTCATTCAACACCCTATATTCGATTATGGGCCCATTTGAATAAAAGAACCAAATATCTCATATTTCAAGCATATATTAGATCTGAACATTGATATATATATATACATATATATATACATATATATATATATATGAGGTATAAGGTTAGAAAGATGAGTGAGAGGAGATGGGTTTTTTCAGGTTGGTGAATGATTCTCACTTTCAAGTTTCATCTAACTCCCATGTGAGCGTCTGCTTATTTAAATCAGAAGAAGAATACAGAGAAGATCATGACAAACTTTTCCGTTATAACCCGTTCTTGTAACGTGCTCTCTTAGCTTACCAAAAGTATAAAGTCTACGTCTTTCTTCTTGATGAGAATGTTACCATCTCTTCTTGTGTGACCTTTAGCAGCCGAGTGCATGTGTCTTAGAAAAGGACGTAGTCGTTAACTTCAAATCTTTGTTTGGTTCACATCACCTTATTTCACCCACCTTCTACATGCATTTCCTCTCTTTGAAATTTTGTGTAGTTAGTATGGTTTCCAAAGATTTTTTTATGGACAAGAAGATGATATTGGTCATTAACTACAAGGGAATAGCCGTCCAGTTTAAAAACTTCCTCCCTTGATATTAAATTCGAATTAACTCAGAATCTATTTGAACTTGAACCTGGATTGGTATAAGTTTAAAAATAAATAAATGAAGGAATTGACATGTTGTGATCCCATCAAAAACCCATTATTATATGATTTTTGAGGATAAATTGATACTAGATTATTTGTCCACGCTATGTTGTGGGTCATATTATTTTTTATAAAAGGTCAAAAAAGAATGTTCAAACATTGCTAATATGTTTTTTAATAGAAAATAATTTAAATCGTGTAAAGATTAACATGATGTGACCCGATTGACTTGATAGGTCTAAAAGCTACATGCATGAACAATTAGAAACAATGTTGTTTGACTTAATAAAATTTCAAGATGACAACATATTAAATCGACTCAAGTTAACTCAGGTTAATATGATAAATCCTTGACCTGGATCATAAGATCGTGATAACTTTAAAGAAAGCAAATAAAAAAAACATTGTGAAGCTCAATTATCAATCAATCCAATATTAAAAGATAAAATAAAAAATAAATCAATTAAAATAAAAAAAAAACATGATCGAAGGGAACTCATGTTAACTTGATAAACCCAAGTCATTCAGATAACCCTATATAAAGTAAATAAAAAAAAAAATAACCTGAGTAAGCTGTCAAACTCATGACCTGAGTCATGAGACTAAGATAACTTCATAGAAAGCAAATTGAAACAAATTATGAAGCTAAGTTACCAATCAACCTAATGTTGAAGAAAGTCAATTTAAAAAGGATAAAAAACCTTAGTCCATTAGTTAACCCGTAAAATCCGTAACCCCATGAGACTATGGTAACTCCATTGAAAACAAATTAAAATAAATTATGAAACTCAATTTTCAATAAACTAAATATTAAAATATGAGATTAAAAAAACTAAATTAATTTTTTATAAAAAAATATTGTTGCAAAGAACAACACCTTGTGAGAAGGGGAATTGATATAAAAAGACTTGATTCAACCTTGGAGACAAAAAAAATTCAAGCGAACCAGGTCAATATGCGAAAGTCGTGACTCGAGTTATGAGATTTGAATAAATCTATTGAAAACAAATTAAAATAAATTATAAAGCTCAATCCACAATAAACTTAATGTTAAAGTATGAAATTAAAAAAAAAACACTAAACATTAAATTAATTTTTTTATTTTTTTTTAAAAAAACTATTCCAATAAACAATACTTAAGTAAAATACAAGTGCAAATAAGTAAAAGAAATTACGCATACATATTTGTTTGTTCTTTTAAAGGAGAGTACTTGCGACCTTAATTCTTGACAATATCAAGAAAGAATTTAAATCATTTGAAGTAATTAAAAACTAAAATTGTTAAGAAATTATTAATTAGCACTTAAGAGTACTTTGACTTCATCAACATCCAACTCCACTATCCTCCACCCATTATAACCCATGGTCTTTCACGTCTATCATTGTGTTCCCTAATCAATTCCTTTTCGATCGATGACTAAATTTGCTATTAGTAGTGGTTGCTCCTCAAATTCATTACGTTCATCATAATTGAGATGGGGTATTAATTAATGCAGGGAGGAACTACAAAATTATGTTCTAGGGGAGTGGGAGTTAATACAATGTGAAATATATGGATGGAAATTCAAATATATATAATGGTGGATCCAGCCATTGCACGTAAATGTATAGCAATTAATTAAGGTTGAAAATACAGATGAAAAATAAAATATGTGGCGGCAGAAATATAAAAGGATGATGGTTTTGAGGGTCTATTAGGGTTTTGAGATAGCTGATGTTTTTTGTATATTAATATTAAAAATAAAAAAAATTATCTTAATATATTTTTTTCCCAGCAACATACTCGATCCTAGTTACTAGCAGCTTTTTCATGTTGATTGTTTTTCTTAAAACAAATTCTGAGGTAGAAAGTTCGGTTTCCTTTCAACTACAAATTTACGAATCTCTTCTCTTCATGACTGCTTTATTTTATCAAGTAAAAGAAGAAAAGATGCATGGATGTGATGATGATAGAACATAAAGGTACGGCTGTTTGCTGGATTTTGGAGGGCACTCTGAATGTCGGTACGGATTTCTTGGGAATGATCAACCAGAAATGGGCAAAAACAAAAGTAAAGATTATCGTTCATAAACTATGTTGGAGCTAGCTGGTTACTTGCATAGATTAACACCCCCATGTCGGGATCTTTATGTTCGAAAGTGAAAACCCCCCTATAGTTTTTAAAATTAAACTGGAATGAAGTTGTTTATTGTGATCCAATTGATGAGGTCGATCAGCCCTGTTAAAATCTGATTTAATTTAAAAATATTCAAAACAATGTTATTTTATTTTTTAAAAAAATTCTTGAAACATTGATAAATTTCAAGTTTGCTTTGCGTATACCCAAGAATCAATAGGTTTGGTGTCAACCATTTTAGAAGCTTAAGATTCTCTATTCACCGTCCAATATATGGCACGAAAAAGCTGGAACAAGAAATACTTTTGCTTTTATCGTGTGCGTGGACATAATAATAAAGGCAAAAATCTAAGGAAGGAATATATATTAATCTAAACCCATACAAGTGTTGAGTTTGGTTACGTAAGATTAGGTTTCTTTTGTTGAAATTCTGTAAGGTATGGAGCATTGGTTCTACAATAATATTAAATGCACGTGCTAGTGCACTTCTATCTGTACTGTCTTCTCCTTTGGTTGCATAGGAGTACTGGAATTATCGCGTTAATATTGTGGTGGGTTACAGGTTGTGCGTATGATGTTGCTCGGCGGAGGTGGTGCAGCTGAAGTCAGAAAGAGTATTGGCAACCATTGATGCTTCTTGGGATGCTTACTATATGACAGCTAGCTAGCTAGCAAATTAAGTTGGAATTGCACCAAGCAATTCTCGAGACTACTTGTGTATGCATGGTGCGCATGCAGTCAATTCTTCAATCACGAATCCGTGGATAGGAACGGAAGATTTTGTGTATATATACACATCTCGTAATATTGCGAGATTATGATAAATATTATACCGAAAGCTAAATGTAATGTAAAAATCATGTGGATTAAGAGATTTTTTTATTGTGAATTATAATAGTAATTATATTTTTAATTTCTTATCTTTTCACTAGTGGAAAAACTTTTTTTTAGTTTTTTTTTCTTCTTATTCATTGCCTTTTCTCTCTTATTTTCTTTTAATTTTTTACAACTCAGATCATAAAGAGAATGAAAGTGAATCGAATGAGAGAAAACCATAGAGAGAGGATGAAGATGGTACTTCTTGTGTTTAGTCCTCCCTTTTCTCAACCAAATCAGCAAAAAAAAAAAAACAAAAGAAAGAGAAGAGGGCACCAAAGTAACAATAAAAAGGATATAGTCGCAACGGAGAGAAGAAAACAAAAAAGAGAGTGGGATTTTATGGTATTATTAATGGTGAGAAAATTATGTGGTTTGCTTTTGTATGTTCTTAAGAGTTTAATGTGATTAATCATTCTTTCATTGACAAAATAGATGTATCTAATGAAAAAATTCTTGATCTCACCATCAAACCCATAATTTTTTAAGAAAAAGTAATGGACTTTATGGGTTCTAAAATCAAAGGTGGAATCTTTTCAAAGATCTAACATGTTTTTGTTGTGTTTTTTTTTTTAATAAGGTTAAGAGGATAAGAAATGGGTAACAAAAAGTTTGGACAACAAATTACTGGGCAGAACAAGAGAAATTTAAGTATGTTGAATCAATATTTTATTGGAAAACAATAAGTATATCCTTGCGTTGTTAACAAGAGAAGCTTGCAAGAGTAATTTTTCTTTATTCCTAATCAAATTTTTTTAAAGTTGTAAGAGCGCGGGCATGTATTTAACAATTGATATCAACATAGTTAAGTTTAACTTAAATTCTGCATCTATTTATTGAAATTCAGCAATGTTTGACAAAGGTATTTTTTGTTTTTTTCTTAACAATACATCAAAAGTTCACAAGGAATTATTAGTTAGATATCCTGAGACTATTTAACATATTTGTATGAGTATTTTGGTCCTTAATAAAACTATTATCTTTGCATGGCTCATAAAAATTATGCAAATCCGAGACATCGGACCCAAGTTACTTGAGTCCAGCATCTTGAACCTGGCAAACATAATAAACCAATGTTATGTGGACTTTTCATTTGGGTTCCACTCTCGTTGTCTTGGTTGTGTATTACTCCTTTACATCTTAAAACTTTTATATCTATGTTACTGGGTTGGTGTTGAATTATTATTTTTATATTATTAGCTATTAAAGTTTATATTATCTTATATATTTCGCACAAACATGAACCAAGTTCAGCATAATAATAGAAAAAAAACATCGCAACGAAGCGTGAACATATATCTAGTATGTATGTATAATGTAATCAATGTCCTCGAGCACATACCCGAAAGGAATGGAAATAGAAAATCTTATATATAGATATAGCCTTTTAAGTATGTTGTTTTATAGTTTTGATGTCTATATTTAAAGCATAAAACAAAATCAATGTAAAAACTCTATAAAAAAAGCATGTACCTTTTAAAGCACTTAAAAGATAATAACAAAAGGAGCTCTAGTTAGTATGTTAGTATTAATATAAAGCTTAAACTTTAAGGTTTAGTTTAAAGACATGTTTGATTCAAACTGAAAAACTAGACCAGCACAATTTGTTCTATTCATTTTTAATTTGTTTCATTCAATAATTTGTTTTGTATCTTAATTTAACTTGAAACAAACAAAGAAAAAACAATTTTTTCTTGTATTTTCTTTTAGGTTTTTTTTCAAATAATAAAAATATTAAATTAAAAAAACTTATTTGAAAAAAAATAATTAAAACCAAATAAACTAACAATCAAACTATTCGCTCATCCTTGATGTAGTAACGTGAACCTCTGGCTTTGTAGTTTTAAAAGAAAGTGAACTTCTAGTTTTTTGTGTGAGTATTTTGTTGAGAAAAAGGGGTGTAAGTACAATATGCTTTATATGAGAGGATTAGTTTGTTTGTTAAACAATTTTTTTTTCTTATTTTTGACTTTTTGTATTCAAATCTTGAGATTGGTATCAAAGAAAATTTATTTTTTTTGGATATATTGAAATATGTGGTTGGTAATGCAGTGTATAATTTTTTTAAAAGTGCTTTTCAATTAAAAAAAATTTAAAATTTTTTTTTACATCAATATATTAAAATTATAAATAAAAAACACCTAAAAAAATCAATTTAATACATTTTTTAAATAAAAAGTAGTTTGAAAAGTAGATTAGACCGCAAAAACAAATACTCACTAAATCAATGTAAAAATACATCTTTAAAATAATTTTAAAATGAACTTAATATTAGTTTTATCTGTTTTATAGTCAATCAGTTGGTTACAAGTGGTATTATTATATTAATATAAATACACATTTATTCTTAATAAATGCTTAATTTATCTTTAATATTCATATAATATTAGGTTTTAAATTTAATATTTGATTTATGAACCTAGAAAAATATTTTGCAAAAAAATTTTATAAAGTTGTTATAATTATAAAATTCATATTGCATCAAAGCATTGTTCCTAAAATATTCTTAGTCGATGCTCTCTTTGATACTAGACATTCATTAGAGCCGTAAAGACTTATACATATTATGTTAGAAAACAATTGTTCTTATAAGGTGGGGTATCCTAAAATTAACATGTAGGTACTTGTCATAAGACATGTACATTGAACTAACTTGCATGAGAATTTTATATAGAGATATCACTTGTGTCCATAGAAAGGCTCACGTGATGGTTGTGTAAATGAAACAGTTGTTTTTGTAAGCTGAGGTATCTTAAAATTAATATGTAGGTGTTTGTCATAAAACATGTACATTGAACTGACTCGTATGAGAATTTCATATGGAGATATCACTTATATTTATGAAAAGGCTCACATGGCAGTTGTGTAAGTGATTCTTAAACTTAATATCAATAAATTATCTTATATATAGAGTGTTATGTTTTGATCCTGGTACATGTTATCCTGATAAATGTAACAAATTGGCAGACATCGGATATAACATAAACTATATGAAAATATTTGAGTGATCAATAGATGATTCATTATCCTTGATGAACTAGGAAAAATATTTCACATGTTCTCAAATAGTATTAATTGTTAAATCCTTGCGCAAGGTGAAATGAGATTTGAAAAGAGTTTTAAATCTTATTTAAATGATCAATGACTATAATATTGCAAACAAATATGATTTGACATAGTAAACTCACTTCATGCTAAAATATTTAAATAAAAATGTTATTAATGAAGAGATAATAATTACACTGAGAAACGTGATCTTCAAATATAAATTAATCAATTATTGAATTGATAATAAATTAAATTATTTGATTTATTTAATTATTTTTATTTAGAATTATAATTTATATTTGGGTCACCATATTAGGAACCTAAAGTGTCACATATATTAAGAACTATTAGACAGAAATTAAACTAAGATAATTAAATAAGTGTGACTTTATTGAAAAAATAATTTTAGAAATTAAGCAGTAGAATGTATTTAATTCATTGATTATAATTTTAGTCCTAGAATAATCAAGTAGGGACTTGATTGATTAAATTTTCAAAATTATCCTTTATATATATATATATATGTGTGTGTGTGTTATTTAAAGGGAAAATAGATATTTTATCATTTATAGGATTTTTAGAATTTCTTATAAATATAAAGTTATGCCTTTTATTTTTTAAGAGGTTGTCTATTAGATAGAAAAACAACACAAGTCACAAAATAAAAAACTAACACTCTTGCATAACAATTCATCTTTTCTAAATAGAGATTTAGAAAAATGTTTTTTACTGGTGATTCATGTGGATTATCATTGGAGACCGAACAATTAGATAACGTGTGGTCTGCGACATCCTATCATTTAAATAACTATTCAAAGTTAGAATTAATTAAATCTTTAAATAATAAATTTCTAAACAACTCTAAATTTATTTAATAAAATTTTAAAAACTTCCAAATATTATTTTAAATTTATTATTTAGACTGGATGTATGTATATTCAACAACCCAACACTTAGTTTTAATATGCATGTTAAAAAGTATAACATGTTTTGTCAACACCCTTATAATACGTAAAAAAAAACTCTCGTAGTCTTGAAAGGGAAAGTAGCGTGAGACTAACAACACTAGCGAGTAAATCGTGTCTTGAATTGGGGGCTTACCTGGCCTGTAAATCATGATTTTATCATGTAGCCACAAAAGATGCAATAAATGAACCAAAATAATGAACCCTCTGCATGTCAAACCTTTTTTTTTTTTTTTAGTGTTTAAAATTATTATAATAATTGTTTTATAAAATATTTTTAAATAATATATATATATATTACATTAGCATATTAAATTGATTAAAAAAATAAAAAGATATTTTTAAAAATTCCCAAAAGCATTTTATAACCGGAAAAACACTTCAATTGATAATAGACATCAGCAAAAGGCTTCTAATAGTAGAAAAGTTCATGAATCTTCATTTAAAAAGAACATGGAAAAATAGAATTACTGTGCCATTTCATTTATCATGAAAGATAAGAAAAAATAATAATTGATGAAGGGATTTATTAATAAATATGTCTGAATCATGACGATCCATATCAATATTATACTTAGTGCTGATGAGGTAAAACCAGATGGAATTAAGCATACAAGTGCAAGCTGATTCTGCAACTATAGTGTTAATTCTGACCTAAACTTAAATGTGATTCGAGTAGTACTTCAATATATCGATGATCCACATCATGAACACCTCCTCCACTTGCTGGACACATACAAGGCAGGCCAATCTTAGATTTCATTTTGGTCCACAATTCATGGTTGCCGTACTTTTTTAAATGTTGCTGACTTACTCCTCTTGCAATCTATGCATCATCATCCATAGCGTCAATTAATGACAATCTTCAAAGGTTGCTTTGTTGGTGAAGAAAGATTGCTTTTTAAAATAAATAAATAAATATTATTATTTTTTAAAATATATTAAATTGATATGAGCGTGCATCTTTAAAACCGTTGAAAGAAAAACTCGATCTCAATTAACCCAAAAAATACGTTTACCTTGGAAAAAAAAATAGCGTCAATAGCTAATATGATGAAATGATGATGAGTTATATATATATGGATAATAAATTTACTAATACATGCTTAATTATCAACATATATTTTATTGTGAAATAATATATTACAATTACAGAATAAACTAAAAAGAAAAGGAAAAACAATGATATATTTATTAATTATAGTTTTCTTTGCTGCTTTATTGTATATAGCTACAGAATGTCGATATACAACAAATGCATGGTGTTTTTTCGTTATTCAAGAGAAGCAGAAAATAATACATGTTATATATAAATCAAACATAATATACCATCTTTTAATATGTGTCCACATGAAAATTTATTAAGAGTAATTGTCTAAATAAAAGAAAAAGGGCAATCATAGAAATAATTTAGGGATTCAATTGAGAAATTGTTTTTTTGTTTTTTTAATTAAGAACTGGTCAATTGAAGATATAATGGGTATTTTGAAAAGAGTAATTCGCCGTACGACTACTAGAAAAATTAACGTTTCTCATTTATCTATATTATTTTCATTCTAACTGAGAACGACTACTAAAACAGTCCTAAACTAGGATTATACAATGAAGGGTCGTTTTCATTCGTATTGTGATTGAATGCCAATTTATATCATGCTTGCTCGATTAGATTAATTCCCACCCTTTAAAAACAAGCTTATCTTGAGGGTCAACTGCATGCCTGTTGTCTTTCTTTTTTTTTATGCCAACAAGGTACAGCTAGCTCTCTGAAAAGCAGCCGCAGGAGGAGAGTATTTACCATATAATTATTTGCTAAACTAATATGAAAATAAATTTCTGTATAAATGATTATATATGGGTTTTGGCTGTTTGTTTATAAGGGTGTGTTCATTTACGATGTCATGCAATAGTTTTTTTTAAAAAAAATATTTTAATATTATTTTAATATGTTAATGTTAAAAATAAATTTTTAAAAATAAATAAAAAATATTATTTTGATATATTTCCAAATAAAAATAACTTTAAAAATTAATTTTTATTACAATATCAAACACTATCTAAATAGACATAGAACTTTGAAGCACATCTATCATCCATTCATAAAATACCAAAATGTTTCTTATATTACAACATCTATATAAAAGAAAGTTAAAAACATATTAATTTGATTAAATTGATAAAGAAAAGCATAAAATAAATTTGTTTTTAAAACCGCTTTAAGACAAATTTCTGTCATTTATTGCTTATTATTTCAACTCGCAGAACCAAGGACTCCCATGATGCTTGATCAGTAAATTACTTAACGAACATAAGGTCTGGTAAATTCAAAACCAGATCGATCATAGACTAATTTTGAACAATAATTTTAACCATAGACTAGCAGTAAAATTTAATTATGCGCATGGATGCACGGATACAATCTTCTTTCTGACATGATAATTCGATTGTGAGAATTAATAAACCTGGGAGCGGAGCACTTTCAGTTTATCTAGGACTAGGAGCGATATCTACTGTCGGTCGTATCTACTCTTAGCCTGTCACATTAGCCTGTGATTTGTCTCGAGTTTGAACTGAAAGACAACCTCACGTTTGCATTATCTCAATGGTCTGCACTTAACCTTAACAAGATGATACGTGTCACCCTCCCAGCGACATCTTATATATGCCAAAAGCTGGTGAATTATATATAATCCAAAGCATTCAATATTATGATGAACTTGCTACTCTCAAGTCTCCATTAAAGTAATACGCAGGCTCTTAAAGTGCTTCTGAACTGGCTTCGCATGTCCCAGCTAGATAGATGCCGTGAAATTAACTAACAACCTAGCTAGGTCGGCCTAAACATATCTTATTAGCAGAAGTTTAAAACTATATTAAGGATAAAAAGGGTGATTAAAAGATCTAGATTCCCAAAACAAACGACAAACACTTGTACAAACTCATACCTAGTAACGATAATACAAGACAAACACACGTCCTCTTTCCACCTTCCAAAAATAATTAAAAACGTATCGTGTTTGTATTTGTAATCAATCCTTTACTTGTTAGCATTTAATTACTGTTACTGGCCGTAGAGTAGAAAAAGATAATGAATTAAAACAAAGAAATTTTTTTTTATTTTGAAAGTGTAGAAAATAAATTTAAAATTATTACAAAGATATATTCATTTTATGTTTTTATTTTTTCAATTAAATATATTTGTGTTTATTTTATTAATATCATTTTATTTCAAAAAATTAATCATAGATAACTTTAATTGATGTATGTTATAATATTCCCTAATATTACATCAAGATCAAGAGAGCATGCACACCTTATTTTATGAAGAGATATTTATTTTAAAAAAATTATCCAAATTCATGCTGGAAATATCTCAAAAGCTTAAGATAACATAAATTTCACGCATGAGGAAAAAAAGTTGTCTATAATATTTGGCACTTGTTATATAAATGTATTTTTATAGATATTTTCATTCAAGTATAAACAAAGTTACCAAGCCTAACTTCAATGATATGTTAATTTGATTAAAATTAGATTTAAATAATGTTATTTTAATTTAAAAAAACTTGAATTAATATTATTTTAATTAACTCAAATTAACATATTAAATTCATAATCGGACTCTTAAATACTGCAAGTTTTAATTACCATAACATAAAATCTAAGTACAACTTTGCCGTGTGGAAAATAATCTAAAAATATGAGAAAGAAAATCCCAAGGTTGATGTGAAAGGGTATGGCACAAAAAATAAAATGACTACTATTCGCTCTTGATTTTTCAAGACAAAAAAGCAGCCCGTACAAGGAGGAGACAGCTAGGATAGGGTCCGTGAAGCCCGTGACACAGTCGAGTACAACTAAGCGGCTACACACCTGGACGCCCTCCTTAAAAAGTACTGTCCGCTCTCCACAATTATCTCTCTCACTTCCGCTTTCTTCGTGTTCTTTTTAAGTCCAGTGGAATCTAAATTATGGTTTTATTGGCCCATTGGATTGTCTTGTGGGTCCTATAATTAACCCCTCTCCCATTGGTTGCTTCCAAGGCTGGAAAGACGGTGCCACATCAGCCCCTGACAATGACGTGGGGTAACGGTATTCCTTGAATGCTGCTCACAAACGAACCTCCATTAAGGACTGTTCAACGGGACCCATAATGTTCCTTTCCCTTGGAAGTCGAGCTTGAACTTTAGATAATATTTAGCTATGGAAAAAAGAGTTGGATTGAGTTAAAAAAAAGCGACATATTTTTCTTTTCTAACACATTTTTTATAAAAAGTTTCAGAAAAATAAGTCATGCTATAAAAATATTTAAAAGAAATTATTTTATTTTATTTTATTTTAATATATAGTTAGAATCACCTCATTAAAATATTTTTAGTTGTATCCAAAATGTAAAAAATTAAGCTTTCATGTATTATTGATGACCTTTTATTTTTCTTCTACTATATTACTTTATCTTCTTTATCTTTATTTGCCATAAGTTGTTTGATCTCATCTTTTTACCATTTGATCTTCAAAAAATCTTAGATTAACTTTTTGTTTAGGTTAATTAATTTGTAAAATATATACATCTTCAAACATGACTAAATAACCGTTATTAAAATATTATTTATGTACAAAAATGGTATTTAAAAAAATAGTTGTGTTCAAACTGTGTCATTTTCTAAATGATTTTTCAACCAATGTCATTCTTTCAAAAAATTTACTGAACTGTGTTATTTTTTTTTAAAAAAAATAATATGTTTCTCCATGATTCTTATTTTAAAATATAAAAATTTATTTTAAAATTATTATACGTATATATTATGTTTTTATTTATTTATTCAACAAGTTTCATGCTCAAAGCACATGTGATAAAATGCCAGAAAATAATTTATTTCTCACATGAAAATTGGACCTCGTAGCTAGCTAGTTGTTCTAGAATACACTTCCCTAAATCATGCATATGTTCCCCAAATCTTCCCACATTTGTGTCTGAAATAAGAAACAAAATGGGAAAATTTTAAATAAGAAGAAAACAAGCCATGAAAAATAATAGAGTCATGCAAAATCTATTTGTGTTGGGAAATCAAAGTGGTTTTATTTTTATTTTTTTGCCTTCTGATTTTGTTTGTAGATGTGTTAATAGAGTTAAGACACTGAACAGCGGAATTATAAATTGTGTGATCCTTAAATTCTAACAAGTGGGGTATTTAAGCTGCTAATGTAACTTCTGGGGGGATGCATCAAACCTCACGTAACATGGCTCGTGGACCCATAGAGTCTTGATTGGCCCTTCTTGACCACTCATAGAACTGAATTGTTTTTTCTTATTTCCTCTCCAGGTGACAATAACGAAAATTATTGATATTCGTGTGGTGACATAAAAGTGATGCCACAACTAGAAAATTGATCATCATTGACGTAATATTTTATTTATGTTTAAGCTATAGTTTTGTTGGCATACACTACTACAAAATTTAACAGTTTTACCGACGGAATTTTTCCGTCGGTGTAAGACACATATTCCATCGGTAATTATATTACCGACGGAATCAAAGACGGAAATGATCCGTCGGTGAATCGTTCGTCGGTAATGTTTTGTCCGTCGGTAAATCCGTTGGTAATATAATTACCGACGGATTTACTGACGGAACAAACGCGTCGGTAATAATTTTTTTATTACCGACGGAAATTCCGTCGGTAAATCCGTCGGTAAGTATTGAAAAACATTTAAAAAAAAATTCATTTTATAAAATTATAAAATAATTAAATTAACATAAATTAACACTGTATAATATATACTCAAAATGCTTAGAAAAAAGAATAAGAAAATCAATTCAAACAAATTTGCAACAAATAAAAAAATAAAATAAAAAAATTAATTCAACTAAAAAATTAATTCATATGAAAAAAATGAAGTTGCAATTTCTAAAAATTTAAAAATCCTATAAATAAATCTACTAAAAATTGATCTCATATGAAAAAAAAATCTCACAACAACATTTATACAATTATTAAGAACAAAAACAATTAAAAATAAAATAAAAAACAAATATAGTGAAAAAAATCATGAAAAAGGAAGAAAAAAGAAAAATCTTACCTTAATGTAGTTGCAAGTGAAGCTAAGGAGAGAAAAAAAATTTCATTAAGCATATTAATTAAAAAAAAAACTAAGAGGATAAAAGAAGAAAGAAGAAGAAGACATACCCAAGCATGGAGGAAAAGAGAAGGAGATGAGGAGAGAAAAGAAGAGAAAGAAATAGATAAGAAATGATGTTTTTTACATAAAGTGAAGAAGAAGAAGAAGACATACCTTAATTATGTTTTTTACATATAGTGAAGAAGAAGAAGAAGAACAAGAAGTAGAAGAACAAGAAGAAGTAGAAGAATAATAAGAAACGGCTCTGTCTCTTGTGAAATAAGGGCATTCAGGCTTTTTATTGGGACGATTTACCAACGGATTTACCGACGGATAATTAAATATTAATATTTTTTAATTATTCCGTCGGTAATTCCATCGGTAATATTTAATTTAAATTTTCAATTTTGTAAAATTTTTTCAGAAACCGCCAAAAAATTACCGACAATTTTTCAATCCGTCGGTGATTCCGTCTGTAATATTTAAATGAAAATTTTAAATTAATTGAATTTTTTCAAAAAACCGCCAAATAACACCGACGACTTTTCAATCCGTCGGTGATGTACTCTCTGGAAAATACCGACGGAATTTTCCGTCGGTGATTCCCTTTGTAATTAACATGATGAACAGTGTTCACAATTTACCAACGGAATTACCGACGGAATATTTTCCGTCGGTAATTCCGTCGGTAAATCCGTTGGTAAAAATGACACGTCATCATTTTTTTTTGCTTTGTTTTAATTTTTTTTCCCACGGTAATTCCCTCGGTATATACCGAGGGAATATTTCCGTTGGTAAAATCCCTCGGAAATTTACCGACGGAAATATTCCCTCGGTATTTCCGTTTGTATTTATCAATTTTCTGGTAGTGATATAAATATTTGATGGAAATTGATAAAGAAATACTTTTCTTGATAATATTATCGAAAAATAATGATATGTTGTATCACACTAATAAACTACTTATCAACAAAATATTTATTGATTTTTAATTATTTTTATCATATTAACAATTTTATCTATAATAAGTGATAAAATATATTTCATCGTTAATGATGATGGTAATATCTAATAAATATTTTTCCATCATTATACATTATCGATGGAGCATCATCCCCCAATAATTTTGTTGTTATTTGATAATTTTTTGATATTGTATATAGATTATGATTATGAATTACAAAAAAAAAGTGAATTTAATTTGTTATTGTGTAAATGGTAGGTTGCTAAAATATGGGAAATATAGCGATTAGGAAGAGGAGTTTTGGCATTTTGTTATGGGATTACAAAAAAAAAAGGGGAGGGGGGAAGATGGGGTATCCTTGCACATGGAGAAGGGTAAGATATGAAGAATACAAAATAACTTGAAGGAGAGCTACGTATTATTTTAAAGAAGTATTTTTTAGGGGGCAAAACAAAGGCATCTTCAATGGCTACAAAGCTCAACTACCAGCTATAGAGAGAGAACCCTTTTCGCTCCAGCTTTGCATGTGGTGGGTTTCCAGTTTCATGTTTCTACTTCGTGCGCCAAAAGCATCCCGCACGGACAAGGCATCAGATCTCTCGCTCTCTCTTTTATTTATTTTTTTCCCTCCCGCCCCTCTTTTTGCCTTAAACTCGGCGGCTTCTCTTACCAGCTACAACTGTTGCTGATCGAATATTACATTGGTTAATTTATCTTCTGGTCTGTAGCAAGTGAACCTGGGAGGGTATTAATAAGTGCATATAAATTGCATGTTTAAGATCAAGTTTTTTTGTTTCATGCAAGATCAAGCTGAAAGCACAGGGTGTGTAGATGTTTCATGGCGGTCATTTTAAGGAATAAAGACTATTTCAGACCCCAATGTTCTACCCGCTTGCAGCAATATGGTGCGAGTCTCGTTCGAAACTGTGGTGCGACGGGGCCGAAATGTCTAACTACAATTTTAAAAATATTTAGACAATTATTACACAATATAATTATTATTTTTTTATAAATCTTATTGAAAATTCCCTTTTGAAACATGGATTTTTATAAAATTTATTTTTTTGATCCGCAGTAACAAAAATTTATACAGTATCAAATAGAGGTCTCAAAAAAGTCTTGACGAAAGATTCAAAATTACCAACGACTCATGGCACCCAGAGCACTGAACGCGTTTGCTGTGGCCAGCAGCTAGGCTGCACATGAACGAACTGACACAAAATTAGTAGATTCGTTTAACTTTCCCTCCTTCTGTCAGCGGCCATATTGATGATACCGTGTTCATAAGGGAAATTAAATCAGGCGCGGAGTTTGGCCATTCAATGATAATTGCTACGTATATAATTTTAATTTTTAGGTGTTTTTTATGATCAAGACAGATGATTTCCTCGTGTCTCAATTTGAACCAATAATATTTTTCTATATATAAAAAATAAACACATAAATGGTTCTTTTTTTGTGCCAAATACACAAATATAATAGTATAAGATTTTAGTCATGTGTTATATATTTGAATATTTTTTACTTTTTAATTAATTCCTTTTCCTAATAAAATTACAAGATATATTTCTTTCAAGAATCGATTCTAGCTAAGAACTCAAATTCGATATGGATAAAAAATAACTATATAACATATTTTTTGGAATTTGTATTGCTTTCTATTTTATTTTTAGGATAAAAAAATTTCTATAATAAAATTCAAATAAGAAAAAATAAATTTAAACACCAGTACAAACCTGGAAAAATATAAAATACTATAATTTTTTTTATAAAATTTGGGTTAAGCATTTCCAATGAATATTGAATCTATTAATATTAATGGTTTCATACAGTAAAAACAATACAAATAAACATAATTACAATAACTACATTATCTCTCAAATAAAAATACTATAATATAGTTAAATTATAAAATAATTAATTATATATATAATTCTCCAACACAACACTTATTTATTTATTCAACCTTATTGCACTATAAGCACATGAAAGATCCAATTGAATAAATAAGATTAATCAAAGATAATACACAGAAACGAAGCACTAAAAATATTTTGTTTTAAGTTTACAAGCTCACATGACAAAGGGCAGAATGCAATGTATCAAATTTCAGAAAATCTAAACACTAATTATTATAAATACTGTCTTTTGTCGTCATTTTTATAAACACCACCACACATATATTTTTTATGTCGTTTCACTACCTTACCATGATACATTGTATCTCCTTGTTAAATCCTTAATTTGCCAAAAACATTATTGTATATTTGATTTTATGATAGTTTTTGCTACTATGATTTAAAAAAAATATATAAATTATAATTGCATAATCAATGATTTAAATTATTTTTTTAATGTAGTCCATACAAACAAACAATGGGTTATTAAGAGTCTACTTAAAAATGTGATTGCAGTTATTTTTTAAAGTATTTTTTATTTGGAAATGTATTAAAATAATATTTTTTATTTTTTAAAAAATTATTTTTAATATCAGCGAATTAAAATAATCTAAAAAATTAAAAATATATTAATTTTTTTAAAAATAAAAATATTTTTAAAATACAAAAACCAAAATAATTTTAAAAGAATGCTTGCTGTTAAGCAAACACAACCTACATAACGATTGACGCAAAATACACACAGCACTGCAAAACGTACAGTTAAAATTGCTGCAACAACAGCAGACACAACCGAGTAATTATCTCAAAACCAAAGGGCACTTTCGAACTCAACTCTCTATAAAAAACCTTCTCCCTCCAACTGTCTAAGACCCCTAAACACTCTCTCGCCTTCAAAAATTAAACCCATACAGAAACAACTCAAAGCACACCAAGCCCGAAACTACTGTATTTTCCTCCTGGTTTCCGTCAAAATCTAAATCTTCTAGGAAAATGGCAGCTGGGCAAGCAAAATGCACCAAAATCCGCCACATAGTGAGGCTTCGCCAAATGCTAAGACGTTGGCGCAACAAGGCACGCATGTCAGCCAATCGCATACCATCAGACGTTCCAGCAGGACATGTGGCAGTCTGTGTAGGGACTAGTTGCCGGAGATTTGTGGTGCGAGCGACGTACCTGAACCACCCCATCTTTAAAAAGCTCCTGGTACAAGCCGAGGAAGAGTTTGGCTTCTCTAACCAAGGCCCATTAGTGATCCCGTGCGATGAGGCCGTTTTTGAGGAAGTGATTCGATACATTTCACGGTCTGAGAATGGAAAATCTGGCCGGTTTGTGAACCTTGAGGATTTGCAGAGATACTGCCACGTTGGTGTTAAAAATGCTAAGCTTGATTTTTGGACCGATTCAAGACCTTTGCTGCATGCTGACAAGACATTCTGGTAAGGTGAAAGGCAGGGCAAGCCAAGAAAGAAATAAAGAGAGAAAAGAACCTCTGATTCTGACCCGGGGTTGACTCAGTCCGAGTCTGGGAAGCTCTCCACCGTAAATTTGGAAATAGAATATAGTTGCCGAGTTAAAAATTCATTTTGACTCGTTAGGTTTTCGTGATCTGTTGGGCTTTGCTTACCTGTGTACAAAGAGGTGAGTAACGTGAGTTTGCTGGGTTTTCTTTCTTTCTTTCTTTCTTTCTTTTTTTTCCTTGAGAAATTACTGGGACTGGTTGGAGAGTTACCGAGTCAAACTCCGGAGAACGCAAGGAGATGGCAAGACGGGGTGGGTGAGTCAACCACCGAGTCGTCCCGGGTTCTGAATCGGAGAGTAAGGAAAGCACTGAAGACTCTTGAAATATTAGACAGAGAGACCAAGAAAAGAAGTGATTATTGACTGAGCCACTTTGTAAATTCTGTTATTTATTGATTGATTAATGAAATAATATTGTAGAGATCAAATTTATTAATTTCAACATGCTTTGATTATTATGTATTAATCTTCACAATAATGGAATTACTAATTTCATTTCTTTTTAATTAATGCGCAGAAATAAAGAAAGATAAAAGGTCTTTAGTTGAAGAATTGAATTGCTAATGGCTTTTCTATTTACTTTATTAAATAATAAATTTCATTTATTTTATTATTTATGCCTTTTCTATTTACTTTATTAAAGAATTGAATTGCTAATGGCTATAGTTAGCTAATTTAAATTTAATAATGAGTCTTGGCTACTTTAGTATTTTCCATATTTTTTTTTTAATCGAATGCAGACTTTTATTGTATGGGTGAAAATATTAATTAAAATTTAAAAGTGTTGAATGTTTGGATATTTATTTGTTCTGTAAAGGGTTTTCAATCATGGTAGGCATTGTCGTGGGAGTTATAATTGGCATCAACCCACGTGAAAGAAAACGCATCATTGGCTTTGTTTCACCTGATTCAACTTTGTCTTCTTAACCCTTTAAATTATTGTGCTCGACTTCTCTGTGGGGAGATATTGCCACGGGACAAAACACTGCTTGAACTTGAAAAGATCTCTCTGTTGATTTGTTTTGGAGTCAAAAGTTAGGGCCATTAACCCATATTGCTATGAAGGAATCCCAATCTCATAGGCAGAAACAGCACACCTTTCTTCCACAGTTCCTGTTAGAAAGCTCCCCTGGTTACTGTTTGGAAATAGTAGAAACGAGAGCACAGAGAAAACATTTCTTTTTTGTTTAGAAAATACAAAAAATCATACAGAAATGGTTCTGGAGATGTGTTTTTTATATGTTCATGTTCTTCTTTGTATTTTTAGACACTAACCAAACACATAATGTAACTGTGAAAGGTAATGTTATTGAATTTTTTTCAAAATTACTTCCTAAGAACTTATATTTTAAAGGGAAGTGCGGGAATTTTATTAATATTAATAAAATACAAATAAATCACTGTAAGAATTTCATACATTGAACGAGCAATCGCTAAAAAATCTCAAGAACATTATAGTAACATAATTCAATGGTGTATTCTTCCTCTTCTTTTTGTTTCGTATCATTGCTTGATTATTAGTTAGATGCTGTATTTTATTACAAGGTGTATTTATTTATCATCCAAACTCACTGTCGTAGAAGATAGTCAAGGAAAATGCCAAACCAATGTGCTGCCAGACAATTATAAATGACTCTTCTTTGTTGATCTTTGACTGTCTTCTTTTCCTTTCAAAGGGCGAATGCACAGAACCGAGAGGCTTTGGCTCCTCTTCCAATACAGCCCATATGGCTCTGGTTAAGAAATTAGAGGCATGTCAGTTTTCAATCAAGCAAATCCACTACCTTAAGGTGGGACGATCAAGCCAGTAATTTGGTCAAAAGCACTTAAATTACGGGTTAGCATTGTTTTCCCTGTTACGTGCTGCATTTGCATGTGAAAGAGCATCACGAATTCGAGTCATCTACACTAAACTGACCCACCACAGATAAAGGGCAATCTTCGTTACTTGAAAATGACAATTCAAATATACCATTTAACAAGACAAATTCCCTACTTGTAGTGTCCGCCCCCTACAAAGTGGTGGATGTCTTCATCGGTGATCATTCACCTGCTTAAGCTCATTTAAGTCTAACTATCAGGGATCTTTAAGGGATGCTTGATGATCATTTGTACTCGAAGAAGTAGAACCTGGTGTAGTGGGGAGGCGTCACTTTCTTGGAGTATTTTCAAGAGAGAAAATGGAGGTCAATTTGTAGTATAAATGGGCTTGGTTTTATTGCTTTGTGGTGGCCGAAATGGAGTCGAGTTCCCAACTATAGTACTGTCCAGTGATAATAGAATCTGATTATGGTACATTTTCTTTCATTTCAGCTCTAAAAGGAGGATGATTTCACATGGTTGGTTCAAGTGTGATTACAACGTGTCAGGTAGATATTTGATCAATGATATATTCTGCATTAAAAAGAAGAGCATTGCTTGTCTGTCTGCGCACCTTAAAATAATTTAAAGACAGAAACATGGACTGAAGACAAATTTCTCAATCCCATTTACAGTTATTGTTTTTTTGTTTTAAAAATATTTTTTTACTTTAAATTAACTGATAGCCTCAACACGCCTCCTTTATAAAACTGGGAACATTCTAGTAAAATCTAAATATAATTCAACAATCATATAAAAAATTACAAGTTTTTTTTTTATTAAATCGATCATTCTGCACAACCCAAGCTTTTTCTTAGGCTTGGCCTCTTCCATGGATTCATAAATACTCTTACAGATTATCCACACAACTCAAATATGATAAATCTATAACTGACTTACCGGAACCAGCTGCATCGTTGTTATTCGTTGGCTTTTGAAAAAATCAATGGTTTTTCTCTAAACTCTGGATTTTTTATATATATATAATTTAGAATATGACATGGTATAAATGGGATTTGGAAAAAACCAACTGGTGTTTTAAGAGAACAGTATCCAACACAAGTCAATGGTTAACGTACTGGTTTTCAAACACTAATCACTGAGTTGAACGGCACTGAAAACCAGTGAGCAGTGACTAGAGAATTTCTTTCCCGGTAATGATTAACGAGGCCTTTCCCTTGGGCCGAAAACAATACTCGATTGAGGCCTATATAAACAGAAGCTGGGCCTTTGTTCCTGGGTCTCGCGATTGTACAATGAGATAGGCTTCAAATAAGCCTAATTAAAGCATCCAAGGACCTGGCTCAAATAATAAATAAACAATTTAACGCCTACTTGGCATGTTGAGCAGTCATTATAAAACCAGGGACGCATCTGGTCACTAGAGTGATTATTTTTTGTTTTATTTTATTTTTATTTTTTTAAAATATATAAAAAAACTGAAACCGGTTTAAATCAATAGGTTTTGGTTCTGCTCTGTATTTTATATATAAAAAAAACATAACCGACCAGTTTTGGTTCTGTTTGGTTTGATTTCTGTTCGGTTTCAATTTAGTTTGATTTTTTTAGTTTGATTTGATTTTTTGGTTTCAAGCTTATGAAACCAAGCTGAATCAAATATTTTTTTAACTTTTCTAATCAGTTTTTTTATGATTCAATTTTCTCAGTTATTTTTTAAGTGTTTTTTATTAATTTTTCAGTTTTTTTTTATCTACTTGTTTTCCATTCTTCTATTTTAGAGAATCTTGAAAGCCCAGCCCCAGAAACTTGGAGATGTATAGCCCGCTGGACTTGACCAGTTGAGTTTGTTCTAGCCAGGCAGTTCGATTTTCGAAGCTTCAAGCATGGGCCTAACTCTGTGTGATGGAGAAGGTGGGTCCGGGGGGAGGGGGCGGCATTAACATTGAGCATGATAACCCCATCATTGAATTGTCAGGTCGCACGCCTGAATCGTTAATTAAGCAGTGATCTTGTCCAAGTTCTCGAGGATGGATGGAGTTTTTCCCCCTACTTTAGTAGCAACGCTAGACACATATGAAAATTTTGAATTTATTTTTTTTTAAAAAAAAAAATTCGTTTTGTATCATTTTAATATATTAATATAAAAAGCACTTTAAATAACAATCATTACCACACTTTTATGATCATTTTGAAGATATGATATCAAAAATAATTTTTTTAAAATAAAAAATATATTATTTTAATATATTTCTAAATAAAAATAACCGCTATGTTTAAAAGTGTAGTTATATTTGTTTTTTAAAGTGTTTTTTGCTTGTAAATATATTAAAATATTTTTTTAAAAAAATATTTTTGATTTTAATACATCAAAATGATTTAAAAACATCTAAAACATTAATTTAAATTAAAAAAATAAAAAAAATTAAATTTTTTTAAAATATTTTGGAACACAAAAATAACACATGCCATTAAAAAACATGAGAATAAGGTATTGACAACGTTGCGTGGTGTCGGAGATGTAAGGCCACCAGACTGTCAACAAACCCTTCTTCCCAATAGAAATACAATTTAAGTGAACAGAAACTCTGTCTGGGCCAGTGCGGGCTTGAGCTGTAAAATTAGTTAGATCTGGACCTGATACTGATCGTAGAAACGTCCATTGAACACATCCACACGTGATACTGATAATAGAAACGTCCATTAACTTAAGTGGGGACACTCCAAGGACAAAATACGCACGCATTAAATGCATTAAATAGCCGACGACATCAATTGTCCTCGAAAAATGTTATAGTCGTTAACACTTTACGTCTTACAAGATTCATAATCCAAACGACTTTTGCACTAATCTTGACCTCTCTTATATTGTGGTTGCGGGTGAGGTTCACCCGCAACCACAGATTTAAGTGTTTGATAACAAAATAAAAAAAAAAATGATTTTTATTGATAGAACCTACCAATTTTAACTGTTGCACTACAGGTTTGGAGAAGCAGTATTTTTTTTTATTAGTTTTAGTTTTCTCTTAATTATTTTTCTGTTAAACATAATTTATTTTATAATGTACAAAATACATCAAATTTATGGTAGATAAATAATATATTTTACTGCTTCTCGTTGTGATTTCCTCTTAACTGTCGCACTGTTCACGTGAACAGTTGTTGTTCTTTTTTTAAAAAATCAGTGCAGTTAATTTATTTCACTCGCGCTGTTCACATGAACATGAACTTCTAAATTTTTTTGTTTTTTAAAAAATTTAGTTTAAGGTAAATTAAATTTACTCGTACTGTAATTTCAATTTTATTCATGATAATATGTTACCTAATTTTATTGCACGCTTAAAAAATCATGAAAACTGTAGTTCTTGTCGAATAAATTTTGAACATAATGAAATTGTAATTTTTTTAAAAAAAATTGAGTTTTACTTGAAAAACTAGTATTTAATATTATTTAATAACACTATATAAATTAGAAGAATATCGCATGATGATGTAGCATTTGTGAAATTTGATCGCAATTCCAATTATGTTCTTGCCGGATCCGACGCAGTTAAAAAAAATTCAGTTTTTATTTTTATTTTAATTGTGTTTTATTCATTAAATTAGAAGGATATCGCTTGATGACGTAACAAAAAATTCAGTTTTTGTTGTTGCGTGCTTAAGAAACCATGAAAAATATAGTCATTGTTTGATAGATTTCGTATGCGATGACATTGCATGTAGTTTAATGGAATAATAAATAAATTTTGATATCAATATTATTTATTTCATGATGTAATAATAGTAGTTAAATCTACAATATTTAAATTAAAAATATTTTTAATTATTTTATAACCTCAATTTAAAAAGCATTTTTTTAACCAAACACATTAAACTACTTTTTCTTCAGCCTCAATTTCAACCATAGTTTTAACCAAACACCTATTTTTTTAAATCAACCTCAACTAAAAGTACTTTTTATAAAACAATTTTTTTCAAACCACAACCACAACAGCAACCGCAATACCAAACACACTCTTAACGTGGTTCAAAATTGATAAACACGTCTCGTGGGGACTATAAAAACAAAACATGCATGCATTAAATCAGTAAATAAAATACACGCTACTTGATCGTTAGCTTTTTAACCGTAGAATTGTGATTGTGATTATTTATTAAAATATTTTTTATATTAAAATAATATTATTTTAAAATTATTTTTTATATTAGTGTATCAAAATTATCCAAAATATATAAAAAATTTATTTTTTAATAAAAATATTTATTTTTAAAAAAACATGCATTAACTCGCGCTTTAAAATGCTTCATAAAAAAATCAATCTCGTTATCGTCATCAACGTTAAACCACTGCTCATAAAATACATGGCCTCTCTAAACTTGTTTCGTCGAGGACAAACATATTAATTATTACGCTATTTGTACGAACACGCTCGCATGAATTCGAATCATTTTAACCTAAACAATCATCTTTTTTAAACTCTAAAAATACATAACACAATTTCTAAGTTTTTTTTTTCAAGTATCGAAGAATCTTCTAATCGTAGTCCTAACCTGGGATTTATTTTGGTACATGCTATTTAAATTCAACGTTTTCGGGCTTCTATACATAAAAAAATGATTTAATTAGAGACATTGACAGTATTTTTTATCATGAACTAAAAAATAAAGTGTAATTTTTTGTATACATAATTTGATATTTTGAATTCTAGTTAATTTACTATCATTTTAATAATAAACTAATTCTACCATTATAAATAAAAAAACTTGATCCATCTTGTAAGTTTTTCTTTCTTTCTTTTTTTTTTTTTTTTTTGAGAAATCATCGCATGCCTATAAGCACACGCAGTCTCCAAGATTGCTGACCAGAACAGGCCAGGCCGTGCATGACAGACCCCCTCACTACTGTAACTTCCATGTACAAAACAACAAACGAGAAGGTTATGATTAAGAGGCATACCTCTTTAGGTCACTTTGAACAGGACGAGTCTGGATTCTGCATATACTAACTGAGAAAAAAATATACAACGAACCAGTGGATCACTGTACATTCGTGACATCAAGCAATGGGTTGCTGGTTTCGCCCCTCTCTCTCTTGGAGTCCTACTCCCCAATAAAACAGCAAAGATTTATTTTTTTTAATCTGTTAATTAGAGTTGGTTGTGACAGAGCTCGGAGTTTTGGCTCCAGCTTGCCATGGATGATGTGATGATTCTCCGTACATTTCTGAAAATGAATTTTCTTACATCATTTTTTAACCCTTCAACTGCCAAATCTCCGACTAAAGTATGTAAAGACAAAGAGTAGTTACTGTAGAATTATTAAGAAAAACTTAATGCTGTTTTCGACCTCATTATAAATTTGTGATCATGTTGCTTTACTCATCAGTATCCTTTTTTCTTTTTCTTATTTTTGTTTCTTCTGGCTTGTAAATTGGGCTGGAAAACTAGGGTTAGTTTCCCTTAAACACACCTAAAAGAGGATTAAAATTCCACTAATTATCTTTAGTGATAATGGGAAAGATCAATTAAAGTGAAAGACAGCCATTATAAAATGTTTACTTTATCAACTTTGTTTTTTCTTGGCTCTTTATCAATAAAGGAATGCTAAAGTATGCATGATTAGTTGATTACAATGTGCTCTAAATAGCACAATATCATGATATGATGCAACATCAAGATTTAATTTCGTGATAATCTTACCTATCAAATATCAAAAGATGAGGAAAATACAAGATATTATTTTACTATTTCATTGAAATAAAAGATATAAAAATGATTGGGACAGAGGGGACGTCTCCCCTTTGTAGTTTTAAAACTCAGTCCGGCTCAATAGGTCGACCTGGCACCTAGCCGACCCGGAGCTGCAACCGGACCGGGTTTAAAAAAATAAAAAAAGGAAAAACTTGGGATGATCTGCGACCCGGTTGACCCAGTTAGACCCGGTCAAAAACTCGGTTGCAACCCTTTGATTTTTTTAACTAAAACGATATCGTTTTGATTTTTATAAAAAGAAAGATTGACCCGGACGACCCGGTCAAAACTCGGAACCAGAGTCTTGGACCGGGCCGGGTTAAAAAACTATGCTCCCCTCTATCTTTTTTTTCTTTTTTTGGGGAAAATCATTATAGAAACATATTTGTTTTTATCCTCTCAATCAAACACGTTTTGTTCTTTTACATGTCAATCATTTCTATTCCACTCCACTAACTGGACACAAGTTAAAATAATGATTTTTTCACAAAACAATGGCTGGATTGTTCATTACTCAATTCTCAAGCATAGAAATGGTTATGAAAACATGCTTATTCCAATTTACTCCACACTACCCATTAATGTTCCCTTTCTTCTTTCTGTGTGTATTTCTTTAATTAAATATTTTTCTTTAAAAAACACAACTTGAAATGTAAAAAGAAACAGGTAAGAAAAGGGCAACAAAACGAGAAATGAAGTGATAGCAGTGAAAGAAGCCTACGCTCGGCGCTAAAAAGGGGAAGTCTTCCTCGTCGAAGATAGGGTCCGTCAGGAAGAGCATGCTGGCTACAAGCCCTTTAATATCGTTTACGTCACAATGGGCCCTCGTTGAAACACATACGATGCCATAAATGAGGAGCTGGTCAGCTGGGTCCTCTGCTACCTTGCATCATGCTTGTTTACCGTCAAATCACTATTACCTTAAAACACACACAAAAATGGTCTTGGTTTTGTTAAGGTAGGTTTCATCTGCCAATACTGTCCCTTCTTGGTAGAATCTAGGAAAATTATTTGGTATTTTTTTAAAATCAATTTAAATTATTATTTTTATTTAAAAATGATTTTTAACTTAGATTAAAAGGTTGTTTAAAAATGGAATCAAACTTTAAATTCAATAAAAAAATAATATTTGTAATTCTTAATTTATTGATTATAACTTATCAGTAGGTTACACCATTTTTTTAAAAAAAATTTGCTTTCAATTAATTTTTTAATTAAATATATTGCTCAGGCAACAAAATATCTCACTTTCTTCTTTTTTCTTGAGTAAATATCTTGTCATCCCTGACCTCTCGCAGTAAAAAGGAAAATTACATTCCTTTTTTTTTTCTTTTCTTTCTGGTGGTCTTAATAGCTAGACGTGGCACATTGTAATGTCAACATGTAACATAAGACAACAAGAAGCTAATATGATGATCATCATGACCAGCATACGGTCCTAACTGGGAAAAGGGAACGAGAAATGATGATAGCCATGGAGGGAAGTGAAGGAAAAGTGGAGGTGTGGGCTGGCTAGGAGAAGTACCGATGGCAGATCAGAATCCAAAGAGAAAAAAAAACTCTCCTCTGTGCTATAAAGGTGCACAGGAGATGGCGTGAAGCTGTGAACTGTGGAGATGTGGTCCCTTGAATGGTATAATTTGGTTCCATTTCTTCCATTCCACCCTGTAAGAATCCTTTCGTGCCCAGAAAGCAAATTTATGTTGAAAATTCCCACGAAGATAAGTAATATGTAATGTTAAATATGGGGCTCCATGTTACTCATCATTCTCGTCCACTACTGACTGCCCTTTTTGGATACAATGGAAGTCAGTATCACTTGCCACTGATATTGATGTTTTTGGATACAATAAATAATAAATTTATTTATTGTTTAATTTATTTTTAGATTATTTTCATATACTAATATTAAAAATTATTATTTTAATATATTTTTAAACAAAATAACATTTTTTAAAAAATAACCACTGCTAAATTTTCAAACCACCCTTCCTTTCATTGTAGAGCTAGCTAGCTAGCGGTGGCTTCTCTCTCTTTGATGGTGGATTGTGTCCTTCCTTCCATTAAATTTAGCATCAATTGTCAGGGAACCTTTAGGCCTAGTCGTACTAGCTTGGCCAATGGACACTCTAATTCAAACAAACCGTCCTCAATAAACATGCGAGGAGAAAGATTATCTAGTTCAGAACATCTGGGCTCTTTTCTTTTCTCTTCGATCGAAATGGAGAAGGGGGTAATTGCAGATCAACGACAGCCTTTAACAATATCGATCTCTCTCTTCAAAAAATAATATCGAGATCCAATCGAATCGTTTCGAAAAATGTTTCACTTTTGATTTGCAAAATTGAGTTTTAATACTGTTTTACACCTTTTCACATAACATGAAGTCATGAACACACGTTAAACTAGCAAAGTTATTTTCTTCATTGTATCGTGGTGTGGTTGGAAATGCTGGTATTATTATAATTTTAAAAATTATTTAGTATTTGTTGTTTAATCAGATTTACATTTTAAATTATGATAAAAAACTTAAATTTACAAAAAAATTTACAATTTTAAACCATATCCACAAAACCTATTATGATGTTAATCACTTACTAATCTCTACTTTCAATAGTGAGTTAGCAGATTAATGTCCGGTAATTAGCATGCTTGCATACTAGAGACAGGATTTAACCCAACTTTTTTAAAAAGGGAATTCAATCACCCACCAATCTACTTGCGTGGCGATGTTTAAAGTATAGAACACAAATAGACAACCTTAGCCACTTGTTAACTAATCCAGTCTAAAGGTCCCTGCCTTGTAAGGAGATGCTGTCACTCTAGCTGGCAATGTGGAATTTTTCTTCGTAAATAGGTGTTTTATGAGGAACCATTTGTTTTCTTTCCTCTATCCTTTACTCTCTGCAGCTCGAATATATTTTAACAAATAACAAAACTTGCTTGACAGTTCGAGATTATTTTTTTAAACCAGCATTTTGCTCAATTAGATACCCAATGAGTAAAAACATTTTCAATCGAGTCCCTCTACCGTGTGTTAATATTTTTCTGTTAAAATTCTAGAAGCTCTCGTTCCATGCAGTGATAAAACAGCCTATTAAAGAGAACCTTACATTTCCTGTTGATATTGGAAATTATTGTAGATCAAGAATCGACCGAAAAAAAAAAGTGGTTTAATTGATAATTGGTACATGTATAATTGAGGATTAACCCGAATTTATTTTTGTGTGTGTGGTTATTGTCAAGTGTGAATTGACATCGGTGCCGAATTGTCCAAGCCATTATGATAGCTCCATTCAAATTATTAAAGACTTGATTACAGAGTATTAACAGGGGTAAAGTTATGCAAAATTCACATGATTTATGACTATAATATGATGGGAATAAGGATATTAACACTTGATGACATGTTCTTTAAAATATGAGCACCAATAATTAAATTTATTGTTGCAGGAAAATGACATAGCGCCTCATACCTAATACGGCCTGTAGCTAGCAAGGGTGGGTCAGATTAGCGACAGCCATACGGGTATGATAAGACTAAACTTGTTCATATGCACGCAAAACTCAGGTATGTGAGTGAAAATTATGTCTTTCAGTTTCTATAATGGAGAAAGTTAGCAAATTATTATCGGATGATTTTGATGATTAGCGTGTTTATGCCTATTCAAATCAGGTTGTTAGCTTGTAATCTCTGCGCCATGGCTTGAGGTGAAGGTCCTTTGGTAGTGTCATTTCGAAGTCGTGGGATTGGAGCTCTGCTGTGATATCTTTTCAAAAATACATTCAACAGCAACGCACAACCAGTCATAAAAAGCTATATCTTCATACCATATTAAGCTAGGCCATTGTTTCACGAGCTTGACGTGTCAAACACAGACTCCAGATCAATTCTTGTTTGTGTGGAAGAAAAGGCCAAGTGAGATAGGGAAATATCACTGCACGCAATCACACATGAGATAATTACATAAAAAATGTAACCGGGACGCCAATTCACAGTTTATCTTTTACAGCAAATGGTTTGCGATTTCCTGGCGTTGGCTCAAGTGGTTAGGTTTATTTCTAATACTAAAAAATGCAAGTTGTTACTAAAAGATCTGGGCGTGGGAGGTTAGGTTCGCTTAATATATAATTTGGGAAAGGATTTAAGCTATGTTGCCATAGTTGTTATTATAATTATAAAATTCAATGTAATTTAAGATTCGGGATTGTCGGTTGAGTGAGTTAATTTGTATGTCAGTGAATTACACCAAGTTTTATGTTTTTTTTTTAAATATCCAAAATAACATTGTTATTATAAAAATAATTGTTGAATTTCCAAGTTAGATTAAAGGTTGCCGATTAAGCCGAGTCCGGTCTTGTAAGTGTGCTTTTTGCTGTAGTTTTTGTTGTAAATGGTGTTCTAAACTGTGGTTGCAGATAAGTATACATGTTTGGGAGAATGTTAATCGTTATTTTTTATTTTTTTAAAATTATTTTTGATATTATTACATTAAAATATTAAAAATTATTAAAAAAGTATATTAATTTAAAGTAAAGAAAAAAATTTTAATTTTTTTTAAAAGTGCTTCCGAAACACAACAATAAAAAGCAGAGGATATAGAAGGTTTTATGAAAATTGTGGTGTCTAGAATGGTAAACCGGGTTTTAATTAAGGATATTTGGTTACAAAACATGATGTGTTTTTTGTTTACATGTTGGGTTTCTCTGGGCCTTTTGAGCAGAAGGCTTGATTACGTTGTTTGTCCTTTAGCGGCAGGTGAAGGCTTCTTCCTCTTCATCTTCTCCTGCCGACGCTTGTCGGTTTCGATAACGAAGGACATCGGTTTTATGAAACGTGGTCGCTCTCTTTCGAGTGTTTTGTCTAGTGGTCCCTGCTTGGTGTAAAGGCTAATATAGCAGAACACGCCTTTTAACTGCCCTTGGATTCTATTCCCTCGGACCGTCAGCTGGATAATTTGCTAGATATTTTTTAAAAATGTTTTTTTATTAAAAATATATTAAATAATATTTTTTATTTTTTAAAATGTTAAAAAAAATAATTTATAAAAAAATAAAAAAAAAACACGAGAATAAACAAGCTTTTAGCATCGTCTGTTTGAGACGGTTCTGGCTGCCTTTTACGGCCATTGTCATCCTCGACGCGCCACTCGGTGGTCAGGTCATTGAAGTTCATGACGGGGTTTGGCTATCTTATGTACACAAATTATATAACAAGAATCTCATCTAATTTTATAAAATGCAATGAATTAAAAGGTTTTATAATTAATATTGCTACTACTAGGTGGGGTAGTCATGCCAGCTATGCCTACGAGGCTAGTGTTCGCGCACACAAGTAGGATTCACTAGTATGCGTGGCAGTGTGGGTGCTGGGACCTGGGTAACATAAAACTCAGATGAGAATAAGAGTGGGTGGCAGTTTTGCTTTCGATTTGAAGTGCGATTAAAATATTAATTCAATATTTATTTTAATCCAATAGATCTTTGTTTGCATTGTTAAATATTCATTAAATCAAGGATGTTAATTTCATCTTTAACTCTTTATATTTATTTGAACCAGCCCTGATAAATGGATTTTTTTGTAGTTATTTAATTTTATAGGTAATAGAAGTAATACGAGCTTAACTGGATATATTATTTTATTTTATATTGAACAATAAATAATATTTAGATAGATTGTATTTAAGATTTGATGATTAGAATGTAAATATTTAAATTTCTGATTAATTAGTTAATAAACGAAGAAGGAGGGGGGCAGGGGCAGGGACAGGGAGAGTTAGAACTCTTCTATACTGTCGAGGTTAGAAAAGCTTTCTCAATTCTCAGGTCGGTTCTCCACATCGAACTATCTTTTCTTGAATCTGCCACCAAAAACGACGCTATAACGCTAGAATCACATCCATCCCAAGGATTGAAGCTACTGATGGTCGAGATTTCTGCACACTAAAATTAAAATCATGCCCCTTTAAATTTTCTAGACGAGTTTCTCGAGGTGTATGATAATTTGTTTTACCAATAAAACATGTCAGGTTCACCTTTCTTTTATAAATAATATCATTGTGTTGGCAATTAAGGTGAAAAGGCACTGTTCTTCACCACATCACTTTGTTGAAAACTTGCCATTTAAGGCATTCGACATCTCAAACAGCCTTGTCCTTTGCGTGTTCAAGCAGGTTCCCGTGAAAAAATATGTGGCCAGATTCATAGCATGATTCCTTCTGCTGTCGAAATCTGATAAATCCATCCTTATAATTTAATCTTGGACACAACAATCCTCGCATTTTCGACTTTTAGGCGTACATGGTCACTCGTTCATCTCATGCTGAATCTATCCCTTCTACATGCTGTAACGTGTACATGTACAAGGGAGTGAAGGGATCGATCAAATGCGAAAACCAACCACAAATTAAAGTTCGAAGAGTGAATTACCAATTAATCAATTTTGAAAACCTCAAGGGACCAGAGGATGAAGGCAGAGTATTAGAAGTATCTTTTTCATTTTTATTATACCTGTTCCAGCATATCAATTCAATACCCCGATAATTTACAGCTTGACTCGTGCCGAATTTAATTTTAAATTGTTTTTGTATTAACCTAGTTAGTTAAACTCATTTAAATTAATATGGTGAAATGTTTTTGAAAAAAAAATTAAATAAAATTGTTTTTAACAAAAGTAACATAATTGACTTAATCTGAACCATCTACTAATTTAATATTTTTTAATAAAAAAATATATTAAGAAATATTAAGAAAACAGTTTCAAATATAACTCCTGAACACTCATGTGATCTTTGTGGCTGAGAGAATAAAAAACAATTACGGTGTCCGAGCACGTTAAAGAATCTAATGTTGCAAATATCGCGGTTGTGATTGGTCAGGTTGTCTCATCTTGATGATCTGGTGTCTTGTGATTGGCCTGTACGAATTTATTTTCCAGCTCATCTGTAGCAGCGAAAAGGACAATTAAATTAGTAATTCATCGTCCATCGTCACGCCTTTGCCGCCAATTGAAGCCGAGAATCAACCGTGTTGGCCAGTCACAGCCGTTTCTTTATATATATATATGTATGTATGTATGTATGTATAAAAGAATTGAGGAAGTAAGAAAGGGAGTCGATGCACCGTCAAATTAAAAAATCAGAGAGGAGCAGTGGCTGGCAACTGAAGCAATGGTCAGGTCGAGGACACAGAGTCTTGACTTTGGGAACCTAGGAGTTTTCAAGACACTGTGTAGACATCTCATCAAACAGTTGTTGTACTGTACAGCAGTTGTATCTGTATGCTTTGAACTTTGATGCTCTTGATGGATGCTGCGCCACAGCACCATGCACTGTTAATTTTATTTAAGTATGTATTTAATAACATGTTTGAAGATTAATTTTTTAAAATAATTTGTATTTGAAAAAAATATTAAAATTCCATCAAAATCATTGAAATTTATTAAAAAATAATTTCAATAATTTTTAATCCAGACATTGTAAAACAAAAGTGTATAGAAATATATTAAACCAGGAACAAATATATTTAATTTATTATTATAAAATCATGTTAAATCAAAGATCTCCAACACAAAACTTAAATTTTATACATGTTTAGAATTATAAATATATAAAAATATAACCAATGACAAGCATGTTTTTAACATAAAAAATAATAATAGAATTCTAGCAAACATATTAAATATATAATTAAATTTGCAATTGATATTAATTCATAGTTTAAAATTGAAAAAAAACATAAATAGTTAAAATTAATAATGAGTAATTATTTTAAACTGTACAATTAAGAATATAATTAAAACTGTACTTGATTAATATTCTAAGATGGAAAGGACGTGTAAAATAAAAGAATAAGATATATTTGGTTAGAAAAACAAAAAAAATAAACATAATAATTTAAAAATAAATTTATGTCATTTTAAAATAAAACATACATAGAAATATGTTTTTTCTATCTTTATTTTTCCATCTCTCAAAATAGTAATCAGACACTGCCTGGTTGTATTAGACATTGCGTTCTAGAGATTCACTATAAATTATGGTCATTGAGCCTTACTGGTATAGAAAATAAATTAGTCAAGCTGCATGCATAATTTATATTTATATTGATGTGATCCCTTCTTTATCAGGAAAAATAAAAGGCCGCAAGAGGCTTTGACAGAGTCACTAAGATAAATAATTCTGCCCACTGCATTTGTTGCTTTCGGTATCCAGAAAAGATTGCTGGGTTACCGAAGGAGAGCTCCAAGGCTGCTTAATAACGCATTTAGAACTGTAGTAAGTTTTTTTTTTTGTTGAAGTGTTTTTATTTTGAAATATATTTAAATATTATTATTTTATATTTTAAAATATATTTTTAACAGGTGTATGTCAAAACGATAAAAAATCATAAAAAAATTAATTTTAAACAATTTTCTCTTTAAAATTTGGTGAAATAAAAGTTGCCCCGCACACCCAACCATCTTCTTAGATATTATAATAGGTGGAAAGAGACCTTTAACTCTTAGAAAACGACTTGGATACCCCCATCTATTTCCACGCATTCATAATTTTCAAACTTGAAATATTCCCCAGGACGAAGAAAACTCCAAAATCCATAAATAATTGCAACAAACTCGAATTATCATCACTTAACTATCACACATAATTGAATTGTGAAAGTAACGTTACAAGAAAAAAAAACTAAAATCGACAAAGGGAGATTGTTATCAGGAGTCAGTGTCCATTGTTTTCTGGGCTCCCCTGCATACCGCATGGGTGTTGTTGACAATATTAGCACTGAATATCGGCTGCTAGCTAGACTCCAGTGGTAAATAAATAAGGTGACTGTTGTCACTCTTGGTTCCTTCCTGCTTCGGCTTCGATTATCACTGTGGTTGAATTGTGCTTTGTCTCCATCGTAGTTTTGATCACGTTTGGTTAAACCTCATCTCCCATAAATTTATATGAATTTCAATAAATACAAAAGAAGAATTCTTCAGCGTTAGTTAAGAAAAAACAATAATTTATAGTCTTTTTTGAAGTATGTATTTTTTAAAACGTAATTATAAATAAAAACTGTCATGAAACCTAAACACAGGGTTCATCACCTCACCTAAACACAGGCTCGATGGAAAAAACAATGGAGAAAATACCAGTGGCAGGCGAAGAGCCTATTCCACGCCAACCTTGTTTAAATTCGTTTACTAAAGAATGGTAGAGCTTTGAATTCATGATGAGAAGAACGCTGTCTGCTTAAAATGTCCGCGTAGAAATACGTGCTGAAATAGAATAACATAATTTCCATGCATTCTCGTGCGTGTGACCAATCCATGAACGCACAACGGCCTTGTGTTTTTGCTTATTTCACTTGAAACTACTACAATTTTAAATTCAATGGAGTATGTGATTCAATTTGCTCAATTGGGAAATAAAATAATTGATTTTTATTAAAATATCTGATATTGATTGAAAAACTACAATTACATTGACATGGTTTTTTTATACAACTTGTGCCGAGCATCGAGCAAAATGACAGCCGGCAGGGCTAACTTATCTCGCGTTAATTTCCTTTTGTTAATTAAGATTATTAAAACTGACCTCACTCGAATTAAAATTCAAGTTATAAATTAAATAAGTTAAATTATATCAAAATTAAAATAATATTATTTTAATTTTTTATTTGAGACATTAAATTAAAAATTCTAACCGAATCACAAATTAATTGGCCAGATTAACAATATCGAGCCGAGTCAATTCTTAATTGATTTTTAAAAAAAACTTTATTTAAACCAACCGGGTCTTGAATCAACCCTCGATTTAATAACAATGTTATTAATTGTTTTCACTTTTGTTTCCTTCTTCAGCCACCCTTTTAAAAATAAAACAAACGATATTTACTCCACTAACATTAATTCATTTCATTAATTTAAGCTTGGCCAGAGCGATGACATTGGAGTTAAGGCACAGTAATGGGTTTGCCTGGTCAAGAGATTAGGCAGATTTATTGATTATCCTACGGATTAGGCAGCTACTGTAGAGATTATACTTGTCCCTTCCTAAACATGTATTATAACATGGAATAATATAAATTATATTTTAAAAATTTATTTAAGTTTTTAAATTAAAGTTATTTTTAATATAATATTAAAATTTTAATGATCAAGTAGTCATTATCTTTATTTATTTGATAGCATAAAATAATATGATTTTACATGAAATTTAAGTTTAAATTTTTTTATTTTAAAAATTATATTAAAAAATAATATATATTACATTTTAAACCTCTTAAACTGTATTTATTGCCAGGCAATTATCCCCTGGAATCTCCATAATTCAACATCTTCAACATAAATTTCCGCACGAGGCCAGATTACATTCCCACCCGCAACACAACAATCTCTTCCTGTCAAGCAGTGTGATAAAAAAAAGATTAAAGGTGGTAATCACTGATGAACGGCCGAGATTTCTTGACTGGCGGTGATAACAATGGAAGCACAGCACATGGTGTGGCCACTACACTTTAAAAGATTATGAGCTGTGACGGTGGTCCAAAGTCGTAACACAGATAACAGAAGAATACATTACACACTACACGCTCGCTTTCCTAATATCGGATCCAGCTCATCATTTTTGCTTCTTGCACAAGCCTTAAGGAATTAAATTGAAAAAACTATCCTATAAATACATCAAGTTAAATATACATTACTCTGTGTCCGTCGTGACTGTTAAAGTTATCTCTTTTTTTTATGTATTAATCTTGTATAATTAATATGTAAAAAAACTTAAAATTCTTTTGAATATAATAATATATTAAATGACTATTTAATAGTGTGATAACTTTTGATTTTTACCCAGCTATGAAAAAAAAATCATTTGATTTTTAAATAATTTTTGTTCTTAATATTGGACCCTTGTGTAATTGCTTTTAAAATCTTTATTTTATAAAAATTAAAATAACTTGCTTTTTATTTATGAAAATTTTTATTTATTTATTTATTTTGTACGCAAAAATTTAGCTTATAATAATTTTAATCAAATCTATTTTTTTAAATCATAAATAAAATTATAATTATAAAAGTTACCCCAATGCAAAAACACATTAAATTAATACATGAAATTGCAGCGTGTTTTAATAATATATTAAAAAAGTATAATTTTAATTGATAGACAAACTAATATCTTAAAGTTTAAATTTAATCAACAATAATCTCTATCATCGAATAAATAAAGAAAATTGATATTATTACTTGTCTCAAAATAATTATCTAATTAAACCTTCGGTTAAAATATTTTACAACACACACTTTAATTAAAGCTAATTTAGTAAGAGATATACAATCGGAAAATAAGTATTACAAAGAAGTACGATTAATAGAGGGTCATAGATATATGAATTAATGTTATTTTTATTTATGTAAAAATGTTAAATATGACAAATAAAAGAAAAATCTATTTAAGATAAAATTAAAAAAACTTGTACAAGTCAACTTCGCCAGCGAAAAAAGAGAGTAGGAGGATGCCACCGCCGATTTTTAATTTTCGAGGGGCAAATCCGTCAAGAGGAAGCACGCATGCCACTTTCAAGATTGCAATAAAAAAAACAATTTCATTAATTGTTTTTTTAAATAAAATTAATCTAAAAAGCTGATGTTTATGGAGCATTTGCAACGTCCTCTCTTTTAAGTGACACCTCGAAGTATAATATTTTCACTCTCACCCACCTTCTCCACCACCACCACCACCCACACCAACACCACCGTCTCCTCTGTCATTTCTCATTTAATAGCCATCAACCTTAGATCTCCATTTCTTTCCTTGACTTCAATATTCTCATTCTTTCTCTACTTATCGAAGCTACATTTGTACTGGTGACTGGTGAGCTATCTTCTCTTTCTTTTTCATCCTTAAACTTGTGTATTGGCGAGCTATTTCTTCATCGGTGGCGAGAAAATAAAAACGAAAATAGAAATGGGTTTTGTTTGGCGTGTGTGTTATGTTTGTTTCCGCTTTTTGAAAAAAAATATATTTGGTTTTGTTTGGGTCTTTTTTTCAAAGTGATGAACATGATTTCTCTATCTGTCGGTGAAGGTTTCCTATTGTGGGATTTCTTCCACACTGAATCTTTCTTAGAGCTTGTGTTTGTTTTCCTGTTTTGATTATATGATCTTTGGCTTTAGCCTTTTTTTGCTTAATAGCTAAAATGGCTTTTACTTTTTATACCTGTGGGATTTTTCTTGATAACTGTTTTGGTAGCAGTCTGGCAGTGATTTGACATTGGTGGCATTTGGGGCTGATTACTTTTTGGGTTAGATTTTTTCAGCTCGGTACAGTCTCTCTTTCTGCTCCTGTTTCACTTCATGATTTTCTCTTTTTTTTTTTTTAAATTCCATTTGGTATAAAAACATTTTGGTTCTTCTGAATGTGGTTAATTTTTTTTTTGAATTTTAGTTGTATTTTTTGCGTTATTCATTGAATTGTTATTTATTTTAGAGATCTTTATATGGTATGGTACGAATTACTAACTTGGTGATTGGTTCTTGGCTGTAATTAATAAGGTATTACTGGCTTTAATGACATAGCATGCATGTCATGGATGGTGTTTTTTTTTTTTTTGAGATTTAGTTGCACACAGGAGATTAAATTATGAAAATGCTGGTTATAATTGGATGATAATTCATTCGGTCAGATTTTTTGGGATTTTTAAAATATTGATGGTCCTATTTTATATTATATATTTTAAATCGTGTCAATTAATAATAAAATCGTCGTGTTTGATTGCCTGATGTTTTTGTTATACTATGTTTGATTGCTTAGCAAATGCAGGATTCTAGAAGGGAAATTTAATGAGAGAAAATGACATTATTCCTAGGATTTGCATTACCATTAGAAAGGGCGGCTTCGAAAACCTGGTCTTATTATTTTTAAAATATAGTATGATTTTTCTGAAGTCATTTTCTCCAAACTTGCCAGTTGAAATAATGAAATGGAATTCCCAATTTTTTTTTATTCTTTTTTATGTTTAAAGTTGATGAAGATTATGTGTTATATTCTGTCTATAAGGTGTACCAACAGAAAATATATACTATACGGCATAAATTGGAGGTGGTTGTTTGATATATGATTATGGAGGACAGCATGTAGCAGACCCGTTTTCTTATCTATCTGCATTTTTGACATTCTTAAAGTGGATTTATAATTCGTGCATTTTATTAATTTCCATGTTTGAGGTTTGACTCTTTGGGTGCCTTTGTTGCCTTGTATATTTCCTAGTTGATTTCAATCATTTTTGCTCATATTTACTTTTAAAATTTCCAGTCCGATATGGATCGACGGAGTTGGCCTTGGAAGAAAAAGTCATCCGACAAGACTGAGAAATCGGCTGCCGCTGCAGATTCTGGTGTATCACAGGAAGAGAAGGTATATTCACTGATATAAGTTTTGTTTTCGCTTTGTTTACTTACCATTCATGCCAGACAATTCTAGCATCCTTGTTTATTTGGATGGTTTATGACTTTGTACGTTTAACAATTGCAGCATTCCCATGAATTTCTTTGTAACTTTGTCTCCACAAACGAGTGAATTTGTGAACTGCAAATTTTAACATAATTAAAAATATCAGAAAAATTGACCGCAGGCTTCTATATAGGTTTTGTTTTTTTTCTGAAAACGAACTTCGTTCTCTAATCTGCTACATACCATTTTAGTTTCTTGACCGCTTCAGATTTGTTGGATGAAAAGACTTAAGGACAAGATTTAACAGTAGCACCATGCAACTGGCTGGGTGTCATGCTGTTTCAGTTCCTTTTGAAAGCGATGAGTTTCTCCAATTAATTCTTGTTCTGATATTCTTTCTCATGAAAACAGGATAGCTATAAAAAACCCAGCCATGTTCAAATTTCTGTGGAATCATACACCCACCTGACTGGTTTAGAGGATCAAGTAAAGACATACGAGGAACAAGTTCAGACACTAGAGGTAGAGATTAAGGACTTGAATGAAAAGCTGTCTGCAACCCATTCAGAGATGACTACCAAAGAAAACCTGGTGAAACAACATGCTAAAGTTGCCGAAGAAGCTGTTTCAGGTATGGCACTATTCTTGAGATACTATATGAAGATAGCTATGATGGTGCTTATTTATTAATGCAACTTCTTAAATTTAACTTGGCATGAATTGTATTGAATTTGGATCACCTGTTGCCTCAGGTTGGGAAAAGGCTGAGGCAGAAGCTTTGGCATTGAAAAATCATCTAGAATCGGTCACCCTCTCAAAGCTCACTGCTGAAGATCGGGCATCACATTTGGATGGTGCTCTTAAAGAGTGCATGCGGCAGATACGAAATCTAAAAGAAGAACATGAACAGAGAGTGCAGGAAATTGTTCTCAACAAGAACAAGCAATTGGACAAAATTAAGATGGATTTTGAAGCAAAAATTGCTACTTTAGACCAAGAGCTCCTTAGATCTGCTGCTGAAAATGCTGCACTTTCAAGGTCATTGCAAGAGCATTCTAACATGCTGATCAAGATAAGTGAAGAAAAGTCACAAGCTGAGGCTGAAATCGAGCACTTGAAGAGCAATATTGAGTCATGTGAAAGGGAAATAAATTCACACAAATATGAACTTCATGTAATTTCTAAAGAGCTGGAAATTCGTAATGAAGAAAAGAATATGAGCATAAGATCTGCTGAAGCTGCCAACAAACAGCATATGGAGGGTGTCAAAAAAGTAGCTAAGCTGGAATCAGAGTGCCAAAGATTACGCGGTCTTGTTCGGAAGAAGTTGCCAGGTCCTGCTGCACTTGCCCAGATGAAGCTAGAGGTTGAGAGTTTGGGCAGAGATTATGGAGACTCCAGATTGAGGAGGTCTCCTGTTAAGCCTCCAAGTCCTCATTCGTCCTCGGTGACTGAATTTTCTCTGGACAATGTACAGAAATTCCATAAAGAGAATGAGTTTCTCACAGAGCGTTTATTTGCAATGGAGGAGGAAACAAAGATGCTGAAAGAAGCTTTGGCAAAGCGTAACAGTGAACTGCAGGCTTCTAGGAATCTGTGTGCTAAAACAGCAAGCAAGCTTCAGAGTTTAGAAGCTCATTTTCATATTAGCAATCAACTGAAAAGTTCCCCAAAATCCATCATTCAGGTTCCTGTTGAAGGTTACTCTAGTCAAAATATTAGCAATCCACCTAGCTTAACCACTGTGTCTGAAGATGGAAATGATGATACACAAAGCTGTGCTGACTCTTGGGCAACGATATCGATCTCCGAGTTTTCCAATTTCAAGAAGGACAATCACAGTGAGAAGTTGAACAAGGCTGAAAACGCAAAGCACCTTGAGCTTATGGATGACTTCTTGGAGATGGAGAAGTTGGCTTGTTTAAATGCAGACAGTGCCGCTACCACTTCAAATTCTCCAAACAACAAGACTTCTGAAGTTGCCAATAGGGATGCTTCAGGTGAGATTTCTTTGCAAAAAGAAAATACATTGTCTGAAGAGAAGCACAATTTGGATCCACCGGTTAATCATCTGTCTTGCAATAAGGATTCTTCAGCCATAGAATCAGGATCTGATGCAGACCTGTCATCATTCATGAAGCTCCAGTTGAGAATCTCTATGTTACTTGATTCTGGGTCTAAGAAGGCTGATATGGGGAAAATTTTAGAAGATATTAAGCAGGTAGTGCAGGATGCAGAAACCGGTGCAAGCTGCGTTTTCAAAGAAGCACACTGTTCTGATGCAACAACACATGACAGGCAGACTTGTCCTGAAGATGCTGACATAATGGGAGAGAAGGAAATCGAATTGTTCCAAGAGAGTAAGACAACCGCACAAATTATGCACACAGTAAGCCAGGAGTTATTGCCTGCCATTTCTCAGATTCATGACTTTGTATTATTGCTGGGTAGAGAAGCAATGGCAGTTCATGACACTTCTTGCGATAGCATTGGTCTGAGCCAGAAAATCAAGGAGTTTTCAATCACTTTTAATAAAGTTTTATACAGTGACAGAAGTTTGGTTGATTTCGTATCTGACCTTGCTCATATATTAGCTCTAGCCAGTGGGCTCAGATTCAATGTCCTGGGATATAAAGGCAATGAGGCAGAAATCAACAGTCCTGATTGCATAGATAAGATTGCTTTACCCGAGAACAAGGTTGTTCAAAAGAATTCATCAGTCGAAACATATCAGAATGGCTGTGCCAACATTTCTAGCCCTACCTCTAATCCTGAGGTGCCTGATGATGGAAATTTGGTACTGGGCTATGGATCGAACACCACATCATGCAAGATCTCATTGGAAGAGTTTGAAGAAATGAAATCAGAGAAGGACAGCATGGCCATGGATCTAGCTAGATGTACTGAAAATTTTGAAATGACAAAGTCTCAGTTACATGAAACCGAGCAGCTTCTAGCTGAAGTTAAATCCCAATTGGCTTCTGCACAAAAGTCTAACAGCTTGGCGGAGACACAGCTTAAATGCATGACAGAGTCATATAGGTCACTTGAAACACGTGCACAGGAGTTAGAAACTGAGGTAAACCTTCTGCGGTTGAAAACAGAAACTTTGGAAAATGTGCTTCAAGAAGAAAAGAAGAGTCATCAGGGTGCTTTGAGTAGATGCATGGAACTAGAAGAGCAACTGCAAACGTAAGCTTCCATCCTTTTCTTTTACTATGTTCAGATTAACCATCCATCTTTTGCAAACTTATGTCTACCATGGCCTATTTGTGATCCTGACCAGTTCATGTTTTTCTAATTATCTCGTGGAGTTTTTTGATGATTCATCTGGATTTGTCTCTAATATGAACATTTTGTTCTTTCTAGGAACGAGAGCTCTACAGTGACTGACATTGAGTGCAAACAGGTGGGGCATTTTTCCTCTTCATATTTCCTTAAATTGTCTTCGTTCAGAACGGCTTTGTTTCTCATGTTATCAATAAAACAAGAGAAAAAATGTGAGATATAAATGTTGTGATGAAGACGTCGCCAAATGATGCTTTCTAAAACAATGGTGTATGACCTAAACATTAATCTAGTGCAGCAAACATATTTATAATACAGTTATGGACAGCATTGTATATCCTTACATATTGCAAACCCAGCAATTCAGCATCTATGGACCTCCCTAGAACAGACCAATAAATGAGCACTTGCATGAAAGTTGATATTGATCTCTCAATGCAACCATGCATTTTCGTATTATGTGACCCATCATAGATCATTGCCTTCCATGCCAAGTATTTCATGTCAAATGGGGGAGTGGGAGGGAACAGTATCTTTTTTTAAAAACAACAAAGCACACTGAGGGCGAGGAATATGATATCTAATTAACTCATGAGATCCTTGCTATATTTAATGTGATACTTTGGAGCTTGGACATGATCAGTTCAAAGAGCTAAATTGGAAGTACTGTTTCAGGAGAAAGAAATAGCGGCTGCTGCAGAAAAGCTTGCAGAGTGCCAAGAGACGATATTTCTTCTTGGCAAGCAGTTAAATTCTCTGTGTCCCCAAACAGAGATCATGGGATCTCCTTACAGTGAGAGGAGTCAAATTGGCGATGTTTTTGCTGAAGATGAACCTACTACAAGTGGCATGAATTTGCAGGACTTCGATCAAGCTGAGATGGACACAGGTGGTTTAGCCAATATACACAAAGCAGGGGCGGAATCTCCCATCAATTCATACAGCCATCCATGCAGTCCATCTGATACAGAATCAAGCCTCTTGAGATCCCCAGTTGGTTCAAAGCCTCCAAAACACAGGCCTGCAAAATCTTCATCTTCTGCCCCAATGCTGGAGAAACATTCTCGAGGATTTAGCAGGTTCTTTTCCTCGAAAGGGAAGAATGGTTATTAGCCCGGCAGGTTGCAGGTCTCATAGTGTTGTGGTCGATAAAGATCCATTTAGCAATAATCTGAATCACCAAACGTGGAGTCGTCGACCATAACTGGTGCTACAATCACTCGTAATATTCAAGTTCGTGACCCTGAGTTTGTTCAAGTTTCATATTGTGAAACGATGCTTTAAACACTGGGTAATTTTTTGTAACTAATGACTGTATATGGTATCCACATCTATTACTAGTTTCCTTGCCTTCTGCAACTCTGTGAATGGAACATGACATAGTTTCTGGACGGGGACCGATCACATCGAATGTAATTGTTTGTGGCAGATTGGTATGATTGTTCTTTTTCGACGTACGAACAGTAGTTGTCAGTTCTCAAATAATATTGTGAAATGATAATAAATAGCTGAGTTTTTGAGCAACCTGTTTGGTTTGTTCGACCTTCAATTTTTCCAAACGAGCTTATATATTCATTTCTTGCCTGTTTTTTATTCCTTTTCTAGCCGGTGTGTTTTCTTTGGAACTTGGAACCGGGATTTGGAGACGGTTGGAGAACTGCATGACTTGAGAGTTTGGAGGCTACAAGTTCGGATAACAACTTGGAAAATTGTGAGCAAGCCTCTACTTTCTGCATGGGGAAAAGAATCTAAAGGCACCTGAGAGTTTCTATTACAAATGTGTTATATATTAAACCTTTTCAATTACATTGATTGATCTAGCCGAGGGATTTTCAAATCTTTTCATTCCTAAAATCTCTTTTATGTTGGGATTCTGAAGTTCTGTGCTAGGCTTGATGGTGTTCTCCTGAGCCCTTATGAGAGTATTTGGTTGTGTGATTATGGTTGTTTTTCAAATAACTTTTCGTGTTAAAATACATGTTAATGATATTTTTTTATTTTTAAAAAATTATTTTTGACATCAGCACATCAAAATAATTTAAAACATACAAAACATATTAAAAATTTTAAAAACATGATTTGCACCACGTTCCCAAACATATTCTAAAAAAATCCTACACATTCAACCTGTACACAGTCCCTACTCGTCCTAGAGTTATAGTTATAAGAACTAGCATAAAGTCAACCAGTCTAAGATTCTGCTGGGCAATTCGTGCAGATCTAATAGTTATCAGTTCGTGCAGATCTAATAACTATTACTTAGTATCATTCGTCTTCGGCAAGATGAATTTTAAAATTTTACACAACACTTCGTTTTTGCGTTCAGCTGGGCAATTTCTTTTTTGTGTTTTCTTGATGGGGAATATTGTGTGGTTGTGGACTTTTACATGGCCCATTGTATTTATTTTCGTACAGTAGCTTAAAATCACCAAACTGCTAGGCTGAAAGCGTCCTGAAGAGACACAACGAAAAACTGACATTGATTTTACAGTCATTACAGTAGATCCCACTGAATCTGTTCAGGCATCCTTGAGTTTCTTCCATGAATTTAACTGTGCGTGGTAACATACAGGAAAGTAGATAGGCTATCCTAAGCTTCTGACGAAGCATATTGCACCCACACCGTCTATACGAAAATTAAAGATGCCTCTGCTGATAAAATCAGAGAGCGTAAAAATGCAACCAACAAAGAGCTATCCCCACGTCGTTCAATTAGGCCTTGTTCTTTCGATGGAAGATGCCAAAATGGGGTGCTTGTGGACTTGTAGATGGCCCTTTCGATTTATCTTTGAGCCCATGGTGAGGAGAGGGTTTACTGTTATACAGGCCTAAGATGATCTTAGCCCATTGAATAAATTAGGCCTTCTCCACTAACGAGGCCCTTCAATTCCTGTCATGAGAAAGATCCATGCATGCTCGATCGCGCTGCTTCCCAATACAAGATAAGCAGACCGTTTCTCTTAAAAAAATATGACTCCATCACTTCCATCCTAGGGAATGTATACTTCAATGAATATTTTTATCAATGGAGGGATTTTTCAGCCTGTCTGCTTAAATTTGGTGAAGCTCGTTTGCCTTGTCTGAGCACCTCAAAGTTCGAAGACAAATTGCAGTTATAGCAGCAGCACACTCTTTTAGACCCTTTTAAGTTGTGCTGAAAACAAGGATCCATGTCCACCTATAACCATTCCGGCATGATAAGTGTATCTAGCTGGGCTAATTTTGGAAGACGGCTTCTGGTTGGCAACTTGGCATCTCAGCTAGATCTATGCATACATCCATCCGCTTGAAATATTGACCCCTGTTTTGGTGCATGCATGCATGCGTTTTCTTCGACACCGAAGGAGATGGTGGTCCAAGTTAATTACCACAAACAACTGTTAACTTCTCATGTGTCTTTGTTGCGTCTTTCAAGCAAACATGTTCAAAACAATAGAGGTTGAGAAAGAGCACCGGCCTCATACTATTTCTCACTGTAGTTCGGGAGAGATAAAGGGAATAAAATGATGAATTATATGTGTGGTGGTCTTGGGGAAGAGAGCTAATAATAATACTGGTCAATTTTTTTTAACTATTCAACTAATTTGTTTTTTAAAGTAATTTTTAGTTAATGTGTGAGAAAAGAACACCATTTTAATATATTTTTAATTAAATTTTATAAAAATATTTGCTCTGCATTTCCAAACGTATACTAAATACAAGAAACATGGGATGAGTAACTATAATTTCGGTATTATCCATATTTTCTTTAATACAACTGATCATTAGTATGGTCAACTGATTTTACATAATACTTTAATACAATTTGGATTTGAACATGTATACATGGATCATGTCCTTAAAATATTTTGATCAGGAATCGAGTTTAACAGCAATTTGTTTCTCCTTTGACAAGGATCGAAGACTGGTAGTTGAGCTATATAAATAAATCGTGTGGTTGCTGTAATTGGATATTCAACTTAGAGAAGTCGAAATCAAATGTGGAAACAGAGCTTTATGGGGCACGCAGTTAGTGCAGAAGCAAAGACATTTTCTCATGGTATATGGAAGATCGAAGCCCGGCATGGCTGCCCTACAACACAGCTCACCTCCCAGCACAAATGGCTCTCCTTGTCCACCACCAACCTGCAATAGACGGAAGAGAAAACTGAAAGAGAATAAAGGGAGAGCAAATAATAACACACATCACGTACTTTGTCAAACAAAAAGACATGCATGAATAATATCATCCATGCAGAGATGATATTAATTCCTCAAATTCATGAATATAATTTAATATCTCAACTTGTAGTTTAATATATGGAATATCTTTCTTGTTGGGTGCATGTTTCTACTACATATATATATATTTCATGAATGTTATTTAAAAAATAGATTTTGAGGTTCTTAAAAGTCACATGAACAAACAGATCTGGGGATACATTTTACTTCCTATATAAAAGCCAACTGAATTTAATTACATGTCAGTTGTCACGTACGGTACCAGAATTCAAATAAAAAGAGTTTCTTAATTACTGGAAAAAATATTAGCTTTTGGTTATTATCCACGGAGACATTAAAAACATGGAAGATATATTTCCTAGTATTTTAAGATATATTTTCAGTTTTAAAAGTATATAAATTCATTTTAAGAGGATTATCCCGGTGAATTTTATTTTTTTTAACTACATATATTTTAATTTTTCATATATATCATTTTAATTAACTTGAAACACTAATCAACATATAATCTATAAATTACTATTCATTAACTATAATATAATTAACAACATTTTAAAAACTAGAGATATAGCATGGTTTATGCATGCTATGCTATTGGAATTGACATGGATAACTTAAATAATAAGGGCTATGGGCAATCTACAGATTGAATTATGAGGTATTTTTTTGGAAGAATTGAATTATATGAGGTATTGATTTGTCATCAGAGGAGGGGTGGGCGACAAGTTGAAGAACTTTTGTCAAAATTACTCACCTTTTTAATTAATGCTAAGCTAGAGAAGAAAAGCACAATGTGACATTGTAACTACTCGATTTGATACGATCACATGAGCTATATATTTCATTACCATAATCCAATCCTTGTAATTTCTATGTATTTTAGTTTATACTCTCTACCATATTGTATTGTTAAAATCACACTTACATCCATTTGGCTAGTATTAATTTTATGATTAAAAAATAGATATAAATAGAATAAAAATATGTTTGATTAAAAAATTTAAAATAACAACAAAAAAATAATTTAAAATAAAATTTTATTATTTTAAAACATGAAAACATGCAGTGTATGACTAATATTTTCATTATTTTGCTACATCAATAATTAAACGCTATCCAAAATAGTTGTTCTCTAAGATTCACCTTGAAAGAAGTAAAATGAAATTTTGCAAGCATGAATTAACTAGAAAAGACGTTGAAAAGACATGGAAGAGTAAAGAAACCCTAAAGAAGGGAAATCACCAAGTGTGAGTTAATTACTGCTCATTCAGCATTGAATCAAACGTTTCTCTATCTAAAACAGAACTCGAAGATCATGAAATCTTCTTCAGCCACACTATTATCCATGTGAACTTATTGAACATGTGAACGTGGTCTCCATTTCAACTGCTTGTGGTCCCCCGCTACTACATGGCTTCTGTCTCGGGCCAATATTTTGCCTTCTTGTTAACATATATGGGACTAATATTTTGCCTTCCTGTTTACATGGGACTAATATTTTCATTCAAGGCATTCTCTTCTTACAAAGTCCTAGGTTCTACTACTACACATGGGTTAATATTGGACTAATCTTTAGTGTTCATTTTGCTTTTTAAATTGTGTTTCTGATCATGGCGCCCGTTTATCTATGCGGTAATACTGCTTTGATTTGAAAAAAATATTATTTTTTATATTTTTTTAAGCCAAATATAATTCAAACCATGCACCTAGCTAGATTAACGTAGCCTTAACTGAAACATTGCTTCTCAAAAATTCAATCAAGCCACAAGAACACTTGGAACAAATGTGAAACATCCAACCCATCAAAGAACAATACTATAAAATGGCCTCTAAGCTAAATCAGTGGTGATAAATAATGTTATGATCCCATGGATATATGTCATGTAACCTTAAACGCAGAATTTGGATTGAATTTTAAAAGTAAAATCAGCTCACCCGATTCAGTGAATAAGATCAAAAGAAGTTATTTGTTAATGTGATTTTTAATTAGTTGGGCAAGTTTACTTGCTCCTTATCTGAGCTTTGATAGTAATTATTTTTTAAAATAATTTTTATTTATATATATTAAAATAAATAAAAACAAAAAATAATTTAAAGTAAAAGTAAATAAATAAAATAAAATTAATTTTAAATCATAAAAACAAACAAGTGATCGTCTAGCTATACCCGATGGTTACTTTCAACTTAACTTTTAGTGGCTTAACAGTAAAATAAATGCAGAAGGACATCCAAAGTCAAAGATTGAAAGGATTATGGCCTCATCGAGATTGAGTGGTTACTTATCTAGCTATAAGTTAAAAAAAAAAAGAAAAAAAAAAAGAGTAAGAGTAAAGGCGAACGCACACGCCTGCACAGTCTTCACTGTGTCGGCCATCCTCAGTAGAAGACATTGAGCTCTTAAAAGAGGGCACCGCGTCATGTAAATGAACCTTAATTAACGGGCCTAAGCTTAGCTATTAGCACACTATTATCTCTTAAACATAAAAGTTAAGCTAGTTTTCACTGGATTAAATCCAACTGGCTCAAGAATTCATGAAGTTGATCAAAAAATTTAGCTGAGTACTGTCCGGCGAGTACGGTTTTTAGGGGCTAGACATAGGGTTATGGACAAAAAAACAGTGAAACGGGACTGCCCTAGCAAATCGGAATTTTATCACCACGGCAACTCCCTTCATGCCATGGTGTTCGTTGAATTTTTCAAATGGCATCTGCATTTAAGTGGTTGACTCAAATCATAATAAAATTCATTTAATATTCGAGTTTTTTTCGTAAAAAAATCATACATTTATATTCTTGTAAAATGTTTCTTTCAAATGCATATTTACTCCACGTTTAAATTCATTTTCAACAAAAATTATTAAACCCGTGCAAGGATTGTAAGTTAACTTAAATTAATCTAAATTGACATTGTTTAAGTTTTTTATTTAAAATTAAAATAATATTATTTTAATTTTTAAATTATATTGAGTTTTGATGAATTAATTTGTTGTGGTCAATCAAGCTAATTTTAATCTATTTTTATTTAAAAAATTTGATTGTGAAGTTGATAAATCATTGAATTAACTTTTATAGCGACACTGGATTTCATAACAATCTACATATATAAATAATCATGGCATTCCGTAGAAATATAGTTTTTTCAAGGAGACTTTTTTTAGAATTCAAACATGAAGAAATAAATAGATAAAAAGGAAGGAAAGAAAGAAAGAAAGAACATCTAAGGAATCCGAGTCACTACTAATCCTGCCTGAATCACCGTGTCTGGGGTGTGCAATATGAGCCATCCACTGAGTGGGCCACCACTTAAGCATCTGTGATTATCATAAGTTGATCAGAGACGCAATCTTGTAGAAGATTATACGAGATACCTGCAGTGGGCCCCTACCACATGGGCTAGGAACGTATGTCGATTGTTCAAAGTCTCCCTTTTTTTCGTTTTCTTTTACAACTTTTCCTCTAAAAAGAAAATTTTTCCCTTTGTATCATAAAAAGTTGTTTGGTAGGTAATTATTTTTTAAAATATTTTTTATTTACAAAAATATTAAAATAATACTTTCTGTATTTTAAAATAAAAAATAGTAATTTGAAGAAAAAAAATCATATTTTTTTTTTGAGAATTCCAGTTTAAAACAGAGACACTTAGCCCTTTGATTGCGGTGATAGCTTGAAAAACGGTTGGTCTTTGGGCTGGAAATGAAAAACAATCCATGAAGGGATAGTGTGAAGTTTTTCCTAAACCCAAGAAATTGAAAGAATCGATTTGAAAATATTCTAAAAGGGGCAAGAACTTTGGATATTTTTAATGAATTTCTCTTCTTTATCAAAGTGTATATCAATAGATATGAACTAAAACAAATTAATTTTTGAAGTGGCAGGTATGGCGGATAACATCAAGAGTACTTGAAATGGTACCAAACCGACGTTTCACATGAAAAAAACATTAATTTTTATATATATATATATATATGAAACGCAGTTCGCATCGAAGAGCATACCGGGCAGCCGAACTAACTCCTAGATGTAAATTCTCCTAGAACTACGGGATGATGCATGGTTCGAACCTCTGTAAACACTATCAACACTCATGATCTAGTGAAAAACGAAGCAATTGCTAAAATGTTGTTAAAATTTGAAGCTGGAGAGGAGTTAATAAGTGCCCAGCAGCAAAACATAGATCACAGAAAGAGTGATCTGGTTATCTGGGCCAAGAACCAGCTGCATATTTTTGTTAATTTCTTGGAAGAAAATCTCTCATGGGATTAAGGAAATGGGAGTTGTGTTGTGAGATGGGTTGGTTTTTTGTCTTGCCAATATATTTCTGACGAAAGATTCGTCGTAGCTGTCCGTTGGGCACCATTTTTAACAGTTTTAACGGCCAAACTGGCAAGAGCAAACTCAAGGATAATGCAGCTCGAACTACTAGAAACAGAACCCTAAAATCAAGTGAAAAGTGTGATGCTATGTCTGTGCAAGCTCCTGCATGGAAAAGAGAGACAGAGAGAGAGTAAAAAGGGGAGCAACCCCGTTGTATTCCCTTACATCAGTTCTTCTCCCACAGGGTCCAATATTAGTGGTTGGTAAGAAACCCCAAACCACTGTTAGGAGGAAAATCTCAAACTCCAAGATTTTTACAAACCTAAACCCAGATACTAATAATATTTCATGGGTTATTTTTGATCAGTCAGAGTCACTGTCAAAAGAGGTAAAAAAAAATTACAAATATATAAGAGAAAATTAAGCAAGAGAAGCAGGAAAGCAGCTTCATCTCTAGGTATGTCATGCCTTAATTTTCTCTGAACAAACCATATATAGCCTAACCCTGATGCAGCTTTCTCCTAGCTCAGTATCTGATCAGAATGGACTGGAAAACAACTTCTTCACAAGGAATGGTAAGGCCCATATCATGATCAAACCCGAACTCTTCTTCTGCTTGTTGAAGCAAAGTCTGAAACTCGGGACTACTCAAGATAGAGATGGGCACAATGTATCTGCTTCTGTTTTCACCGACATATACAACAAAGTGACCCTTTGGGACGTCCAAAGGAAGGCCTTCTTGGTCATGATACCCTTGTTTCTTTCCCAAGCTTGAGCACCTCTTGAGGATCTGCCTGATAACTGCTGTTTGAGGCAGCCTGTTTGATTTCCTGATGGCCATTTCTCCGGAAAGTGAAGTTTGAAAGAGAGAAGAGAGGCTTTGGCCTTAGAGCTGGGGCGAGGGAGAGGTGATCGGGTGAGTGAAAAGGTTGAAGGGATTGTTAGGTATTTATGGTGGGACTTTAGAGGCAGAGAGAGAAGCAATGTCATGTGGGGTTGCGGAGGCAAAGGATAAACCATGAGTGTTTTTGGAGTCTGTGTGACCATAAGGACATGCTGGGTGGTTGTCTAACCCATTGGGTTTACTGCCCCTTCTTGTCCTCCCTAAGGCAGTCACAGTCCCTCTCTCTATGTCTTGGCTTTCTAGTAATTTTGGTTTCGACTGTACTTTCCATTGCAAGTTGCGGGAAGCACCCCTCCAATTTCCTATGCTCCCTGCTCTCCGGTTGTTCGTTTCCGCGGTGTAACCATAAAAATTATTATTTTTAATTAGTTTTAATATATATCTAAACAAAAAAAATATTTTTGGACGAAATCGTTACCACGCTATTATACAAACTACTTTACTGTTCTGGGCAGACATTGAGCGTCAGGTAAAAAGTGGACACGATGGAAACATTCCTGTAATAGAATTCTCAGTTTTCTTGTCGAAAGAAATTTTATTGCTCGAGATAACTTTCATTCATAGCTTACAGGCTACCTGTTTAAGTGCCTATTTGTTTTTACATTTCAAAAATATTTTTAATAAAATTTGAAAATTTTTTATTTTTTTATTAACTTTAAATTAATATGTTTTTAGTGTTTTCAAATAATTTTGATGTGCTGATGTCAAAAATAATTTTTAAAAAATAAAAAAACATCATTAACATATATTTTGACACGAAAAGCTATTTAAAAAGCAACTACAACCACACTGCAAAACAAACCCTAACTCTTCTGTTTGGACGTGGGAATATCAGATATTATTTTTCCTCGCTTTTCAAGGATACAGATTTTGCACTGTTCCCTCTTATGAGCGGCTTGACACGTTCTTCTATTTTCATGTTTCGACATTGAAATTACCTCCCCGCTGGTAACTTTGACTTCACTTCTCTTTCACGAGGATAAAGTTCAGGAGCAATGTGTGATCACTTTTTAAGTTTAGTATTATTTTAAATACTTCACTTCTCTTTCACTTTTTTAAAATAATTAAAATGGTATTATTTTAAGTTTTTTTAGATTAGACTGATCAGGTTATTAATTACCAAATTTAATTTGAAATCTAAATTCGAAACATGTTCCATGCTATCATGTTTACCCGTCTGGTTGAACCACGTTGGGAAATCCAACAAACTTGGTTTAAAATATATGCAGCAAGTTGTGAGATCGAATCGTACCTTCTCATTTCCGCATTGTTCATGGTTCAGTGATCAATAAGAGCTGTACTGGATTGTACCACAACTTGCTGCTGTGGGTTTCGTTCATAATTGCTAGGCTTGTGATTCTGTGGATTGAGTGGCAGATTAAGGACAGTAATTCACATGTGTATACCTGCTATGGCTTGCCCTGCAGGGTGTAGCCCCTCCCTTCACCAATAGCAAATTAAGCATACCATGCATCTACTCCCCTTAGCTAGTTTAAGGAATTTAGAAATATATTCGAGAGATGTTTTGGTTGCTTTCGACGATTCCTTTAGAGTGAATTCACTCCATCATACCAATACACTTATGGCCTACCATACACTCTAATGCTGTATTAAGGATGTGTTTGTTTAGTCTTAGTTTTTGTGTTTATGAGGTAAAAAACACAGTTAGGTATTTAGCATTACATCAAACTAGATTTTATAATGTGGAGCTCATTAAAAAATTAAATTTGAAATATAGTTTTTGTGAAGCAGTTTTTACATGTTTTTTTAACTAAGTTTCGTGAAACTTTATTTGTTTTTGTATTTCAAAAATATTTTTAAAAAAATTTAATTTTTTTTTATTTTTATTTTTACTTCAAATTAACTTTTTTTATTTTCAGATTATTTTGAAGCGCTGATATCAAAAATAATTTTTAAAAAATTAAAAAAAAATTATTTTAATGTATTTTCAAGTAAAAAACATATTTGATCGAATTGTTTTAAAACTTGATCTAACCTCTCTGTTTAATCCGTAACATAGGTTTGGATCGGATTGTATTTCAATAAATAAAAATAAAAATAATTAACCTACTTAAAAATTCAAGTTAATCGATCTACTCTAGAAATACTTCACAATACGACTAAAATCCATTAATTCAGATTTGAAAAATATAATAATTAGAGTTTTGACTTTGGTAACCTTCATCTACTTTTATTTTATCATTAAGCAAACACGGATTGGATGCTTTAACTAGAGAACAGAGTTAGCAGCAACCATAATTTTTTTCTAACAACACTGGTTTCAGCAGATAACTAATTAAGGTGATGAATACACACCAATATACTTAAATTCAAAGAAAGCGAACGAGGCAGCTCTGAGTAGTTCCTTTTGTTGCTATCTGTAATAAATGGCCCCAAGCTAAGGCAATAGACCACAAAGCGATGATCCTCTCCTTCCCCAGCTACGCGTTGTGCTGTAAAAAAATAAAAATTGAAGAATCTTCGTACACTTCTTGAATGGAGGCAGCAAGGTCCCATTAATTTGTCAACAATTCCCATCAATGTTGTAATTTTAAGTCCATCCTTTATACTCAATGCAACATCATGATCTATTGCACTATGGAAGGCTGACTTTTTTTTCTTTGCTCTACCTTATAGCATATTTTAGCATGGTTGATCAATCACATCACCTAACATAACCGATCTTTTTGCTTAAATTTACCTGTTTTAAATAATATTAAATAGTTTATATAACATATATTTATTGTTTGGAGATAAAAAAAAAAACAAGGATAGAAAAAATGTATATCTATTTACTGTTTTGAAAATATATAAATTTATTTTACTATTATCCAGAGATATATTTACATGTCAACTCGTAAATCGATCTCTTTAGTCAAATATGATCTCATCTGATCTTATGTATTGTATGTTTTATCTCTGGATACTATCCAAACCCAACCCAGCTATCACTTCACATGCACATGTTGAATTCACATGAAGAAGAGAAAAATCTAATGCAGGTGGGAATTTAAGGGCGGGGAAAATTTTCCTTCTTGGTGAAATAAAATGGGAAGGTTGGAGATGAGGCATGCAGAGCCCGAAATCTCCTAACAGTTTTGTATATAGTGTTTTTGGATCAACTCCTGTCAATAGCAGACGGGCTCCTTTCAATAAGATGAATCCATGAAACAAGATGTAATCAATGCTGTAAAGCAAAAGCAGTAGAGAAAATAAGGTTAAAACTTAGAACCCTAGCTATTTCAGTTGGAACAGTTAAGGAGGGCCGATTAGGGCCCAAATAAATGTGCTGGTAACAAGTGTGTTCAAAGAGCTACGATGGAAAAGGAGGCTTCTGTAGCTAGGAGATCTCTTTGAAATGCTATACCGCATACTACATTTATTGCCTTCAGGAAATTTAAAAGGACTTGGCATGTGGTGGTCCTCCAGTTAGTACTACACAGCACAGCAAAACAGGAACATAAATAATCATACTCAGAAATAAAAACGAGAGGCAAGTGGAATCCGTCTCTCTAGCTGGGCTATGATGTAGAATAGCTTAGTCCCCATGTTCTAAGATCCAGAAAACTTGCCATTCAACCAAATTACAGTGTCCCTGAGCGCGTCTGGCATTGCAATAAAATGCAAATTTTGAATTTTTTTATTTAAAATTAAATTTTTTTAGTATTTTTCTTATCGTTTTAAAGTGTTAATAAAAAAACAAATTTAAAAATATAAAAAATATTTTTTTAATATATTTTTAAATAAAAAATAATTCAAAAAATAAATAACCAGCTTTAAAATTTTAAACAAACTCTTAGCCCATGCTTAAGGACGGCTACTGTCCGGCCCTGTCCTGTCTCTCTTTCTCTGCTTTGGTTTTTATTATCATGGTAATGGTAGCTAGTACAACGATAGTACCTCTTCTCCTTACGGCTGTATGGTTAAGTGTCTACTAAATTAGGAGCATAATATACACGGATGTGTAAAACGTTATCAAAACTTTGCCGTGGTCCTTCACAGGGCTTCTTGAGAAAGAAAACGCCCCTGATACAGGCTATAGCTATAAGCAATTCGAAGATCCATAAATCTTGCTGATTTAGTCCTTGATTAGTCAATAACTTGTATAAAACGGCCGATTTGATACGAGGGTCTTATAATTCATCAATGACTTGACTAATTCGTCTAAATCTTTTCTATTTAATCTACTAAATGCTGCCGATAATGCTTGATTATTGAGGAGGATTTGAAGATGAGTTGAAACAAGAACTGGGCCATGAGAGTACTCACAGAGTCTTCAAGGAAAGCCATCCCCCACGTTCTGTGAAGGAGATTAGCTGGCGAAAGAGATAAAAACAGAAAAGTGGGTCCACCATTATTCACCGAAAAGCAGTGACTATTGATGGTTATTAATCCACCAACGCAAATTCTAGGGTAGAAAATGACCATCTATTATAAGCTAAGCACATGAAGGCCATGTTACTTTTTTCCTTCGATACCTCCTGTGAAGACAACATTGTAAGGACTTTTAGATGTCACTGCTAACTGCTTTAGCTACATTACTCAGCAAAACATCTCTCCGAGGTTCCGAACTGTCCAGTTTGGATCCTTTATAAATGGGTTTTTTCTTACTACATACTTTCCTGTACAGAGTATTCATGGGATATAATTGAGGAAAGCATACGAAATAATGGGTGGTGAAACATTTGCTGCCAATGTAAGCCACATCTACACGTTGATCCCACATTCTTACTATGATTTTTTTTATAAAAAAATAGAAAAACCATGAGGAGAAGGACGTGAGTTGATCCAAGAAACTAAATCGACAACAATAACATTCTTAGGGCTAAGAAAAGGTTTGGCATGGACTACACAAACTATTATGGTATATGTGATCAGAACCTTAACAATAAAAACCATATACATGTAGGTAGATATATATTGCCGTGGTATAGCCCTAGATCACTACATATGATCATAAATTAAGTTCAATGTTGTAACAATTTTGAAACCACTAACGAAACTGATAGCAGCACCTTTCAGACCTAACTTGAAAATTAAATATATATGTGTAGAATCATTAAGGAAAGGAAAATTGTATTGGCCCCCATGACAGCTATGAGTCCCAGAAGCAAGAACCCTAAGGACTTCACGGATTTGTACCTCAACCTTATTAACATGCACATGTACCGTAACAGCATGGAGGAGGAGAATTAACGTCAAACTCATTTGGTGTATAAAACTTACGTGGAATGCACTGCAAAGACGTTAATATTGAACAAGATACATAAGATTAAGCTTTTTAAAAGAAATCTAGATATATCATGTATGAAACATGACAAAAACATTTTAAAAAAAAAAACAAAAGATTTGACGACTGTATTGGACTCAAATTTAGTCATATAATTCTATAGACAGAGTTCTTATCAAAATCTCATTTATCAGTTATTAGATCGTCAGATCTTCTAAAATAAAGTTCAGAATATATTGTTTTTTCTATTTTAATTAGTTTTTTAATTAAATCTGGGTCTTAATAATCTATTTAAACACAGTTATGGTGTTGTTTTAGCATTGACTATTTATTCAGATTTTCTTTTATAAAATATCAAAGATTTTTTTTTCTATTTCTCTACATGCAGTGTGTAGCACCATAGCTTTAAAACCTAACAAGTAACAACCCTAGCTTTTACCCTTATTATACGTTGCGTCGAAACACAAGTGTGATGGTTTTGTGGTGCATGTCACAGGAGGAGCCGGTGTCTTGTTACAAGGGTCCACGCCAGGGTGGATGCATGGATTGCAAAGATGAAACGTGTATCCAAGGAGCCCATGAAGCCAAGGCTCGACTATTTTCTCTGAAGTGTAAGGTGCCTTGATTCAAGTGCTATCAAACTACAAAACAACCAACTGTGTGGATTGATAAATGTTTCAACTCCTCTTTAAATGGGGTTCAGAACCCACTTAATTTTGGCAGAAAATTAAAGTACAAGTGTCTGCGGGCTGCAGTTAATTACTGTAAAATGTTTGACTCGTTTATGTTTTTACTTTCATTTTTTCTTTGTTTTGCCCGTCTTGTATACTTTACTGCAGGTTTAGAATCCTCTAAATTAAATTTAATTTAGAAGTTTTAGTGAAATATAAAGTTTTAAATGTTTTTGTAAGTTAAGAAATGAATTTTAAATGGAATTTAGTATCTAAAAATACTATAAAAGTAAATTAGAGACCAACCCTTTAATTTATAATTTTAAAATGAAAAAATTTATTGTTAAAACTAACTTTTTTGAAAATACCGATCTAACTCTTTTTTAAAAATACTTAAAGAAATAAGATGAAGGTGATATATAGAAAAGAAAATGAATGAAATTTTATTTCTTTCAAACATGTGAATTCAACTTATTTATTAATTGAATTCAAATCAAATATTATAATTGAATTTAATTACAGTAAAGAATTAGTTGCAAGCAACCTTTTTGATAGCAGAAATCTAATATTTAAGAATAACAACGGCCCCCCTACTACTACTACTATTACTAAAGTACATGGTTATTAAATTCACCTACATATAGCGAGTACATAAATTTAACGATGTATTAATTTGAAGTAATCTATTTTTTCAAATTATTTTAAATATTAATTATATTAAATTTAGTTCATCAAGTTGATTGATCAACAACTTGGCCTTTTTGGTCAAACTAATATGAAATATGATTAAGTCAACTTCAAAGAATTTATTTATTTATTATTTTTTGTCTAAATCAATATTGTTTTAGAATTACGTCGAGTTGATTCAATAATATAATAATCTAAATTTTTAATGAATTAGATTTCGAATCGAGTTTAACACTTATATTATTAGTTATCGTAAACTGATAACAGAAAACAACGAGTCCTAAAATCTAGATTAATAGACCTGATCAAAATTATAATGATAATGTTTTATTACATCCTAAAGTTCTTTTAAGATATTGATTAGGTCTCCAATGAGAATTTGTACGCATGAGATGATAGAGTACCGGAACATTATTTTGAAACTGGACCCTAACCAGACAGGATCAGAGGGCCAACCACGCGTGCTAGGCCCAGGTCCAGTGCCTACCGAACCAGAAGAACCCAACATGCAGTGAAACTGGACCCTCCAGACCATTATTTTGAAGAGAGCACGAAACTATCCATAACAAATTCGAGACCTAGCAGTTGCAGAAACTCCAACGACGAGACATCAGAAATATCTTGCTCTAGGATAGTATAAACTATAATATAAAATGGCAGGAACGGAGGAATCACAAGAGAATAAGCTGTTAGAAGGCTTGAATGGGCCCCCACCATATGCAATGTTTTGACTGTGGGAACGGACATTTGCATCAGGCAGTGTCTCTAAAATGCAAACCCTGTAGTCAGGAGAACTCTGTCGAACACCAGGCGGCTACATCACTAACTGGGCGGTCAACGACTAGTTCATTGCTGTAAAAATAACAAGATCACCGTCAACTATCATCATCTTCTAGATTACACAGTTCATCATTTTCAGTTACAAGACAGCCATTTTCCAGATTCATGGTAACCAAAGCCCTAAATGCTGCACAACCGAAAAACAGCTGCAGTTCGCAGCTTCGGCTCTGTCTTGTGTTGATCCTTTCATGCTCCACTCAAATCGTTTTTTTTCTCTTCTGGATTGGAAGGAGGGCTAATAATCCCTAAGCCACAGAGGCTACAAAAACAAAGAAGAGAGAAATTAGTCCCGTGCATGTCTTCGAGAAAACTGGGAAAGCATCCCGCTGCTGGATGGCACAATGATTGGACTCCCTAATTCTAAAGGCACACAAGCCTGCCCAGGCCGAAGAAGAATCTGTCCACTCAAGTCTTTTAAGCTAACACACTGGAAAAAGAGTGCAAGTAACCGAGATACAGCTCACACTGACAATGATACTATCATGAGGCCATCAGTGAATGCAAGAAAACCACCTTGGTTAATTTTATAATAATTGATAGCAGTAAATATTTTCCCCGTGCATAAATAATTGTCTTAAAAATGAATAACAGAACAGAACAACCCAACATTTTTACATTTGTAACAAACATAACCTAGTGAAAAATTCCAAGCTAACCGCCAGGTATCGAAGGGAAGATCTTCAAATCCATTAGCCGCCGCACCAAATTATTGCATTCTGCTGAAACCTATAATAAAAACTCTTTCTTCTCTTCGAGCTATTCGGAAGGTAACAAATCATAGGTTTAAGCAGATACGGCAGCTGGTGTTGCCTCTTCTGCCTGCAACCTCTCATAATATTTGACAAGGACTTCCCAACCACCAGGGCACATAAAACCATCAGGAGGGTTCTCACCAGTTCTTGCGTAAGTCCTCATCTGCAACAAAACGAGCATACCAAATTACATGTAGAAGATTACATCTGGCATGATTGTGTCCATACAGTTTATATACAAAACCTCCAACAACCCAAAAAACTAGGATAAAAAATCTCCTGCGGTCACTTCTTTAATCTGCAAATTCTTCAACAGTCACGGGTCCATTTCTCAGAAAATTAACATGGCGTTCTTTTCTAAACAATCACAGGGAGATTGAGAGAAGTTCCTAAAAGCAAACTTCCACATCTTGAACCAACTTTATGAAAGCTAAGAAACAATGCAATAATTTTTCAATAGAAAGAATCATCTAGTGATGCCATATTACTCTTGATCAAATAACACACAATTAGCAGCAATAACACTTTCCTTTCTCTATTCGTAAGAGGATATGCATAAGACCAGTTTTGTTACTGTTGCCATGTTCTTTGTCAATGTCAATTGATCTTTCTGAGTCAAACAACTCATTATAACTGACATACCGAGATTAATTATAGACAGCATGGAGGAATATCAGGGATTCATACTTTATGAGCAATAGCATTGACTCTTTTACATCCATAGAAACACAAACAATTATCTACCAGATATTGTTCCTACCTTGGTTCCAGAGATGAAGAGGAAATCTTTGGAACGAGATGGATCAAAAAATGCCATCTTCTTTGCCACAGTATCATATGCTGCCACCTGCACCATTTAATGACAGAAAGATTACTCACTGGCTTCACTGGGGAGATAGCGTCAAAAGGAAGAATGCTTGAACTTCAATTTTCAAACCCAGCAAATGCATTACAAAGTCTCAGGTGTAAAGAACAATCAGATTGAGGTTAGATATGAACAGGCATCAAAGTAGAAAACAGTAAACAATAGCACCTTATTTACTAGACTTAGTCCAGTCTCATATGAGCATCCACTCGGTCTGAAAATTGTTTGTCAACCAATCATCTTCTATGCTGTCTTCAAAATGTTTAGTTTCTGGCCCTATTGTGCCTTGCCCAAGTTAGCAATGGCTGCAGTACTTTCTAATTCAATCTTGAGCTTAACTTGTTCCAATTCTAAAACATACAAGCACATGATCAATTGAACAATTTCCTACTCTTTTATTTCAAGAGAGGTCACTGGTAGTCTTGTATTGAGCATGACCAGCCATCTATCGGGAGATATTTCATTGTTGAAAGAAATTCAAAAGGAGCATTTACTTAGTTCATTGTCATATACTGTAGAGTATTAATGCACTAAGATGAAAATAGAAAATGAAGATGTTATTAAAGATGATAGCCAAAAGAGACAAGCAGAGAGGAGAATAGGAGCTTTGGCAGAGAGGTAAGAGGCTGATAAACCCACCCTAAATGGCAAAATATTCAACTTTTCCAGGCCTGGAGCCATGCTTAGAACCTTCTTTCCATGATCAGGATCATATAAATCTCTCTTCTCTGTTGGGTGACCCATACCAGCAGGATCGCGACCTACAATGTAAAAGTTAGCACCTGCATTTATTCGAGCCTTGGCATGCCATTGCACTTCAGTAGGACCAGCATAATGCATAGGTGATGGGAATATAGCAACTATGGTAGTTTCAGGATCAAGAACCCCATCTTCTAGAACCTGCTCAAAAACAGAACCATGAATGCCCACTACACATCAAATAGACTCATTTTAGATAGTTGGTCAGAAAAGAAAAGAAAGGATGATCACAGAATGGATGTTATCTCAGATCAGTATTATCTCGTAGGATATGTGGAAGAAATTAATGAATGCAACCTTGCTGTGTTGTTCCATCCGAACAGCCAAAGGAACATCATCAGCCTTAGTGAAACCTCCTAAGGGATGAAGCAGTAGAATAGGATTCTTATAACCCATTTCCAAAAGCCGCCTACGTGTATCATTCATCAATAAGGCATGCCCGTTGTGAACAGGATTCCTTAACTGAAATGCAAAAACTGCATCAGCTTGACGTCTATCAAATTCCTTCCTGAGTTGTTGGGGAGAGAGCCTATAGTGATCAAGCCCATCATTGTACTTGATGGGCTTTAGAACTTCTAGATCTCCACCTATGAGCCAGTTACCAGCTGGAGTAATGAATTCCTCAACATATGGCAGTCCAGGTGCAGTTGTCCCCCATGTTCTAGCTATTCTTTCTTCTTTGTTATGCTTGTATATCTCAGTACTGCAATAAAAAATGAAATTTAGAATATTTCTGTCTTGGCTAAGAGAAGAAATTCAAATAACTTGACAGGTCTGGAGCAACTTGCATAAGTTGAATGCAATTATTAAAAAAAAGGGGCAATGCAGCATGGCTACCCAACAAAGGAAAATCAAAGTAAAAAACCAGGAGTCCATTTTCCAGCAGCGTAAAACATACCCGCCCGTGAAATTTCAGTGCATGGGGTTTCTAACATGATGAACATAACCAAGACAGAACCAACAATTAGGTTTGACACACATTGTAAAGCTGGTTGCTTCCCTGAAGCTGTTTTACACAAACATTTTCTTCAAACATGTAAGCAAGAGCATCTAGTGTGCATTTACATGTGCTCTCTAGTCACACATGACAACGGGTGTTCGCACCATCAATAAATTCTGAGTTCCAGACATGGAATTGTCTTCTACTGGAACATTAAGAGTTTAACCGAAACGAAAAAAACTTCTTAGTGCATTGCTTGGCTTCATTTCACTCATAAAGAAACTAGCTTTATCCTTTCCGAAAGTTCAACTATCATAGTTTTTTACTCGTAACCGCCACACGAGTTATTTAAAATTCCAATCAAAACAACACACTGCATTTCATTTTCACGTGACTATTAAACAACAGATGGGATTCCCTAATACAAATTCCAGGTTTGACTCTGCTAATTATAAATTTATATGGTTGACCACATTATAGAAATGTGTATTTGCACAATATTCTATTAAAGATTCATTTTTTTAAAAGCTACCACGAATAAATAAAATAAGAACGGGTTAACTAACCTTCGAAGGATAGCAAGCAAATCACCAGCAGGACCAACCAGCCCAACATCCTTTGCAGACCCAATATTCTCTTTAGTCTCATCATCAATTGCCAAAACAATAGGAAGCGACATATTAACCACTGTCCCATTTCCCATTCTTAAAGAATTGAAATGCAAACTCTGCAAATACTCATTTTCTCTCATAAACCCTTTCAATGGACTCGCCCATCCTTCACTTATCACATGGACCCACTCTACATCAATCCTTGCCAGCCTCACTTTAGGCAATGACTCTGCTTCCAAAGTCTTTGACCCCCTCTCGCTCTCTGGCACTATAACATCCACCACCACTCCACCATCTGGCTCGATCAAGGAACTCTTGATAACTGAACCGGAAACAGAAGCTTGAGACATTCTGGGTTGTTTGTTGTTATATAGAATGGGGATTAGTGCGTTTGAATGGTAGATTGGTTTTGGTCGGAATCCGAGGCTGTAAGCTGGAATTTTTGTGCGGTGTTTTGGGTGGAGATTAAGGTTAATTATGTGAGGAGTTATGGTTAGTTTAATTGTTAGAGACATGATGATGTTCCTTAATGTTTTCTTGTGCTGTTCGATTTTGAGGGATGTTTGTTATGGGAGTAAGGTGGAGAGATCTAAGGGGGGCTCTGAATTTAGCCCACATTTTGGAGAGGAGAGGAACAAAAATGCGATTCAACTGTTAAAGAGATCCACACGTTCGCTCTTCTTACTTTCTGTGGATGGTACCTGGTTGCTGGTCTCCGTTTTGGTTGGGGACCAAAGCTTAGGCAGGAGTGGCAGGACCGCAGGGGTGATGGGCTCTAAAAGTTAGGGAAATTAATAAAAGAAAGCAACTAGGCAATGGCTGTCTACTAGCCACTGGTTAAGGGAGTGTAATTACTGTTCGTTAAAATTTGTTTTTTCAAATATTTTTTTAAATTCTATTAAAATAATATTTTTTTAATTTTTTATATAAAATATCAAAATAATATAAATTTTTTAAAAAATAATTCAAAATAATTTAAATTTTTTAAAAATATAATTAAACCACAATGCCAAACAGCAAACACTATTATTAGAGTGTTTAGCATGACTTTACTCATGTTTTTAATACTTTTTAAAAATATTTTTGATTTAAAAATAATTTTAAGAATTAGTTTTTTTTCAATTAATTTTTTAATAAATTCAATTAAAACTTAAATTTTTTTAATTAAATCCTTAAACATATAATTTTATGTTTTTTTTCAAATTGATTTTTTTTTACCAATAAAATCCTTATTAATCAAAAATAAAATAATAATTTAAATATGCTGAAATTTAAAATAAAAAAACATTTTAATATATTGTTAAATAAAAAAACTACTTTAAAAAATATTATACATCATAATATCAAATACTCACTATTAAGTTGTGAGCTTCAGGGAAAATCTATTCTAGTTGATGAATTTTATCATTTATTTTTAATCAAGTTTTGTGATTGATGTTTTGATGAGTTTTTTTTTTTTTTTTACTTTTAACTTTCTATCAATCAAATTTTCAACAGTGAAAACAAAGTAATCGAAATTTGCTAATATTAAGGTGATTTGATTGTCAAATGATGACATGACGTTGACCCTTTTAAAATCAACACCGATAATCTTCCTAAATCTGTAAAATAAGAACTGGAATTCCTTTTCTTTTCCTATTTAAATTCTTAGTTTTTTTTTTTAAAAAAAAAAGGATTCCTTGACCCGTAATTTAGTCCAAATTGGTGTAGAAGCTAGCTAATTGTAATAGCGAATTTATTAAATGAAGCTGTTTAACGATATATATTATTTTAAATGGTGACATATAGATCTGCAAGGAAGGTTAAAAAAGAAAGATTATAATTGATAGACTCCATATAAAAAAATTGAGAATTAGGATATTTTATAGAAAAGTAAATATTAAATACTTAATTAATTGTAAATCAAGGTTATATTTTGTGGCAAAAGGAAAAGTAAGAGTTGGAACATGGTAAAATAAAATAAAATAAAGTTTATTTTTCTTCTGTTGTGAATCTTGTGATATAGTGGTATGAGTTTCTATGTATAACACTCGCTTCTTCGATTTGCTTAAGAATATATGCATCCTTCACACAATATTCAGACATTGAAACTAATTCTAAACCATTTATAGTACCACAGAGAGCCTCGAGGAGACTGGTAGCTTGTGCTAACATTTATTTGAACAGAAATATGCAAGTCATTATTGGATGGAGTAGTCCTCAGCAGTATGTTTAACACTCGTCGGAAAGTAGAATTAGTGTTACACGGGTGGCGGGGATGGTGGTATGACGGCGGTCGTGGCACAATCATACATGCAAGTGAAGTTATCAACACTGCAGGTCTCGATGCACGCAATGGCGTCCTCCGACGGGCCTTTTGATGCGCAAGTTTCTGCGCATGTCATTATATCTTGCCCACAAGCGGCGAGGCATTGCGGCAACGATTTCTGGCTCTTGACCTGTGCTGCACCGACGCATATCAGCAAAAGCAACGCAGGAACATGAAACCTTGAATCCATGATGTTTTTTTAACTTTCGGTGCTAAAAGTATTGGCTCCTACCTGTATCTGTATCCGCTTAGCCGTGAGCTTCGATCAATTTAGAAGCACACCGTTTATAAATACAAGGATGGTTGGTGGTTCCTGATCTAAACGTACAGGGTTTCATCATATTCATGAAGGAAGCATGAATGGGTCTTGAACATGAGCAACACGGCATGCTAACTAGGAAGATTAACTTTTTCATTTTAATATTTAATTAACATAAATAACTATTTTTTATTTATTGACTTATATATATATATATATATATATATATATATATATAAAATACAAATTTCTCAAGTAAAAAACTATCCATGTCTATACCGCTAATGTCTTAGGGGTGTTTGAAAGTGTACTAATGATTATTTTTCAAAGTGTTTTATTTGAAAATGCATCAAAATAATTTTTTTTTATTTTTTTATTTTTTTATATTAGCACATCCTAATGATCTGAAAACAACAAAAAATATTAATTTGAAGCAAATAAATTTTTTTTTCAAAAGCGTTTTTGAAACAAAAGAAAACAAGCTCCATCTCTTAAGGTAAAAAAAAAAAATCTTTAATCACGAAGGATGAAATTAAAAATTATTTGTAATATGATAGATTATTTATAGATTAAAAAATGATGAGGTGAATTAGAAAAAAAAATATTGGAGATTAACCTAATAGAATCAAACTGAAAAAAAAAACAAAAGTTTAAAAAAGAGAATTAAACTGAAAAAAGTAACAAAACAATTTTTTTTAAAAAAAAGATAAAAAAATAAAAAAGCATCAATTTAGAATAAAGGAAAAAAACATAGTAAACCCAACAAACCTTTTAAACCTAATTTAATCTTTAAATGTTGCATCCTGTAAAATTTTTTATTCAAATTCAATCAATAAACATGATTTTCAACTAATTTAATCACCTTCCATGTCAACTTACGAAACGCACGTAAATAATAGTTATCATTTAAAATGAGCGTACATTGTGATGTTAATAAAATTAATTTCAAGTTAATTTTAACATGAGAAAAGTATAATGTTATAGATATATTTTTTAATATCATGGATTTTTTAATTAAAAAATAAAAAAGATGATATTATGCTTGGTAATAATAAATTGAAATAAATTAGATGTAAATAGTAAAAAGAGGGGTGACTGGTAATTAAAGACGTGAAGTTAATCTTTATAGTAAAAAGTACAATATAGTTGCACGTTTAAATATTTTACATTGACTATCCTTTTCATTTTAAGTGTTTGTTTTATTTAACTTGGAGGTTAATTGTGATCATTAGGTGCATATAATTTTTATTTTTACGAATGCACCGTGCAAATACAAATGATCTACCTAAAAAATTAAATATAAATTATAATAATCTCGTTTAGCTATTATGACCATAAAGATAATTTAAAAGATTAATTATTATTTTAAAAAATAAACTAAACAATTTTTAAAATAAAACAAGATATATAAGTAAAAAAAATAAAAAAAAGTTAAAATTAAAAAAATTAAAAACTCAAATGTGCCTAAATTTGTTATATTTTTTAAGAAGAAGAAAAAGGTTGTCAACCCAGGCCTTTTTTTTTAATGCAGTATTCACTCATATATTCTTTATCATTTTTATGATCAAAAAATTACATTTCAAGATATTTTGTTCACTCATATATTCTTTATCATTTTTATGATCAAAAAATTACATTTCAAGTTATTGGATCTTAAAAACTTTGGTTTGAATATATTTCATATGAAATTATTTTAAAAATATATTAGAAACCTCAATAAAATTATCTTTAACCTCTAAACAACTTTTAATCACTTTATAAACTAAAATCAAACCAAACTTGAAAAAAAAAATTTACTGAGTATCGATCCAATTTTTCTAACATGTTTAAAAAAAATCACTTTCTTTGAACTTTTTTCTCCGAGATAAACTGTTGCAAATGGAACCCATATATATAAAAAAAACCCATAAGTGTGAAAACACAATTTTCAAATGAAGGGATCACACAGAAACTTTTATTCACAATTTTACTACTAAATGATTTTTTAAGCATTTTATCTTTCTAAGAAGTTTACAACTCCTTAAATAAATCTAAAAATCAACTTAAACAAAATAAAAAACCTGAAAATAAAGGAAATATAATAAAAATCCTAAAAAATAGAAAAAATACAAATTATTAAACATGTCATATAACTTCATAAACTAAATTGGGAAAATAAACATAATTAAAAAAAAAAAACATAACTCCAATTTGTTATGGAAAAACCAATTTATCCATATCGTCTTTTTTTACTATCTTATTCTTTTGAGATTCCTTCATATTAAGGTCAATGGTAGACAACATTCTTATATAATATGCTAGTTGAGTAAATTTTCGCGATGGTTGTTTGTTCATGGATTTTAGAGGCACGATGATGCTATCATGCCAACAAAGAGATTCTTGTCCAGTCTCACTTAAGCTTGAGCTTTTGATAAATCTTTTGACTTTTAAATCAAATCAATCACTTGTTGTTAACTATAACAACTCGGTCTCATTTATTTTCAAATAGCTCTTTAAAAGGTTTATAACTCCGTAAATAAACTCGAAAATCATTATAAATAGACTAGAAAACCTTACAATAAAGAAAAAATAAAAAAAGTTTTGAAAAACAAGGAAAAATAAAATCATCAAGCATATTATTTAATATCTTAAACTAAATAGAAAAAATAAATTTAATTAAAAACCTTTTATCAACGCCAATAGGTTTGTGATGCAAGATGTTTTTAATGAAATTTAGAATTTGGAATTATTTATTTTTATTTTTTAAAATTTTGCATTTTAATTCTAAACTTTAAATTTTTCTTCACATTTCAACCCATAAATATTGAAAAAGATTAGAGGAAGTCAACATAAATTGCGAGGAGATCAAAAAGATTCATCCAATCACAATTCAACTGTCTGTGATGCAAGAGGTTTTGAATGAAATTTATCAAGCATATCATTACAATCAAGCTATGTTTACCACTCTGATGTTAGGATTCTTTGTAAATCATGTTTTACATTCCTTTTTTTTATTGGAGTATTTTATATTTCAACACCCCACGTCTTTATTTCTCTCGGAGTTTGTAGAGGCAAGTAAAAAAATTAAAAAATTAATTAAACTGAGAAAATCAGAAAAAAATAATAAAAAAACCAAATTATAAAAAAAACATATTAAAATTTTAAAAATACTGGCTGCTTTGATTTTATAAGCTTGAAATCAAAAAAATCAAACCAAACCCAAATAAAAAAACCGAAAAACCGAGCCAAACCAGTTTGAATCGGTTTTTGTTCTAAAAAACCAAACCGAACTAAAACTGGTCGATTTAAACTGGTTTCGGTTTTTTTTTAAATTTTAATTTAGTTATTTTTTTAATAAAAATCAAATCGAACTGAAAATGATCTTTCATGGTAGTTTGCTAGCTAATATCATCACATGTTATTTTTATATTCTATCTGTAATATGCCTGTGCTCTTTAACTCCAGCTTCCTCTTCCTTTCTTTGTCACGAACAACCATCATGCTTCTTTTGTATTACACTATCTCGTTTCTAAGTACATATTTGAAAAATATTTAATTTATTTTATTAAAGTATATTCAAATTATATAATTTTTTTTTGAACTTCATTGACACATATATTTTTTTATGGTATTTGTAGATATAAATTTTATTTAGAATATTTTGTTAGTATTCATTTTTTCCTGGTTGAAATTAGTATTCATTTCATTAACAGGAGAATGCACCTTGAAAATCTATGAAAAATAAAGGTCCAAAAATAAATATCTCGTGTCGAAAATCTTCGTTGCACGAGAGAACAATCCAATCCCAGCACCCGATCGACCCGCTGGCCCTCTCATCTTGTAAAACGACACAAACACCCCTAAACTTCATGGCAGTTATTTTCCTATTTCTCATATCGTGCCCAACCCCTTAGGGGTTTCCTCGTCACAACAATTTATCCCCGTACCCTAACTCGCTGTCGTGAAACAAATCCTAAAACATTACCAATAACCACGCACGCAACGGAAAAATTGTGCTTTCTCATATTCTCTCTAGCTAGTTAGTGCTAGGGTTTACTTCATTGTTTGCTGTTTCTGCCATAATCAGTTAGGCTTTTTCAAGCGAGTTAGACCGGTAATTTGCTGATCGGAGTGATTTGCGATGGGAGTGCCGGCTTTTTATCGGTGGTTAGCGGAGAAGTATCCGCTAGTGGTGGTTGATGTGATCGAAGAAGAACCGGTAGTTATCGAAGGCGTTAGAATTCCTGTGGATACAAGTAAACCTAACCCTAACAACATCGAATATGATAATTTATATCTCGATATGAACGGGATTATTCACCCCTGCTTTCACCCCGAAGACAGAGTACGATTTGGATTCTCGCTCGCGCTCTTTTCGCTCTTTTTTGCTTATTTGCATTTAATTTGTGTATTTTTAATTTAATTGTGTTGTAGAACGTTCACTTGGTTTTAATGAAATTGAATTGAACTGGATTTGATTTTCTTTTTAACAATGTGATTTATTTATTTTGTAACTTTCTTTTACTCTTGCAGCCTTCACCGACTTCTTTCGGTGAGGTGTTCCAGTGTATGTTTGATTATATTGACAGGCTTTTCGTGATGGTGAGGCCTCGAAAATTGCTATACATGGCAATTGGTAAGTAATTTAAACCGAGTGATTTTCTTTTACTGTAAATTTGTGTGTGATACTGATTGTGTGGGAACAACTTATAGATGGAGTTGCACCACGGGCGAAAATGAATCAGCAACGGTCTAGGCGATTTAGAGCAGCTAAAGATGCATCTGATGCGGTATGTGCTTACCTTAAAAATGGGTTGCTCCTCCATTTGTATGCAGCTGGAGAGTGACACTGATTATTGGTTCTTGATCAGCAAAACCTACTTTAGTTTTTCTGTTAAAATTGCTGTGTTAGTTATGTTTTATATTAGGTGAAATTATTTGGTAGAGTTTATATATGGATGCAATGGCTGACAGTGGGTGCTTAGAAATCTGAAAGCCAATTGAAGTAACACGAGTTTTGTGGATAAAACACATAGGCTAGCTTAACCAACTACTTATAGAAGAAGGAAAAATATTCATAAAGATATAGAAACAACTCTTGAAGGGACGCTCATTAGATAAAGAACTAAAGAACTCTTAAGGAATATTTACAGTTCATTGAATGAAAATCATCATTCTTCTTCCCCTGGAAAGTTGATGGTTTTCAAATTTATCAATTTGTTTGTTTGAAATGAGAGCACTAGAGCCTATGATTCTGATACCTGCTTTATAGTCCCTGTTAATTAGTTGCATCTTGTAAACTGCATTTATCCTTGGTGAACTTTTTGATTGCTCAATAGATAAATTCCTGGTTATGGAAACATCATGCTCTAACCATATATGGAATATACGGAAGTTCACTGGTTTTAAACCTTAAAGATTCTGTTAATGAACATATATTTAACCACTAGGGATATCTGAGGCTGTATTTTTCTTAGATTTCTTAATGCCTTTTGGGATTTTCTAGGTTTTCAGTATTCATTATGGTTTCTTTTTCATATCACTTTGTTATTATTTTTCCTCAATTCTTCTAAAGGAGGAAAACTGAACACGGCAGGAAATACACCATTTTAATTTTATCAGTCATTCAACATTTGTATCGTAGGCCGCTGAAGAAGAAAGGCTAAGAGAGGAGTTTGAGAGGGAGGGCCGGAAGCTCCCCCCCAAGGAGACATCTCAAACTTTTGATTCCAATGTTATCACTCCTGGAACTGAATTCATGGCTGTTTTGTCAATTGCATTGCAGTACTATATTCATCTTAGACTAAACTATGATCCTGGATGGAAGAAAATCAAGGTATAACCTTTGCTGTGGTCCCTTGTTTATTTTTCCTCGTGCAATGTTTTGTTATCTTCGACAGAGATAATGCTATACCTACCTTCTGGTGTGCGTAACCGTAGCAAATGCATAATATTTAAATTTCTGTTTACATTTCTATTTTGTGAAGGTTGTTCTTTCTGATGCAAATGTTCCTGGTGAAGGGGAACACAAAGTCATGTCCTATATCCGTCTTCAAAGAAACCTTCCTGGTTATGATCCAAATACACGCCATTGTCTGTATGGTTTGGTATATTTCTTCCTTAACTGACCCGTGATCTTTTTTAAAGTAATTGTTATTTTTCCTTCCAGACTAACATTCTTTTCTCTTTTCATTGGTGCTTCTGATAGGATGCTGATTTAATTATGTTGGCTTTGGCTACTCATGAGGTTCATTTTTCAATTCTTCGAGAGGTTTGTGTCTTGTTGTTTAGACATATTTGCCTTCTAAAAACAAATTCAATTTTGAACTCTTCATGCTGTTTCTTAGTTATTAGTTTTAGTTAGCAGAGAGAGGTAAAGGAATGTCAATTTTGATGAAAGGCTTGGTCATCAATCTGAGAATAATTGGATAATGAGTCTTTTTCAAATATCTGTAACTCATCTGCTAAACCTTCGCTTATTACAATGAAGGTTGATGAATCATCATAATAAGTGGATGTATCACTCTCTCTTTTTAATTACCTGTGACCCATATGCTAAATGTTGAATGTGTTTTTCTTTAACATCCCTTCTTAATGGTATGTCTCAGATTGTTTTCACTCCTGGACAACAAGACAAATGCTTCATATGTGGTCAGGCAGGTCATTTAGCAGCTGCTTGTGAAGGAAAAGCGAAGAGGAAGGCAGGAGAATTTGATGAGAAAGGCAATGATGTTGCTGTGCCCAAAAAACCATACCAGGTAGGTTATTATAAAGATATTTGAAAGTTTTGGGTGTAAACATCTTCCATGATGATGCACTATCTAGCCCTTAGTGCTTCATAACTCTTTTCTTGATGCAGTTTCTCAACATTTGGACTCTTAGAGAGTATTTGGAGTATGAATTCAGAATTCCCAATCCTCCGTTTGAGATTGATTTGGAACGTACCGTGGATGATTTTATATTCATATGTTTCTTTGTTGGCAATGATTTCCTGCCACACATGCCCACATTGGAGATCCGCGAGGTTTGTAAATAGCTGTCTAAAGTACAGCTTGTGGTTTCCTTGAGCTGCTGCTTAGGATTTTTCCCTACACTGAAATAAATTAACTACATCATAACCAAGCAAAAAGACAACCTTTGTTTTTTATTTTTGTTCCTTTTTTCAGGGTGCAATCAACTTGCTGATGGCTGTTTATAAGAAGGAATTTAGGGTGCTTGGTGGGTATTTGACTGATGGCAGCAAGGTACTCAAACTTTTGAGCTAAATGTTAAACTTAAATTTTTGGCTGCTTCCCAGTGGGTTCTATCACCACATTTATCGACTTCTAGTAAGATTGCTCAGAAATTTTTCTTATAACTTTCTGTTTTCTCAGCCAAATTTAAGTAGAGTGGAGCATTTTATTCAAGCTGTGGGTGCATATGAAGATAAAATATTTCAGAAAAGAGCACGATTGCACCAGGTTAAATTTATTCTCCAAAATTTTTGGATGTGTGCGTCTTTTTTACTGGAATGATGTGAATGACAGTCATAATCTTATGATGCACCTTTGCAAGAAATTCTGAAATTTATGGTTTTTTTCTGGGTTACTAATTGTGTGTGTGTATTTTTGCTGTGTAATGCTTGTAAATGAGAATGGTAAGGTGATTATTATCTCCAGCAGGGTATTGAAAAAGACTAGATATGGGACCAAAAGATATCTATTGGATATAGAAGCAAAAGTATTTTCATTTTATAAGCGACAGTATGTGAAACCTTAAACCATAAAGTTCTGGATAGACAAGTAGAGGCACTGACAGAAAGAAGCACCGCTTTTCAACTTCGTTAATTAATTTCTTCTGTCCATACCTTGCAGCGCCAGGCAGAAAGAATTAAGCGTGAAAAGACACAGGCAAGAAGAGGTGATGATGCGCAGCCTCAACATCAACCTGAATCTTTGGTTGCAGTCACACAATTTCGTGGTTCTCGTCTTGCTTCAGCTCCTACACCTTCACCATATCAGGATGATGGGGCACATTCTCAGACATCTGATGGTAAAGGATCTTCTGTTCGGAGCCGTAAAGTTGCACGTTTGTCTTCAACAGCCAATATTGGTGCTGCCATTGTTGAGGCAGAGAATTGTCTGGAAATAGAAGTATGTTTCCCTGCTTCAGGAGAGGCACTTTAATGTAATTCTGACACCTTCAGCCATTCTTTAGGACTCATATTCTATGGGCTAGCCTTTCATTTGGTATGAGCCCTTGCTGGCGAGGGGTTAAGAGTACATTTGTTTACTCAATTTATTATTTTGTAGAATTGAAATCTGCGGTTTGTTACATTTTTATCTGGAGCACTTAATTTTTTTAGGCACATGAAAACAAAGAAGAATTGAAAACTAAGCTTAAGGAGTCGCTTCGCGAGAAATCTGATGTTTTTAACTCAAAGAATCATGAAGAAGACAAGGTTTGGGTCTCCTATAGAAGTATTGGTTATTATCCTTACTTTTTTGGCCCATTAGTTTTTAATGATGTTTGTATCTTCAATGTTCTTTTACCAGGTCAAATTGGGAGAACCAGGGTGGAAAGAAAGATATTATGAAGAGAAGTTTTCGGCAAAATCTCTTGACGAAATGGAAGCTGTACGAAGAGATGTTGTGAGTACATGTACTACTGTAGCTACTGATTTTGAATGTACTCTTTCATATTTTTGTGAGATAAGCAGGCTGATCTATCTATTTGACATTCAACTGGGTAGGTTTTGAGATATACGGAAGGGCTGTGTTGGGTCATGCATTATTATTATGAAGGCGTTTGTTCTTGGCAGTGGTGAGTTTTTGAATTTTCATTTCCTAGCAGTTTAGAGTTCTTGTTTCTACTGTAACCTCTGCCCTTTCCCTTAAACTTCATGATCCACCAAAGTAAATGGAAAGTTTGACACTGCAGTTTAGGTGACCATTATAATTTTAGGAAATATTTTTACACAGCTCAGTCTTGCAAGATGACTTTATGAATCATATTGCAGGTTATCAGGATAAACTTGTAGTTTACATGTTGTCTTTGTACTTGATATGTCAATGCCTTTAGATCTTCAACTCTGAACTGAATAAATCCTTTGTTTCAGGTTTTATCCCTATCACTATGCGCCCTTTGCTTCAGATCTCACAGATCTTGGTCAACTGAACATCAGTTTTGAACTTGGTTCACCATTCAAACCATTCAACCAGCTTTTGGGAGTTTTCCCTGCAGCAAGGTATCCTATCTATTTACTTCTTATTCCCTCAAGGAAGCCATTTCTATAAGCAAAACCGCTCGATAAAGAGCTAATGATATTTTTTTTTCAGTTCCCATGCTCTCCCTGTGCATTATAGGAAATTAATGACGGATCCAAATTCACCTATTTTTGATTTTTACCCTACTGGTACGCATGTTTACTATAAAAGAAAGCTCAACATGTGACTATCTTTGTTTACATGCATGATAAGATGTCTTCTAACCTCTGTTACATCTATCAGATTTTGAAGTGGACATGAATGGGAAACGATTTGCATGGCAGGTTAGTTTATCTTTGCGATCTTAATTCATCTGGCCTTTCAGACATGATTATGTGGTGGAAGTAGTTTCTGTCGAACTGGATCTTATTGATTTTGTTGTGTTTTCTCATTAGGGTATTGCAAAGCTTCCCTTCATTGATGAAGCTCGTCTTCTTGCGGAGGTCCAAAAGATTGAGCACACATTAACGGTATGCTTCTTGAATCAAGTTGCTTTACTGCACTATTGTTTCTTCCATTGCTTGAATTTTCTTACAAGAAGATCCTACGGTTTCACATTATCTGACCTGAAGGTTGCAATGTTCTGTAGGAGGAAGAAGCAAGGAGAAACAGTATGATGTTTGACATGCTTTTTGTGTCATCATCTCACTCTCTCTCTGAGAGCATATATTTGCTCGATAATCATTGCAAACAATTAACAGACAAGGAACGAGTTGAAGTCAAGGAGCGTATCAATCCTGAGTTGAGGTCTGTATTTAATTATTTATAAAGAATAAAGTATTTACTTTGAGCTTTGAAAGTGGATTACTTTTATGAGATTCTGAATTTGACTGGTTTCCATTTTTCTTGTGAATTGTTTTTTATCTCAATCAAGTCATTATCCCTAGTATTGTTATCTAAAGTGTTGGATTCTTCTAATGTTCAACCAAGTTCCTGCCATCCTAGATATTGGATTTAATTTTGTAGTGCAGAGTTGAATGTAGGTTGAACTCAGTTGAAATGTTCTAGCTTTGAAAGTGTTAAGCTATCTTATAATCTCTAGGCTATAACTGATAACACTAGTTTTCCCTGAGACTGAAAGCTATTTTATGTACCAAAATCACGTTATGATTGTGCTTGCTTCTCTAGCATTCATAGGCGGGAGTTGTTTTGCCAATTTGTTATATATGATTTTTGTGGATTTGGCATGCCAGAATATATTGGATGTGGCACTTTTGAAGCATCAAATCTCATCTCTGCTACGTTAACTTTTGCTCTCTACATGCTCTCCTTTTTCTTATGTTCTCAGATTTTGGACTTGAATGAACTGTATTTCCCTCAGTAATCACAAATTTAAAATCTGTTTGGACTATTCTCTAATTTTATTTAGGCCTACATGCAGTGATGGGATGAATGGCTATTTATCTCCCTGTGCTGGAGATACTCATCCTCCTATATTCAGGTCTCCAGTTGTAGGCATGGAAGACATTTTGGCCAATGAAGTCATGTAAGCTTCTAAATGTTGAGTGTCATTTTGACTATTAGATACTTCAAGTCATCTTTTGTTTAAGGTTTATCCCTGCTCATTTATTGTTTATTCTTTTCTGTTCAGATGTGTTATATACAGACTTCCTGATCCACACAAACACATCACTTATCCACCTGTTGGTGTTATATTCCCCAAAAAGGTACTTATTTGGTTGTGAGGCCTATTCTTCCTTGTCAGAGTCTGCTTTTCATCATCTAGTTATATATTTGTTCCTGATCTAGGAGGAAATGACTCGCAACCGAAGTTGTTACTTGAGTACTTGAAATCTCTGCTAGCATGATATATTTTTTACTTGTTCATTTCTATGTACTGGCGTCTCATATGCACAGTTTTTCGACTCTCTGCTAAGAATATCTTCTCTTTTTGGTGTTCTTGCATTTAGTCATATGACATCATGTAGATCAATGCTTTTAGACTTGCATTTCTATTATTTACTACGAACACATTTAACATGGAGCATGTGTTTGTAGATTGTGGATCAGGGCGATCTGAAACCTGACCCAGTTTTATGGCACGAGGAATCTGGGAGGAGGCCTTGGGAAAATGACAGGTGTGCTTCACTTTTTTTTTTTGATGAATAGTGTGTGCTTCACTTGATCTTCACAGCGAGTGAAATAATTATTTGTTTGGCTGATTGCATGATAAGATGCTCCCTTCTTTCCTTAGCTGATTGCATGATAAGATGTTCCCCTCTTTCCTTAGCTGATTGCATGTGCATTTGTGCTTCAATCACCGTATATACATCACCACCTTTTTCAACTGTAATTGTTTGTTTGGCTCCTCCCTTTCAGGCGAAATCCCCATGGAAATTCCCATGGAACCATCGCTGGGCGTCATCTTGGGGAGGCATCGCATCGACTTGTTGCCAACAGTCTACACCTGAAAGGGGATCGCAATGGGTATAACAATCATATGCATGGCCCACCACAACCTTACATTGCAGCTCCCCGTGGCCCACCACTCACTTCCTATTCAAGTGGGTTGCACAATCAGGGACCCCATGGAACTTTGCGTCCTAGAGTGGATTATTCTCATGCAGGTTATCCCCGATCTACAAGTCCTCGTATGCCACCTCACCATGACCGTGGATACGTTGAACCCTATGCTTCGGCAGGACCCAACCCCTCGTATAGTGGTAGGCTTCCCCAGTATGAAAGTGAGAACCGATCAGGCGGGCACCATCCAAGGCATGAATTTCATCAGAATGGTGGACCAAGGTACCCGAATGGGCCTGGGACACACATATCAGCCGGGCCCACTACATATGCTTATCAAGGTGGTTATGATGCCAGTCCCCAGCCACCTGGAGTTGGTAGTCACCAGCAATGGGGTGGTAGGTTTCCCCCACCAGCCAACCATAACAATCCCAGAGGTTTTGGTCACCATCAACAAAGTGGCAACCGATTTTCATCGTTGGATTCTAGAGGAAATAAAATGCCACCACAACATGGCGGAGCAAATAGGAGACAACCACCACCTAGTGGAACATACAGGGGGGCACAGCAATCACCTCCTGGCGGAGCCAGTCGGAGGCCCCATCCACCAGCTGGATATGGTCACCAGTAAAGCTGTGTATCTTATAACAGAAAGGTCCTTTGATTGCTGTACAATAGTTGTTTCCCCCCAGCGCTTCTCACAGTTTTCCCATTCCATTACAATCAGTTAATTTGTTGGGCATTACCATTTCTAGAATGTTGTATTGTATTTTATTTTGGATGGCCGCGTAACATTTTAGTAATAATCAGTCTCGCACTTGAGGGCCTAGCTGCTGTGGTCAACCGTGTGACTTGTTCCGCCCCTGTCCCGGGTTCGACCCTCTATGTGCACGCCTGTCACCCCCGCGGTGCCTAACCTGTCCCTGGGCTTGCAGGATGTCCAGTGGGCCGTGGGGAATAGTCGTGGTGCGCGCAAGCTGGCCCGGACACCCCACGTAAATCAAAAAAAAAAAAAAAAAAAAAATCAGTGAAGAGTGTACATCACATCCTCAACACCGCACGTTATTATACAAGGAGCCATTTGATTTGAACAAAGTAGATGAGGTCCAATTGTTGTCAGGGGTTTTGATCAACTGGGGATCTGCTTACAGAATATTCTTGATTAATGCAAGCAGCAACGTCGGTATAAGATGATATTAATTACAGTACGATGTTCTGGTATGCTTCATGACTAGTTACTCAGGGCTTGATGTATCCAAGCTCCTCCAATCAATAGATCAACAAGTAACTTGTTGTACATGGCAGATAAGTGACTTGAAAAAAGAGCTCGACGATTCATGCCATACGATACTCATCCTTTTCACCCTATTTTAATAGATGAATAATGCGGGAGTCTGCAAAATAAATTTACACAGAAACTATTGTTGCCGAGGGGCTAAAAGCAATATAACATACAATCACTTATATTTGGTCCTTTATCAACCGCACGTGTGCAGCATAGTCACAGCTTGCTTGGCGGGGCTGTTTGACATGAGTTAATTTGTTTAATCCTTAGTACAATTATTTGAAATTGCTTTATATGTCCTTGCGTTCTGTTTGATGATTGTTTCGGATATATATAAAAATAATAAAAATGTGTTTGATTAAAATAACTTATACAGAGATATAAATTTTTTATAATTTTAAAATGAATTTATGTTATTTTAAAACAGTAAAATAATAAGGATATAAATTATGTCTTTTTTTTTTTTTGATACACTAGTGAAACGTCATCTTAATATTTTATTAAGAGATGATACTGAATAATGAAGGGACAGATTGGCAGATTGCTGACTTAAGGTGCCTCAGTTTTTGGAATGTTTAGTTTCAATTTGGTTCTCTTCACACGGTCTGCAGTCAGGAGTCTGATTTTACGAGCTACACGTGTGGGAGATTAGGTAGCTAGTCCAATGCCAAGGTTTGTTTTTGCGGTTGTACTGTTATTTTGAATTTTAAAGTATTTTTTAATATTTTTATATTGTTTTGATGTATTATTAAAAATAATTTTTTTAAAAATAAAAAAATAAAATTTCAATATATTTTGAAATAAAAAAATATATTTAAAAAACAACATTTAACTCGGAAGAGTTGTTTATTTAGCAAAATCCTACTAACCGATGCCCAGATAACGACATAACGTGTAGCAGCAAGGGGGAGTAGTGGCACGCCTCCACTGCTACAGTATCTTGATTTTGTTTACCTTTTCTCTTTTGGGTTTCAAGAAACACAGCGCACGAACTAGCTAGCTAGCACGCATGTCATGCCGGTTGCTGAGAGACTTCACAAATGTCGTTGACAAGAAAACTGCAACTTCCCCTCAGAACCTTACTAGTATTTTTGTATTAATATTCTCAAAGTATTAATCTAATTAATACTCATACTGTCTCCTGATCTTCTATATAGTTTATATATCAATCTTGTAAATCAACAGACATATGCTGGAGCTAGCGCATCCCTGCTACAAAATGAACAGAAGAGAGGAACAAATTAACCTGGAATAAAAAACAACATGGTTACTGCATATAGAGTGATGGCTAGAGTTTACAATTGTATTTGCGTAAATGGGAGTACTGTATATCAATCAAGAGTTGACAGCAAAAACTATATATCGAGTCTATTACTTGAGCTCGGATGTAATTCATAACAGAGCGCCGCCTTGAATCTCTAGTTTCAAGGGACAGAACGTGAATGGTTGGAAGGATAAAAATAAAAATAAAATATATATTTATCAATCTTTATCATATTTTTAAATACACGGGGGGGAGTCTTCAACTACCTAATGAACGCAATAACTTGAGAGGCGAATTTAGAAATCGATGCATTATGTGAAGTAATTGTTGGAGTTTTAAACTCAAACTACTAGTTTTTTTTTTGTACTGCAGTTCAAGTATTTACTTTATTTTTTAATTTTGAATAAGTCTTTGGGTTTGAATAAGTCTGTAACTTGTCGTGCAAATTTTCTTGCTGATTTTTATTTAGTTTGTTGAGTATGGTAATGCCATGCAAATAGGAGTGTTAGTTTGAGAGTCCTCTGTTTCTGTTTCTATTTTTCACCAATATATAGGTGTTGTTTCTACGAACATTATATCAATTCATTCAATAAGAATTATCTGTCTCTTCCACTTTGTTTTCTTGTTTTTCTTGTTTACTACATTTGGTATCAGAGCTTGTTAATGTCCAGTATTCTTGTTTGGTCTAAGTTCTTACTTGTATTTGTAAGCATCCAATCATGAACGACATACAACCTCAGCTTCCCAGGTTTGGTGGAAAACACTTTGATCAATGGTGTATCCAGATGAAGGCATTGTTTGGCTTTCAGGAGTTATCCGAGATTGTTGAGCTTCGATATGCAGAACCAGTAGATCAAGATGCAGAAGCAACACTCACTCAAGTCCAGAAGGATAACTTGAGTAACAATAGGAAGAAGGACAAGAAGGCTTTATTTTTTCTCTACCAAGCCGTAGATGAAGTTGTTTTTGAAAAGATTTCAAATGCAACTACGGCTAAAGAGGCGTGGGAGATGCTTCAAAGATCCTACAAAGGTGATGAGAAAGTAAAGAATGTAAGGTTGCAAACCTTACATGGTGAATTTGAATCTCTTAAAATGAAAGATTCTGACTCTATATCTGATTTCTTTTCTCGGGTTCAAACTGTCGTCAATCAATTGCGAGTGAATGGCGAGAAAAAGGAAGATTTGCTTGTTATTGAAAAAATCATGAGATCCTTGACAAGTCGGTTTGACTATGTCATTGCTGCAATTGAAGAAGGAAGGGATCTTTCGATCATGACAATTGAAGGTCTGATGGGGTCGTTATGTGCTCATGAGTATCAAATGAATCAAAGATTAGCAGAGCCTATTGAACAAGCTTTTCAAAGCAGGGTGACTCTATCCAACAAAGCAAATTTCAGAGATGGTAGAGGATCAACATCAGACAAAGATAGCAAGGCTGTGAACCACAAACAAACTACCTCCTCTCAGAAAAGTAACTCTGGTAATGAAAGGTATGATAAGTCCAAAATTCAATGTTTTCGTTGCAAACAATTTGGACATTATCGTTCACAGTGCAGAGTCAAGCTGGCTAAAGCCAATTATGAACGTGCCAACTATGTTGATGCTGACATACAAGAAAAAGAAACTTTGCTGTTAGCTTGCAGCATTTCTGAAGATGAGCACAGTGACCAGTGGTATTTGGATACTGGGTGCAATAATCATATGTGTGGCAAGAAGGAGCTATTTTCATGCCTAGATGAATCAGCACGTGGAGAAGTGAATTTTGGAAACAAAGCCAAAGTTTCAATTATGGGGAAAGGTAACATTCTCATTCGATTAAAAGATGGCTCTCATGCAACTATCTCTGATGTGTTTTTTGTCCCTAGTTTACACTGGAATCTATTAAGTATTGGGCAACTCTCGGAAAAGGGATTGAAAATCATCATTGATAATGGAATTTGCACCATTGTGAATCAGAAAAATGAGCTAGTTGCTAAAGTTAAAATGACTAAAAATCGCATGTTTCCTTTGCCTCTACAAACTGATTTAATCATGTCCTTTAGTGCTATGGTTATGGATACAAATTGGCTGTGGCATTTCCGTTTTGGTCATTTGAATTTCAATGGACTAAGATTGCTGGCAAAGAAGGAAATGGTTACAGGGCTGCCTTTGTTGGGTGATTTTAATCAAATGTGTGAAGGGTGCATATTTGGCAAGTTGCACAGGGACTCTTTTCCAGTGGGAAAGTCACGAAGAGCATAACAGCCACTAGAGCTTGTGCACTCAGATATTTGCGGTCCAATGGAGAATGTCTCACATGGAGGTAACAAATATTTTCTCACTTTCATTGATGACTACAGTAGAAGAACTTGGGTCTATTTTTTGAAGCAAAAATCTGAGTGTTTTAACATATTTAGAGAGTTCAAAATCTACGTTGAAAAACAGTGTGGTCGAAGTTTGAAGATGTTTTGATCGGATAGGGGAGGAGAGTACTCTTCTAATAAGTTTTCTGTTTTCTGTAAGAGTCATGGCATTAAACATCAATTCACAGCAAGCTACTCACCCCAACAGAACGGGGTTGCTGAAAGAAAGAACGAACGATTTGTGAAATGGTGCGCAACATGTTAAAAGGAAAGGGATTACCCAAAGTGTTTTGGGCAGAAGCTGTATCCTATGCTGTTTTCATTCTAAACAGGTGCCCTACTAAGAGTGTTCTCAATATGACACCTGAGGAGGCTTGGAGTAATTACAAACCAGATGTTGGAACTTTCAGGGTGTTCGGTTGTATTGCTTATGCTCACGTTCCAACAGAGAAAAGGAAGAAATTTGATGATAAATATGTAAAATGCATTTTCATTGGCTATAGCAATATAACTAAAGGCTACAAGTTGTTTAATCCAGCAACAAATGAAGTTATTGTGAGCAGGGACGTTGAATTCAATGAGACAGAAGCTTGGGATTGGACAGTTGATGAGAAGAAACAAATGGGGGTTGTATGGAATGAAGACTCCGTTGAAGGCACACAACCTGAAGGACCTTCTATGGATACCAGCACGGCAGTAACCTCTGATTCCCCCTTGAGTCCTGATGATGCAACTCGTTGCTCAACACGAAATCGTGTGATTCCAGCACGGTTAGAGGACTATATTGTAACCAATGATAATGATGTGTCTGATGAGGATTTGGTAAACTTTGCTTTATTTGCAGATTATGATCCTCTAACCTATGCAGAAGCAGTGCAAGATGATCGGTGGGTTAGTGCCATGAATGAAGAAATTCATTCAATTGAGAAGAATCATATTTGGGAGCTTACTTCTCTTCCACAAGGCAAGAAAACAATTGGAGTTAAATGGGTATACAAAACCAAGTTGCAGCCAGATGGTCAGGTGGACAGATTGAAGGCAAGGTTAGTGGTGAAAGGATACAAGCAAAAGCTGGGTATTGATTACTACGAAGTTTTTGCACCAGTGGCAAGACTTGACACCATTCGTTTGGTGATTGCTTTAGCTGCCCAAAAGAAATGGCAGATACATCAAATGGATGTGAAATCTGCGTTTCTAAATGGTTCACTCGAAGAAGAAGTCTTTGTTGATCAACCAGTTGGTTACGTGAAGGAAGGCCATGAAAATAAGGTTCTAAGGTTAAAGAAGGCATTATATGGGTTGAAGCAGGCACCTAGGGCGTGGTATACTCGTATTGACTCATATTTTCAAGAAAATGGGTTTCTTAAGTGTCCATACAAACCTACGCTATATATCAAATCTGATTCATATGATCATATGCTCATTGTATGTTTATATGTGGATGATTTGTTATTTACAGGAAATGACTCAAACATGGTTGCTGCATTCAAGAAGGCTATGAGTAGCAATTTTGAAATGACTGATATGGGACTTATGTCTTATTATCTTGGGCTTGAAGTTATGCAGACAGGTGCTGGGATTTTTGTTTCACAGAAGAAATATGCAGCAGATATCTTAAAGAGATTTAAGATGGAGTCATTCAACTCTATTAGTACTCCAGTTGAACACGGCTGCAGTTAACAAAATCATGTGATGGAAATCCAGTCAACACAACTTATTTTCGAAGTTTAGTGGGAAGTCTACGTTATTTGACTTCTACTAGACCCGACATCTCTTTTGGCGTGGGCATGATTAGCAGGTTTATGGAGACACCTAGCCAAGTTCATTTACAAGTGGCGAAACGAACTTTGCGATATATAAAAGGTACCCAAAATCATGGTATTTTTTATGCATCTGCTGCTGATTGTAATCTTGTTGGGTATTCAGACAGCGATTGGGCAGGAGATGTTGAAGGGAGAAAGAGCACTTCTGGTTATATATTTCACTTTGGTTCGGGTGTCATTTCATGGTCATCGAAGAAGCAACAAGTTGTGGCATTGTTAACTACTGAAGCAGAGTACATGGCTGCTGCCTCCTCTGCATGTCAAGCTGTTTGGTTGCGTCGGTTGTGTGATGAATTAAACCAGAAGCAAGGAAGTCCAACAAAGATTTTTTGTGACAACAAGTCAGCTATTTCACTTACGAAGAATCCAGTCTTTCATGGGAGAAGCAAGCACATCGACATAAAATTCCATTATATTCGTGAACTTGTCAGCAGCAAGGAGATAGAGGTGGAGTTCTGTAAATCCGAAGAACAAATTGCTGATATTCTCACGAAGCCATTAAAAGCAGACATCTTTCACAGGTTGAAGGAGAAGATGGGGATGTGCACCTCTGATAGTTTGAGTTTAAGGGAGGCTGTTGGAGTTTTAAACTCAAACGACTAGTTTTTTCTTTTGTCCTGCAGTTCAAGTATTTACTTTACTTTTCTAATTTTGAATAAGTCTTTGGGTTTGAATAAGTCTGTAACTTGTCGTGCAGATTTTCTTGCTGATTTTTAGTTAGTTTGTTGAGTATGGTAATGCCATGCAAATAGGAGTGTTAGTTTGAGAGTCCTCTGTTTCTGTTTCTATTTTTCACCTATATATAGGTGTTGTTTCTACGAACATTATATCAATTCATTCAATAAGAATTATCTGTCTCTTCCACTTTGTTTTCTTGTTTTTCTTGTTTACTACATTAATCAATGACACATGCATAAGTTTTAGTTAATGGGAAGTGGTTAGTGTAAATTTCACTTAGACAATGCCTATAACAAACTCATGCTGTATCGAGACAGTGATTGTTTGTCTATAATTAGAGGAGGTTCTTCTTTTCCTGGTGAGAAAGCATGGTGAATGTGATGGACATATTGGGACAAAAGTTGCACCCATCACATTTGTGTTTGAATTTTTATATTCTTAGATGTGTCTTCTTGTTTGAGGCCCTTGTACGTAATCATGACCAATTTAGAGCCAACCAACATCATCTCTCACTTTTCATGTGTGACATGAAGACATTGATGGAAAGGATTGATGGGATATTTAGTATTGTAGTAGTTATTATTTTTTTATATTAAAATAATTTTTATTCATTTTTAAAAATTATTTTTAACACCAACCTATTAAAATAATTTTAAAATATTAAAAAAATTAATTTTAAATATATTTTTTAAAATTTTCATAAACATCATTCTAAACACAACTCAAAACGCCTCTAAATACATCCAATCCAAGCATGTAAATAGTAGTAGTATTACGTTTTCTGCATATTCATAATTATTATAAAATAAAATTAATAAAATAATATAATCATATAAAGTTATGATAAAATAACACAATTTAATTTTAAATAATATAACTTAACTGTTCAGATTTTAAATTTACTTTCTAGAGATCACTAGTTCAAATCTTATAAATTTTAGAGTTACTAGAAACTTATATGATTGTTTAAACTCGTAATTTCATATAAGTTATATGATTGTTTAATTGATATTTTTAAATTGTTTAAACTCGTAAATATCAAAAATAAATTTTAAAATATATAAAAAATATATTAAAAAACAATCACTTCTAAAAACTAATTAAATTACAGAGGTAGAGATTCCACATAGCTTAAATAAAATCAACTTTTATTTTGTAACGAAAAATATTCCAAACCAATAAAACTCCAATCCTTCGATATAAGACCACGCATATAAAAATCCCATTTTACATTTCTCTCCCGGAAACCGTGACTTCATTGCCACGTGGTCACCCGTATTAATTTTTCAGCGGTGTTATGTAAAGCTGGTAGACTTTGCATGTCAGTTTGCAATTACCTGGGTGTCTGTCACCCATCACAAATTGGTTTATATATATATATATTAAAATAATATTATTTTAAATGAACCTAATTACGCTATTAAACTTAGACTTGAATCAAGTCCTATATCAAAACAGGTTTAATAACTTAATTTTTGAGTCATATATAATTCATCGTCAACATTTGTATTTATATTATTTTGGGAAATCTGACTTGCCAACCAACAAATCCATATGTGAGACATAATATTTAGGCTCGAAAGGTCATACAAACTCCAAAAAAGCTTTGTCACCGATATCCCTTAATCTCGACAGCAACGCCTTTCATCCATTTTAATGGATAATAATACCTTCTTTACGGGGGTGTTAGGTTTTTTCTTCTTCTTCTACCTTCCATAAGATCAAGCCCCTTCGGAGGATATATGCTGATTTCCAAGCCACAGCAAGGACGTCAAGGTTACAATATGGTTGGTAAAAAATTAAAACTCATGATCGATCAAAAGCCTCTTAATTTAAGGACTGGGATTCTTTTTGGCACTTGCTCTCTCTCTCTCTCTCTCTCTCTCTCTCTTTTTTAAGGGAAATAGGCTTAAAATATGATGGAGTGATCTGTAATGTGTAGACACAGCCAAGCAAGAGTGATCGTATCAAAAAAGAAAAAAGAAAAAAAAAGAGTGATCATATCAATTTGATCAGGGTTGTGTGCACGACTTGAGGCCACAGAAGGCAGGTCGGCTCCAGAAACAGATGCAAGGAAAGAAATATTTAAAATTAAAAGGGAGTGATTGTATGAAGAAAAAAAAACAATTTATTCAACACTTCGCATCTGTTCGCTATTGTAGTAGGTTTTAAGTATTTTTTAAGTTGATTTTTTTCAAAGAACATTATATTAATGTTTTTTTAAATTGTTTTTTTCATAGTTTTGACATGGGGATATAACAAATTTTAAATTAAAATATATAAAAATATTATTTTAATATATTTCTAATTAAAAACATTATCCCCAGCAAACCACCCAAAAAAAAAAAACCATCTCCTCCTGGAATGATAGGAGAATATAATACTACCAGCTAGCAAACATGCTGCGAAACACGAGGCAACAACCAACCATCTTCGATAAATTTTGTGGGGAAAGCTCTTCATTGGATAAGCAGAGTGGAATTGAAGAGCTGGAGACGAAGAAGAAGAAGGAAAGATTTGTATATTATTTATTCAATTACTATTTAAAAGAAAATAGTGTGATGCATGATGCATACATACTATTTCTTTTTCTTTTTTGTCTGATTGTATTTTATTTTAGATGAATTAATTATAATAGTCAGTCAAAACTTCTAGAAAGTGAAAAATAGAGAGAGAGAGAGAGAAAAGAAAAAGGATCGTGGTTTCTGTAAATTTTGTACATGGATGGTAGAGAGGAAGCTACGTACCCAATAATTAAGCACCACGACACCACTCTTTCCTATCAATTTGGATTAAATTAGATATTAACTCCACTAATCATGGGACACGTAGCTTTATGCCATCTTTCTTTAATAGTTGATCATCACGTAGCAATGTCATGTTCTTGAAAAGACTACATTTTCAATTCATACTTTACTTTATCATACACTGTTGATCTCATTTCGGCTGGTTACATGACAAGGATTCGGTTCAAATCTATATATAGAATGGCCATAAAGGCACATCATGTGAGTGAGAGCAAATTGACTGATTAATTAAATGCTCCAAACTTTGAATTAATCTAGTTATTTAATTAAAAATCTGATTTGCCTGTCCATACCGACCAAGCTTTTGCTTTGCTCGGTTATAACATAGGTATGGTTTTTAATTAGAAGCTGTTCGGAACACGGCACAAGTAGTGTTTCACAAAAATTTGATTAGTTTTTTTTGTTTAAAATTATATTTTATTTATATTTTTAGAATGATGTGTTAATATCAAAAATATATTTTTTTAAAAAATATATTATTTTAATTTATTTTTAAATAAAAAATACTTTAAATTTTTTTTTATCGTACTTCAAAACATTACCCTAGTATGCATTTGTCCTTGCATTAGCTATTATGACTGTGGTTTTAAAAAAAAATATGAGAAAAATATTTTTAATTATAGTTTTAAAATGCAAGTTTTAGAAAATATGTGTTCTGCATGTAATGAAAAATACATCCCGTAAATAAAAAATATGTTATTCTAACTTTTACAAAACTAATATTTAAAATATAATTATACACTAGGCTCAATAAAAAATACAAAAGCAAAAACTATTTAACCAAACAATTTTTTTTTTGCCGTGATTAGAAAAAAAAAAAACAATCTCTTTGAAAACACGGACACAAGTACAGTGCAGCTCGTGATCAGAAACAGATCTCATTTACTTTCTTTGTCCATCCCTTTCTCATTTCTCTGGTCAAATGGTCCGTAAGTTTCAAGTCCAAAAATACAGTTCCAATCACCACCTGTTTCTTGCGAGTTGGGTTAAAGTGTCGCGTTGAAGAAAAACAATGGCTACGTAGTAAAAGAGTAATCTTTAACTCTAGGAATTGTCTTTGACAATGTTATCTGGAAGTGATCTCTATTAATGGCCCGCAACCATACGCAAGACATGTTCCATGATTCAAGATACATTTGGCCTGAACTTTTTACCCACCAAGGGCTAAGGTTAGATTGTCGGCTTTTCCTCTCTTGATCGTTTTCATGTTGTTCCAACCGACTTTGACTTCAACTATTTTGATTTAATTACTAGACCCGTCTCAGACTAGTTAAGAGAAATTTTACACGAGTAGAGAGAGAGAGAGAGAGAGAATTAATCAAATAACCAATTTATCATTCTTTTTTGTTTGGTACAATAAGAGAACACTGCTGAGTGCTGACACCTTAAGAAGCAGTCTCCAACAGCATCAACATCGAGACATGTCGTGTTTGTCATAAGTTTTCTTTTTTAAAAAAAAAACATTAGATTTTTTTTGAGTGATTCCATGATTTTGATGTTATCATGTAAAAGTAATTTTTTTTTTTAAAAAAAAAACAGGGTTTCTACTTTATTGCAAACAAAAGGCTTGAAACCTTGGTGGTGTGGTAGGATTCGGAATTGCCTGATTTAGGGCCCCTCCTCATGCACCGGCGAAAATCAATGTCAAGATTGACTCAATCATAGCCTTTTTTGTTATTCCCTTCAAACGGGCAGAATTAGTAGCAAACAATCCACTGTGATCGTATTAATCTATCCACAAGCATCTTTGTCAGGAATCTCCAGGCAGGATCCTCGAAGACTACTGTCAAGTAGTTGACATGGCCAGTGATTGGATGGAAGTGTCAAACTTCAGTGCATTTGAGCTATAATGGTGGAATTTACTATTATTATATAGCCTCAACTTGGTTTACTCTATTTATTAATATCTTCAAACTGCATCCACATTCTTGGCCATGGTTGCAACTCATGCCCGTGTATTTTAACATTCATTGGAATTCAAGAATAAAAACATCGAGTTTTGAGAATTCCCGAACTGTTAATATGGCAAGAAATTTTAAAGAAAACCCCGTTTTTTTTTTCTTGGGAGCGAAATTAAAGAACAAGGAGTTGTGACTTGAGAGACTTTGAAAAGGCAGTTGAAAAATGAAATTAAGGGAAGGGAAGGCCCATTCTGTGTCTATTCAACCCTTGGACAATGGCAGCTATGCAACCACCGTTACAGCTGTGATGGGTAATAGAGTTTAAATCGGTAGGTCCAGGTCGTACGGACCATTACAATCCGATTCCTCTTCCTTTCAAGCTTGAGAATTGAGATGGCTATTGGCTAGCTAAGCTTCGAGTTCAACAAGAGTTCATGTGATGTGCATATACCTGGTCATTACTTGAAGTGGGACAGACTCAGCTTCACATTTTCACGTGCACTCCATGAGCTTTCCCACAGAAATGGTGACTACTTGTCTGCTTTGCAGTTGTCTACACATATAATAAAGAATAAATAGAGATTTGGCAACTGAATTTTGTTTTTATTTTTTTTTTCTATAGCAAATTGATATTAGCAGCCACACAACAACAACAACACCAGAAGCCTATGAAGAACAGCTTCGGCAGACAACAACAATAACACCACAACGATTACAACCTCTGCAGCCTTGAAAATAGGAATAAAGTCTCCTTATAGTATTGATACATTAGAGACAAATCAGCCTCCATAAATAAAGAATCCTGCAACTATGGAAATATAATTAAACGAGAAATCCTATAGCTATGGAAAGTCAATAGTTGCTTCTTTTAAAATATAGAATATCATATGCAATGTAATACATATTGTGTGCTCACGTTTGGAACAAAAAGTGTCTGTGTGACATAAATAAAAAAAATACAATAAGTCTTTCTTCATCTATTTTCCATTCTATTTTTTTTCCTCTTAGCATCAGAGCTCAAGTGAGCACACACAAAACAATACCATGATGAAGCCTCAAAGACTGTCATATTTAGAGTTGATATCTCAGCTCTAAAATTTTGACCAGTATCGTAGCTGGTTCTCATCTCATATAAACATGACAAACACACAATTCACTTACCAGCTTGCATTTTATAGACAACAACAACAACGCAATAAGCATCGCACACAACAACCCTCTTTAGCGCACATCAATTTTCATTCAATGGGAGAGGGTTTTCAGCCTAACAACCTAGAGATCAAAACATGAGATATTTCACATTTAATACTCAACAACGACACCCCGACCACTAGGAGAACATCGTATAATCCAAATAGAAAAAGATCTTTATCGTGAATATAAATGCCAATATTGTGGCACAATGCGTCATATTGCTAAAATTTGTTGGTGAGTATATACCCAAACAAAAAAATACCTAGGGTAGTGAAATCCCACAAACACTGGCAACTCTTACACTAGAAAACATCTTTGCAGACACATAATGGACATCAGACAATGGTGACATGTAAGCCAAGTATATTAATTGACATTCGAGAATATTTTGGTACTGATTTTATCATTATTGGTAATTGATCTTTTATACCAATTGTTGGCATTGGAGATTCAGTTATTAAACAAGAAAATACAAAATTATCTATCAATGATGTTTTACTTGTCCCTGATTTGACCAAAAATCTACTTTTAGTAAGCTAGCTTACAAAACAATTTCATATGAACTATGAGTTTTCTTATATTAATTTTTGTGTTAATGAACGAGAAACAAGGCAACCATTTATCATAGGATAATGTAAGGGTGATTTTTTTATGTCTTGCACAGTTTGCTAGAATTAAATTTCTTTTATTTTTTTAAAACTAGCTCAATAAAAGTTTGGTATCAACATTTAGAACATCCTCAATTTCCAGTCATGCAGTTATTAAAAAATAAAGGATTGATTGACGTCATAAAAGCTATGATGACTAAGCATCTTTATGATAATTATCAATTAGAAAAACTTATCAATTTTCTCATTTTGAACATTCAAGTACTAGGGTTTTTGAGAAAATACATTGTGATTTATGGGGTCCTACTTTTGTTTTATCAATTGAATTTCTGCCCTTGTTTTATCAATTGAAAAATTCAAATACTGTACATGCCTAGTAGATGATTTTTTTAAATACACATGGATAATACCTATCCCAAACAAATCAGATTTTATGAATGCTTTTATATCATTTGAAATTATGTCAGTAGACAATTCAATAAACAAATCAAGATCTTTCACTTAGATGGAGAAGGAGAGTTCATTAACTCAAAACTATCAAGTCATTTTCTCTTCACATGAATTGTTCATAAAGTATCTTATCTCCTGAAAAAATAGGTATGGTTAAAAGTTAACATAAAATTATAAGAGAACGAGATATGACAATGTTTTTTCATAATGGTACTCCTTTATTTCTATAGTTAGAGGCATTCACAACTGTTGTTTATCTTATTAATAAAATGTCCTCATTTGCTCTTAATTATGACACCCATATTTCATATTGCATGGTAAATATCATGTTTATTCATTTCTTTGCATTTTTTACTCAAGATGTTTTCCTTATACTTAGGACACAAGACGACATAAATTTGATCCAAAGACTGTTCCATGCATTTTTGTAGGCTATAGTGATTAACATAAAGGATATAATTGTTATCATCCAACAAGCAAGAAATTCTTTGTCTCACAACATGTTGTTTTCAGCAAATCTATCTTTTCATGTAAACAAATTCATAACAACAAAAACTTTGATCCTCCTAATCATTTCATTAGCATTTTTTACTCTTGGCTAACAAAAACTTTACTCGCAAAAGAATGATGAAAAAAGAGAGAAAATTATCGGTTAACCACATTCCAGTCACCAAAAAAGATGATCTTTGTATCAATGGTTTTCTTTTCTTGATGGGAGTTCAATGGAGGTGGTTTTTTTCTCTAAACATGGTAGAAAAGGTAGATCGGGTTATGTTTGTTTATTCTGATTTAGTTGATTTTTATTTTTTAAAGTGTTTTTTAGGTTTATATGGTGTTTTAGAGGTGTTTTCAAGTAAAAATTAGCTGGAATTAAGATTTTAGGGTTCAAAAACACGAATCCTGATTTTCCAATCATTTGAGGTGATATCTAGTCTGTCTTAAAAAAAAATACAAGAGGGTACTTGAAGGGGGGAAAAAAGAGCACACTCAAGCATTTTCATTAAGGCCACACATGTAAGCCTAGTACATCAACACCTAGCTTTTTTTTTTTTACCCATTCTCATTAATTATTTCTATTTAGATATTGATTTATGTCCTCTCTCATATTTCTTAAATAAAATGAATTATTTTTTTAAATAATGATTGATTTGTTTTATATAGTTTTAGTTGCATGATATTTCAAAGAAATTAGTTTGATTTATATTAATTTTTTCCCTCTTAATTTTTTTTATAAAAATAGAAAGTATTTGTTATTAACAACAACTTTTAGATGCTAAGATAAAATGAATTAAAATGGTTAAAATAAAAGAAACTACCAGTATAAAATATTTATGGGTACATTTATCTTTTATTTCTACTATGAAGATTAACTTTTCGCTTTAATATATAATTATTGTTAACAACTATTTTGTATTTATCAGTTTATATATATTTTTAGTTTATTTTATAAAGAACAAACAACATCTTTTTGTTTTTCATGTTTTTTAAAATATGATACATGAAAATATATTTATAATGTACTCATTTTTCTTCACATTAGAAACTGACTTGAAATCCTACTTGCAGCATAAACAATATGTTTATATTTCTGATTTAAAAATTAATAATATTTTAAAACATATCCCCAATATTAACATATTCTTTTATTATGTTCAAAAATTCACTTGGAATTCTATCAATAACGTAATGCGGGTGACAAGACTAGTGATGACTACTTAAATATAGATTTCAGCATGTATAAATATTTATATTTGTTTTTTTTTTTAAAAAAATAGACATGAAAATTGTCCTCTTTGTGATGTGTTTCTGCCCATTAATTTGTTAATGGATTAGTTAATGACGATTCAAGTTCCAAGGAGTAGAAATAATTGGCTTAAATTAGAATACAAGTGGCATGTCTTGATGGGAAGAACGTATGAAGTTATGGTAGATTCCAATTTCCACCACACAAAATCACACCCATAATTTATAGGTTGGATAGCTTTAATTAGGGGTTGATTGCATGATTTTAAGATATATATATTCCTGGCCACACCTTGACCTACCATTATCCATGTCCTGGTGGAGATCCGTTTGCCAAAAGAAGCACAGCTTTTTCCTATATTTTTCTGGTCCCTTTTCGGCCCCAATTTATTTTTCTAGCTAGTTCGTGAGGTCTTGCAGCGATTATATTAAGAACATGGCAGTGCTAGTTTTGCCAATCAGAAGGAACGATAACAGCTTGTGGCTGTGAGTTTTTTCGTGGAGAGAAAATTGAGAGATTTTATTTATATTTTTCTCTCTAGGAATATCAGTGTAATTAACTAGGGTTTTGAGTTTATAGGTCTTTAGTGGTTTATGGTGGGGAGGTTATTTTCTTGGAAGGATTTTTTGAAATTGTATGATTATGTAATAATAATAATAAAAATAATAATAATTGAAGTTTATGGACGTTAATGTCTTATCAATCAAGTGTAATACCTTTGATTTTCCTCAATATTGTATTTCAAGTCCTACAATTCAATAATTAAGTCCAAGAATTCTTCTAAATTAGTAATAAAAACCACATGTTATAATTAAGCACCACTACTTGGCTTGATTGGCAAATTATGACACATGAGATCACGAGACCCTAGTGTTTTTTCCTTTAATATTCACTCGAGATTCACGTGTATGTAAATAATAACATCAAGGTAAACCATTATTATTATTATTATTATTATTATTTAGTTTTCTTTTTAGTTTAATGTGGGTATCCGGGCTAACTTGCGTGTACCTCGACTAATCTCACGGGTCCTGAAGTTAATGACCATGTAAGACTTTAGTGGTCATCATATGAGCAACTATAGAGTTCGAATCTGAGACCACAAAAAGAGTAAATCTCTTAATCCCAAACTTTTATTACTAGATCACTATTTAGATGGTTTCATTATTATTATTATTATTATTATTATTAGTATGAAACCTCCATCTTAAAAATTCAAATTGAATTTCGTGATGAAATGGATTGCTATATAATATATCACGATATGATGAGAAATTGAGTGAGTGACGTTTGAAGCGTGTAAGTGTGGGGCCGTCGATTTTTTGATATAAAAGGAGAGCAGTGGCACCATTTTTCTTTCCCTTGCTTTTGGCCTTTAGTTTTCAATACATAGCAGCAGACTACCCTTTGTCCAGCACTACAAAACGCGTTCTCTTTAGTCCCTCGTCTTTCTTTCAATCTCTTTGTCCCAACGATACATATTATCGCCGATTAGTGTCTTTCACCTATGGAAAATCAACAACAACGTCAGCCTTCGATGAAATCAAGATTCAGACGTGTCTGTGTCTTCTGTGGCAGCAGCCCCGGCAAGAATCCTAATTACCAGCATGCTGCTATTCAGCTTGGCAAACAACTGGTATGCTACAGTATACTACTACCTAGCACTTGCTACTTAGTACTTACCCTCTGCAGAAATAAAGCCTCGGCTCATGTTTCTCTCAGGGCTTCAACCTGGGCCTGCCCTTCTCAAGAGCCTAGTCCTGTGTCAAGAACTTGAAATTAATTTGATATTTTGTTATTTTCCTATTGAGCAAGCTGCTTGAAGTTTGATAAAAGAAGCTGAGAAGCACAGTGAAGCAGAATAAGATGATCAGGGCTCCTCCTTTCAGGAGGAAGAGGAGTCCTCTGCTTGTTCTGCTTTGCTAGAGTGGAAGGAAACTTGACAATTTTATCTAAATAATAATGGAGTATGGTTGTAATTATATTGTCTTGTAATGGACAGGTAGATTTTAGACTAATTAAAAAAAAATTAATAAACATTTTCAGGTTGAAAGGAACATTGACTTGGTTTATGGAGGAGGAAGCATCGGTCTCATGGGTTTGGTCTCTCAAGCTGTCTATGATGGTGGCCGCCATGTGTTGGGGTAATTCTTTAGCATCTGGTCTCCCTCTCCCTCTTTCATTCCTCTTTATTTTGAGTTCTCACTTTCCCTTTTTTTGCTGCAGAGTTATTCCCAAGACTCTTATGCCAAGAGAGGTAATTGCTTTAAAATTATTCAGCTTGTAATCACTTGAAGAACAGGGAGGGTTAAGTCTAAGTCTATATATTCAGACCATTTAAGCACAGAATCTTACTTAAATAGTGTTATAATCTCAGATTACAGGAGAGACTGTAGGAGAAGTAAAAGCTGTATCAGGTATGCACCAACGCAAAGCTGAAATGGCTCGTCAAGCTGATGCATTTATAGCCTTACCAGGTAACTTAATCATACTAAAAGACATTAATCAATATTAATTTCAAGCTATAATTATGTTGATGTTAAATTATCTCGTACTGGTTCACGTGCACCACAATTTCTTGTTTCTGTTATCTTCTTATTACATGATGAAAGCCAATCATTGAGCTCATAGATTTTACAATTCCCAAGATATAACTGTGAAGACATGTTGGATATCAGACATCATAGTAAATTTAACTCAAAATTCTCTGACAGGTGGGTATGGAACCTTGGAGGAACTCTTGGAGGTCATCACTTGGGCTCAGTTGGGAATCCATGACAAACCGGTATTGAAAAATTTCTCTTACATGATATATTTATGAATTATAACAATATTATTTCAAGATTTTTTTTTAAAAAAAGGTTAAAATTGAAACTCAATTTTGATCAATCTGGCCGAATTATCCTGTCAAGCGAAAAGAATTTAACAAATTAACATTACCCACGAACAATTACTCTGGAGTTGTGGTAAAAAGCACCAAGAATATCAAGCATGGACAGGAATAAACAAAACAAAAAAACCTTTCAAATTCACTATGGAAAGAGGGCTAAAAATAGTAAAAGAGACATTACTTTTTTTGAATTCAGGTGGGGTTGTTGAACGTTGATGGATACTACAACTCACTGCTATCATTCATAGACAAGGCTGTCGACGAAGGATTCATCACACCAGCTGCCCGTCACATTATTGTTTCTGCCCACACTGCCCAGGAACTCATGTGCCTGCTCGAGGTACAAATTTTCTTAGCGTGACTCGTGCAACACCATTGTTTGTATTCATCAGAGCAGTCAAACGATCTAAACCGTCCATTCCTATGATAACAGGATTATGAAGCTGAGCATTCTGGGGTGGCATCAAAGCTAAGTTGGGAGATGGGGCAGCAGTTGGGTTACACAGTAAAGTCTGATATCTCTCGTTGACTTGATCAGATAGATATATACTCCTAGACATGATGGAGAATTATTGACCATAGATTTTAGCAAATCTTTCTAAGATACACACAACCACGCAGATGCGATTGTGAGCTCGAAGTGCCACCACAGTTTCTTTTAGTTAGCTGTGTGGATCAGATCATGATGCTAGCTATTTTTATTTATTTATTTATTTTAAAAAACCTTTCCTGTTCTTGTCATTGTTTGTTTCATTTGTCAAGTAGAGTCTGGCCTGGATAAACCAGGCCAGTGATTTTAATATTGCTAGTTTCCTATGTCGGTGTTACCAATTTGTGCAATTCTATATATTTGTTGTTAAGCTCAATAAAAAAGAAAAAGAAGAGGAGAGAGTAGATTAATTGTTGTTATATCTTGAATTGATTGGTTGTTATTAATCACTTTCATCATTTCATGGATGGAGATTGAAAGGGATGTTCAAGACATAATCAAGACAAGGATCAGTTTGGGTATATTTATATATAAAATAATGCAGAATGTTTTTTAAAAACATTTTTTATTTGAAAATACATCTAAATAATTATTTTATTTATTTATTTTTAATATTAATATATCAAAATTATAAAAAAAATATTAAAAAATATTAATACGATGTTTGTTTATGACAAGAATGCTCTTAAAAGATATCCAAAAACAAAAGATATTGTACTCATAGATAGGTGGGAATTAATATTGTTTCAGTTGAATTTTAAGATTTTTTTTTTGAAAACTTCGTAGTTTTTTCAAAAGTAAAGAAAAACTAACATAATGAAAAAGATTTAGGAAATAAGAATGCTAGAAAAATCGCAATTGAGAAATGTGGTATTTAAAAAAAGATAGCACATCCTTGTTTGAATAGAGTATTTCTCAATTCTGGTTTTCCGGTGGTTGTGCTATTTTTCAATTTCTTTTTTTACCTGTGTTAGTTTGGAAAAACAACCGGATTTTAAGCAAAATTTTCGCAATCTTCACAATTTATAAAGGGATATGAGTATGCAAATCCAAATTAATACACTGATAGGCTTTTCTCCATGAGATGCTGAGACTAAGATAGCCTTTAAACGCCATGTAATTGCAATTGTTATTTTTCTTAGGCAGCAAAGGGTTTAAATTGGATTTTCCTTTTTTGCGCAGAACCACTTTTCGAGGACATCTTGAATGTTAAGTCCCAACAAACGTAAGGTTGTGATAAAAGTAAAACAGATGTGGTTCACAGATGAGACTTTTTTGTCATCAAGATGGAGGCTTCACACAGGAATCGAGCTAGGTGGGGTGTTTGGTAGTCAAAGGATTCAGAAGAACAAGTTGTTTAAGTGAGTAATTGAAGGCACAAGGACATCTGTCCTGGACCGTACCAAGAAGGGCCATGGACAAGTGACTCGTGTAGAGGAGGAAGGAAAGGAATGGTGCCGAGTATTGTTACTATGCCCTTCAAGCTCGGTGATGGTTCTGTTTGTTTTTGTTGATAAGATTAAGGCCTAGGGACAATAGACTTGTTAGTGCACTTGGAAATGACATTTCCTTAGAAGTTGCTGTGGAGAGAACCTTTTTGAACTCCATAGTTATCAACAGTTTTAATGGCGGGTCATGATTCTTGGTGGCGATGGTAGCTGGTAGCCATTAATAACAAAATACTTGTCAATGGATCTCCAGCTGCATTTGTGTAGACGTTTCTTTTCAATCAGCTCACTTGAGTATCCATTTCAACTTCTTTTTCCTATTTTGCTTTCTGGTTTCGGACAAGCATGTACTTGATAGTCATGTCGGAGTTTTGTATTCATAGTTGTTGATGGTATATGACAATGCTGAATCGTAGGGAGTCTACATCAATACCTGTGTATGAGTCATGGGCATGGTACCAAAAATATCACCGAATCTTTCAAGAAGATGCAACTTTTCTCCTAGCTAAGATTTTTGCTTCAAAACTTGTTATTGAATAAAATGCATGGTTTTTTTTTTAAATAGTGTAGTAAAGTTTTGAAAATATATTAAAATAATATTTTTTTTATTTTTTAAAATTTATTTTTAATATTAGTACATAAAAATAATCTGAAAATATAAAAAAAATAAAACAAAAATAAATTCAATTTAAAAAAAAAAACACTTTTAAGATGTAAAAATAAACAGAAAAACAAACTTGGATTTCAAGCTTGCTTTCGTCGAGGAGGGTGGAGGGAGAGGGACTTTAACTTGTAACAAATATTTGTCCTACATAATTCTCAAAAGGGAAACTAGAATGGGTTTCTCCTGCTGATGCATGGCGTGTTCCTTTTACATGAACCAAGCGTCAACTTAATCTAAAGACTAAGGGATTCCCCCACATATTTTCAGAACTTAATTTTAGTTTCTAATTTGTGAGTAAGTTTCCTTTCCTTTTGTTTTTTTTATTCATCTCGTTTTTTCAAAAATAAAATAACAATAATGCACATGCTGTGCTGCCCTGCTCTTGAAAATCTTGTCTTGTGTTTTCAATTTCGACAGCAGAAGTTTTAACTAGAAAGGAGCAACAAATTGACACAAAATATACAGCAAAAAAGCAGAACACCATATGATTCCAACAAAATTGGCAGAAAACAACTGCAAGAATAACATTTATATTCAAGGCACTCCCTCAACAAGGAAAACGAGCTCCAAGCCCTAGAACCTGATCTCAAACCTCATTCTATGATAATGAAACAAATTAATGGACACTTATTTTGTGTTGAACAGCTCACAATCACAGCTAATATGACACCAACAGTGTGTACCTAATTATATACTAGGATTGATTCAGGTGAAAGATTGAACCACAGAAGAAGTGGTGACAAGACCTGACAGCAGGCCAACAATTAGAGCACTGTTATATGTGCTTGGTTCCGCCTGCATTGAGTTGTTGCGATCATTACTGACAAATGTTTCATTTAAGAAGGGGCCACCAACAAGTGCTCCAGTTGCTTCGTTGGGATTCGGTTCCTTACTTTCAAGCCATGTCCAGCCATCCTTGCAACCAGTTGTTGCATCAGTTGGAATTGAAGCTCCCCTATGATGCACATATTGTGGATATTTCTCACCATAACCGACAAGATAGCTCATTTTCATAGGATTATTTCCCAAGACATAATCAGCCTGGAAGAGAAAAATGCTGCATTATTATGTTTGCAAGGTATCATGGTTCTTGGACATGGTAGTTCATCACATCTTATAAGTCAATAATATGTGTAAAAACAGATGTAACATGGGCATCGTACCTGAGATTTAGCAAATTTCCGAAGATCTGAAGGTTTATATGAATCTCCATTGCAGGATAGCTTTGCAGTTCCTGAACTAAGCATGTAATCGCTGTAAAGAGCAGCTAAAAATGCGGAAGCAACGGGATGCTGCAAAGCATTCCATTGACTGACCCATATAAGACCACCTGTACCAATAACTGGAAATGAGGCCACAATAATTGGGTATAAAATTTTATTAAAAATTTGAACATGTGCCACCCATTTTGTATCTGAAGAAAAGTTGATGGCTCCAAAAAAGAACATTACCATCTGTTCTGCTCTTTGTGGCTGTTGGAGAATCTGGGATGAGACCACACATAACCGCCTCAGCCGTTTTCCTATACATTTGGAGGCCTGAGTTTGAGGTGTCTTTGTTGCCAAGGAAAGTTAGTCTGGACAACAAAACCTGCATCCAAAATAAATGAATCATTCTCTTAAGAAAGACATGGATTTCAAATGTTGTTGAAGAATTCTACTTCACAGTTCAAGGCCAAGTGTAACATGACTTAGTTTCCCAATAAATTAGACTGATATATATCTGAAAGCATTCCAAGCAAAAGAAAATCGTGACTTGAGAAATTTTAGAGATGGTATCTTCAGGAAAGAAAACTCATTGAACACAAATTACACCAATAATTTTGTAAATTTTGGCATGCTTTATAAGGAAAAGAAAATAACTGTCTTGGAATGAAATTAGTATGATACAAACATAAGTATGCCAAAAGTAGACAAGTCTTAAGATTTAAAAATAAAAGTATAAAATTTACTTTCAATTACTTGGAAAAAATGAAACGTACCTGCGCTCCTGCAAGTTTGTTATCCCAACTGAACCATGTCGGACTTCCCCATTGAGCAAAGAGTTTACCATTTTTCCCGGTCGCGTATTGAAGATATGATTTATCTCCCGTTGAATGATAGAGCCAACTAGCTGCCCACAGGAGCTCATCTCCATATCCTGTTGAGTTGTAATATGTGGCAACTTCAGGGATACTTTCACTATAAAAACCTCTATATTTGTCAGCAAACGTAAACAACTCTTTAGCATGCCTAAGCAGCGTGCTCGAATATGTGGAGTCGGATTTAAACACCAAAGATGCTGAAGCCATAGCTGCTGCAGTTTCGGCTGCAACATCTGTCCCTGGAAAAGATGTATTAACCTGAGTAAGTGGCCTCTTCTCGGTCATGTCTTCAGGTCTGTCCCAACAACCATGATCAGTATCAGGGTCACCAACCTGTTACAAAATGATAACCAATCATATATATTAAATAGTTCACAGGTCGGAATCTGCATATAAAAAATAAGGTATACTAACATAGCTTTGGGAAATTTTGCAGGTCACGTCATAATTCTTCACTACTACCTTAATCAAATAACATAACTAGATTGGTTTAATCTTTTTTCAGCAAGGATCCAATTTCAGGGAAGACCTTGACAATGGCATGAAAGAATGCCAAAACTTTGGAACTCAAATAACTCCAGACAATCAGCATAAAGTTTATTCCACTTTAAGGGTTCTGGGTATAGCTTATTAAGGCTTGCAAAATGCATCATAACTTAAAATAGAAACATTTAGAGGCCATGATATATGAACAAACTTGAATGTAGAGCACATTCGCTTCAGGATGCGCATTGATAAGGTAGTCAGTGATCCACTTGAGCGAATCCTTCGCCGGTTCCAACTGATTTACCACATCCATTTGATCTCCATACTCAAGGATGGCCCATGACAATACTGTAGCAGTAAAAGCCATTGGCAAACCAAACTTCATATGATCCCCAGCATCATACATGCCTTTTGAAAGATCTAATTTTGCTTGACTTCCATCTCTAAGAGCTGAATCCCCTCTCCAACTAATCTTGTTGTCTACCAACTTCCCAGCTGGATTAATCAAATATCATCTTAGTGCCAACATTCATAACAAAAAAGATAATTACAAGGTACGAAATTTGCAATGCAATAAAAATAGACATGACCGGAGTTATCAAGACTAAAAAATTCAAAGAATAAGCTCAAGAAAAGATCTGAACTTGTGTTATCAATTCGAAACAACAACAATCAAAACTGAACCCAATTCGATTTCCTTCCTTCCTTACATTGCATCTTAACTTTGAAGAATCAAAATTGAACTCGTGTTCAAGAAAAAAATTACTTTTATACTATTTTGACTGAGATAAGGAGGGGGGGTGGGGGTTCGGCGAGAGAACTTACATTTTTGAATGTCAAAGAATTGCGTAGCAATTTTGAGAGCATCAGCATATTTCTTATCAGTAGCGCCAGGAGGCCCTGGAATAGGAGCAGGCCCTTCAGACTTCTCACTTTTCTTCTTAACTGTATAAACAATGGCACCAATAATCAATGCCAGTATTACTGCCACGATAAACCACCCAAAGCACCCTCTAGAACTTGGCTTCACTCCCATTTTAACACAAATCAATCAATCAAGATCAAATCTTTAACGTCCAGATCTGAAGAAAAAGAAATTCGAAGATAAAGGGCACTCCCAATGTGCTTGCATTGAGCAATGCCACGAATAAATCTGGGGTTTTGAGAGAAAGAGAAAGCAGAAATGACTCTGCAGCTTGTTTCCTTTTTTTTTTTTTCCTTTTGCTGGCTTTTGGGTGTTCAAGGGTGTTTGTTATTACATGTAAGCGAAACTTTAGTGCTAGGAATGCTTGCTTTAGGCGCCAGCAATCCTCATTAAGGTACGGTTAAGGTAGATCTAGGTCCGATTAGGGTATATTAGCCATTTGGCCCAATCAAGCGTTTTGTTTGTAATCTTTGGCTCAAAACGAGACACCGACAACAAGATTATTGTTTCCGATTGTGATTCAACCATGTACATTTCGGTCCCCATAGTTTAGTATTTCTCAATACCAATCCAAATCTAGCTATTTACTATTGAGTAGTTTACGAGATTAACCAAAACATTATCACTATGAAACACGGCCTTCTTTTTCATCCGATTCTCTCTTATTGTCTTCCTTGCTTTTATACATGTGACAACATTATTGTTGTTTTTTCATTAAAACTATGATTCAACCGTGTTTCATTTCGACCCTGTAGTTTAATATTTTTCAATGCCGGTCCTAATTTAGCTATTCATAAACTGAAAATTTACAAACTTAATAAAAAATTTGATTTGTTAAACTCTTCCTTCTTTTTCATTAATATACTCTTATGCATGTGATAAGACACGACATAAATTTTATATCATAACTTGGATGGAGTTGATTTGTGAATGTTATTTAATTAATTATTGATGAAAATTTTCTATCATAATTTTTATTTTATTAGCTTTTTAATACTATAAAATTAATATTGAGAAATCATAAATTGTACAGACTGAAAGGAGACTTCACTGAATGTACAAGGACCAAAGAATATGTTTTTCTTTTTTAAAAAGAAATTTTTTGAAAGTTTCTGCATTGCCAATCACGAATATGGATACTGATCGTAAGGGCCGGATTTGCGCAAGAGATGGATGCTGACTTGGTCAATGGAGTACGGACTCATATCTGCCGTTGAACCATGGGGACGGTTTGATATGGGCCGTTCAAATGGGTCACCGACAACTGGTTTTTGAAAAAGACCGTCGATCTGTTTATTCTTCGAAGCTGATCTGTGGATGATCCGTCTTCTCGAAGCAACCACCATAGGTGGCTATAGGCTTCAATGCAAGAAGTTGTGGTCAGATGTTGTGGTGTCCATTTCAGTGAAAGAGACATCAGATTGGAGCCTTCTTTTTTATTATTATTATTATTATTAGAGTTGGTAAATTTATTATTATTATTAGAGTTGGTAAAGTGTGACCCACTGCTTGGTGTGACCCACTGCTTGGTGGTGAATGATGAGGTCCAGGAAGATTAGCATGGTTCTATTGAAGTAATGTAGAGATTTTGTGGGCCCAAATATAAAAAACCATGGGCCTTGCACCTGAAACTTTTCTTAGATTGGGCTTCTTTGTGTATATACTCTGTAAAGCCCGTTGTGTTGTCCGATTTGAGCCCCCACAACATACATAGCTACCTTGCCCAGGATCTAGCACATAAAAAGATCCTGACTTTTCCTTTTTAGTTAAAACGACATCACTTTAATTTTTTCAAAAAAATATTCTCGGTATTTATCCAACCGGTCCAAATCAAATCAAGTGTAACCAGTCGAGTAGATTTGATTAGATTAATTTAACTTAAAACGCAGTCTAAATTAGAGTCTAAATCTTGGATTTTCTTAGCCGACCATCCGACTGGGTTGGATTTACCACCTATGCAAAATACAGATAAGTTGGTTGGTAAAAGACAATGTGTATTCTCGCATTTGAGGACGTGGGGTATCACGAGACAAAGTGTTGGGTCGGAGGAAAATGACAGACGGTTCTTGCATTATATGGCAGACACAGTTCGGATCTGAGATCTGTACATGCGCGTGTAAAACACTGTCCTAAGCTATTTCCTACTATAGAGGATAAAAGTTAGCACAGTATGACGTCCATAAACAAAGAATATGAATTTGTATATCACTTGATCCTGAAGAGAGTGAAGTAATTGTGAGCCTCGCCAGATTCTCCACGATTTTGCTCAAATTTCCAAGAGCTGCTCAGTAGCAGTATTTATGGTCAGGAATCTTGGTGCTTCATGTTGCCTCTTTCCTCTGAGCCATAGATGAAAAGTAATAATCAGTACTCTAGCAGTACAGAATTGTAGAGGATTATCCACAAAGCCACAGACATGAACAGACCTGCACAACAGCACAAGGATTCCCATGTGAAAGAAGACACATCATCCTTGAAGTTTTTCCCACATCATCAGATACCAAAAATTTGAAAACTCGAAGGGTTGTGACTATGTGCATTGTTTTATCATTCCAAGCAACCCCATCTATGCTGTTGCTAGTTTGATAATTTTTCAAGAATCGCCGTCTAATATAGCCGCAGTGTTGCTATGCTGTCCTTTCCATCACTGACTATCCTCTTCCTTTTCACCTGCTACATGTGAAGAACAGCGTGATATGTCATTCTGGGTAGCTGGTCGACGCTTGGCTAGTTATTTTCGTTCTTTTTGTTGCTTTTAACTTCCCGGAAGCCATGCATTGGGCCTGTTGGCATTGCTTTAGCCAGGTTTTTTTCATTCATTGTTTCGAAGCAGCTTTTGCTCTTTAGTGAAGCAAAATCAGTACTGCTTGTGCTAGATATGGAGTTGTGAAAATGTGATTCTGTTTGCGTGACTCTTCTCTATCTCCCCTTGTTCTTCTTTTCTGTTTAATTCCTTTCAATTATCATAACAAGAACACCCCTGCTTCTCATTGATTCCCCAGTAGAATCAATACCACCTGACTCCCAGCAAATTGAGCTTGTGTACATTAGACAAAAGAAGGTGAAAGAAACGATGGAATCTGAAGGTGTCGATACAAAGAATGTTGATCATCTAGTCTTTCTCATTGCAAGCTGATTGGATCAACTTCAAAACTACTGCTCGTTCAGAGCTTCAATCATCATCCTTGAATTCTCTGTTCAAAATAAAATACACAGTTATGTTAGTAACACAATACAGACTTTCATCATTCCCTAACTTACTGACTTGGATAGTATAAAGTTTAGACAGAGTTTTCTTGTCACTTCCAACAAAGAATTTTATAGAACAATGTCTGATTTTTCCTTGCCGATGTTTGCAAGGATGGGATTAATTAGAGTAATTTAAATATACAGAGCAGCCAGTAGTGTTTTTTTCTGTGTATAGGGGACGTGATTACTAGACTCGTACCTGCGATCTAGATACCGGGGTTGAACGCCGGAGCCTTGACATGTTGTGCATGTCAAAGAAACTACTGTTAGGTTGGTTGACATTAATGTGCAACAACCATTGACAATTGCAGCAGCCACCATTGTCAAAGAAGATGGCTGCAATGGTGGGTTGTTGGTGGCAGCCAACAACCATTGTCTAATGTCAAAGTTTGGTAAGTTTGGCCGCCACCATTATTAACAAAAGAACAAGTGGAGCAGCACAATTAAATGCCTATAAATAGAGGCATTATGTGAGAGCAAAATGTGAGAGGGTTGAAAGAGTGAGAACGTGAGAATAGAGAGAAAAGAGAGAGCTGCAATGGCAGCAGCCTTGCTGCCATTGCAGCAGCTGTAAGAGCATCAAAAGAGTTGGGAGTTGAGTTTGAGTGAAGTGATCCTCCTCCTCCATGTATGTTGTAATCCTTTCTCTATATATCTCTAATAATATGGACTCTCCCGTGGATGTAGGCGGTTTTGCCGAACCACGTAAAATATTGTGTCAGTGTGCTTAAGCCTCCTATGAGCAACTATCAGTACATCACCGGTCCGCGCATGGGGAGCTGGAATCCCCAACAATTGGTATCAGAGCACATGGTTTAAAGGGGTGTTTGATTTTTGCTCAAAAATGAAAGTTCTCAAAATGGTGTTTTGACCATACCACTGTGTAGAGGAGGAAGAGAAGAAGCCACTGTTGAAAACCGCGTCGAAATCGGACGTCGAAAACCGTCACACGCGCTATCACGCGCCGGCGAGGACACTGCCCACGCGCACAGACGTGCGCCACGCGTCACACGCGTCTTCTTCACCCGGATGAGCCGACCCGACCCACGTGCCAGACCCGGATAATGATGACGTCATCATGACGCCAGTATATACAGTCAGCATCCATGGCAGCGTCCAGTCAGCAGACACGTCATCGACCAGTCAGCAAAGTGAGACCCACCTGCCACGTCATCAGCCTCGAGCCGAGCCGAGCCGCGAGCCAAAGGACAGGATCCAGTGTAGCTGATCCTACGTACAACCGGATCTGAGATTGAATCTGAGCCGTTAATCAGGCCAGAATTGTTTTGATCAAATCTTAGCCGTCTGAAGTGCGATTTGGATGATTTCAGACTTGTTTCCAGCAAATTTGATCGTTCCGGATGCAATGGTACGGTCCGATCATTGAGATTTGAGACCAAAAGTGGTGATGGTGAATTATTAAAGAGAGATTGCCCGATTAGGAGGCATCTGAAGGTCATCATGGTGGTCGATGGAGATGAAGAAGAAGAAGGTGCACATGTTTACCCAATTACATGTGATGAACTGCTAAGTGGGGAGAATTTAACTGCCTTGAGGGAAGGCAAAATTGGGACACTCTGGACACCCGATCATGTGGACAATTAGCGGTGTAGAGTGAAAATTAATGAAGACCAATCTTGACGAATCTAAGAACTGGTAGTCTCGCCAGATGTTGAGAAATCATGTATTAAACCAGTATATTCCAGATCACTTGTAAAGGAAAGCCGCAACAAAGCTAGCAAATGGTTGTATATACGGAAAGACAGTACGATGAATAGATATGGCCTAAGAAGTTCTGTCTAGGAGATTGGGTTTTAAGCGGGACCAGTGTGACCCCTCCAATCTTTCCTGGGAACTTGCTTAGTGGAAGGATTATCCATACGGTACTATTTTCGTATATATAGCAGTTTGTAATGAAATAGTTGAAGACTAGCAGGATGACGGCACAAGGGAACAGTTGGGTTCCGTATGATGAAGGATCTGATGGAGTGGTGATTTCTCCAAAGAAGTTAAATTCGGTGACTGTGATTTCTCGAGGGGAGAATTGATGAAGACCCTGATAATGGAAGAGAAATACAGCAAGAGGATAAAGATTGGCACTCTATTTTGACTTGGACAGGTGTTGTGACATGATGAGCTGCTGTCAAACATAAGCAAGGAATAGGGGAAAATCTGGAGAACAGAAATTGCACGAGGGCACACGGAGATTGTGCAGGAGTACCCGTAGGATCCAACGAGGTACTGTAATGAGACAACATGTGCAAGGAGAAGAAGAGTTCCCAGATGAAGCTCAGAGCAGAGACTGTTAAAGTTTGTACAATAGGAAGTCTCTTATGCTCTTGATGAAGACAACAGGCGAAGACCTTTCCAATGCATGCAAGGATGGAAAGAGAGTTGTTGCAGAGGCACCTAATTAAAGGGGTGCAAACGCCTATGATAAAAGGCGACCGCCTATGACGAAAGGCGAAGACACCAAAAAGAGTTGGTGTAGGTGGAGCTGTCAAGCATAAAGGCATAGAAGCTCCAAACATAGAAATCGAGGTGGAGGATTGCGAGGAGTATACCGCAAGTTTCTCTTTCTATATGATTAGTGGCAGCTATCTCTCCCATAGTGCACATGGTGGTAGAGAATTCTAGAGCCACTTTGAAGCATCTCAGCTGAAGGAGGATGCGACCACCTATGAAAGGTGAAGACACCTTAGATGGAAGGTGTGTGAGGGCCATGATAGAAGCCCCAGTTCAGACCGCCTCATGACAACAGGGGAAGACACCTTAGAGAAGGTGTGAGGGCCATGATAGGAGCCCCAATTCAGACCGCCGCATGACGACGAGCGGAAACACCGAAGGAGAAGGTGTGTGGGCCACGATGTAAGCCCAGTTCAGAACGTCCCAGGCCAATGTGATGGCTAGACATAAGTGGACAGGTGTATAGCCAATGAAGTGGCTATGATGAGTATGGAGACAAATGCAAGATTGACTTTCATGGATATTGCCCCCATGCTAAAGATCAATGAGCTAGAAGACATTTGCCTTGGACAATAAGTGTGTGACTTGTGGAGCATTAAGACGCGGCTGCTATGAAGAAGCAGAAGGGCATGCGCAGGTTCCGAGAACGAGTTGACTCTTGTCAAGGTGGTGAGCTCGGTAATGGCATTATAATACTCAGAGTATGAAGACAGATATGGATCAACGTTTAATGGGCTGCCCCCAGAGGTGAAGGTGGAGAGCTACCTAGACTCTTACGACTAAGAGCGAGAGACTCACGGAGAAGTAAGGCGTGGTTCCTAGGGTGGAACAGAGGGCAGGCGCAACTCCTGGATGAGTAGACTCTTGGAAGAGTGGTGAGCTCGTGATCATATTGAGATATTCAGATAATGACTGTCGCACTTGGAAAAAGAAATTTCCGTTTGAGGGGGTGTTGTAAGCCTTGGTGTAAGGCTTGATGAATCATTCCGGACCGAGCATGGTTGATACGCTCGAAGGGGAATGTTGTGTTCCAGAGACAAACATTAACACTCTTCAGATGTGATGTGGGAGACTATCTGGTTGTAGTGATCCTTTTGTGTGAGAAAAGGTGTGCTTTGGTAACTCTGATGATTGAAAGGTTTGGCGAGTACCTGTAAACTCGGCCATAGACGCTCTCAGAATGGTAAGCTTGGAAGAGCTGCAAGATGCAAGCCTGTGCTGAAGAAGCAAGAGGACAGTTGCCCCACATGAATGGCAAAGAGGGTGATTGTTAGGTTGATTGCCATTAATGTGCAACAACCATTGACAATTACAGCAGCCACCATTGTCAAAGAAGATGGATGCAATGGTGGGTTGTTGGTGGCAGCCAACAACCATTGTCCAATGTCAAAGTTTGGTAAGTTTGGCAGCCACCATTATTAACAAAAAAACAAGTGGAGCAGCACAATTAAATGCCTATAAATAGAGGCATTATGTGAGAGCAAAATGTGAGAGGGTTGAGAGAGTGAGAACGTGAGAATAGAGAGAAAAGAGAGAGCTGCAATGGCAGCAGCCTTGCTGCCATTGCAGCAGCTGTAAGAGCATCAAAAGAGTTGGGAGTTGAGTTTGAGTGAAGTGATCCTCCTCCTCCATGTATGTTGTAATCCTTTCTCTATATATCTCTAATAATATGGACTCTCCCGTGGATGTAGGCGGTTTTGCCGAACCACGTAAAATATTGTGTCAGTGTGCTTAAGCCTTCTATGAGCAACTATCAGTACATCACCGGTCCGCGCATAGGGAGCCGGAATCCCCAACAACTACACCTTCACAATTGATGCATGGAGAGACTTCTTTGCCATCCCCACCTAGCTCCACTGTCACTGAGCCAGTTCCCAGGCAAAATCTGCATTTCTCTGCAAAAAGTAATCCAATTACAAAGAACAACCATCAGAATCTGAACATGACAACATCATGTGCATATAATCATCCAAATTCAGCTATGCCTCTACTCTCATTTGAATTTAAATCTAAATTTGAATTTCACCATCCCATCATTTCTTCTAATTAAAATTAATTAATAGAACAGCTCATATAAATTAAAAAAAATCTCAAATTTGGATTATTGTTACTTCCGGGCACCACTACCACTGCAAGGGAAACATGGCTGAGTATTTTATCGCTTTACCTGCAACAAAATAAAACGATAAGTACGACTTAGTGTCTGAAATATGACATCATGCTGGATTGGCAACTACAAGAAGACTAACATACAGCATTATCAATCTGGCTTTCATAGAAAATCGGAATGCCTATCCCAACAGCAATGCTCACGACCCCGACAGAAATTGCAACTATCTGGTTTTGTTTTTCTTTTTTTTTCCAGAATTAACACTCTTCACAACATTGCTACAACATGTTAAAAAATTTAGGACGGGGATAAGGATAGAGAAAGAACCGTGTTCTGATCAAGATCAACAGCTCTGATGCACAGATGAGATACTGGTGACCGTTGATGATTGTTTCTTGGAGACTTGAAGGATAACAATGAAGAAGAAGAAAATTCTTAAAGATGGCAACATAGAAATGGTGAGTGAAGACGAGGAATTGAAGGTGCTACTGGCATTTCTGTTTCTTGTTTTCTCCAATTTTCAATAGACTGGCTGGCTCTGTGGATAGTATGCTAGAGCTTCGTCAATTGCAGCCTGGCGGGTGCCTCTGGGGAATTTTGGATATGTGGGGACTGCTTTAAGCATCAACCACTAGACAGATGTGAGTGGAGTGAGTTGTCCATCAGACACACGGTCCACGTGGCATTCATTCTATGGAGGATATTCTTTTTCTTTTTCTTTTTCTAACTTTTGGACTATTTCTCAGAGCCCATGAACTTGTGACTGCGGTGCTCAACGGCCCAAAGCCTCTGAGATTCTAACATGTGGATTTCAAATCAGAGTTTCGCAACCCAACTCGATGGGTGGGATTTTATTTGTTTATTTTTCAGGAGACCCTCAAAGTTATTAGGTCTATCATAGGGCAAGTTAAGCAGAGTTAATTCAAAATTAAGCCGTTTCAAGTTTTTTTTTTTTTTAAAAAAATAGAACATCATTTTGAAAACTTTATTTTTTTTAAAATCCAATTATATTTTAATTTTATTAATTCTCAACTAGTTTAATTTAAATTTTAGATCGGGTTAGATTTTAAATTTATGAATTATCTAATTAACCCATTAAATCAGGCTGAGTTTAATAATAAAAATTTAAAAAAAAATCATTTTTCATTTTTAAATTCCACCTCAATCTTTGTACTGGTTAAATATAAGAACTTTTATTAGAAGACCTAAATATTAATCAGTAAACTGTCTCATTGAGAATCATAGGGTTACCCGAAAATTATTATATGAACTAGATTCTCGTGGAGTAAAATAGTTTGATTGGAGTAGCAAAATCTAGCCTTATTGCTAGCTGCTCAAGCAGATTCCTGTAGTTAATTGGGTGGTTTCGCATTCTTTTAGTGGAGGGTGATTTCTTTAAGGCCACGAATAGTTGACCTTGAATAGTTGTTGAACACATCACGGGGAGATTGTTGGCAATCCCACGACCAACGGCCATAAAAATAAACGCAACGGGTCGTCTTATTTTGACCTTGGCACGGAGTTGAAGAATAATTGTACGAATATGATGGTTGGATGGTTGGAGGAGTCATAATAATTATTTTTTAAAGTATTTTTTATTATATATATATAATTAATTTTTTTATTTTTTATATCAGCGTATCAAAATAACTAAAAAAATAATAAAAATTTTAATCTAAATCTAACTATTAATTTCATATCATGTAGCTGTAATTCAACACTCCTGGATATGATAGGTAAGCACAAAGCATTCATTTTATTTTACCGTTATCATTGTGTGCGTGCCGGGGGAGAGAGAGCTGGGAAAGGGTGAGAAATGAGAGTGACAGAGACAGACCACCAAGCAGATATAATTAGACGCACATGAGAGAATGACCATGATGTTGAATTGGGTCTCATGGCATTGGACCCTTGTCCCTTAAAAATGGACGTGGTGATGGACCAGCATATTTACTTTGAGAAACGTAGAATCCAAGGCCTTGGAAGTTTCCCTCCCCACATGCTTCCTTTTATCCTCGGTTTCCCTTTCCTCTATCGTCCCTGAGGTCTCTTCTGGCTTTTCATCTGGTTCTTCACCACTCAACAATGGCTACTTTTATGAGTTGTTCTTTTGGTTTGCTTGTAGTTGACACGCCATCGATCTCCCATGCCTTGAGGGACAGCGGCGTGCGTCGTGCAAAGATGAGGACTAGTTTCAAAAGTTTTGCCTATTTCCCATACAGTATAAGCACCACTGTTCTGGCTAGGTATATAGTCTTCGATGCCATTTCTTGGCATTTCAAGCTAGAATTAAATTGGTGTAGACTGTGTTCATCAAAGAACATTTTCCTTGGTTAGCTAATCCTCGGTGCTCAAACACATGCACCGTGTCGGTTTGCTTCCTACCCTATTTTTGGTGGAATATGGACTGAACTTTGCCCATGACGTTCCATTAAAGGCGCACAGTGGCTCTTGTCCAAGGGACCATATGGCCCTGGTAGGTGCTTAAGGTGAGTAGAGGCACTGGCTAGTCAATCCAACCACCCTCACACAGCACTATAGATAATTAAGTAAATGACTATCTATCTGCCCATGTGTGAAAATGAAAAGATAGGAACCAATTAAAGCTGTAGGGAATAGGGATCATATCCAAGTAAAAGAGACAAAGCAAAAGTCATCTGCCGGCTGGGAGCCTTAAAGGATAGGTCACATTGTGGTGAATAAAAGTGATTCTTATTATCATAATTTACAATGGTAACAATCTATCTATATTGCTTGGTTGATTATTGGATTAATTTATGAATTGCCCAATTGATAATTTTTAGTTAAAACAATGTTATTTCATTGCTTTAATTTTTAATTTTGATTAAATTTAACATACAGTGAACAGAATAACGAATTAAATTATTTATTTAAATTATTATTATTTTAATATAAATTAAAACACAAACCAAATCAAATTTTAAGTCACGAGTTATCCGAATTAACCAATAGAAGAAGGCCAAATTTAATAAGTATATCTTAATTAACTAGAAGATGTTGCTTATGGTGCTTGTTAACCTGCTTAGCTAGTGAATGCCATCTCCGAACTCTCATCATCAAGCAGGCATCGAGAACCTCTAGACGTTCTTGGTAGATGAGAAATTAACGGGCACTCAACAAAAATGAATGCGGGCAGCTAAAATCCCATGAGCAAGATTTAAAGCGCTTCCCACACAGGCCTGCCCAAAAAAAAAAAAACCTAAACTTGGTGCCATAGTATCATTGCAAGTGCTTTATATGTCATGCTTCAAATTATTGCACAATACTATATATGAAATGGTGGGCTTGATAGTCCGTATCGACAAGAAAGCAATTAAGAAATAAATTAACAAGTGATTAGTTTGATGTCAGTTGGTGTAGTGACTGGTGTACGTACTTCCCTTACAAATTGAATGAAAGTGGGAGAATTACTATTTACTCCATAGGGAAGAAATTCTACCCAAACCACCCTAAGAGACTATAATTCAATGCCATTTCTGAACAGGCAATCCCATAAAGTATGGAGAAAAATAAAACCATACTATGTATATTTAGAGCTCATTTGGGACTGCGATGCAATTCACGTTTCAGATTAACAATATTTTATTAATGCAGATCGCACTACAGTCGCGCTCGTGTTTTCAAATATGTAATTAGCCGTAAAGTTAGTTAATTTGATAGATCTAATTAAAATATGCAAGATTCTTAGTAGGAGGCAATGCACTTTAGCATTTTTCATGCGGGAGTAAAGGGAAAGCAAGGAGCCAAAAAGAGTGAAATGAATAGGACTGGATTGAACCTTCACCTCAAGAAAGGAGGGCCAAATAGCATTTTTAAAATAATAGGGGAGGCTAACGTTATTCTAGAGACCCCACTTTGTAATCTTCTAGAGTTTTTTTTCTTATCCATAAACGATTAAATACTTTACTCATGAATAGGCAATTTATTCTCTCACACTTTTGCATGGAGTAACGATAATATCACTGGCTGGTGATTGTCTTAGGTCACGTGGCTCACGATTAGATTATAAATGGTTCAGATCCGGAAGCAAATGCATTCTGACTAAAGTCAACACACCTCTTTAGCAATGGATAAACTATTGTTTAGTCCCTGTACTTCCATGCATGTTACATGTTGGTTCCTACAAATTGAAATTCCTTAATATCAATCTTACAATCTTCCACAAGTCTGCATCCACATCCATGCTCCCTAGTAAAGCCCTTTAGCTATCATAGCTATCATAGATAGCATAAATATAATTTACTTAGAGCATTGATATTTTTTAAATACCTCTTTAATTTTAGTTGTGTAAACAATACTTGCTAAATATATAACAAACATTATAATGCTGATCAAAATTAAATTCTAATAACATCATATATATTACTCTGAGGTCAATATTTCTTATACTCTTGTAAGAAAATAAGTAGCAAATAATCACTTTAATATAAAGGTAATTTATAATTGAAGAAGACTAGCATAGTAAACCACTAATACATATATAAAAAATCACAAAATAATACTCATTATTTTCTATTATAATCACTAGAAATAGATTTTTAAAATCGATTTCTAGTTATTTTAATTAAAATTTAGTTAAGAATTAAAGAATATAAATGCAGATGCTCCTAGAACAATATTTTATATTAAATAAGCAATAAAAACTAAAAAAAAATGCTTATTTTTTTGTAGACGTGACAACATCTACAAAATCCCCCTTCCATACTTAATCCGTGTTCATGATAATTCTTTGCAAAAACAAATCTTAAAATTCAAAACCACTAAAAATATATAAAATCAAATAATGATGTCGCAATATGTTTCCATTAACTATAAAAGAACAAGGTGAAACCTTCTCGAAACTACAAGGAATAAAGGATTATATTACGAAGTTTAATTAAAGAGGTCAAAGTGTAATTATGAGAAATCTACAGGGGCTAAAATAAAATCTACCTTAAACTTAATTTTGCTATATACCCGTAGATGACAGTCCTGTCGTCCTTACACGTCATAAAATAGTAAAAAAAATTCAAACTTAAAAGAGAAGCGATAGCATACAACAACGTTACTTTACACTTGTTAAACCCTCTCAGATTCTAGAACACGTAATCAATCCGTTCATATTTAACGGTGATCGAGCCCTAACAGCGACACCATCCTCGTGTATCTCGATCACACAAAATCTCTCTCTCTCTCTCTCTCTCTGCGGCTAAAATTAAAAGCAAGAGAAATTTTTAAAAAACGACTCTGCTGCTCTCTCGCTTCCCCCTTCTATATTTTTTTTCTCTCGCTCTCTATCTCAATCGCCAAGCCGACATCCTAACGGTTCGCTGTCGTAAAACGGCGGCGCCTGTATTTCCCTACGGAGGAGTCTCAACATCCTTTTCCATTTCTCGATCTCTCAAACTCGTTCTGTGCTCTTTACTAACTCACATTTGTTGATATCACTCTTTTTTCTGTGTGTGCGCCTCAAATTAAATTCGCGATAATAAAAATCGTCTTAAAAAGGTATTAGATATTCATAATTTATTATTTTTTATAATATTATCTGAATGGCATTGTATTTTTATTCTTGATAGATCGTTGCGGTTTTAAGTTTTGTTTTGGAGAGGATACTGGCATTGCGGTTGGATTTTAGCCTAATTTTTGTAGCTATTTTTAGTATGATTCTGTTTTTGTTTTCGATTTTGATAGAGATCAAGTGTAGTTTTAGATAATTGAATTCCAGGGTTTTAATCGTCATAAAAAGGTATTACTTTTTTGGTAAAATTGAATTTTTGGTATATCTATTTTCTGCATTGTATTTTAAGCAATTTATTTTTTTTTGTGCGTGATAGGTATACAAGATGATTGGATCATTTCTAACAAGAGGGCTTGTGTATGTTTCCGGCGACCTAATTAATTATTTTTCGCATTTGAACTTTAGATATGAGAACTAAAATGGTTATAATGTATTGGCAGGATGGTTTTTGGCTATGCTTATCCAGCTTATGAGTGCTATAAAACGGTTGAATTGAATAAGCCGGAGATTGAGCAACTTCGCTTCTGGTGCCAGTACTGGTATTACACTGTAATCTGATGTTTGTGAATGTTTGAGTGTATTTTTCAGTGCTAGAAGTGGGTTTCATTTTCTCTATGGTTGCAGGATTTTGGTGGCTGTTTTGACAGTTTGTGAGAAATTTGGAGATGCTTTTATTTCATGGTATTGATTCTTAGCTTGAATCTAGTTGCAATTTTTGTGTTCAACATGTCAATTGGCATTTTCATTTTGTTTTTCTGTCTTGGTGGTGTCTTGAAGGGTTCCAATGTACAGTGAAGCTAAGTTGGCGTTTTACATATACTTGTGGTACCCTAAAACTAAGGTATGTATTTATAAAGTGCTGATAAGAATGTTTTGCTCATGTATTTAAATCCTATCCTAATCTTCATTTTAATCGCCCCTCCTGTTTTCTATGTTTCAGGGAACTAGCTACGTGTATGATTCCTTCTTCAGACCATATGTTGCGAAGCATGAGAATGAAATAGATCGCAGCTTGTTGGAACTGAGAACAAGGGCTGGAGATATGGCAGTTGTATATTGGCAAAGAGCTGCAAGTTATGGTCAGACGAGAGTTTTTGATGTTTTGCAGTATATTGCTGCACAGTCAACACCAAGGCCTCGCGCTGCTCAGGTAATGTAATTAGGAGTATATGATGTTATACTCTTGCCATTATCTCTTATATACAACTTCATTGTGCTAGTAAACTAGCCAACCGAAGTAAGGTGCAATCCAATAGATGTATTCAAATATGGACTGCTTATAGGGGCATGTAAATTATAGTTTAAAGGTGTTCTCTCTCTGGTTTATAAGATGCAATCGTGTAGCTGTCTTTCGTGGCATGACCAACTCTACTTGTCTTTGAGGCTTGTCTTTGAGGTTTGACAAGGATCTATCAGCATCAATTGATGAATCGCTGCGCGGCTAGTAAAAAACGTGGAATTAAATATGAACTTTTGTCCATTTTGAACCTTGCATGTAGGAGATGGGAAGCTGCAATTGTGGAGTGGTGATTGAAATGATCCATGTTGTCTTGTTGAGTTATACATGCTGTTACACTATCAGTTTTGTACTTATTTTGACTGTTTAAATCACAGCCACAACAGCAAGGTGCTAGGGCTCGCCAGCCTCCTGCTCCCAGTCGGCAACCTTCTACAAACCGCCAGGCAACTCCTGCACAAGCAGAGACCGAGGAACCTCCATCTCCCACTTCTAGCACGTCTTCAAGTCAAAACCAAATGGAAGTGGCAGAGGTGGCAGCAGGTCCTTCAAAAGTACTTGAAACAATAGTTCCTGCAACAGCTTCTTCAAATGCCCAAAAAGAAAATGCTGCTGCGTCTGAGGTTTCCAGCCAACCTAAACCAACCGAGGAAGAAGCAGTGGAGACTGAAGAAGCGCCGCCATCATCTTCAGCAAATGAAAATGAAAACCCTGCACCAAAGGAGACTGTGATGGAGCAAACAATGCGGGTTACACGTGGCAGATTGAGGAAAACCCGTTCTGGAACGAACCGTTGAAGAGCGGTGTCAGTTCCCCCCCAAGTTTAGCCCTCAGAACTAGCATTTAATCAGTTGGTTGATGGTGATGGGTATTGGATCCTTTGTGACATTGCTGTAAATTTGTCACCTTCTGTTTACTAATTCCATTTGTTGCTTTATTTTTTGAACTCAAGTTGGCAAATTTAAGTGTCTTGGGTTAATTAAGAGCTGATTGATGCAACCCCAAAAGGTGATGAAATAATTACGAAAATTTAAGCTGTTGAAAATAGTATATAAAGCAAGTTTAAATAATTGCATGACACCTGTGATGAACTCATGTGGTTGACTATGATTCACCAATTCAAGTAGATTACGTCATGTTTATTTATTTTGTTTTAAAAATGTTTCTGAAATGTTTTTATTTTTTATTTACTTTAAATTAATATATTTAAGTGTTTTTAAATTATTTTACTGTGTTGATATCAAAAATAATTTAATATATATATATATATATTATTTTGATGTATTTTTAAATGAAAAACATTTTAAAAAATAATCGGAACTACACTTTCAAACAGGCGAGTTCATATATACCGGGTTACCAAAGAGAATTGCTATGAATTTTTTTCATGTTAAAGAATATTATAAGTTGGTTGGTTCAAATGAAAATGTTGTTTTAGATATGGTGGCGGGTTAGAAATCCCATTGTTGATATGGCTAACAAATTTCAATGTTGATGGTTTGATTAGGGTTTACTATCAAAGTTTGATTTCATGTTATCATTGAACCAAACATGAATGAGGCTTGAGATATTGGTATAAGTTATATTTTATAATATTTTTTATTTAAAAATATATCAAAATAATATTTTATTTTTATTTTTAACATTAGTATATTAAAACGATAAAAAAATACTAAAAAAAATATTAATATGAAAGTTTTTAAAAAAAATTCAAAATTTTAAAAAATATAATACAACTACACTCCGAAAAGTTAATATCGACCAGCATAATCTCCGTTTTGGTGGAGGCTACATGCCATATGTACCTAATCTATGACATGAATTAGAGCTGTGGATTGGTATCGACCTCTGTAAATTGACACAGCATGGTGAGATTTTGATATCTCATGATGGAGCATGCTCGACGGAAATTTGGTGGATGGCACAACCACAAAGCCTAAACATAAAGCAAAGGCATCAAGAATCTTGAAAGATTGCAGTTCCAATGTCTATTTTAGGCTCAACTAAAGTGAAATGCCTGATCATGCTATTTGATGATGCTGTCTGCTTAAGCAATTTAATATCAAAAGTAGAAAAATAACAAGCTAGGTGAAGGCCGGTTCCTTGAAAGGTAAGGAGGACAAACACAGGATCTTTTAAAACAATTTTAGGGTAAAAGGAAGGGCTTTTATAAATTTAACTTTCCCTGATTCATAACAGCAAATCAAAATTTTCTAACATCCCATTGACTTTTCCTCCAAAGCATATCGAAAATAATTATAACGGTAACAATACCTAAAGGAAGGACTTTCATGAATTTGAAAAACTTTTGACATGCACAAGGTACGATTTGTAAATGGTTTGGCTTGTGATTACTGGATAATTTAGTATCAGCACGGGCTTGATTACGTGCTTTAATAATTTTTAATCAATAAACTTCGAGCGTGCCTCGCTAGATACTTACTGCCTACAGTTCATTGGCCTGCTAGTAGAGTCAGTATCTGGGATGGAACTGCACTGCCATGTAAAAAGGGCTCAGTATTTACGGTAAAGTTTCCTCTTCGGGGAGGTATTGTTAAGCGAACTAGGAAGCTAAAAGCCTTCATTTAGGGTAATGATATTTTGCAGTGTGACTGCTGTTTATCCAGAGATGTTGAGCACACTCACTCTCGGTGATGAGGACAGCTTCTGCAAGCTGCTTTGCTGCGCTGTTGCGATGTGAACTTTAATCTTGATAAGAAAAGTCTGCTCTCAATTGTTACCCCAGAAGAGGAGTAATCAGGATATGGAAATTCTTCAGAATATGGCATGAAAACTCAATGAATTTTTGCGGAATTCAGTGATAATTAGAAGGTTAGGCTGCTGACGGATGCAAGAGCCCAGGAGCCACACCCTCAGCTATTAGATTATGACCCATCAACACCAGAGCCGTCGAGAAAATGGCCCATTTTTTCAACAAGGATTGTTTGGGTAGCTGATCAACACGAGCAGCTAGATGGTTAAACGCCCACTGGCTCTTGAATCTCCAAGCCCAGCATAGAGACCCAAGGCCGAGATACGGTCCTTCACATGGCGTTGCATGATGATTAGATTCTGCTGGGCAGCGCCAACATAGTCACTAATCTTTTAAAAAAATTAATATCATTGCCATTAAAGGGAGAAAAAAAATCCAGCTGTAAAATTTAGACTTGCAAAAGTGGAGGGGATATAAAATTACCCTTCCGGGCATCATGAACGGCCTACTGCCTGATTTTCATTTACACTATGAACTTCTCTTGACGTTCATTGCAGAAGCGACGAGGAGGCCATCCAAGAGGAAAAAAAATCCTCGATGTCAGTGGTATAGCATGTGATAAACAATATGAAGGTCAGCAGTGATAAGTTAAGCCTCCGGATTCCTCATGGCAGATCCAGATATTTCAAAAACCAGAACTTAATGAATCCAACAAAGTGTTAAGAGAAACTATCAAACCACAATTCTGAAACGCTGACTGAATCATCTGTTGGGAACCAATAATAATCAATAATCTGCAACAGGATGGATCACATGCAAACAGGTTAGTCAAGTTTCCCTCCCATATAACCAAACGCCAAAACAAGTGTATAGAAGTGCATGTGCAGGAGCAAACTAAAAATTAGTAAACTCTTATGAAGCCAATTTGAAGCTTCCACTACTTAATTTGCATGGTCTAGGAATTAACTTATAAATCCCAGATGCTTCTAAAGTTAGTGAGCTGAATGTCTCACAACTGCTACCCTGACACTCTGAAGACAACACTGCATCTTGCTCTCTGCATTGAATACTGTTCCAAGCAGTTTTATCCATTGGTTCAACATGCTCAACAGTAACATCCTTGCCTTGTTTGGATTTGCTACAAGCATCATCTAGTGGGCGTTATGAAACTGCACATATGTTGTGAATGTTACCTCAAGAGATACACGTACAATGGGTCCATTGGTGCTTCTAACAGTCATTTTGTATCGAGGGGAACTAATATCCTGCTCATGTGAAAAAGCATTACGTCAGATATCAATACATTTCAACAACTTTTAAAGCTCCACGCCTCCACACTTGATACCTCATCATTATTGAAGTAACCACCTAGAAAGTGTCACCGAATTTGGGAAGGGATATCACACAGATTTCAAAGAAATTCCCAGATTTGTGTACCTGGAAGCAAGAAAGGCTGGTAATATCTTCTTCCATCAGAACGAGATAACTAACAAAAACAAGTAGGCAAATAAATCAAGAACCAATTCATATTGACACGAAATCCAGCTGGGGTCCTCAAGGTGAGGCCGAATTTCATTACCTTTTGTGCGCCTCACCATAAAATCTGAGGGAGAAATAGCATACTTTCATGAAACTCAAGAACCAATTCATATTGACACTATAAAATCTGAGGGAGAAATAGCTTGCTTTCACGAAACACATCCGCCTTCAGGCCTCTCAGAAGTTCTCGTCTATCCCTGAAAAGAGAACATGATAACGGCTAAACTCACCACAGAGGTCAATTCAACCATATGGAAAACGGGGAAAAAAAACGTAAACTGAAATTGACTTAACTAACCTTGTAGATTCATCGAGTCTGAACTCCAGTATATAAACTTTCAACTTCAGCCTGTAATCAAATCAAAAGAAAAAAAAGTATGAAGACCAATGATTTTTTACATGTTATAGTGTTACCTCTTAAACATTAGAAAGCTGAAAAGTCAACTGATGGATGGTCCTTTTACTACAGAGTATCAGTTATCATCAATTTCCAACAATCTAAACTTTTATCTTGTATATACAAATCATTACATGCTCACTGCATCTTCCACACACTGACAATTCATCAGAAATCCACAACATTCAAAAATTCCTCATGAGTGAAATTTCAGGTCATTTAATGTCAGCTCATTATTCCCTGAAATATGTAACCACTTAAATCATAGAGCACAATGACAGCATCCAGCCCATAAAAGCCAACAACCGGTTTTCACTTCCTAGAAATATGACCACTTAAATCATCACATTCTCCAGCAACTTTTCAGTTGCAAAAACTTGGTTTTACATTCAAATTGACAACCTAAAACCTTAGAAAACTGTAGCAACACCCATATCTAGGGCACATAAAACAAGTTGAATTTGAATCTTGAATTTTGTGAAATTCAAACAAATGCTATGCATGCTTGTTTGCAACAATGCTACCAATCCATTTTGTATGTGCACATGTCATCAGTGCAGAAAGAATGAAACCAACATAAGCATCCAACTTATGAAAAACATAAAATGGCTGCATAAATACCTTTATTCCAGCATGATCATCCATTATCTTCTGCTCAAAATCATCATATCCCCTGTTTACAAGGTCCATCAGTCGATTGCAAGCTATCAAAAGCAAACAACAAAGAAAATGCACGAAAAAAGATCATTGTTATTACTTCCAGCGTATATGATTTTTTGAAGTTTTCTCTATCAATCCTATCCCTTCCAGAACATTTGTAATATCATACATCCTCCTCTTTTGGACCTGTCAAAACCAATATTGTGCCAGGAAAGTTCAATTAATAGCAAAGATATTCATGCTACCCAAAGAATAACCATCACATGTGATTTCACATTATAACTAGTTGTGATAAGATAAAAGGAGACACACTACTACAATGGGAAAAAAAAAACTTATGTGAACCCTCCAGTGTGAGCAAGTAGAGATGTGTGCAAATAGAATAAACCTAGGAACATTCTAAACTAACAAAGATGGTAAAAGCTAATCAATCCAAATGTATCATGTTAAAAAATAACATAAATTATATCTTAAAACCTCATCTAATAGTTTAAAATGATTCTTTGAAATGGTATAGAGCTTTATTGACCAAGTGGTCACGAGTTGGATTCTTACTATCCCATTCTATTTGATATAATTAAGTATGAGGTAGTGTGGACCTGTGCTCATTTGAAGGGGTGTGTTTGAGAATAATATAAATTATATTTTGGAGTCAGGAGTAATAACCGAAGCTTTTAGATTAAAATGCTTCTTTGACATACCTAAAGAATTGTCATATCAACAACCAGTAGCTGAATTCAGAGAATCTGAAAGTAAATATCAATTTAAACAGAAACTCAGCATCTCCAACGAGACGGCTCGATAATATAACAAGCATTAATTTACCAATTGAAAGTGTGACGCATTACAGGCATTCAATCTTTCAGTCACTGATTTGCCATGTTTCGGAACCTTTGACTTACTTCTACGCTCACCCCCAGAAGATGACTGAAGAGCAAGTAACAAGTGTTTGATCAGTAACTATATCACTTTGAGCACGGATGGTTCATGGTTGCATCTCTAGCAGTCTGAAACTGAGGATTATCACCTTCACTTTTCGTCCCCAACTGTAATAATTATCATACAAATTCAAATAATAATTACAACCTAATCAAAAAGAAAATTTAAAAGATTGCATGATCAGTGACCAACAAATTCTAATACAGCTTCATTAAAACATAGCAGTTGTCTCAAATTCATCAAAGAACATAGCGCAATACGTAATTACTTCAAGATTAAATATCAAAAAATAAAATATCAAAATAAATTAAATCAAGATTAATCAACAAATTATATATAAAAATTAAGAGAGAGAAAAAAGAGTAAAAAGAACTAACCGCGACTTCACGGAATGCAGAGTGCGTGTTGGAACTGGAATTGAAAGCCGAGAGAAGTGTCATTGTTAACAGGAGGAGGAGGAGGGAGAGGCGGGTGGTGAGGTTTACGGAAAGAGGAAGGGAAGAGTCTATTTGAAGGCGTTGAATTATTTGAAGAAGAAAATAAATTCTGATTATGAAAGTGAGAATGAGAGTGAGGTAACTGAAAGTGAAATTGCGAAGGGTTAATTGTCCGGGTCGGATCTTCGCCAGTATTCGCCATGAGAGGAGATTGGTTTATCTAGGGAAGAAAGGATTAGAGAAGGGGAAGATTAGAATACGGTAGTGGACCGGAGAGAAGTTAGAGTCGTAGAGAAGAAGCAGCGCTGAGCAAGCGTGTTCCGACTTCCGAATGCGTATACTCCCGCCTTTTTGTTTCATGTTTTACGATTTTGTAGAAATTAAAATAATATATTTTTTATTTATAAAGTTTTGATTTATATTTATTTTATTTATAAAAAGTTATTTTTTTGTAATTTTAACCAAATATATTTTTTTACAGCAATTAAAATTATTTTTTTAAAATCTAATATTTTTAAACAACAACCACAAAAACTATATCAAAATCAAACACACTAATCCTAGTATTGTTTTTTCGTTATAGGACCAGATTTTACTGTAATATTTATAGACAAGAAAAACAGAGAATAACTATTTCAAAGATTAATTTATTATATATACTTTCTATATCCCGCCAACAAAATACATTTTAATCTCTTCTATAAATGCTCCCTGTGTATTGGTGGGGACACTAATCAACCACCGACAAAAATCATTTTATTTTGTGTGAAGAAACTAAATTAGAATTTGAGAAGCCCAAGATCATGGGCCGTATCTTTTCTCTTGTAGATTTTTTGCAGCCCATTTTAAAACAGAAGCAAATTCACCTTTTTCCGTGCTGTCAATTTCTCTATCTTGTTCCATGAACTTTGGATCGTGACACACTGACACTAACTACTTGTCATGTTGGCACGAAAGGAAGGCAGAAGAGGGATCGTGACACTAACTAGTTACTACTTCGAGAAATTATATTTAGCGCCAAAATACACAAGTGGGCTAAAACTAAGATTTGTTCCCTCTTTATCTTACAAAGCATAACTTGCATGGAATATCAAGTTGCCGCGTCTTGGAAGTCCAAGATCGGGCAGAAAAAAAGGAGTCACAGCAACCACATTGCTACCCCTCCCTGTAAAAACTCAGAATGCAGGGTTGCAGAATTTCATTTCAGGAAACTTCACAAAATTGCACCCAGAGATGGGAAGAAGTTGCGAATAATGAATACAATGCAAGTGTACATTCGGGTAGGCAGGCAATTATTTGCTTGCTAACATGCACGGAGGAGCTTGGTGTGATCCTTTCATTCTTTTGGAGTAGGGATTAGCTGCTACATATCTTGGTCCCGCTAAGAATGTAACCCCCAAAGGAACTCATCTGCATCGATGGATGAGTTCTTGATGGAAGAACCTGCATTTGCATCAGAATACACACGGGAATATCAAACCAATGCATCTTAATCCCCTTCAAGAATTAGACTGCCTGCTTTCACCCCTCAAGAATAGATATCAATGGAAAGAAGCATATATAAATATACTGTTTGAAAACTTCCACTTCTATCTCTCCCAGAAATTCCGAACTTGAAACTAAAACATTAACAGATACGCACAACACTAAGCCAACTGAAGACCGGAATGTTTTCGAAAATTATCACAAGTGTAGCCAACAAACCTGATATTCACGTAGCCAAGGTTCTGAAATTTGCATACCAATTGCCATTTTACTTTGCTGTAAATTGTGCATGCATGTTGCAAGAGGCTGTATTCAAACAGGAAAAGCAGTTAAGTTAGTACTCCACTATGATTGAAAGCCTATTAATGTAATACTATAAAAAATATCCAGTAACAAAAACTGCACTTTAACTAACAAACAGTTGGCTGAAAAGTTATTATTAATAAATTGCATCTAAAATAGAAATGAATGCATATAAGCAAGTATTAAGTTGGAGAAAATTCAAGAATTTGAATCAAATGACCTGAAGATACTGGTGGTAGATAGCAAACGGTGCCGAATACGATAGAAGTGGCAGGAGAACCTTAACTAAGTTCCAAGCATCTGCATCTGGAGCAGCAATTATTAGACTGCACACAGATTGTACAAGAATTATCAGCTATCCAAAAAAATAAAAAAAACAGTTAAGCTTTAATTATATATTTTTTTAATCTAATTACAGATTCTATTGACTAATAAACCAATCATTCACATCCAGCTACCTAGAGAACCCATTTTCCTTCCACGACTTAAGTGCCTCTTCCGAAGCCTTTTCTCCAGCTTTAGGGGCTTTGCCCATTTTGCTTTGTGGAGAGACAATAGTCTGTGAATCTGCAGCCTCATGCTTGGATGGAAGTGGCATTTCTTCTATGCTGATAGTTGAAATTTGGACCTACAAGTATTGATTCTCCAAAACAGTTACTGGAGTGCAAGATAAAAATATACTGTAGCGATAAGCAAAATATCACTTACATTTAATTCTGCATTACAGGAGTCAATTTTCTTTGTTCCAGTTTGGTCTGAACAAAGGTCATGCAGAGGAGCCCGCATAATTCTGGACAGAACATTTTAATTCCCTTAAACGAAATTAATGTGTTTAAATAGAAAGAAAATAATAATGAGATATGGATGGGGAGTGGCCGGGTGGGGGATTAAATTTAAAAACATAACCAATCAACAGAATATACCAAAAACAAAAGATAAGAAGGAACTTTGAATCCGCGAGTTCTTGTATTTGTAAAAGGCTTAGCAAGAGTATGCTGATCCTATGCGTACTAAATCACCTGTCACTGATCAGGAAGGGCTATGAAATCAAACAATTCTACACAGGAGTCACAACCCCTGAAGGAATCAGTATGACAAATTACTAATTTTTCAGATGCAAATAATATGCTTTCTCAACTATTTCTGAAAAATGAGGTACTCAAATAGATCAATTTTTTTTTTTTTTTCATAAGTGAGTAAAGTTTTTCCACTTTCAGAATCTATAATGAAACTCAGAAGATGAAACACCTTTTGCAAATTTCATTATTGAAGTTGAATGTTCTAACTATTTCCACAGGAGATGGTGTGCTTCCAAGATAAGTATTGCAAACACAACCTGTACCTGTTAAACAAATAACATCATCCACAGTAAAAAATCACAGCTAACAAACTACAGAGGTTTAAGCCAAGAAAACACTTATAAGAAGATACATTCATTTGATAAAATTATTCATGATTAGTGGGTTTTTTAGATTAAAAAGGTATAATATACTGAAACCTAAAGAAAGGGTAACCAAAACATAATTAAAGCAAACATGATCTTCCCTTTTGTGGTGGCATTTTTCTTTTACAACATAAAGCTAACAGCATATAAAGCTACAGAATTCTAAGGGCTTTTGAGACTAAAACAGAGATCATACCTCCTAAACGCTCCGCCACAGCACCAGTAAGAAGGCCACCAACCATATCCACTAACAGGATATCAGAGTTCGCAGAAACATTAGCAAGTGAAAGCAACAAGGATAATGCATCTACTCGCAGGAATCTGAATCGAAGGCAGAGAATTCAGATACCAACTAAAGAGTAAAGACCACATCTATTTAAATGAGAACAACCAAAAACCATCACTTAATCCTACTGATTTTCATAATGCTATTTCCTATTTACATAATTAGACACTTGTTCACCCCTTCAATCCTCTATTTTTATAGAAAACATTATTAAGGTAATTGATCTAAGATACCCAAATGGTCATGCTGGTATTTGTTGCCATGATCTTTCACTCTTCCATCACCTATGATGTAATTTTATTTTTGCTTGAAACATGTCATATAACTACTTAAAAACCTTAAGCTAGATAATCTCTCTTGCAATGTTCAACTTCAAGAGAATAAATATAGCATGATAAAATAAAATGCTTCAAAATGATATCAAACTAACTAACAAAATCCTGAATAAAGAATATTTTTATAAACCAAAATCAAATAAAATAAATCATGTAGTTAAATAGAATATAAAAGTACCCGATTCTATTTGGGTATTTCTTGAAGTAGGCCTCGCATATGCTGAAATAAACAATAATGATAATATGTCAGTGTATAAAATCAGGTGACCGAACATTTTCACATGATATTCATCAAATTTTAAGGTCACTTCTTTCATGATGAAGCTTATCATATAAGACAAAACAGGACTCAAGTTAAGAGCAATTCAGCCAATTCCAACATGGTGATGAAAAAAATAAACTCATAAGCGATGAAGCAAGAGATTACCTTCTAGCAGAAGGTCGCCTCAAAAGCACTCTAGGGGCATATTTTTTTTGCTTCTTAATCCTATATTTCTCCTGCAACCACACGAGACACAGCATATCAATTAATGACTTTTTGGCCGACTGAAATTTCATTTATTAAACAGCAAGCTTACTTGAGAAAATGCAGTTTTCTTCTCAAATGTTGCACTGTTGGCAATGAGAGCTTCAATAATCTCGTCACCTTTCGCACCCTGCCTGCACCAAACAAAGTTTATGATTTCTATCTTAAAGAAACAAGATCACACATCATGCTGTATAAAAACTGTAGGCTACAGCATCAATGTTTTAACCCGTATTAAAAAATAAAATCATAAACTTTTTTACGCAAATCACCTCCGCATTTCGTCTATGTCTTCACTAGTAAGGGTTTGGGCTTCATTATTATCAACAATAGCTCGATTATCCCTACATTCGTCCACTATTTGACATCCTTCTCGTTCTTGATCATTATTACCCACCAACAAATGTTCATCAAAGACATCAGTAAACCAAACAAAGCTCTTATTAACCAATGATAAAGCAATTAAACACAGGGTCAAGCACAATACCTTCCGTGGAGGGAATAAACCTAGATAAATAGGGCCCTTCAGTTCCATTCTCGATTTGAAAAGAAGAGCCAAATGGGCATCCAATCAAGGGCTGTAAAGAGTAATTCTTATTTCCAATTTTCAAGGTCCTACAAATTGAGGTAAAAAAAAACTTAAGCATTCATTAATTTTAACAATGGAGCAAAGAAAAAAATAAAAGTACAGGAACTTACGAGCCAGCTGTTAATCGGGCAAACACCAGACGGTCGCCATCGTTAATGTCGAGCAAGACACTGCAACCTTACCACGTTACTCTGGGGTTTTGAACTGAATCTGATTGAATGTTATTCTGGGACATGTTTGGCCCTTATTGTTACTCTCTATGGCTAGAATTTTCTGCAATGGAGCATTGAAGTAGTAGTAACTGATTTGTTCGAACTTTCCAAAAACGGCATAAAACCCAGAGAATTAGGATTTCAGGGTTTTCGTTTTTGTGGCTGTTAACCGTTGGAAGGTTCAAAGCTAGTTAGGAAAGTCTAGAGTTCGGGGGGAATATAAGAATTTTTATTATTTAAAAATTATTTTTAATATTATCATATTAAAAATTTAAAAATAAAAGGTATTAATTTAAAATAAAAAATAAAAATATTTCAATTTTTTTTATAAAAACACTTTAAATAAATAATAACAAGCCGTCCGGCCCGGCCCTTCATTTAAAAAAAAAACAGGCTTTGTTTTAACTTTTATTTATCGGCCCAGACTAATTTCGAGTTTCATGGTATGGGCTTGTATAGTTATGGTCACATTTAAGTCATCGGCCCTCTCTAAACAAATTTGGACCAAGATTTCTGTCCTAAATCCCACGGTTTTTATATGATATCAATAGTCTACAAGATAATTTATAAATTCTAGATATTATTCTTCTTTTTAAAATATGTATTTTTATGATAAAACTCATCGTGAGATTATGAATCCAAATATAAAACAATATTTTTTCAGAAATAAGATATAACGGATTTAAGTTAAATAATAATACCAATATTTCATATCAGCTAAAAATCGATGACTTAAAAGCTACAAATATCATGTATATTTTTAAATTATTTTTTCAGAATAAAACCTGCTGTAAACAAGAAATAATATCTCTTAAATAACTAATCATATTTTGGGCCAACATGGAGTATTATGCCTCCTGTCCCAATACTCGAGTACAGATGAAGATAATTGGCCTGAAGGCTATTCCTTTTCATGTCTTGTCGCCGTCGCCGTCGTCGTTGTTATTATTATCGTTATTGATGTGAGAAGCCGCTGCGAACTAGTCACATAACCATTATTAATTTTCGAAGAAACGGCATGGGGGCCTTTGAGTTGCAATTCCTGCCATGTTTTGCACCCTGCGGGCCTGTGACCCCAAGAGTGATATCTGAAGGGAGCAGACCCCTAAACCCCCACCGATATCTGCTAGTTAGACGAACCCCTTGAGGTTACTAATAATAACAAGTTGTCTTCAAGCTTAGCCGTTCACATGGAGGGCTGCAACCTGGCATTCAAGACAAGTTACTTTCAATAACTGGCACGATTGGTCGTGATCTCTCAACGAGGGCCAATACTCATCATTTATTACTGCTCTTAAGCACTAGTACTACTATATAGACTTCATTGCCTCTGTCTCTTAGCAAAGAACGTGATGTTTCAACTAACAGTACTGGGAGAATACAATTACGATGCACATGGGTTCTTACACCAGGGCTTTAGGCAGAGAAAAATTCCAAACAAAGCCTTGAATATATAACGCTAGTGAAATAGTGATGCGTATATGTTGAATTCAAGGCGAAGGATGGAGCTGAGAGATTTAATTATCATAAAAGACACTAATCATCAAACAAGAATATTTTATTTTCATCTGCAGACACATGACCAGCTCCATAAATTATAAAGTGAGTGATAATTAATTAATTAAGAGTACAGAGCTATGGCTTCGATATTTTAATGATTAGGTTTTGATGAATAAATAAGATAAAACGTTTGCTGTACTTGCAAGATTATCATCTGGGTTGGTTCTTTAGGTGGAATTTTTTTTTTTTTGTCTGTTTAATAAATAATTATTCCATAATGGTTCAGATACAGAGTGATCTGGTTCCCTGAGCTGGGGACGACGAGGGAACACTGCTTTCTCTATTATTATTTTTTTCCTTCTTAAGAGAATGGTTGGCCAAATCTATATCTGACTTCTAACAACTCTAAAGATGCCTTATTTTGCTTTGCTGTTTCTATTTTCTGTTCGGTTCGCCTTGCGTACAAACATACGCTTGAAGACATAAGATTTTGGTTCAACGGATCAAGTGCCAAAACTGTTCATCTACCAGTTGGCTTAGACTCTCTAAGCAGGGGAGGACATCATGTTTCACAATGTGGCAATGCTTGAGTATAGATTCGAGTCAAATTCCATCCCCTTCGAGTTGTTTCTAGTGGTGAAGGCTCTTTGTTTAACATAAAGAAAGATTTGATTGGAAAGTATAATGGAATTTAATCAAATCCCATTGTGTGGTCGCTGTAGTGTGTGCGTGTGGGTATACTTGATTGATGCTAGTTAACTTGTAGCTCATCCGACAAATAAGCTTTTCTTCTTAAAAGATTTCGGGTTCGAAGTTGAAAAAAACACTGAATTGATCGAAGCATTGAACTATAGATCACCAGCAAGTCATTTAGGCTGGGATTCTGGCATCATAAGTGGATGTTTCTATTCGGTGAGCCATGATGTTTCTTTTCCGTGAGCCATGATGCCGAGTGGTGGGAGGCAATGCTGCCCAAAGTTAAAGTGACTGCTAGCTGGGTTGCTTTGGGCATTGGAGGAGGAAACAGGGGCACATTGCTCATTTTGTCCAGGGAAGTGGATTGCCGGAGACATAAAAAGAAGCGTTTTTGCCTCGAGGATTTCTATGCTTTTTACCCATTTGCTTCCTTCGGAATCTGGACCCCACCAGGGTATGATTTGATGCATAAAACAACCAATATCCACACCTTTAGAGAATATCGGCTTAATACATGATAGGAGCTGCCCACTCGATCGAATTTATTGTTTACTTATTGGCAATGCTAGCTTAAAGTCATCAAGTCCATTAACCTGAAGAAGGAATCGAGAGCCAAGACTACATTGCCGAAGTGTGTGGGTTGGAACTTAGCGAGTGTTTCATTGGCTTGTACAACATTCATTTATTTTGTAAAGCAAATTAATATGTGATCGTATATACTAAAATAATTAGGATTTTTCTTCGGCTCCTCCAGTGATCGTATGAGTAATGAAGGAGCTCTTCTTCTTTTTTCCTCTTATTTCCATCCTTTTTCTTTTTTTATTTGTGTTCTCAAACTTTTTTTTATTTCAATTAAATCCTTTTATGATTTAATTAGATGAGATTGAGTTAGAAATTATGATAGAAATATCAAATTAAAAGTTAGAAGACTGAAATGTAAAACACAGAAAATATATAGCTAATCCTAAATTTTAAAAAAAACTTTATTTTGATCCAAAAGTTTATTTTATTTATTTGAAAGTCATTGAATTTAAGAGAGAAGAGAAGAAGTCACTAAAAATAATCGAGGAGGAAAAAATATATCGATTATTATGATTATAATAATCAAAATGGTATTTAGCATTAAAAAATTCAATTCAATTTTTTAAAGAATTCAATTCATCTTATAGTAAAAGTATACTACAAGATTGATTAAAGAATTCAATTCAACTATGTTAGTTTGAAGGTGATGGTTTATAACTTTCATCTTATAGTAAAAAGTATACTAGGGTTTGGAAAGTTTGTGGTTTCAAGCTGTTTTTATGATTTTGAACTGATATTTTACTATTTTAAAATCATAAATAGATTTATTAAGATTTTTATAATGTTTTCATGTAAAATAATTAGTTCAAAAGGGTTATTTAGTTTTAAAGTTGGAATCTCAACTTTCTAGCAAGTTTTCAACCACCTAATAAAATTAAGGAATATATATTTGTCAATCATGCTTTATGAAATGAAGATTGTATCTTCTTAGCAAAAGGTCCAGGATACAAAATAAAGATAGCTAAAAACCACACTTGTCAATGCATGTATAAAAAATAATAAAAATATATTTCTTAAATATTTTAAAATATCTTATTTATAATTTTATCAAATAACACCTTACACCAGCTAGAGAGTCTTGTAACCCTAACAATAGGAATTGCTTGGATTTACAGACATGTATTGTGACTGCTGGGTGCAAGTGCCAAGAGGTAGATGAGATTTTTTTATTTACGTAGGGTGTTCGGGCTAGCTTGTGCGCACCACGACTATTCCCCACGGTCCACTGAACATCCTGCAAGCCCAGGGACAGGTTAGGCACCGCGGGGGTGACAGGCGTGCACATAAAGGGTCGAACTCGGGACAGGAGCGGAACAAGTCACACGATTAACCAAAGCAGCTAGGCCCTCAAGTACTTGTGGTGGTTCGAATTCACGTGGAACAAGAGGTAAACATGGGGCTGAAAGCTCAACTTTTCATAAAATAAGCAAACGTGGGAATATTATATAAATCATAATTTATGGGCAAATATGATGAATTCATGAAAAAAAACCTCTAACTTGCAACACAAGTTTCTATATCAAAATAGAAGATCTTTCAATACTTAAATTGATAAATATAAGAGGGGTAAAAAAGAGCATGTGTGGAGTAGATAAACCCGAACCCAAACAGTGGGTCCTAAACGACACGACGAACCTCCTATACAAACCTGGCCCATGCACAAAACGGTCAACCATCAAGTTGGGATTATTTTTGCAAAAGGCACCCTCACTTGTGTGAAAAAAACAGTAGTTAATGCAAAAGGTGGAGTGAAAAATAACTAGAGATCACTAGTTAACAAAATAAAGGCAGACCCACCCGTACAACACTCTCTTTGCCTCCTTATTACCTATCCCGGATCCTCTCCATTTACACAGAACTCTCTTATTGTTTCAAGCACTTTCTCCCTCCTTCCCTCTCTCTCTCATGTCATAATTAGTGCGAGAGATAACTCTATCTGCTACTCTTCTCTTCTGTCTTCTAATCTGCTATTGATGGCTGCACTTACCTTCTCACAAGAACAGAAAGAGACTCAAGAAAAACAGCCGTCCAGGCGCAGGAGAAAGCTGCAAAAGCAAAAGGAAAAGCAACCATCTTCATGGGACCAAATCAAGAACCTACTGACCTGCAAACAGATCGAAGGGTCAAGAGTACACGACCCATCAAAGAACCCCATTGGATACCCAAAATTCGGCTCTTCCTGCAGCTCAATATGTAGTTTCAAAGCCGTTGTTCATGGCAACACGAGGGTTGTTCATAGAGCTGACAACTCACCTGAAAGCAGCACGGTGGGTCAAGAAACTGGGCTACTGAGTCGGAAAGATGTAAGCACCGGGTCATCATCAACTCGGTCATTGGCGGGGTCAGGGAGATCCAACGGTGGTGTAACGCACTCCTCATCCTCTAGAGGCATGCAATTCAGGAAGCTTTCAGGTTGCTATGAATGTCACATGATCGTTGACCCTAGCAGGTAGGTATATTTCACTTTCATGTTCATTTTTTCTCTTAATTTCTCATTTTCTCTTGAATATAACAAAATAAAGAAAAACAATATAGAATATTATTTATTAATTTTGGGCTAAAAAAATCCAGGTACCCATCTGCAAGAACCACAATTAGTGCCTGTGCTCAGTGTGGAGAGGTCTTTCCAAAGATTGAAAGCTTGGAGCTTCACCAAAAAGTTCGCCATGCTGGTAAATTTTATTTTCATCTTAATTACAAGGAAATTTATCATTGATTACATATTTTTGCAGAATTTTCTTATCTATTAGTATTTATTCACAATATTTAAGAGGTTGAATACTTTGTCCACTGAATTAAAGTTCCAACTTATTCAACTAATTTTTTAGATTAATCAATAAAACCATTTTGCTCATGCAATATTTTTTTTTTGTTGAGGAGTATGAGCTTAATTGTAATTATCTTTTTCAATTCACCTGTTTTTTCTCTTCTTTTTTTTCTGTCTCAGATTTTTTTACTAGCCATTCACTCAAGAGCAACGTTAATTATTTCAAATAATATCAATTATTTGATTTCTTGGCTTAATTAGTGTATTATAATAAAAAAATATATATATAATAAAAACATATATATATATATATATGAAAAAATATAAAATAAATTTGCATATAAGATATAATTTTAAAATAAATTTATATCATTATAATATAAAAAAAACATCATGTTATTATTTTTGTATCGTCTAGCTCAAAAATTTTAAATAGTAATCAAATAATGAGGTTGTATTTGAAAATGCAATTCAATCTGTATTTTTAAAATTTTTAATTTTTTTATTAAAAATTATTATTATTTTTATGTTTGGAATGTTTTGACATGATAATTTTAAAAATATATTTTTTTAAAATAAAAAAATATCATTTTAATACATTTTAATATAAAAAATACTTTCAAAAACAATCATAATCATGTATAAAACACACTTATCTTCATCGAGCTATTTATGTATTATATTTTGAAGAAAAAGTAATTCTTGATATATAGCATTACTGTTTAGGCAAAGAATAATTGTCACTTTGATGGAACTGTACACTATCACATAGCTTTTGCATTCAATCAATGAGTTAAACCTAGAGTTTGAAAATTTAACACGAAACCTTTCTTTTCATGATTGCTGTCTCCATGCTTTATTTTCCATAAATGTACTTTTAGTACAGCATCAGCAACTTTACCTTCTTCTAGTAAACAATTTTTTTTTTTTCTGCCAATCATATAAGATGACCTATTTATAAGGTATTGAGAGATTGCCTGTGATTGTTATTTTATAAAGTATTTTTTATTTAAAAATTTATTAAAATAATATATTTTTATCTTTAAAAAATTATTATTGATATTAATATATTAAAATAATCTAAATATATATAATAAAATATCTTTTTAAGATTTCCATAAAATATTATTAAAAACACAATTCGCAGCAACGCTTTCAGACTGGACTCACACAGCTGTCCTTTGATGACAAAAATTTAATGGCCTGATTTTTGTCATGGAAGTAGCTGTTACGTCCCGTAACGTTAAATTTGCACGGACACTGAGCCCAATTTATTGCCATATGTCCAGTATCGGAGCTGGGGCCAGAGGATTCGGGCCGAAATATCGTGGAGATCATCTTCAAATCAAGCTGGGTCAGAAAAGACAACCCATGCTGCAAGATCGAAAGGATATTAAAAGTCAACAACACACAACGAACGATCCAACGGTTTGAGGACTGCAGGGACGCAGTGAAGGCACGTGCACTCAGCAGCACTAGAAAAAACCCCAGGTGCGCAGCTGACGGCAACGAGCTTTTAAGATTTCACTGTACAACGCTAACTTGCTCTCTCGGCTCACGGGGTTCGTCCACCTTGTGCGGCTCAATCCCTGGCTGTGGAATATGCACCATAATAAGGCACGGGTTTCAAGGCAAAGAGTGCAAAGGTGTACGCACCACGGCTAGTAGCGGTAGGGCCCATGACTCACTGCTGGGCTGTACGGACGAGCGTAGGGCCATGTTGGTGTGTCGTGTGATTGCTGGGAGAGTGAAGCGCGTGGCGGAGGATGCGCCGCCGCCTGAGGAGGATGGTGCGTCGTCAGCTGCTGCTGGCTCATATGATTCTGTAGCCGGGTATGCTGGGATTTACTCGAATCTCGAGGAGTTGTCTGTGTTCAATCCGAGGGCTATATTGCCTTGTTTTGTTGTCATTTACAAGGCTCTCGAATCTTAGATTATTTCTTTGAGCTTGTTGTCTTGTTGTTTTCCCCAAGTAGTTTCCCTTCTGATCAAGCTCAAAACCTATTATACCTCAAGCAACGGTTAGCGTAACCCCGCTAACCTCTGCAGGTGTTTGTGTATATAAACCAGACCTGAAGACTTCAGATTGGAGAGATTATTCACTACATTTCTTTTTCCGGTTAACAGTATCTTCCATACAGTTTTCGTCGAGTTAAGCCCCATTACTCCGCAAAAGCTCCTTCGATCGATATCCTAACCTCTTAAAAAAAATGTTGCAATAGCACGGAAGTAGAATAGATGCTTCATGCTAAAAGTTCAAACCAAATGATAGTTACCTGGAAGGATGCCGAATTCAGACTTCATGTCGTGAGCATCTGCCTCGAGGAAAATAGAATATATCTGCGTGCGGTTTTATCATTCCTGTATCCTAGTTAATTGGGCTGGCATCTTCAAACTGTTGGCGAGCTTCAATAAATTTATTTAATAAGGATGCTGAAATCATATATTGCAATTTGATCATGTGGTGTTCAATCAGGAGAAGCAACAGCAATTTTTTTTCCGTTTGGCATCGTGGTTTTCATGTGCTTTTATATTTATTCTAACTCCAAATTTTTTTTTTCATTTATAAAAACTGTTTTTTCAGATTACAACCACAGATAAAACAAAATATCGGTACAAACAAACACACACAGAGGGAATTGGGAACAGATTCATTCAAGTGTCACCTTCAAATGGACACCTTTCATTGTCTAAATAGCTCGCCCAAGTCTCTTTATTTGCAGGTGGGTCTCTTCTCCTATGATTTTATTCGTGACATTTACAGTAACTTGTCATGAGAAACAAAATTAAAGTCTTAAAGGGTGATTAATTAGGTATGAATTATTTCAGAATGGATGGATTAGTGCAATCTTTTCATTCTTTCAATTAAGTGACATGCTCCCATATGGGTTCTTGAGGAGAGTAGTGGACCAAAATTATGAAGGGCCACGTGAAATTATCTTGAAATAATTGTTAGATGAGATGAAAAGTGGTGGGGAGGGAGGGTATTCTTTGACCTTGACCAATCAACAATTAATAGCCAAGAGAAGACTTATGCGTGCTGGCTTTATATAACACACACAGTGACTCGATTATAATTGCCTACACATGCTTGAGCATATGCACATTCATTGTTTCTCGTTGTTTGCTGTGCTTGGATTTTGCAGGAGGTGATTAGAATATAGGAATAATTAAGGTCATGGCATGGTGTGTTTAAATCGAATGGGAGTTTCCTAGAATCATGATCAATGTAATCCCCAATGAGATCACTGAAAACTTGGCACACAAATCAATATAATAATTTAAGTGACGAGGGTCCATATATATTCTTGTCTTGTGTGAAAGACAGACCAGCTAATCTTGCCTGCATCGGCTCGTAGCTAAGATTCGAGGGTTGTGAGCAGTAGCACGCGTTGACAGGTTGATGATTAGCCATTGATCTTAGATCGAGGCTTGGCCTTGCGGGATAGAACCTTTGGCTAGTAAACCAAGTAAAAAAATACTCTCCTTGCCCTAATTGCTGGTCTTAATCATGTTTATATATTTAATTGTTGATAGCTTAATGTAAGTGTTTTTTTGGTTTGACATTTGTGTGGTCTCAGACTCTCAGTTATAAAATTAAATCAATTATGAGTTATGAATTTATTAGCATGATCTGTTATGGTGTCTTTTATAATTAGCTGTGACCTTAAATGATTTTGTTTTTCAATTTAAAACAGCAGAGCTGAGCTTGTGAAAGAACAATTTTTTTTCTAAAATGTAGCATCTTAAAGGCACGCTTATCTACATGGCCAACAATACTTTAAATTGCGGTTTGCCATGGAAAAAAAACATAAAAATTCAATTGCAGTTTGAAAAATAGGGTTGACCGCGTAGACAAATATACACTAAACTGGATTATTTGCTTAATATCTTGTCAAGAAAAAGATAAATTTGGAAATAAGAAGATAAAAGGAGGTGATATTATTGGTATTATCTTAACTTGGTTTTATATGTAAAATTTTATTTCAGAATAGTATCATTATTATTATTAGATGAAAACATTTAGATGCAAGATATATATATATATATATATATATATATATATATATATATATATTATTGTGCTGATTTTTGCTGGTTTGGTTGAGCAGATATAAATGCGCAGTGCCATTATAGCGGGTGATCCAAATACCACAAGCTCAAGCTTGATGGGACTGTCTCGTGCTTGATAGCAAGGATCAAGAGAGGTGGAAAGGGTCCAAGAACATGCGAACAAAACTAAACAAGAAAGAAAAGGTGAGCAGAATGCTCATAATATCAAGAAATTACTTGATCACTGAGAGATCCCACCAGCCCAGAACCGTTATCTTATCCCTTAAAAACTAGTGCCGTAATTTTTTATCATGGCTAAAAAGGATCAAATTTAATCTGTTTCCAGACAGGGAAGAACTTCTAACCCAATTAACACGGCAACAGGTTCAGCAGATTTCTCTCTTGAAAAGGCTGCTGAAGTATTTTTAGAAAGGACGTTGAATGGAAGAGAATTGAAAGTGAAATCATGGGACATATACTTGCCTTTACAAGGAGGAAATGTGCTAGATATGTGTCTTTCTATTCCCCTACAGCCTCGTTAAAGACATGTATATCAGAATCTATCTTTTATTGGCATGTCTTAAGCTTTATTTGCAGAGGTTTCTGCTCTAAATCTCTGTTTGTTTGTGGTACGTTCTGAGTTTTGTCTTTAAAATTATATAGTTAATCAAGAAATATCGTAGTCTTATATGAGTTTTACTAAAAACGCTTTCTTAAAATCTTTGTCAAGCAAAAATTATAATTTATATTTTTTTAAAAAAATATATTATTTTTTAAGCTGGAACACCAAGAGTTATTACAATGACAAACTCACACTCATGCAACTGCAACTGCTGTGTTCTAGGATTCCTGTTTGGAAATTCCTTTTGTATGGCCTCACTATAAGATGTTTGGGGATGCTCTATCTCTATAGATTTGTTTTCTGGGCTTTCAGCCTCGTAAACCTAAGGCCTTCTAGCAGGCCCAACTTTGTAAGGTTCAGCTATGACCCTACCAGATTGGCCCATAAAAAGCCCATTTACTAAGCCTAGTTTATAGACTTTTTAGCAAATTTCACTATTGTATTGAGGAGGAACTTTCGAGTGTTTTGTATGATTAAGAAAAAGTTGTTGATTATGCTGTTAAACCTATCATGGCTACTTAATTAAAAATTAATGTGAAAGGTGGCTAACTACAGACCTCATTATTGTCCCACCACTTAGATTATAGAAGAAAGTACAAGACACAATCATGGTTGTCTTGCAAAATCATCATCTCAAGCCCTCCACTCTTAATGATATCATTGAACAGACTCTTTTAATCTCATCATACATGACATGTTCTGCTCCTTTTAATTTTAAAATTAGTATAGTTTTGTGTTTTAAAATTTATTTTTTGCTTTAAATTCAAAATTTTTTAGTATTATTATATTATTTTAATGTACTGATATCAAAAATAAATTCTAAAAATAAAATATATATTATTTTATAATAAAAAATATTTTAAAAAATAACCACAATTAAAAAAAAAAACAAAGGCTATTAATCTTTTCAATTGAGCTTTTTTATCTAGTATTTTTTAAAAGCCTTTCATTTCCTCTGGCCACTTTTGTCATTGGTCTCTTGATAGATGCATGCACAATCAAGCCAAGCTTTGGATTTTATGTTGTATGGACCACAAGACCAGCGAGCTTCAAATATGAAATACGAAACTGTTTTTTAAAATACCTTTTAAATTATTTTTTGCTTTTTAATTAATATATTGATATCAAAAAATGAAAAAATAAAAAAGATATATTTTTAAATATAAAATATTTTTAAAAAACAGTAAACACCATTTTATCAAATACACTATTCGTTGCTTGGATTAGAATTGAATAATCACAGGTTCAGCTTTTGCTTATTCCCAATCAGCAGTGAATGATCAAGAGGCAGGCAGTTAATTACCAAGCCCTTCATTGAATGAACAGTAAAAAACTTGTCATTTCTCAAGCCAAGGGGTCATTTAGTTTCACATGCATCATGACATTAATCACTAATCACTAATTCATTATCAAATGCAATATTTCCATGATTCAATCCATCATCAAATTTAACACCATAAAAAGAAAATAATCACAAGTGGTGTTGAAAAATAATGCTACTAATTAATCTCTCTAAAACAAAATAATTCCAAAATCATTTTATCTACTTGCAAATTCAATACCGGCTATATCAATTTATTTCATGTTTATATATATTTTATCGATTAATAAATATTTAGATATTTATACTTATTCATGAGATTTTGAATATTTATATAGGTATTCATTATTCGATAATTATTTATTATCTAATATATATATATATATATATATATATATATATATAATCTCATATTAGATCTGAGTTAAGTTTTAGGATGGATTTAATGAATTCATAACTTATTTATTATTTGAGTAAAATAACTATCTAAAAAAATCCATTTATTTAGATTAGTATCTATCATGTTAATACCATGCATGCTAGTCTATCAATTCAGTACATATTTTTTTAAAAACAAATCAATAAAATTAAAATTAGCACAAGGCCACTCCACTTGTTGATAAATGTTTTCAATTAATTGACCCCACGTGAGCTAAACAGTTGATTAATTATGAAACAAAGAAGGCCACGCCCATCATTCACCATGGCTTTTACTATTCGTTTCAAGAAACCCCATCATACAAAATTACAGATTGGTTTCTTTTGAATTGATCACAAGAAGACAAGACACATTTGATCCTTCTGCTGCGAACTCGAGCCATTAATTTACCTCGTTCGAATCAGTAATCATTTACTACTCCCCCCCACCCACTATCCTGATGAGTTGAAGCCGAGACCACGAATCAAATTATTCTTTTTTTATGGAAATAGTTAAAACCAGGAACCATCCGAGCTTTTTAGGTAATGGGAATAACAATCATGTTCATGAGATATCTCTCTAAAAGATCGTTTGACTGTTACATCATTGGTGTTGGTGTTTGAATGCTCGAGTTCTTAAATTTATTCTAACACTTGGGTTTTAACTTATGAATGCCAGTAACTTTCTTTCTTTCTGCGTAACTTAGCTGAGTTAAAGAAAATATATTTTCTAAGTCAAGTATAGAGTTTTTATATGCATGAATACTTTGTTTGCATAGAATTGTTCTCTTACAAAAAATCAAAATCTCATGTATGGATGTTTTTGGTAAATGATGGAAAAAATATATATATCCGGTACGTACGTAGGATTAGCATACTAATTTTAATTTTTATGGGATATTCTTCCATTAATCAAAACTTACCTTCTTCATCTAATTAAACTCATGGGTCCACCATCTGGTTTGAGAACATCATTAAAAGGTAGGCAAGTGCCTTTGAAGTTTTCTTAAACTGCTTTAATCAGTTGAAGATAATCAAGAACAAACCCTAATAAACAATAACAACTTTGTCAGGACAAGTGAAGCCCATACAAATGATTTGGGCACATGCTACCTCTTTTCCCTCTCCTGCAATATGCTCTCTTTGAGCCTTCCCAAATAGAATAAACCCAGTGTTTGAAACCCTTCCCTCTTTTTATATCGTTCACCCAAACGACATACATGATTTGATTACACTTCCCGGAGGGTATCTGTCAAGCCAAGAGAAAAGAGAATTAATACCATGCACAAGCCTCAAAGAGACAGCTTTGTTATACAAGTAAGAGGCAGTAGTATTTATTCTGAAGCCCTTAGTGACCAGGCCCCTCAGGCTAGTAAGTTTAATTTCTCTGCCATGAAGCTTTTCAATCGCTTCAGGAAAATTCTCATGCGACTCGTGTTTTCGAGTCCATCTACGTCAAGCATGGCTTCAAAGCAAAGAAGTTGTGAGAGATTTGATCCACCAAAGACTTCATGTAGCTCTTACTACTCGTCTAACTCACATTATAGTGAGGCTATTGCTGATTGCATTGAGTTCTTCAACAAGTCATCTCAGGAAGGGATTTTAGATGGTCGAAAATCTGATGTTTGGGTTTGATTATGTTTCATGATGATTACTTTAATCACTTTCTTGCTTGGATTTCATTTGTTCTTGCTTTGATATATAATATACACGGTGGATACAAGAGTTAGGCATGCTGTTCTTGTTGGTTCTGTCAAGCACTTCTCTTCCCTGTTCTTTGTGGGCATCGTTTTGATGGTTGTGCTATGTTGTAAATCAATAATTTTGAGCTTGATATGAAGAATTTCCTTTTCTTTTTCTTTCTGTCTCTCTTTCCCTACATGGGCTGCCGTTTATGGCCCAGATCTTTGTCTGAACACTGGATATCTAGCAAAGCCGTCTCTAATGGGATTCCTGGCTCAGTAATGCATAGTCCAAAGTGTCCATAAGAGGCTTAGAAGTAAAGACCCTGAGATGCCTTAGCTCAACAACTATCAGAAAATGGGCCAAATGTGGCCCGTGACTCGTCTAAGATTTGTCTGCAGTGTCACTGGGTCGTAGACGATACAATAAAAGGTAGCTCTTCCTTTTCCATCATCATTGCATAATCTCTCCCGTAGCTTGTGTGAACCAGCTAGCAAGCACCCACTTCTGATTCTTTTTTTTTCCCTACTGATACAATGCTGTAGATATGTTTTGAAATTTCTTTGTTTTTTTTTTTTAATGTAAATTTAAGATCCATTTAAGTTAATAGTTCAAGAAGTAACAAAAACATAATGATTTGAACGTATTTTTATTACATAGACCTCGCAACCTTTTCAAACATCCATTTGCAAGTCAACTTCAGCTACAATGGAAAGGGACTGAAAAGGATTGTATGAAAACTTTGGGTACTAGATTATCATTATTTTTGGAGCTGAAAGTATGTTAATTAAGGATGTGCTTATGCTGCAACGCATGGAGATGAGCTTCATTTTCCGAGTTTCTTAGAGAAAATCCCTCCTATTAGAGGGATCAAAGGCTTCTTCTTCTTTTTCCTTAGAGAAGGGTGCCTCTCTAGTGCTTCAACTCCTTGTGGCATTAGAACTTGTGTCAAGGAAGGCGGATTGGCAAATGTCACATATCTCTTGTTTTGAAACTGTGTCCCTTCTTCATTCGATGTCTGCATTTTGACTTCAAATTTTGTTGTGTCTTCAACAACCTTGACAACTTCAATTTCAGATTCTATCAGTTGCCTTTCGACCTCACGTTCCTTCAATTGTTGAAGCTCTCTCCTTGTTCTCTCAAGTTCTTCTTGAAGCGAAGAAAGGCAATTTGCCATTAGCGTCCTTTGTTCTTTGGCTTTTTCGAGACTTTGTTTCGTCTCCTTTAGCTCTGCTGTGACTGTTCCAAGCCTGGAAGTGCCCTGCCCATATTCAATTCCTCCAACGTGCATCTACTTAAACAAAATAAAAAAAATTACATGAACATTAACAATGAATCATTAATCAATTAGAGCAACTCTAATAGAATCCATCCATCACCAATGTCAAAGATGTCGTCACCAATGGAGCCTTGGCTCGATCGAGATCTTCTTAGGTTCAAGAACCTATAGGATGCTTTGCTTACCGCCCTCTCCTATTAGACCTAAAGTGGTCATAGCCTTATTCTATGACAAGGTCGCATGCAGGATGAGCTGGCTTCTCCTCGTCAAAAGCAATTGAGATTGATTCTTAAAGCTCTAAATAAATCCTACTAAATAATAAAATAATATCGCTATTGTTTATCAATTGGAAAAAACATTCGGTATATTTTTAACTTTATCCTATCACATGACAAGGAATAAAAGTCTTAAATTCCGTCACAAGCAAGCATAATAACACTGTGATCAAGTGAATGATAATTAACGAAATGTTAATAATCTCATCATTAATTACAATGAAAACATTCTAGTGATCTTCTCCATCTGCTTTGGCCCCATGACAATGTCAGTGTGTGTTCACTTTCACAGTTGTTAAGCGTTAAAATTGAAAGGAAAACAGGCAAAGTCTCCAACAAGTAACAACTAGTTCCATATAGGAACATAGGAGCAACACAACAATGTAATAGAATCATGAAACAAAAGCTAACCTGTTTGAGCTTATTGGCATAGAGCTCCTCAGCTAAAACTTTCTCCCCGAACAATGTGACGGCCTCTTTAACTGACCTGAAGGGTGCTCGAGTATCAATCTCAGCCCTTTTGAGCACGATCACTCCTTCTCCACCTTCCATGTTCTATATGTGCCTTATTGTAAGGGAGAAATTAAGAGATTGAGAGCTAGAGATCAGGTATTTCTGGGTTGAAGGAAAGATGGGAACGAGGATGCAGTTTTAATCTAGAGAAAAGGATAGAGACAGGGACAGGTAGGTTACAAGTAGCTAGAAGTGAATCTTGATTAGGGGAGACAATAATGTATGATAAGTATATGTCTTGCAGGGGAGCTTCTTTTCTTCGCGTCCACTTCACTAGAATTCTTCTACTTCTGTTAATACTATTTTCGAGCGTGGAGGTGGTGGTTGGATGGACTTTTGCACAGTGGCGTCTGAGTAGCCCATGTTGATTCGGCAGAGGAGAGGGACTTTTCACCAAGAGCCAACGTTTCAAATGGGGCAATGCGTGTGTGTTAGGTGTTCCACGATCCACATTCTAATCCATAATTGTATCAAGTTATCAACTAAAGCCCAATATAGCCAAATTAACTCTAACCCGTGATTATGGGTCTTAATTTGGGCTCTCAAGCTTGTACATATCTTGTGCCTCTTGTTTTTGTATTGTTATTTTTTAAAATTATTTTTTTATTATTGACATAAATATATACTAAGATTATTATAAAAAATTTAAAAATATATTAATTTATGTTTTTTTAATAATTTAAAATGCAGAAAAACTATAATTTCAAGCGGACACAAAATCGCTTTTTATAACAACAATATGAAGGAAAATTAACCACGTAACATTGTTTAATAAGGAGTAAAATCATTTTCAATTTCCTCAAACTCTTACATGTTTTTAGAGAAGTGATTTGGCAATCCCAATATTGTAAGAAACCTCATATTAAACCTCAATTCTAATCAAGATTTAAGTCTTGTTTACTTAAAATAAAATTAAAAAGTGCATCTGACAGGTTAATTTGGATATTTTAAAAAATTAAATTAGCACTAGTTGAGGGACTAACATAAAAGAATCATAAAAAGAAAATGAACTAAGTTGTAATTTACCTAATTCTAATTGGTCTCTTAGGCCAGAGTTCACCCATCAAGAAAATCCTTATTATCGGTGTGGATTAATTTTTCAAAGGCCCACTGATAAATCCTCTGGGGCAGGGTCGATATTTGACATGATTCATCACCAGCTCTAACTTCTAAGGCAAAATTTCAGCAAGGAATTTCCCAGTGCCAGGCCCGTCGGAAAATTACCGGGAGTCCATAATATGCTGCCTGATGAAGGCTTGTCTGAACATCTAATTCATATCCATCTTGATCAGTCTGAAATCTACATGAGATTTACCTGATGTCTTTAGAATTTCCGAGTAATTATGTCCATTTTAATGTCTTTGTAGAATCAAAATCTAAATTTGATGACTTATTGAAGATTTGTTTCCGAATTGACTCTATCATTAGGCAGGTGTTTCTAGAAATGCTCCCGGTTAAGAGTGAGTTTGGGTCATTGAATCATATTCAATTTTAAAATAGTGTTGTTTAAATAATTTTTCTAAATAAAACGAAATTATCTTGGATAAAAATAAAAAATTCCTGGCATAATTCCTTGTCACCGCAACCTATGATTTGGAGGCAATGAGCTGCATAATGTACTATACAACATGCCAAAGAGAGCTAAAACATCTGAAGAGGACTCTCCGAACGAGAACAAGGCACAGATGTTGTGTCAACATCGGCTTGTCCGCCCATTCCCCAACTTTGTCCACCCCACCAAAGTCTTTATCCTCTAGCTAACATCGTTACATAAAAAATAACTAAACTAAAAAAATTTAAAAAAAAAAGAAGGAAAAAACCACCGAAATAAACTAGAATGTAACGACCGTGGTTGTTAAACTAGAAGAGAAACCGTTAACGGATTGTTTTTATTTTTATTTTATTTTTTTAAAATTAAGTATTTTATTATTAATAATAAATCTTGAAACCTAACTGTGGAAACCTTCCCGTCAAGAAATAAAAGAGAGCAAACAACACTCACTGTTCGCTATGCTTTCTGTGTCCCTGTCCCTGTCTCGGCCTCACATCTTTCTTTTTCCTTGTTTCTCTTTCTTCACGTTCTTTGATCTTACCGTCCACCCAAAATGTCGGTTGCCGCAACCACTTCACCGGCCGTTGGAACACTTTACGTTTCCCCTTCTCCTAGGAGCAGGGGCATGCCTCGAGTAACAATGGCTCTCCGATCTGTTGTTTCAGTAGGCTCGATCTTGACTAAGTTACAGCAAGACTGTGCAACTCCTTTACCGGTCATTCGCCACGTGGCGGATTCCATGACTGCTGACATGCGAGCTGGGCTTGCTGTTGATGGTGGCAGCAATCTCAAGATGATACTCAGCTATGTTGATAGCTTGCCTAGCGGGTATTTCCAAAGTTAAAGCTTAATGTTTTTTGCTTTATTTAGTTTACTTTTTGCTGAATTTTCTTCGTATGGAATGTATTTATATCTTATTCATGGAGCAAGCTAGGAAAATATTAAATTTTCAGTCACTTGATACAGAAAGAATAGTTATTATTGTAGTTAGTTGTTAGGTAGCTTGAAATTCATACCCAGAAACAGAGATGCCTACTAGAATTAAATTTTAAATAATTCATTGTTTCTTTGTTTGAAAGAAATGAGAAGGGATTGTTTTATGCATTGGATCTTGGAGGCACAAATTTTCGGGCGCTGAGGGTGCAGTTAGGTGGGAAAGAAGAGAGAGTTGTTGCCACGGAATTTGAGCAATTATCAATTCCTCAAGAGCTTATGTTTGGTACATCTGAGGTCTGTTTTTGCACAATTTAAGTCTGCCAACACATTTGTTTATGCATTCCTTTTAATTGTTTTGTGTCTTGATACAGGAGCTTTTCGATTTTATTGCATCCACACTGGCTGGATTTGCAGAAAAGGAGAGCAAGAAATTTCACCTGCCGCATGGAAGGCAAAGAGAAATTGGGTTCACATTTTCTTTCCCTGTGAAGCAGACATCCATCGACTCTGGCATATTAATGAAGTGGACCAAGGGTTTTGCAGTCTCCGGAACGGTTTGTAACTCTGTATCCTTTAATTGTATATACAAGAAATATTCTTCATAAGATTTTGGTGTCTCGACAATTCTTATCTTATTTCATATGGGTTTAGTTTGAACTTATTTGATAGAATCTAAAGTAGAAGGATGTTTGTGTCGATAACTCATTTCTCGTTTAGATAAAAAAAGTTTCACCTGTCCAATAAGCCTTCTATCAACTGGATTGTTGCAAACTGTCCGAGTTTAACCTACGTGCTCGTCTTCAGGTTCATTAGTTAGCTATAAACATAAACTTCCACCCTTATGTCTGGACACTTGCACTCTGAAGTAGTATCTTGCGTTAGAGTAGTTCTTTGTTTTACTGCATGAAGTGAACTCACTAATTCAAGTTATGGAGTAACCTGGCATGCCACGGTCTTTACAGGCAGGGCGAGATGTCGTTGCTTGTCTGAATGAAGCTATGGAAAGACAAGGATTGGATATGCGTGTGTCTGCCCTGGTATGTTGTGCTCATTCCAGCATCCTCCACGATAAACTTTCTGGCTTGATGAAATATTCTTTTTATTATAAATTCATGCCTATTAGGTTAATGATACTGTGGGAACTTTAGCGGGAGCAAGATACTGGGATGATGATGTCATGGTTGCTGTTATTTTGGGTACTGGAACTAATGCATGCTATGTAGAACGGACGGATTGCATTCCAAAACTACAGGGGCCTAAGTCTTCTTCTGGAAGAACGGTGCGGAAATTTTCCCTCTACCTCTTCTTCCTTCCCCTCCATCTCTTTCTATTTCTCTCATTCGAGGTTCTAAAAACATGGTCTTGATTTGAATCCTTAATTAGATGACATTCCCTTGCCTCAGATTATTAACACAGAATGGGGAGCGTTTTCAGATGGTATTCCTTTGACTGTGTTTGATAGAGATATGGATGCAGCTAGTATCAATCCTGGTGAGCAGGTAACTTTAGTTTTCTGTGTCATGGTCAATTATGTATGCTATGCCGTCATAATTGGTTAAAATTCAAAATAACTTATGCCTGGACAGATATTTGAGAAGACAATCTCTGGAATGTATCTAGGAGAAATTGCACGGCGAGCTCTAGTCACAATGGCTGGAGAAGGTTCTTTGTTTGGCAGGGCCGTCCCGAATAAACTATGCACACCTTTTGCACTCCGGTAACTACATCTTGAAATTTCCTCCATTGTAATTATAGAGTTTAAAGGTTAAAAAACTCACCATGAGTCACAGTAACACACTGTTACTGTCTGGTCCAGTTATATGCTTACATGCGATTAGCCCAATGTATTTCCTGCATGCTGAAGCATGTTCTCAAATGTATTGTAGGACACCAGATATATGCGCAATGCAGCAGGACAATTCAGATGATCTTCAAGCCGTTGGTTCAATTCTACATAATGTAGCTGGGGTAACATATACTATTCTGCCACTCCTCTGATATTCACCCTTCTGACGAAATTGAGCGTAAACACAGAATTTGCTTCCAGTGTGTGTGGATGCTCACGCTATCAATCAAGTGGGTTGATATTCAAAAAACAATTAATTAGTAACCTCTAGAGCTGCATTGTGCGTACACCATGCTATTTAGTAGTCCTGCTTTTTATACAGTATATTTGAACTAATGTCAATTGTTAACATCTGAAGCGTGCATATCTGAACTTAACTGTTCTTCTTACTCAATCACTATTTTATTTAATCCCTTTTCAAGTTCAGGTTGAATCCAGCTTAAGTGCAAGGAAGATTGTATTAGAGGTTTGCGATGCCCTTGTAAAGAGAGGTGGACGCTTGGCGGGTGCAGGAATTGTTGGGATTCTTCAAAAAATGGAAGAAGATTCAAAAGGTACCATCTTCAATAAAAGAACAGTGGTTGCCATGGACGGTGGATTATATGAGCACTACCCTCAGTACAGAAGTTACCTTCAAGATGCTGTCACCGAGCTTCTGGGATCAGAAATTTCAAAAAACATGGTCATAGAACATTCAAAGGATGGATCTGGTATTGGAGCTGCTCTCCTAGCAGCCACAAACTCCAAGTATGATCATGATTTTTAGGTCAGCCAGCAACCGGCTAGCCATGAAAGGTAATTTACTCCCATGTAATTAGTCTTTGATTAGAGTGAAGTAGTTGGGATTTGTAATGTGTACTTAAATTCGGAAACTAGGTTGAGAATAAGAAGACTTGTCCACGATCTCATTGTAATTCAAGAGAAATAGCTGTGAGGTCACATTTCCTGGCATATATGCAACCTAGCATATGGTGCAATTTTGTGTCATGTGTAATGTAAGTCAGACCATATGTAATAAGAGTGTGATTTATGTATCTTCAAAATCGGTTGCCTCATGCTTGCTCAATCAAGTGCTAAGTTTTTTCGGATAGTTTTTGGTTAGTGTAAGAGAAGAGATGAAGTGCTAGTTTTGAACTTGTTTTTTAAATGAATTTTTATTTGAAATAATATTAAATTGATTTTAAAAAAAATATTTATTGATAATTTGAATGTATTAATGTTAAAAATAAAAAAATAAAAATATTTTGATATATTTTTAAAAATAATTATACGCAACATTATTAAACATAAAAAATAATGACATATCTCTATTTAAAAGACAAAAATTCACTTTAAAGAAACATTTATTTTATTCATTCGTCTCTTTAATTAAATATTTTTTATTTTTTTTATTTTACGAAGCAATTATAAAGTGACTGGAATTCATTATTGGTGTATATTATTTTGATAATATATAATGAACACCACTATATGTTTTAAAAAAGAATAAAAATAAAACATACGGATATTTCTCAATGTAAACGTTGAGATTTATTGAATTCTCAAAAACATTTTCCTAGAATAAAATCATATGACTTTTCACGAGGTGTACAGACTACAGTAAATATTAAATTCTGAAAATTATAATATTGGAATTTACTTTCTTAGAAAATAAAAAGGCAAGCTGTCTGCGTTTCGTTTGACAAACACAGCGAAACGGCTAACATCAGGCTCGGCTCATTCATGTACGTGTGAAACACTTATACCAACTTTATGTGTGAACATCACGATAGCCGCAGATTAATCATATGAACACAGAGGGACAAAATTAGGAAATACATCATCGAGAAAGAAAATAAGACGTCAAGTATCAGACGATTTATCTGTATGATGTAGTTACACGCTAGATCTCTCACTCTCGCCTCCTTTCCTTCGGCATCTATTCAACCTCGGAGACTCTCTGCGAAGACGAAAGAAATTCACGACAAAAATCAAACATTTCTGCTCTCATCCCTCTCTATATTCACTCTCTCTGCAAATAATAATTCGTGGATTTTCTTCGTTAATTCCTCTTTCGATCCTTCTAACAATGGTACTGTTTTCAATTATCTTGTTAATGCATTTCTGCTTGATATCATGTTTATGATTGGTTTTTGACTTGGCAGATCCGGTTTATACTGCTGCAAAACAGACAAGGCAAGACTCGTCTCGCCAAATACTATGTTCCCCTCGAGGATTCCGAGAAGCACAAGGTCGAATACGAGGTGATGATCTTATTCATACTCTTTTCCTTTTGTTTTATTTTTTTAGGTTTTTTTATGATTTTTTTTTTAAAATAATTTACAGGTTCATCGATTGGTTGTTAATAGAGATCCCAAATTCACGAATTTTGTTGAGGTAAGTGATTTCTGATTCCTTTTCAATATTTGAGCAAAATATTTGATAAAGAGAAGAAGCTAATTGTGAAACGGAAGCCTGTGCTTAAACAAGCTTTAATCCAATTGATTTGACTAGATGTGCTGAGGTTTTTCATTAATGAAAGCCATTAAGAATTGAACGTTTGATTGCTTTTCCCACAGTTAGTAATGGAATGGTTGTTTTAGTTTTACCTAAGGAATGTTTTGGTTGCAGTTTCGGACACACAAGGTCATATACAGGCGGTATGCTGGATTGTTTTTCGCACTGTGTGTTGACATAACGGATAATGAACTGGCTTATTTGGAGTGCATTCATTTATTTGTGGAGATATTGGATCATTTCTTTAGCAATGTGTGCGAGCTAGATTTGGTGTTTAACTTTCACAAGGTTTGTCACTGCTGCAATTTTTCTTTTTAGTTGTTTTGATACTTTGACTTTAACCATGGTCGTCTTTTCTCTTGAAATTCTGTGTGAGTTGCATGCATAATTGATGTTTCCTTTTCCTACTTGAGATCATTGCCTTTTGGTCAGGTTACCAGATCAATTACTTTATCACGAGTCCCTCAAAAGGAATTTATTCACCGGCCTCATATTGGCTCTGATGATTCTCCTAATGTGTGCGCGCCTGCATGCGTGTTGCTATTGAGTAATTTGTTCTTTGCTGCTGTTTTTCTGATATACTGTTTTGTTTGATTTTCTGTTTCCTCCAAGGTTTATCTGATACTTGATGAATTCATTCTTGCCGGGGAGCTTCAAGAAACAAGCAAGAGGGTGAGTGTTTTCTAGAGTTTTATTTCTTCCTGGCATATCCAGCTCATAGGGAAACAAGTTTTTGCCCATTTCACACTGACATGTATAGAGTGCATGGTCTTCAAACATGCAACTAATACTCATTTGTAATGTGCAGGCAATCATAGAGAGAATGGGAGAGCTGGAGAAGCTGGAGTAAGCATGTGTTCTGCAGTGAAGAGTGTTTATGAGTGTCAATTTGGTCTTCCATTTTTTCCCTCCTGTGTTTGTTTGCCTTGTTCTTTATTGTTCAGCTGTTATTTCTTTACCCATTTTGCACAAGCCAGTTCTCACCTTGTAACATTACAGATTTTAGACAGAAATTGCTTCTTTTATCCTTCATTTTCCATCGCCTCTGTGTCTCACTCTGCCTTTATGGAGTGAGTTTGTGTGAGGTTACTGGGGTGTTCATCTCATGTTCTTTCTTATAACATTCTGGATGTCCATAAACAATTTACAATCGTCATCTCCTGTAACTCGTTAAACTCGTTCAAATTGTACTTTTATTTCAAGTAGATGCCAGAGATTTAGGAGCCTAAAGCTGTGGCAATTGCCCAACAGTGCTCAGGAAAACGCGGAAGTGATGGATAGGTGAGAAGTTTGATAATGAATTTACCGAAGCAATAGCACAGCTTTCTTGGCCTGCCAATAATCTAGCAAACACAACATTATGAAAAGTTAAATCCTGAATTCTAAATAGGAATGAATGCTCTCTGACATCATGCCCAGTCCCTATAAGCCCAAGATATTTATGAAAAATAGAACTGGGTTTTTTTTAATGGTAAAATAATATAGTTTGAAAAAAATTGATAAAATAGTATGTCGTGGTTAAAAAATATAACATTTCAAAAAACAATTATGAAATTTAGCACAAATATGAAAATAAAAAGGAAAGGAAAAAATAAAAATAAAAATCCTGGAAGTAAATTAAAGCTTTGATTATAACATTATTTGTATCATATATGAACGAAATGAATTGAACAGCATTAAAAAAAATCACCAAAAGTAATTAATTTGAATGTTGAGTTTTCTAATTACAACGTGTACTAATTATTTTTCAAACTATATTATTTTATCAATCTAAAAAAAAAAACCGTGGTAATAAGCAAAAACCATGAGCTAGCTTACAGGATTGAAGGTACTCAAAAGAGACAACGACATTCTACAATTTCCTTTCTATTTAAATTTTCTTTGAAAATGATCAAGATGTACTTGTAAAAAGGCGACAGTACTAAACGTCGTCACCACTTTTTATCAGCTAACTTCCCCTGCCTGCTGTCCTCCCCATTTCAATTGAACACCCAAGGATAACTTTGATGTTCATTCCCCATTTGATGGTGCCGAGGAATCACAGGTATTAACACACAGAATAAAATTATCTCACTGCTCATCTGATAGACAACAGCCTTCAGCCATCCCATTCCCATTTCATAGGCTCTCGTTACAGAGTAATTGCAATGGCAGTGCACCACCAGTTCGAAACCCACCTCCATTTTCTTCATAAACAGAAGAGAGATGGTGGTCTTGTCTTCTGACCCTAGCATGAGGCAATGTAGTGATGGTCATAAGCTGCTGCTGAGAGATTTGAGCGTGCTTGGGACCAATTGCTTCTTGAGATGACGAAGTAGGGATGATGGTTTGGGCGAATGATATCTGTGCAGGCGACTCTTGCCTTCCATTTTGCCAGTTTGGAAATTGAGTCATAGCTGTGGAATTTCCAACTGTCCTACATTGAGCTGCTGCTAACTGAGCTGCCCAAAGCCGGTTTTGTTGTTGCTGTTGGTGCTGCAGCTGCTGCTGCTGTTGGTTCTGTTTCTGATGCTGCTTTGTGAAGCCCGTAGGACTTGCACGAGTACCACAGTACAAGTTGCCAAGGTAGGAGGGTTGTTGAATCTGGGCCTAGATCAAGAATTGCGCCATAAGTTGGCATATGACTCGAAAGGCAACTCAGTAACTCAATCAGGATTTGACTAAATCATGTATAGATGTAGTAGAATTTAGTGTGAATTTGGAGACCACAGATAACTCAGAAAAGGGTAAGGAAAAAATAAGATCATGTCGAAAATAAGATCACCGATTGGCTGGCTCCCTACGTTCACTAAAACTACACTTCCACGGCATCCCCATTTAATGGATGTAATATTGACTAGAATTAAGGGAGAGTTTCAAAACCATCTGTTCAATTTGTTGTTCAGTCATCAATGTAAATGCATACATGCAATCTAAGAGGCAAGGATAAAAACCTGCTGTGCTGCTGCAGGCTGATCAGGGTGAGATGAGTAATATGTTTGGGACATAGGGAAAGGCACGAGTGTGGAATGTTGCTGTTGCAAATGTGAGTGCAGGTAAGGAAATTGCAGCTGAGCCGATTGTTCAGACCACTTTCCAACCCCACTGGAACTGTTATTAGCTTCTAAGCCGCTCCCACCAGTTGACAAGGACAAGAAATTGAAAGTCTGCAAGAGAGTACAAATTGATGAAAACCAGTTAGAAAATATTAAACCATAGCTAAATTGACATAGCTAAATTTACCTGCTTCTGAGAATTGTGCACCCCAGATGCTGATGAAGTCTGTGGCTGATCTTGGAGTGTTCTCTGTAGAAGAGTAGCCATTTCAACTTGATTTGAATTCTTGTCGACCATGTTAATTATGGCTCTAGCAGATGTAGCTCCATTCAAACCATTCCTGTTGCCATTGAAGTCGTTCATTGTCATGAATGCACCTTGCCTTAATATATCCTGTGGCCTCGGTTGATTCAGATGTGGTGGCAAGCTGTCTTTGCTCTCTGGAATTTGTAAAACCCGAATGAGATGACTTATGTAAACATGAGTTGTGGACCTCCTCAATGATCTTTTATCGGTGCTGACTTTAGAAACCTGTACAAGTCATAGTCCGTAAGATAAACCGGTCATTAAGTTTGGAGCAACCAATTCATGTGGGCAAGAGAAATAATCATTAGACTCAAGTCTTCCATCACCTTTCCAATAGACGAACAATTCTGGAATGAATTGGGCCTGGTAGCACCAAGAGCAGTATCCATCCAAGAAGGAAATTTGGTGGCAGAGGATCTGAGATAGGGAAAACTGAATGACAAATTGCAAAGGCATGGATGCTGTAAATGTACAAGATCAAAGGCATGGAAGAAAATTACTGTGATGAAGAACCATGATTGCATGCACCACTTGATACAGTTGAAGACAAACCTGGCCACAATGCTGGACCTTCAAATGAACAAAAAAATTCAATTATTTAATGTAGTCATAAACATGACAAAAATAATCTAATATCAAAGCTATTTCAAGTACATATGAGATGATAATTTCCCAGGAGCAGAAGTTTTACCATTGTTCTTGGATTGACAGATTGTATGCCGTTGATCTAGTTTACTTACAGCTGCTGTCAGCCCCAATGCAATGTCTGGCTTTCTCTCAAGTGAGGTCTCCAACCGTGTGGAGTGCTTCACTTTGCTGCAAGCCCAAAAAATGTAACGAATAAATAAACAAATGCCTTGAAGCTATAAATAAAGCAATGTATTTAACATAACCACCAAATGAAAAAGGAAAAAGATAAGCATACGGAGTATTTCGGTATTGCTCAGGGGCAATGAAAAGATTGATAGAATTGCACAATGACTTTAGCTCCTCCTGTTTAGCCAAAATAGGGGGCAGATTCATTTGAGCAACACGACCGCCTAATTCACCTTGGATTTTATCAGTGGGCAAATAAGGTCGTTCTTGAGCACTAGGCTTGTTCAAATAATCAACTTTAGGAGTTTCGTCAAGCAATGTTTTCTCAGCAGCCTCGTCAATTCTCGGGAGGGAAATTAGATTCAAGTCCTCTTTTACAGCTACAGAATTCCATAAACAACATACTTACAACACAAAAGGTACAACAACAAAAAATGGAGAAAAATAACAAAAAGAATCTTCAAAATCAGGGGAATTAGTCTCACTGGGCTCTTGCAATGTTGAAGGACTTGCATCCAAAGAAGTATTATCCAATTTACAGTCATTTTTAGGTTCTTCGTTGTCAGTGAACATTCCTGCCAAAGAATATAAGGTCTCCACAACTTCTTCCTCGTCTTTGGTTATTGGCCCACAGCCACTCTGTTCTCTGGACCAGTCTGGGCTTGGTTGTTTCTACAAAAGCATTTTTTGCCTTATATAAATTAAAGTGCTTAATGCAAAAGGAACTGGAACTTAAGAACTGAAACTGGGATCTAGATATAACCACATTCAGTCTCGATTTCTTTAAACCATCCCTTTTGGGTGATTCCACTCCACTGTTAGGGTGGTTCAGCTTCTTTGAATCAGGAACATGTGGAGAGATAGATTCGCGATTGCGCTTCTTCATGGCTGAGAATGAAAATGGTCATATATCCACAGAATTAATGCCACCAATATCGTGAAGAACTGATTTAATTTATTGCTTATTCAGGAAAAGAGAAATGAAAGAAACTTTTCTGATTCATAAAAAAGCTGAAAGTATCTCCCTCGGAAAAGCAAGCTTGAGAATATTAAGAACAAAAAGAAAATCCCAAACACAATAATATAAAAAATTACTTGAAAAGATTCGATACACCGTGAAAGTGGAAGCATCAACATAATAAATAGAATTAAAAAGGACAACACAGAGAATCTTGCTTCCATAAAAAGAAAAGAAAAGGCAAAAAGCTCCAGTTTTGCTTCAGCTCTAATCCAAAATTCACTATGACAAAAACAAAACCATCCGGAAAAAAAAAAAAAAAAGAAAGAAACTTCCAAGAAATACCCACCACCAAAAAACACTTGATATCAAAAACCAGACATCCAACCAAATAGCCAAAAACCCCACCAAGAAAAATGAAAAAGCATTCAATTTCTGAATTGACAAACGAAACAGCACACACCTGACCGTAGCTTCCTTGGAACAGTTGCATGATCAACACCATCGCAATCATCCAAAAACTGCTTTGGAATTCAACCAAAACATTAGAAAAGAAAACGAAATTATGAAGTGAAATTCGTACAGCAAAAAAAAAAGGAACAGGAATCTAATTAGTGAAAAGAAAAAAAAAACGAAATTAACAAGTAAAATCCGTACACAAAAATAAAGTTAACTTCAAACAGGAAACTAATTAATGAAAAGCAACTAACTCATAATTAATGGACTTACCTTTCTGGGAAGCTTGAATCTTTTGTTGCTTGTACTAACTACACCAATAAAAGTAGACGGTGCTTGAACTTCTTTGTCAGACTCCTCACAACCACCAACACCACCACCACCCATCTCACACTTCTTTTCTTTCTCCACCTCGTAACTACAACTCCCTTTATTAATATTATTATTAACAGCACTCAATCTTTTAATTCTCTTCGATTTCTCCAAAGAAACAACAAAGTCACCACCATTCGAACCTTGAAAAAATCATAAAAAATAAGAGACCAGATACTTCTACTAGGAATAGCTAACAAAGCAGAGAGCATGGAATCATAGACACGCATTATCAGTGGAACTCTTATCACAAAATCAGAATATGAATAAAACAGATAACGACAAATCTTCATTTGGGGTTTTGTTTATTTGTTTTTAAGTAAAAGACATGAATTTTTTTTTTCCTTGGGGACCAGAAATAATTAAATTTGAAATTTAGAAAAAGAAATCACCAGAGAGAAGCTTGTGTCCAGATTGCTTAATCTGTTGTCTTGAGAACCGACTGGCTCTTGGCCTCACGTCTTTACTCTTGTCCATTTCTATCATCTTTTAATCATTTTAACACACCAACACCACCACCACCACCACCACCAGCAGCTCTACTTCTGCTTCCTCAAAGACCAAAAAAATCCAGCCAGAATAAGCCAAACCCAGATCTTTTCTTATCGTTGCTACTGTCTTTCTCTTCACAATTTAAGCTTCTTCAATGGAACAAATACAAGTTAGATAACATTGACTATTGAGAGGAATACTGAAGGGGAGAGAGAGAGAGAGAGAGAGTTTTTGGTGTATTAGTTAGTAAGCGAAATGCAAGGCTGAAATAACCGAAAAAATGGCATTTGGGTTTTTTGTTTTTGTTCCAAAGAAAGAGAAAGTTAATCAATTTAGTAGCCAGATATCTCTCCGCTTCTCTCTCTCTCTCTCTCTTTATCTTGAAGAGCAGAGAATCTCTGTTTCTCTCGGAGAAGATGGAGATGAAGATAAGAGATAGAGAGAAATATAGCCGAGACAAAAAGCAAGAAAAGCCAAATAAAAAAAATAAAAAGAAGAAGAAGAAGAAGAAGAAACAGAAAAGTAATTCGTTTCCTCGTGTTTAGAGAATCAGGTTCTTCTTCGTGAAATAAAGCACACAAAAGACACGAACAAAGAACAAAGAAAGAGAAAAAATGGGACACCAAAAGAAAGTCTCAAAGCAGAAAGAAGGAGCAGAGCAAGCAAAAGGCAAAGCTCTTGAAAAATTTAAAGAGTGGGTGGATCTCACTCCTAAAACTTCTCCTTCATTACAATTAACATTAGCCCATCAATGCCACCAATCTCTACTACACTACTCTACACACAATATCCTACCTAGCCTCCATTTCAAAAATCATCACTCCTTTCACTCAAGCCATAAAAGAAAGAAATGGGAAATGCGAGTAACAAGTAACAACCTTTAAATTCGAAGGAAAATCGAAGCTTTGGGCACACGAAAATCCTCTTCGTTAAAGCTTCACTTGAGAAAACGTCTTCTTTTACTTCCAGCATTCCTTTATACACGCTCCCCATTCTCTTGTAATTCCCAATCTCAACGGTTTCTATTCTCTGCTCATCCGAAACCGTCCGATCAGTAGACTTGGGCTACTTACACGTGTCTGCCACATCGGATTTAATATGCCCCCATCGTTTTCTTGTCGCTCCCTGACACTCTGGAACTTTATTCTCTAGGGCTACGGAAAACCTTAATGTAGTCCCTAAAGTTTTTAAATTATTAATGATTAGGTTAATTTTGATATCTTTGATGAAAATATTTCATTTGAATGACTCTTGAAGAGGTAATCTTGTCTAGAATTTTTAATTTGATTGGTTTTGGGACAATAGTGACAATATCAAAAGATTTAGGGATCGGTAGATAATGAGGGTAGCAGTTAGGGGCTAAATTGAGGGTTCCTCGATCAAATAATCAACGCACCTGATTCACTGAAAAATGAGACTTTTGATTCATCGATCAACGGTTACTATTGAAAAGGTCAAATACAATAGACACGAGGCACTGCAGTATGTCCGTACGAGCGATCAGTCTGTTTCTGCTGTAAGAAAAGGAAATATACTGTATAAATTATCGGCCTTTCTACGAATTTTAGATACTAAAAAGGCCTGAATTCAGTCGCTGGTTTCTGATCTGACCCACACGCAACAGAATTTGAAGGGAGTGGAGCGTGAGGTGCATTCACGCGCTATCGAGAGAATTCGTGTTCGCTACTGAGAGAAAGAAGACGGGGGGGTTCTAGAAAAAGGTGGCGCTCACGAGGGAGTGGAGGTGTTTTAGAATCGGCGATTAATCGACGTTGATGTGGAAAATGGTAATGCGTGCAGTGATGATGATTCGATGCTGTGCGTCTCAGCGTGGCATCGGGTCATGAATTATGCGTGACTTCCATTTCTTTTGAGTTGGTAAGTTTAACTTGAAATGACAGAAATAACCCCGGATGATAATTCATGTTTTCGCATAGCAACGACTGCATAACACACAATAGGATTCAACCACTTACGTAGTGCGAATTATATATTTTTAGTTTTTATAAAAAAAATTATATATATATAGATTTTTTTTAATATGTTTTTATAATTTAAAAGATTTAATTTTAAATAAAAAAATTATGTATATATATAATTAAATAAATTAAAAATTATGTGTCTGAATAAATAAGTAAAAAATCATTAACGATATCTAAAAGTAAAACTTAAAAATTTTAAAAATATATATTTAGATCAAAACATTTGATCTTAGAAGACGAGATATTTATCTGGTTATATTTGCTAAATTTATTTATTAAAATAATTTTCTCATTCAAGTAAACAATAATAGAAATACAAAATTGATTGAATAAAATAAAAAGAGAAAAATCATCATGCAAGGCTGCATATATTAGAAATATTATCTGAAAATATTTTTTTATTTTCAAAAATAAAATTCATCTATACAAAAGATAAAAAAAAATTAAAAAAAAATCCATAAATGTAAATGCATAACTAAAAAAATAATCATTATTTAAAATAAGCTCTCCAAACAAAATAAAGAAGAGAATAGGTACTAATTTAAATATATTAAAAATATTTAGAGAGAAAACCATTAAAAACAATTAATTTTTTATGAAAAAAAAAGAGCAAAGGTCAAGTGTGGTGGGCCTAACAAGCTAGCCCACCTGACCCATTTTATCAGGCCTATGCGCGAGCCTTCTCTGGCAGACAAGTCTACGCGCGAGCCTTCTCTGGCAGACAAGCGCTATGGGGCCTTTAATTTTTTTGCCTACAACTAAGTGATTTAACCCAAAAGTTTTTGAAAAAAAATCATACGACACATTGCATGTTGAAACAGATAACATGTTATCCAATTTGCTCAAATTTCAGTTATCACAACGACCGGAAAATCAAGGCTTAAACTGTTTTTATTCAAAAACTCATTTTCAAGTCCTGTACGACACAAAACACTTATAAAATAACATAATAATAGTGATAAATCTATATATCTGGTTATATTTGCTAAATTTTTTTATTAAAATAATTTTCTCATCCAAGTAAACGATAATAGAAACAGAAACACAAATCAAATTGATTGAATAAAATAAAAAGAAAAAAATCATTATGCAAGGCTGTGCATATTAGAAATATTATCTAAAAATATTTTTTTATTTTCAAAAATAAAGTTTATTTATACAAAAGATAAAAAAAATATAGAAAAATTAAAAAAAAGTCTATAAATGTAAATGCATAACTAAGAAAATTATCATTATTTAAAATAAGCTCTCCAAACAAAATAAAAAAGAGAGTGTGTACTAATTTAAATATATTAAAAATATTTAGAGAGAAAACCATTAAAAAAATTAATTTTTTATAAAAAAATTAAAAAAAAAACAAGCAAAGGTCCCGTGTGGTGGGCCTAGCAAGCCAGCCCGCCTAACCCATTTTATCAGGCTCGCGCGAGAGCCTTCTCTGGTAGGCAAGCGCGATGGGGCCTTTAATTTTTTTGCTTGCAACTAGGTGATTTAACCCAAAAGTTTTTGAAAAAAAAATCATATGACGCATTGCCTGTTGAAGCAGATGACATGTTATCTAATTTGCTCAGATTTCAATTATCACAGTGACCGGAAAATCAAGGCTTAAATTTTTTTTAATTCAAAAACTCATTTTCAACTCATGTATGACACAAAACACTTATAAAATATCATAATAATAGTGATAAATCTATATATGACCTAAAAAACCACCTTAAAAACTGAAATAACCTCAAAACAAAAAATCAACTCAAGCTCATATCTGTTTTTTCATAAACTTTAAAGCTAGACAAAAGATCTAATATAAACTCTCATCGTTAAATTAAATCATTTGACACAAATATCATCTATTTTGGTGGTCTAAATCATTGTCAATAACATTTCTCTCTTTTTATAGCTGGGATTTAACGATCTCTATCTCCTCTCTTAATTAGGGATGAAAAAAAATAAAAAAGTTTATAAAAATTAGGTTGAAAAAATATTGAGGTACTGGAATTATATAATTTGTTGTGATTGTTGAAGTTCAAGAATCGATTCCATATTTGACGTATTTTTCATTTTGATCTCTCTTCTTGTAATCTCACCCTTTAGAATAAATCAAAATTAATTGGTTTTTGGTTAGGACTAAATTGCTGGGAAAAAAAATTTGAGAACCAAATTAAAAAAACAAAAAAAAATTACATAACTCATCCACATTAATTTGTAAAATGATGAAGAATTGAACCTTGCATAGTAAAATACTCGGCCTTTTAAAGTTATACTTAATTGCATACTTTTTTATTAAATTTTAACGATAATTCGTAATTGAATCTGCTCTCGAATAATTCAGATGACCATCTCAACTCGGTCAAACATGATTAATTCAATTGTTTTTGTAGAAATCGGGCGAGTGGGATCCCGGTATTCATCATTTATGGCTATAGCCACTAAGGATTCTAATCTCATTCGCTCTCATAACTTTTATTTTTCAGTGTCAGTGCGAGTGAAGCAAAATACATAATCGTTAGTGTTCTTTTCAATCTCTACGCATTTCACCGCTCCACTGTAAACTCCTTTTGCTCCTGCCGTCCTATAGCCTGGTAGTTTCCATCGTCTATCCGGCCAGTATTGAGCCCTGAAATCTGATGGCGAATTTAAAAGGCCACCTACAAACATGGTGTATTGATTTTATTTTATTTTATTAGCGTTACCTTGGAGACAATTAAAAAAAGAAAAGGAAAAAAAGAGTAGCAGTAGTTGATAAAGGCACATAGGCATGGCATGGCATAGTAGTTGCATCGTTCTCAAGAAGCGTAACGTGATGGCAAAAGGCTTGAGATCTGCACAGCAGGTTTCGAGTTCGAGTCAGGGCGTGCATCTCTTGTAAGAGCCTGAAACAGCCGGAATTTTACTCATTTATCTAGACCATAAAATACACTTTTTGAAAAGTAAAGTTTTCTCAAATTCAAAAAAAAAAAAATAGTAGTTGCATCATCTGACGGGTTGGACATGGGTGCTGTTAAATGATACAGTGATGAGATTGCAGATGTCTAGTGTTATAGGGCAACGTAGCAAATAAATGGCAAGTGGGCCTTGCTTGTATTGAGCTTGGAATGTTTATGATACTATTTATTTATTTATTTATTTAGTTATGTGATCGATCACGAATCAAATAACTTTTTTTTAATATAAATCAAAAGACATGTAAGAATTACTTATATCAACGCATATATAAAAAAAAGTATTGATATATTTATTCAACTCGTCTAATTTTAGTTTGAATGATTTTTTTTCAATGTAAAAAAATTAATATGTAGGTGTTATCAACATATTTTTTACATTGAGTAAAAAATATAACAATGAATCACAAAATCAATGTTTATATATAATAAAATATAATAAATATTATATGTATTAATAAAGATATGTAAGATCTCAAACTAATTTTTAACGTAGCTGGAAAAAAATAATATTGTAATCGCTACAATAAAACATTATTTTTCTAGTTTGTGTAGAATAAATTCATAAAATTGAAAATATAAAGAAAAAAAATTAAAAAGAAAATTACAAAAGAATAAAAAAATAAAAAAAAATGGTATAAATAGGCTAAGTGAAAAAGGAAAAAGAATAATATTTTTTTCTAGAAAAAAAGTGTAAATAAAAAAAAAATTAAATTCTTGAACATGACATGCAAGTTGTATTTTTTCTTGAAAAATATACTTGGTATGCAAGGTGCTCCGATGTATTTTTTTACATGAAGAATTAAATATGTTATCTAAAAAACATGCACAATTATTTAACTAAATAAATCATTAACTATTTATGTAAATAAAAAAAGTTGTTAACACTAACCAAAAAATATATAAAGATTAGATATTTACTCGATTATATTTACTAAAATTTTTTTATTTAAATAAAAAAAGATAAATTCACTCTAAAAAACACATGGCTTAAATGATAAATACAAACAAAAATATCTGAATAAACCAATACCATCAAAAATATTATGAAATGCCAAACACATCTGAAAAAATACAAGGAATGGACACTTGCCAACATGATGAAAACTTATAAAAATAAATAAAAGAAAGCCTCGAGTAAACCCAATAGCCGACCCGGGTGATCAAATAAAACATATGATCTAGGCAATGAAATTGGGATAACCCCATAAATAACAAAACAAAAAGAATACTGGCAATTGTTTTTTTAAAAAAAGATCAAAGCCAACCCGAGCTAATTTTTTAAATCTATGACATGAGCCATAAAACCAGGATGATCTAATTAAAAACAAACCTGAAAAAACAAAGGAGCAAGATTGTTGACCAGACAAACATTGAGGGATGAAATTAAGAAAAAAAGTCAATAAAAAAAACAATACAAAACAAAACAAAACAAAATAAACAGCAATTAAAAGAATGAGGACTAAATTCACATAAAAACCAATTAAAATTATATGTGAAGGGAAAATTTAAATGAAATTAAATGTTTAGGGATGGAATTGAAAAAAAATCAATTAAAAAAATTTAAAAAATAACAATTAAAAGAATTGACACTGAACTTGAGATAAAAATTTAATGAAAAGAAATACTCAATGATAGAATCAATGAAAAATAAATAAATCAAGAAAATGATTGAAAAAAAATAACAATTAAAATAATATATACTAAATTTAATAAAAAAAAACTATTAACATTAAATGACTAGGGATGAAATCAAAAATTAAATTAAATTAAATTAGAAATAAATAAAATAATTATAATTAAAAAAATTTACCAAATCAAAAGGAAAAAATTATATAACCAATTCAACCCATACGGTATAGAATTTTAATTAATATTGTTTGTCTTAGTTTCATGGGGCTAAGGCTTCCGAAGAATACAGTAACAGTTGATGCAAAGTAACGCTTTGATTACCCGAGCTAGGGGTTACTGGCTGGCGAATAGAAAGTTAACGTGCAATCTATACACATTGTAAAGTCAAAGAGTGGTTAACTAGTTTTGCATTAACTAAAAACCCTGTTGATCGATGCTCAGTGACCTACCATTGGATTTATATCTGACTTTGTACTTGATCTGATTGGATCTACGCATGCTCGCTCGACTGATTTAATTTTTCTGGGCCTTCGAGAAAAAAAGGGTTTGCCACAGTGACAATGGTCCTTCATCACACAGTAGTTGGGACGTAGATCAGTAGCTGTGCGGTTGATAATGGAGGCTGTGTCAAACAATTCAGATCCAAACCTGTCACCTAGCCTAGTCCAAGCATTAGAATATCAAATTCCAAATCATTGTTGAGAGCCTCCAATTTGAAGGGTTTTTTGATTCTGGTACAATGACTTTCATGAATGCAAATAATCTGTGAATTTCCATTCTCATTTCTCAGCATATCGCGAGGGAAAAGCAGTGTCGAGAAAGTGGAAGGAGAAGCCCTTGGCAATCTGTTGAAGATCAGGAGCCTGTGACCACTGATCGTGTATTCTCACTGTCATTTTCATGCTGTCAATTTTTAATTTTTTCCTGCAACTTTTCTCTTCTCTGGGCAGACCCTTTTTCCGTCCTGTTTTCATGTTTGATTATGCAAACACTAGAAATCGACATAGCTAGTAAGAATCACGCGACGTCAATCTATCATGAATGTGAAGGAAAAAATCTCTTGATATTTAATTATATATAAAAATCATTTAAAAACATTAAAAAATATAAATTTAATGTTTTTTTAAAATAAATATACTTTTAAAACACATACAAACATAATTTTCTCCCAAAAAAAAATCTTCTCTTAAAAGAAAATGACAGGCCCATATTTTCTTTTCTCCACTTTTGTCTACAACTTGCAGGCCCAATGGACCAATATAGGAAAAGAATAAAATTGGTCGTTCCACGCTTGTACATTGTCGATTCCCATTCATAAATTAACATGGTCCCCCATCATTGCTGGGAAAATTTCTGACTAGATATAACCAGGCCCAAGAAAAATACAAACTATGTAATTGGATTTTCTTGAATTATGCTCTCCCCTTCAGAACATACAGTGGAAATGATTTCTATGCATAAAAAGTATCTCCAGTCTCCACCCTTTTCTTTTCCTTTCCTCTTCTTTTTACAGAAAGCTACACCATATACCAAAAATAAATAAATAAAGCTAAATCCACAAATATATTCAATGCTTATCTTCCCGTCCTCGTTCTTGTAATTCTTTATTATGTTTTTTTGTATGAACGTGGTTGTTTTGTGCATCCTTATTCAGGTAATTGCAATCTCCATGGTATTAAAGCGGCAGCAGCATGGCCAAAAGCTGTTCAAGGGCACTTGTGCTGGCCATGGTGAGTTGTCATGTTGCCATAGCAGGGACACACGTCATAGTTGCCAGAAGTGCCCGGAGGAACGCAGTTGCAACGAGCACAGCAGGTACCACACGCTCGGTGGCATAGGTTTGGCCTTGACGATAATTGGCACCTCACAGCACAAGCCGAAGCACAGTCTACAAGAAGAATTTGAGAAATTCATAATAAAATCTGTTGAATCAAATCAATCTCTGATTTTTTTTTTTAAAAAAAACCCAGTGAATTTAATATATACCTATCTGCGGGGCTGGGTCACTCTCCACCAAGCTCTTGATCACCTGGAACATAAGACAATATTTGGAGTGAATGGAGATCAATAAATCAAACTGTTGGCAACATACAGCATGCTTCATGTGCTCAGACATGGCATTCAAAATGCTTAATTACCGTATAAGATACAGCAAGGTTGAAGACGATTCCTACAAGGAGGACAGCAGCTAGAGTCTTGAAGATGGCCATTGCTTTAAGACACGACTTTAAGGTTACCTTCTACTTCTAATGAGGTGTATTTATATGCAAGAATTTGTGAGGACGGTAATACATGGGGTGGTTGGTTTCTTGTCAAAGTAAAATTGTTGGTTCGATAAGGACTACTTAGTTTGATTGAAGTTAGGAGAATCATATGTTCGACAGAGACGACTTTGTATTTGATTACTCTTAACGATCGATTGAAGGTTTGATAACAGGGAGTGTTTATTTTCATGGGATGCTCTGTTTTTTAAATTGTTTTTTTATCTAAAAAATATTAAATTAATAATTTTTATTATTTTGCAATGATTTAAAATTATTGATGTACAAAATTTTTAAAAAATCTAAAAAAAAATGAACAATACTTTTATAAAAACATCTCGTACGTACGTAGAGAACTGCTCCTGTGATAAATGTCAATCGCTCTGTAAGTGTACAGGATTCGTTTTGGTCACTTTTACTGCTGCTTAAAGCATACGGGCGGAGCAAAAACGCAAGAAACATCTGCAGAACAGTAAAAGAGAACATCAAAAGTTTCCTTTGCCTTGGAGAAACCTCCACGCATGCTAGGAGGTTTCTCCAAGGCAAAGGAAACCTTCAGTCTTTACATATGCATCGGTACATTTTCACTGATGAAACCCTTCAAGTTTCAACGCTGAAATCACAAATAAATATAAACAAGGAGAGTGCTGAAGATTCAAGTCTTCACCCCACTCTGCATTAGGATCAAGCTTGCTCGAGGTAATCTGCTCCTTGAACCCTATTATCTAATCTAACTCGATATTTAGCCCAAACTCTTGGTGCTGGACCTAGACGATAATTGGTCGGTAAATAACATGCCCACAAGAACATGGGCTTAGGCTATCAGCAATCGTTATAAGGCCTTCAAAATCCCAAATTGGGCTGCCCTAGAGGCAGAAAATCCGATAAGTCAGAAGAAGACGGGTAATTACATAGTACTCTAAAGTGTTTTTTATACTATTTTTTATATAAAAAATGTTAAATTAACTGTTTTAATATGATTAAGTTAAAAATATAAAATAAATATATTTTAATTTAATTTTAAATAAAAAACATCTTAGGTGTTGGACATACTCCTTAACACCCAACACAACATTCCTTACATTCCTTTGGGCTTGGGCGTGCATCTCGAGCTCAACATTCATGCAGCGTACTTGAATTTATTTTTATTTTTAATAGGTCCGAGCCCAACACTTGTCAAAGATTTTTTTGAGACCTCACGCATGTCCCTTAATATTTTATATTGTTTCAATATATATTATTTTGAGTAGAATATAACTTAAAATATCACAATTATAAAATTACACTCTAGCTCTTTTTTTTCAAAAAAGAACAAGATTCATAAGTTATAAATACACCATGAATCTTTCAAGTTAAAGTTTCATAATCTTTTCATTCTTAATATTTTCAGTATATATATTTTTAGTTTATTTCTCTAAAATATCATTACACTTTTTTTTCTTTATAAAGTTATTGATTTTATTATTAGAGAGTTTCCACATTCATTACAGGAGACCTTTTGCAGGTGCCATAACTTCCGGTTATCTTGGCTTACCAATTATCACTCGTTACCGGTTATCAACTCCTTTAACTTTTTATATTAAGTCATTAGATAGATTAATAAAAATAAATTAAATCACTTAAACTAAAAAACCAGTCAATTATTCAATATATCCATCTATTTTTAAGCATTTTAAATTTTAATACCCATCGAAATGCAACAAGTCATGGACAAACAATAGAGAAACATAAAGTGTGAACAACATGAAGGGTGTAATAATTAGAGCATAAGATTTACCATGTTTTGATCAGCTTCAACGAGATGGAGAACAAGAAGAGAAATCATGAAGATTGAAGCAACCAAGGATTTTGAGATGGCAATCACTACAGGGATTTAGATTAACTAGAGCCCCTTGTTGATTAACTTCAAATTTTAGAGGAAGACAGCTTATTTATATCAAGGGAGTGAGGCACGGTGATGAATAGGTTGTGGCCGCTAGCTAGCTAGCTGCAGCCGCAAGAGGCAAGAGCTGCACATTCTCGTGGGTTGTAACTTGTACGTGTTTGATCGGAAACGAAAGGTGGCGTGGTAGTTGTTGTCGTGATTTGTCAAGAATGACAAAATCTAAATGGAGAGAGCGCAAGCATCAAGGATACATGTCTTCTGAGTTATATAGAGGAACATATATAGTTGTAAGATATGATTCGGAATTTGACCTGGTTTAGAATTATGATAGTTTGATTGATAAGTTAATATGCAATTTATTGAATAAATCTAAGTTAACTATTTTATTTAAAATAATATATTTTTTAAAATTTTAGTTTTTTTAAAATTTTATTTTATTTTAAATTGACTTGGCCAAGTTTGCTAAATCAAATCTAATTTAACATCTAAAAATATGTATATTTCTAGAAAGATATTTTTGCTCAACATTTACACAATAAAATGGATGTTGATATATTATTATGTGTATTATTTATTGGATGTTTAAGAAGAGACAAAATGAGTATTATATCTTTACATAATTTTGGGTTGTTCAACTATAATCAAATTAAATGTTTAGTAATGTTATATTTTTTAATTGAAAATATATTTTTATATTTCCTTTTGTTTTAATATCAACATTTTAAAATAATTAAAAAATATCAAAAAACATGAATTTAATATTTTGTAAATAAAAAATAATTTAAAAATCAATATTAACCACGGAAAAAAAACGCTCCCCTTCAAGAGATTACATATCGAAACCAAGTACAATTTTTAGATAATAGAAAACAGAGTAAAATTACAGAAACTTTATAATTAATAATAGCAGCCTGATTTTCCGGTTTACATATAAGAGCAGCATATTTTCTTGTATATTATTAAATCATGAGATGCTCGAGATTCGCTTCAGGGACACTTGCGTCTGCCGCCATGGGTAGTCAAGCTGGCGTAGCAGGGGCAAGCGTCATAGTTACCGGCCGTTCCTGGAGGCACACAGCTGCATCTTGAACAGCAAGTCCCACATGCTCTCTTGCACAGATGCGGCCTAGATGATAACTGGCACCTCGCCTCGCAAGCGCTACCACAATCTGAGAAAAGAAACCAGACGAGCATCATTAAGTATTAATGTTCTTTTTTGTTTTCAATTTTATCTCTCACTAATCAAAATATTCATAATTGCATGTTTAAACAAAAAATAATTGCAATTAAACCGAGTTTTTTTTAAAAAAAATTGTGGGGAGGTACAGCTGATAGATCATATTTTAAACATTTAACCTGGCCAGTTAATTATATTATGAAGATTGAGATTACCAATTTTCGTAGGAGGGGAACTCGCAGCCAGATTTGAGTTCACCTGCATCAATACCAAGCAACATATTACTTAGATAAATGATATATAGCTAGCAAGACTTCATGTACGTGAGCAATCAATATAAAAATTAAAGGGAAAAACAAGAAAGAAAAGAAAAGATAATTTGAAGTGAAACACTACTGTATCATGATCAGCCTCGGCAAGTTGGAGAACAAGAAGAGAGAAGAAAAGTAAAGCAATCAGAAACTTGGTGATCGTAGCCATTGCTAGAGAACACAAGTACTGCAACGGAGCTCACTGTCTCAAATTGAAACCTTAAACCTTGGCGTGCAAACCAAAGAGAAAGGGCCTTGGTATTTATAGCCATATGATGGTAGTAATGAATAAAAAGGCCGAGGTAGGTTTATGGAAGGACCAAATATTCTCGAAGTATTATTCCTATTTTACGCAGGGGGGAAAAGGTAGTATATAAGTATACGATCAGTATTGATGAGTTTTGTAGAAACGTACGAGTGGAGCAGAGCCCTCGGAATCATCTGGGATGAACGAGGAAAGGGTCGAAAGAACTCTTGTGATTCCTTAGTGGATGCTCTTACTATCAATGGCCCTGCTGGTGTATGCTACTTTTGCCTTCTCCAATTATTGTACTCGGAGATGTGGCACATCTTTCAGCATCAAAAAAGGTTAAAAGGAAATCAAAGCTGGGATGAAGATTGAGAATGCGTGAAAGACTAAAATATGGGTAATGGAACAAGGAAAATAATCGAGAGGCTCGCGTTTAACGTGATTTTAGGTATATTTGTGATATAATTATTTCTATTCTGAAAATTCCACAAGATACCAGACTAACAACTGTAGGATTGAAGAGACAAAGCTTGGAAGCAGCCACATAAACGATTTATTTGGAGTAAATTAGAGATATATATGGCTTAACATCCGACACAAACACAAATTAAGAAATTAAGATTTTTTAATTTTTAAAATTGTAATATTATTATGATTTGATAAATTTTGAATGTTAATAGTTTTTAGCTGTCATGAGAAATAATATATAAACTTGTTCAAATAATCGTTAATTAAAATAGATCTAATTAATAGAATCTAAACTAAAGAAAAATTTAAAGAAAAAAATGAAAAAAAAATTATTAAACGATATTTTTTTAGACCTAATTTGAAATCACATAACAAGCCGTGCGTCAATCTATGTCATCATTATGGTCTCGTGCCAAACTCCCGGTTCTTTTGTTGAAGTCCAATCTTTTGGGTGCCCTAGCAAAAATCTGTACTCCTGAAAGAGAAGCTGTCCCGTGCTGAATGGAGCCAAACTATCGACGTCCATAGGAGGTCATAGCTAGGTTTTAATTTAACCAGCACAAAACTTAAGTTTCTGACCAGCTGAGAGCCCAATCTTGGTTAGCCTCACTCGTTTTACCGATTCTATTTATGAAAGAAATATAAAGAAATGACAGGCAGCTATCACCTATGCACTTGAAAGCTTCTTTTAAGAACCTCCCCAGAGTGACTCCTCCAGCTGTTCGAGATCATGGAACACAGGTGTACTGTGTTCATGCACCTGATGCCAGCACGCACGAATTACATTAATTTGGTAGGAGCCTCGAATATCATGCACAAATGTTTTTTTATTTATTTATTAATTATGAGTGTCCGGATTAATTTATGTATACTTTAACTAATTTTTTAATATCTTAAGGTTAATAATCATGTAAACCTTTAATATTTCTGAAATTTAAAAAACTCAAACTCAACCTAATGATTTTTTAAGATTTAATTTAAAATCTAACTAATTAAATTATATTTTTTTTTTGTTACCGGTTTGTTTTTCTCCGAGAAAGTAATGGACCACCATGGGAATTAGTTAGATAGTAAAGGTGCTTTAATAATTGTTCCTAGGCGAGTGATTTAGGATGGGATTAAGGTACATTTTGGACAATAGTTTTTAATAATAAAAGAAAAGCACGGCTCCTAAGAATGGCTTATTTATTGAGAGGTGAAATAAAATATGCAAAAATCTCACTTTCTCGTTTTTTATAGTTCATCAAAATCAGCTTCACAGTCACCTTCCAACCAGACAATCGCGTATGTCTTTTTACAAAAAAATATTTAATCCTCACTGGCAAGGTATATGAGCCCAGTTAGTACTTTCATATCACCAAATTAAAACAATCAGAAAAGAAAAGAAAACGAATTAAAGCACCGGGGCAAATGTTTATTTTTTAGTTATGATTGGTTATTATCTTTATATATATATAAAACATATTTTGTCGTGGAAACGTAAACAAAAGTATAAAAATAGATATGTTTTTAGGACAGATTTGTAATGAACCTATCATTTTAAAATGAAAAAAAAAAGATAAGGAGACATGTTCTTCCAATCCAACCTATTTTTGTCTAATATCAATGCTATATTTACATGGCATTTTAATTCCATCTTCATGCTATTTGAGATTTTAGTGTAAAGTATTTTTTTAATAAATAATTTAATAATTTTTCAAACCAAAAATATTTTAAAAAAATATATTTAAAAACAGAAATAAAAATTAATTATATCAAATACCTCCTCAATTGTGATTTGCAACTAATACTAATTTCTCAATTGTGATTTGTCTACTATATATATATATATATATATATATATATATATATATATATGATAGAGCTAGACTCTGTCGTCTTTAACTCGTTTATAGAGCGATGCGACTTGAACGGTATTCTTTGTATCAGACATAAATCTTGGATAAGATTTCGAAACCGAAGCCTGATTTAGAGTTTTTTTTGGAATTGTAGTAATTGTTATATTTAAAAGTTTTTTTTATTTTGAAATGTAGTAAAGTAATATTTTTTTATGTTTTTAAAAAATTATTTCTGACATTATCACACCAAAATAATCTAAAATATTAAATAATTATTAATTTAAAGTATAAAAATAAAAACAATTTAATTTTTTTCAAAAACATTTTCAAAATATAAAAACAAAAATAACATGGATTTAGGAGGAAGTAAATGCACACAGCCTCACAGGAAAAACGAACAAGTTTAAAGCACTATTGTTTGGTTTTGATAGATCATATGTTCTTTTTCTCGGACTTTGACTCCAAATTAATGAATAGCCATTCAAAGGATGTACTTGTCGGCACGTAAAAATAATTAACTACAAAACTAAAAAAAAAAAAAACAGGGCTTAATACGATCGCTTCACTGGTTATATAAATAGTATAATACTTCCCAACTTTTTTTTTCATCATTTTTTTTAATTTTTATCCTTCAACTTTAATTTTCTTTTATAACATAATTGGATGAAATTAAATTTAAAATCCTGCAGAAAGATTAAATTAAAAAAAGGACTTCAATGTAAAGTAGGGATAAAATACATGACTAATTCTAAATTTGCAGAAATTTTCACCTTCATCTTTAATGTTCTTTTAATTAAATTCTTTTATGACATAATTAAATAAGATTAAGTTTGAAATAATGGTAGAAAGATTATATTTTTTTTAAAAGACTTATATGTAAAGCATATATAAAATACATGGTTTATTCCAAATTTATAAAATTTTTATTTTTGGTTTATTCCAAATTTATAAAATTTTTATTTTAGTTCAAAAGTTCATTCTATTTATTTTTTAAATTTTAAATTTGAGATTGAAAATAAAAAGTTATTAGAAAACAAAAAAAAAATAATTTTCTCTATTATCACAAAATTGACAATTTAAATGGCAAATTTAGGTATAAAAAGTTTTAATTCAACGAGAAAAGGTCGATAATGATATTTTTTATTTTTTATTTTACTTGAAAAATAACTAGTATTATTTTTATCTGAAAAACTTAGTTTCAGTTTGTTTAGATTTTTTAAATTTAAATAATTTTTTTTAATGATTCTAAAATGTTTTTTAGTTGATATGTAATTTATAAAGGTTTTTTCTAGTGATTATGAGTTTTTTTAAGTAAAAACGACTACAAATGTTGCGCTGTCTAGTATTGCATCGTATACCACACGAGTCCTGGAACTTGACGTGCAAAACAAAGAGAAAGGGTGTTGGTATTTCTGGCTACATTTTGATAGCAATGATTAAAGGGGCCGAGGTAGGTTCATGAAAGCACCAAGTAATTATCATATAGTGTGTGTATATATAATAATAATAATAATAATAATAATAATAATAATAATACGCATAAGAAGCCAAGAAGGCAAAACAAAGGGTGGCGTCAGGAATGAGTTGTCAGGGATATCTGGTGGACAAGAGTCCTTGGAATCGTCCAGGGGGAGCCAGGGAAGGGTCCAAATGAAGAAATTTTGTAAAATATTAATTTTAAAAAATATTTAATCTTTTTTAAAAAAAATTAAAAATTCAAAAACAATCATGAATTTTAGTGGATGTTCCATCTACTGGTGCATGGTACTTTTGCGTTCTGCTTTTTCTTTTTTTCAATAACTTGCGCACTTTCATAAAATAAAGAAATTAAAAACCTTCTCAATCATTAGGAAAGAGTTAAAGGAAAAAAAATTCAGACATTCACGGAGCATAAAAATTTAAACAAAATAAATTAAGCAAGAACAAATATCAAATAGACAGCCAGATTATTGAGATATTATCAGTTTTGCATCTAAATTATCGGATTATTTTGATATCTCAATTAAATACTTATAGTGGCCAGTTATTAGGAAACATCAAGTCGTTTGGAAAAAATAATATAATTTAAACAGAAATAAAGATGAAAACCCTCGAATTTAATTGAATTATTGAGGATCTGTGAGGGGTTGAGAGTGAAATTAATATAAAAAATCATTTGGTCATCGCATTAAAGCTACCATATTATCATCTCGTGGATTGTTAATTTTTATTCCAAGCAGTCCACTAGACACTCGATGGTAATGTGTCAAACTCCTTGTTGTTTTGTGACACCCTAATCTCTGCGGCTGCGGGTGCCTCACAAAAACTATAGTATTATTGCTAGTAATGCCGTCCCGCTGTAAAGGTTATGTTTAGTATTATTATGTTACTTCTTTTTTATTTAAAAATATATTAAAATAATTTATTTATAATATCAAAACAATTAAAAAACATTAGCCGCCACCCACGTCGGAAAAACAGTGCCAAAATGGTGATGTCCTAAGGAGGTCTTATCTAGGCTTTAAATTTAACTCAGCACAATGTTTTTCTTGTGTCTGAGTGTGATCGATCAGTGGACAGTTATCAAGTTGATGGGTGGTAATTAAGTTCCTGACAAGTCTGGTCGGATCACTCGTGCAGCTTGTTAATTTTATGATATCAATATCATTATTATCATTAATTATTATTAGACGTGCACTAATCCAACATATTGATCTAGTAAACTCATTTTAAATTATTTTAAATTGACCTAAAACACATTGACATGATAAAACATACTTAACTTAATTAACCATGTTTTGAATGATCCAGTTGTTTTTGTTGGATATAACCGGATCAATTCTGATAGTTATAAAAAAGCAATATTAATTTAATAAAAATATTGATTTAAAAACTCCTGAGTTGATATGATAATTAACTTGAATTATTTTTTGTTTTGGTTATAGATTTCTGTCTAACAACTATAACCACTAATACTATATATTTTATTTATGAAAAAAAAAAAGCATGCAACTATCACCCATGCACTTTAGCATTGCCGTCATTTAGCATTGTGGTAATTTTTATTATTATAATTTGAAAAAATATCTAATAAAAAATATAAATTATAATTATTTTATAATTAATATTTTTTAAAAAAATTTCAATAAAACTCGTGTAAAATTGTAGTGTGTAATAATTAATCAAACACTTTTAATATTATAATTAAAGCAAAAAATAATTTCAACTACAATTCATCTCACTACAATATATATATCACACCATAATAAAAGCTACAAATTATAATTTTTTTGAAACTAATATTTAAAGAAATAATTTTTAATAGAATCTATATAAAATTATTATGTGTATTAATAAATAAAATATTTTAAAAATTATAGCTAAAATAAAATACAATCTTAACCATAGTTATTAAATCTGATTCGAGAGTTGATCCGGCTAAGAGGTTAGGTCCTTAGTTACACAGGTTGAAGTGGGTTAACCCAGAAAAAAATAAAAAACAATGTTTGAGGTTTTAATATTTCATGTGAAAAGATTAAAAAATATTTCATATGGATTTATGTTATCCCACATTTAAAAGTAAAAAAAACTCTTTATATGAATGCGGGCTATATATAACTATCCCAACATGGAAAAATTCAAAAATATTTAATGTGAATGAAGGCCATATATAAATGGTTATCTTATATGTAAAAAATTAAGAAACTTTTCATATAAATGAAGGTTGTATTTAGCTATAATAAATATTCTATGTGGATATATACTATAAATATAATCATTTCACGTGAAAAAGTTATAAAATATTTAAGGAGATGTAGGCTATAAAAAAATAAGGTCAGATATTCATAAATTAATTTTATATTTTTTAGGTTTTTTTTTAAAAAAAATTAGGTCTCACCTGAGTTATACCAGATTATTCAGGTTGCAAATTAACCCGACAAAGTCATCCAAATTTAACCGGGATAATAGCAAGCCTGAGTTTTAGCCATTGAAAAGTGGAAAACCAACTAAAACCCCGAATCACTCTGATCAATCTATGTTGCTAGGCCGAGTTTTATATCTTTTACTTTAACCCAAGGTTGTCAATTCCGTTTTGGTAAGTGTTTCGTTTTTTCAATTGGAATGGAATGTTTCAGTTTTGGAGTGTTTCAGTGTGCCGTTTCGGAGTTGTATTGTTCGTGTGTGTGTGTGTGTCTATACACACACACACACACACACACACACACAACAAACATAATTCAAATTCAAGATAAATTAATTATAAATTATGCAATACAAACACAATGCCAAACAAATATAATTTCAAAATCTAAAATATTTCTAAATAGTCAAGATTAAATAGATCTTTAACTTAAAGTAATTCAACTTATACAAAATATCAAAATATTATGAAAGTGAAATGTTTTAACATAAATATTTTAAATATAAAGTTAGGTCAATGTTATCAAGGCTAATGGAATCTAAATCATCATTTGTTTTGCTCAAATTCTTACAAAGTATAAACATAAAAAAACAACATGGATATAAACTATATATATTAGTGATAAATGTAGTTTTAAAAAATTAATATCATTATTATTTAAAATAGTAATGAAAAAAAGCTTTTTATAATTGGGTGATTTAATTAATTAAATTGAACAAGATTCAATTTGATTTAATGGCTTTTTAAGAACGGAACGAAACATGTGGAATGAAACCGGAATATTCCAAATGAAATTTAGTTGAAAAATTTAGAGTGAATCGAGATTTTAAATAAAATAATTTTTTTTTTCTAAATTAATATGAAATATTTCAGTAATTTCAAATAAAACAGAACATAATTGAGAAGCTTGCTTTAACCCTTCTAAGTTCTAACCACTCTACCGAATGAACCATGTAGCTTCCCAAGAAGCTCCCAAAAGTGACTCCGCCAGCTGCACGGGATCGCACCACAGCTGTCTTATGTTCATGTACCTAGTGCTAGCAGGCATGTCCAAAAAATCATGTCACGGGTAATTTTGTTTTTGAAGATAGTAAAGGTCCCACCGAAGGCCCTTGATATTTTGTTCGGAGGCTAAGTAATTTAAGGTCCTTCTGGATAATGTTTGTTCATGCATGATGAAAAGATAAGCATTGGCACTGGGATCGATCCTATCTTTTATTCTTCCCTCTTTGTCATATCTACCTCTCCGAAAAAATTAAACGGGAAGGCAAGTTGGCGAATTTATTGTGCAAATATAAGCATTTTACTGCGTCCTGTAACAATATAATTACTGTTTTGTCATCCCAAAAAAAAATCAATGGTCTTCGTATTGCTATTGAAAGTATTTTGATATTTTCTCATTATTAAAAAATTAATAAAACATATAATCTTTTACAATTTTTTAAATATAGTAAAATAACTCCATTATTTTCCAAGTCAAGATTTTTAAAATTGACAAATAATAATATTTTTATCTTTTTACTTTTTAAAACAAAATAAAATGACAACTTGACCTTAAAAAAAAAGTATTCGGGGCTTTTAAAATATAGAATTATAAAGTTTTCTTTTTTTAGTCAAATTAAATTGAGTTAAGATAATTTCTACACGATTTAATTTTAAACTCGAACCACGTAAAAAGTTAAGTCAATAAGTTTTTTTATATTAATTTATTATTTTTTTTCAATTTATTCCTCAAAACTTTTTTTATTAATTTGTTATATTGTTTTTGAACCTACCCGGTAATTAACTCATGAGTTCTGTTAGAGCACATACGGTTTAATTTTAAACCTAATTAAGCAAAAAGCTGGACCATAAGTTTTTTTTATGTGAATTTTATTTTTTCTCAATTTTTTCTCATGATTTTTTTTACTGATTAGTCAGGATGTCTTTAGACTGATAAAACCAATTGGATTACATAGAGATATTTTCATACGATGTAATTTTAAAATCATGCTAAATAAAAAAATAAACAAGAAAATTTCAAGATTAACCCATTAATTCAAGTAAATATAAAATAATTTTTATTATCTTAGATAATTTTTATTATATTTAAATTCTTTTAATCCGACATTTTTGTGTCTAGATATTCTTTTAATTTTAAATATGATTTAAGCAAAAAGCTGGACCATAAATTTTTTTTTATTAATTTCATTTTTTTTAAGATATTTTTTTTTACTGATTGATCAAGATATTTTTAAACTAATTAAATCAATAAGGTTACGTAGTTACTTTTCATATAATTTTAAATTTTTTTATATAATTTAATTTTAAAATTGTGAATAAGACAAAAATAAATAAATAAACTTTTCATATGGTTAAAATAAACATATAAATAATTTTTTATTATCTAGATATTTTTTATTATATTTAAAATTCTTTTAATCCGACACAAAAAAGTGCGGGCATCAAACTACTAGCTGCTGCAAGTAAAATATTACTTGAGTGTGATTGTTCTATTAGATATTAGCTCAATGATAGAGCTGGACTCTCATCTTCAATTCGTTTATAAAGCAGATATGACCTGAACAATTATGTATCAAACATGAATTTGAAATAAGATTTCAAAACCAAAACCAATCTGGGTTCTACGAGAGAAAGAAATATTATGATACTCATGAAAAAATTACCGTACTTACTTTTTAGAAGAAAGATAAATTAAAAAGTGAGGTGAAAATATCCATATCAGTTCTAATTAAATTATATGAGAAACTGTTCATGTAAATTGTGTCCCAATTTTTGAGTTTTTTTTCCCTCCTTGAATTGAGTTTTTTTTTTACGGTAAATGAATGGCCATTCAAAGTGATTCAATTAAGGTTGCATTTGTCCCGCACAAAGAAAAAGACAAAATATGAATAAATTCATTTTTAAAATATAAATGAAGAGTGAATTCTAATATACTTCTCCTTGAACAATAATTTAATTTTTAATTTTCTTACATAATTTGATATAAGGTGTACTTTTGTCCGTGAGCCCATTTGTGCTTCGCTATCAAGAACATAAATGTCCGCATAAGATCGGAGTGGTGAACTTTGAATTCTATTTTTTTTATCATCCCAAGATTTGAAAGTTACTGAACGTCAGGTTAGTTTTTTTTTTTTTTTTTGAGAATTTGGTTGGTCGATCAATTGGTCATGATTTGGATTCAAGTTTTGCGCACATAAAGAAAGAAAACAAAACAGAACCCAGGATTTTATATATAAACAAAACCCTACATGTGCAGTTACAATTTATCACAAATAATTCAAAATATATATTACAAACAAAAAGAAAAAGAAAAGGAAAGTACAGCTTAACATCTATTATTCAAACTCCGATGGTTATTCTTGTTGCAGGCCAAGGCTGATTTCAAGGACACTTGAGGCGGCCACCTCGAGTAGTCATGGTGGCATAGCAAGGGCAGGTATAATGGTTGCCGGAAGTGCCTGGGGGGACACACTTGCATCGTGCACAGCAAGTCCCGCAAGCCCTCTTGCAAAGACGTGGCCTGGAGGATAAGGAACACCTAGCATTGCAAGCGCCACCACAATCTGCTTATAAATGCACGAATAAGTTTATTAGAATGTGCTGATGTTTAAACAATAATTTAATTTGATCTTGATATATACATATATTAACCAATGAAATAGTTGCCATTTGACCAACTGATGACAACTGTGGGCAGGTTGAACAAATTACGTACCGATATTCTTCCCAGGAGGATAGCTAGCAGCTTGAATATTTGAGTGCACCACCTGCATCAATCATCGATCAAACGCCATGTTATTTTGTATAATCTTGGAGAGTTCGACATTAAAAACAATGAGAAAGAAATCAACTTGACAACACTCAAATCTGAAGGAGGAAATAATTAAGCTGTATATAAGAAACAAAACTCAAACCTTCTGATCAGCTTCAACAAGGCGGAGCACAAGGAGAGATGCGACAAGAAAAACCATCAAAAGCTTCGATATAGCCATTGCTAGAGCTTTAACCAGACGACTCCTCGAGAACTTTTAATTTTGTTTGGAATTGAATTGAACTCTGTTAGTTTGATTGCATGAAACGATAGAAAGGGCGTCACTATTTATAGCCAGAGCATGATCAGCTTCAACAAGGTGGAGTAGGTGCATGGAAGGACGGGACATCCTGCTGGCATGCACATACGAAACTAAGAGCTGGTCTCCCACAAATTATAATATGGCAACTTGTTACTTGTTATATATTAGGACTTGGGGATGGGATATATTAGGACTTATCCAGAGCAGTTGTTTTGTTGAGTTTTTTTTCAAAGAAAAACCATAAGCATCCCCGTTTACATACACCGAGTATGCTTAAGTATATGTATCCGAACCCATTAATAGTTTAATTAATTAATTATAAAACATGCTTTTTATAGTCCAAAATAGCTTCCATAAATGGCAAGACTAATCATTTGGGAATTTTCCAAATGAGTAGTAGAAAATGCTTCGTTTTAATGTAAGTGTTTGTTTTATATTGATATTAGTTATGAAACTCAAGAGCCATAAATAGCGGGGTATTTTTTTAATTAACTTAATTATATAATTATTTATTCTTTTATCGTATAGTTAAAAAAATAATTTTTTTAAAAATATATTATTAAATTTTAAAAAATCTATGGGCTTGTTGACGAGTTTGAAAAATTTAACTTTTATTTTTTTCTTTAAAATTGGATTAGTTGGGAAGTGAGATTCATAGTTATTTATTTTTTACGTTCAATAGGATTATCACGATATCAAATAAACATATTTTTTAGGGTTTGTACTCGATTTTGCAAATATCTAGTGTTATTATAAAATTAAATAAAAAAATAAAAAAATTATTAAACTCATTGAAATCCATGAACCAGATCGCATGATGACTAAGGTTGATTTAATCTAGCACCGTCTCAATATTAAAAAATAATTGTTGTTTAAAATTTTTTTAATAATAATATAATATTTTTACTGATCATCAAAATTATCTTTGAATTTATTAAATTAAATGATTTATTTTAATTATCTATCATATAGTTTAATTTGAAACTCAAACTAAATATTTTAAAAAAATTCTCAATACTTTAAATATTATATTTTAAATTAAAAAAAAAGAAATAGTATGATATGTATCGCATACAAATGTACTGGGGGGTACTAAAAATTCATTGGGTCTAGCGAACTGTTTTTAATTTGTTTTATTTCGAAGAAGAAAGTTTCACGTCAAGGACAAATTGGCCTTGCCAGATGACTCGCACTGGAGGGTTAAGTTGGACTTCTTTTGACTCGAAACTAGCTATTAATTAAGCTTGATTTATGACTCGATTATGTAAGCGAGTCAACCGAATGATGTCGACAACATAAAGACAAGAGACTTACAGCTGTAATTTTTCCATCTATCCGTACCAATTATCACAGTGCACTGAATAGAGTTTATCTGCCGACACATTATTGGCATTCAAACTCGTTTGCTTAACCTTCAAAATTAGGAAGGGACTTCTTTCCCACTTCCCAGCATGGTATGCCCAAGTGAATTGGATACTGTTCACTTTGCTAAAAACTTCCTCCACGCAAATGCTTAATTTTCACATGAATTACTTATTGATGCATAGGCATTTATTGTTTTTTTTTTTAGAATTGTCTTTCGAAGGGTGCTCAAGGAGAGGATTATGACCCACATATTTCTAGACTCAAACAAGCGCTCAATTTAGAGGTATATGGATCAGATAAATTGTTAAACTTACTATATTTTAATATTCATGAGTCTGATAATTTATTAAATTTATTAGTGCTAGACATATATTTTTTCTTTAACTCTAAAAGAATTTCTAGCTCCCCGTTAGGATCGTGAGTCAAAAATATTTTAGAGATATTTTCACCTTGTGAGTCAAATGTATTGTAATCATGACAAGACAGATATATTATCATGTAAATTCTACCTTAATAAGACAAGACAGATATCTTATTTTAATATGTACGAAATTTTTTATCTTAACAAGAAATATATTTTATTAATACGCTAACGTCTTCTCCTCAAGCAAAAGGAGGGACTTCAGGGATATATATATATATATATATATATATATATATATATATATATATATATATATAAAGAATGATACACCACCATTCCATCAAGAAAAGATGCATCAAATTATAAAAATGAGAGAAACGAACCTCATCACTTAGCTAGTAATATCATCGACAGTCATTTAACGTTATCATACAAAAATTTTTACCCGAGAAGAAGAGAATTGGTGAGCCTCAGTCATCCTTGAATGACTTCGTAGAAATGGAAGGCTTTTTTTTTTCGTTTTGGTCTAAAAATTATCCAAGGGCCTGTGGAGTTTGGCGTTATTTTCTTAATAAAACAGGAAAGTCTCAGGAAAAAAAAAAGTAGCCTTACGAAGAAAAATATTTTATTTTTAATCAAAGCTAAAGTAGACTTTCTGTAAAAGAGTTCTTTTATATATAAAAAAGGGGATAAAAGATATTCTATAAGGAAAAACAAAACAAAAAAAGATGCCAGTGACAAATAGGAGGAATCACTGCCATCACACATCAGCTGTGATGGGTCTATACACTTTTTTTCTTTTATTTTCTTTATTCGAACTATAATCGATATTATTATTTTTTTGAGAAATAATTTTATATTAATTTAGTATATTAATTGATTTTTTTCCTTTTATTTTGTTTAGAAATATATTAAAATAATACATATTTTTTATTTTTTTAAATTTATTTTTAAAATCAATATATTAAAACAAAAAATACTTTTAAATAAGTTTTTTTAAAAAAATTTAAGCAAATAACATTTTGACTGTTCGAAGACACTATGATACCACGTAAAAGCATTGATGGGTTACTAATGAGCCGTTTCGATGTAAAGCGTAGAAAACCATACTTGAAATGTAGAATTCAACCGAACTCACCAAAAGTGATTAAGGCATGAATTATATATATAAACATTAAAAAATAATTATTTTAAAACCCAACTTGATCCGGTAACTTGATTCTGTGAATTGAAATCACCTTTGTGATCTAGATTGGGTCAAGTTTTAATAAAAAAATAAACAAAAATTAATCTAATATAATTAAGTTAAAAACTTAAATTAATCCAAAACCCGATCAATTTAGAAAAAATCAAGTAAAAACTGGTTTTTTAAAAAATTAATGTTAACTTAATTTTTTATAAAATAAAAATAAAAATTAATTTAAATCAACCCAGTCAATCAATCACACCAAGACTTGTTTCAGTTGTTTAAAAACCATGCTTAAAACCACCGACGGATCTCATTTCTAGGTGAGTGAGAGTGAGAAAAATAGAACAATTTTACAGTCCACCTACTACAACTCTAATGCCTGCAAAAGATAGAACAAGCGTTGCACGCACTATCTGGATGGCCAAGAGCAACCAAAGCTAGCATCGTCCCACACTTCGCAGATTTTTGCAAGGCAGACTAGCTTACACCACTCCTGAGGGGAGCCTTAGAACAAGTTGCCCACCAAGAACACTGCATTTATCCAAGCATGTGTTAGATGGATCATAAAGAACGTAATTTATATTTTCCAAAAAGAATGGCCATTACTCACCTCTTGACGTAGTAGTAGCAGAAATCGGCAAGAATGAAAGTCTGCACAATTTCTGAAAGTAGGACCATAAGAGGCCACAATCCATAGCCCAGTGCTGTTAATAGGCGTCCTCGAGTGTCCAGTACCTGTATTTAGATATGAAATGCATCCTCAGATATTCGTGGCTACTTAACTGATTCATGCTAAGCCATCTTCCCCTATGATTAGGCACAACTTCAAGCACTAAACACAGCAGAGTAACAAAGAATTTTACATGAAGCTTAATGAGACATATATTCAAGCATTCTTTTACACTTGAGGCATATGCACAAAGCATCGAGTGTGTCCGCGTGGGTAGGGATGGACAAGCAGAAAATTGATGTGTATTTGTGCCAAAAGATACAGGAGGGTGGGTATCATTACACCCAAAAAATTGTACATGGTCATCCATGCATCACAAAAAAATGAAATGCATGGGGAAAATAAGTACTTCTTTAGGCAGTTATATTAGTGTACTAATCAATCTTGTGGACAAAACATTACTCTATATGAAAGTCCTCTGCCTAGTGTTGGGCGGGCGTGCTACGGGGACAACCATCTGATGGTAATTGGTGATGCCAAGATGGATAACTAATAAGAATAGTTCATAATGCAATGGCCATGCAATTTTCCAATAACATAACCAAGTTATATCCCAAAATCTATAAGCTGCATTGTCAAACCTGGAGGACCCAATGTGCACAACCCAAGAACCTGGCAACTCCAAGCGCAAATACATAATGTGCCGTGAAGGGTTCAACAATCTGAAATAATAAGAATGAAAGAAAGATGAGCAAGAATAGTCATGTAAGGATCATGTACACATTAAAAGAAACAACCCAACAATACTCTTTATTTGGGCATTGATTAAGAAGAAAGCTAGTAGGCGCACATGTTATTCTCAGCCATACCTTTGTGTTTTGCATTACTCGCAGCTGAGGCAACACTGAAATAGATTCAAGGTAAACACAAAAGCCCCAGCAAATCCTGTTGAGTATGTGGTGATGTGTTCTTGGATGAATATACAAAGCTAGCACAGCACATGGTATCACCTGTTAGAAAGGAGAGAAGGCACATAGTACGTTAAGAAAATACAACAAAAAGCAAACTGAGACAAAAAAAAATCGTGATCAAACGACATTGGAGGCCTGATTAAAAAAATTAATAAGAACTACCACACTGTAAGCAACTGGTACTGCTTTTTTTGCGGGTTTAAGACATCACAAGGCTAAAGTATGAATCTTCCAAATTGATGATACACCAATCTGAAATCTAGAATGCACGGAGAGCTGACCAACCATTTCAATAGGCACATATGAAGATGGTTAGTTTAAACTCATAGTATAGTCAAGGTTGTTTAGACTTACAGGATGAGCTAACTGATTAATGACCTATGGAAAATTGCAGTTTAACTTGCATGCTAAAATAGGCACACTATCAGGTCCCTTATCACGATTTTTTTTGGTTAAACACATTTAAGCATGGTAAGCCATAGTGATTTATAATCTTGTTAAGGGCACAGCAAATTCAGGTATATTTAACTTACTGGACTGGATTAGCTAGCTGATCAAATACCCATGGAAACATTGCAGTTTAACTTACATGCTAGAATATAATTACTCAATAATCTTTACATTCCATGAAATCTCCCAAAAAGAAAAATAAAATAAAATCTACTAATGGATTATTTCAGTTCAACAAATGCACATGACTCACCAAATAGTAAATTGCAAAGTTATCTTTGCCTTCCATGTAACTGGACCTCAAGTTGAAACGGATCGTATAGATTACCCAAAGGGTTGTCAGCAACGTAGCTGAATCAAGTAGAGTGTGTATGTCATACTCCATGACAAAACTGCAATAGAGCCTAACAGCTAAAAATATAGCTGTTAGCTCCTGTGATTTCAGTGAAAGTCCTGCAAAGAACTAAAATTAGAGAAGACCAGGATAAAGACAAAACAAAGGCCAGAGTTGTGTTGGTGCAAATTAGAGAGACAGAATGCATGCTTAGTTGCAATGAGTTACATGAACGATACTGAAAATCACTACAATCACGAGACAAATAGTAGCATCGACCAAGCAATTGTCTGTACATGATAATTGATACGACGAAAATTAATGTTGCTTTTCTTCAATAAAAGCTCTTTATCCTAAACTAGCAATTTAGATCTTCACCCCTCAAAATAAATTCTTGACACTCCATAGACTTCCCAAAATGAAAGGATAAATCACCATATACAGAAAACAAGAAGATGACCTCGCCAAGTCACAATGCAAGATTGGCATAAATGATAAACCCCATGACTACTGCACCAGAGCCCTATCATTTTTTAAGCGAATTTTGACTCAGTTTTCACGGTCTCAGATTTTCAGCCTGAAATATCAAGCATAAGCCCTTTTCCTCTCTCACACTAATTTAATCAGAGGACTCAATAGTCCTCTTCAATGGTTAAACAGAAATAATCCCAATAAACCAAACCTTTTACACTTTACAGCCACGAATAAAACGAAAATGATCATAAACAAAAAAGCCAACTACATTTTACCTACAACAGCTTAAGAAATCAATTAGTACAACAAATCAAGAAAAAAAAAACCCTGACTTTTTAGCTAATCATAAAGTTTCAGAGAGATGTTTCATATTTATTACCAGCACAAGTCTTCTCCTTCATGAGCTTGTAAATAAGAACAGAGATTCCAATAGAATGAACAACCTCAGCAGCAACAAAGAGGTTATCATGATCACGAACAACCATTCTAAGAAAAACCAAAGCCACCAACCCTGAAACCACCGCTAAAAAAGCCTTCATCTTTGGTGGTTGCCTCCTTACCCATCTCGCCACCGCCTGTATCGGCCTCCTCGTTGCCTTCATTCTATTCCTCTCCTCCTCCAGCTATGACTCCTCTCCCTCTCCCTCTGCTTCTCACTCTGGGCTTCGAATTTCGATGTATCAGTCACGGGACAGTGAGGTGATAATGTAAAATGGATATGTTGTTGTTGATGTTGTAATAAATATTCGATCCGTGGATAGTTGATGCCTAGAGAAGAGGTACACATGTGAAGTATACGAGGGAGTCTTTCATCAATGTAGTTAATGTTATTATAGCACGTGGAGTGGTGGAGAGTTTGGTAAGAAGTAGAAATTGAATGTCGAACTACTTGTGTTTTGTTATTGTTTTGAGGAAGAAATATATTAAAATAAAAATAAAAATAAAAATATAGATAAAGATATCAAATAATTTGTTTCGTGAGTGATTTTAAATTATTTTTTTTGTATTTTTTTTAACTATTGATAGAACAAAGTATTTGAAAATGTATTTTTTAAACTTTTTTAAATGAAATGTGATTTTTATAAAAAAAAAAGTTTACAAATATATTGGTTTCTGCTTAGAAAAAATAAAATGAGAAGGGATGATTAAGGATTGCTTGCTTTATTTAAAAGAAGAATATAACATTAAATAACCTTAAATCATTAAAATAATAATGTTATATAGTTTATATTAATGTATAATCTAAAAATGTCATATGAGGTTCATTGAATCACTTGACTTTTAAATTTACCTATGAAAGTGTTTTTCTTGTTTTCGAGTAAATTATTTTAATTTCTTAATAAAAATATTTATGTAATGTATTTAATGCCAGCTTTAGTTCAAACAACACAACAAAAAGTCACCAAATAATTTAATGACGTTAGTTTAATGTACTCAACCTCATAACAAGGACCAAGCAAGCTCCTGGTCTTCAAAGACAATGGGTTATCTTTATTAAAAAAAAAACCGGGATGAGGAGCTAGTTTCTGACTGATAATAAACTAATATATAGTTTTTTATACCAGTGATGAAAAAAAAATATTATATAAGGTATTGATTCTCTGTCTTCTTCTGGGAATTATTGTTCACATTTTCACGTAGTTTAATTTAATTTTTTAATGAAAATTTTAAAATTATATATTTAATATCAATTTAATCCAAACAACACAACAATAAACTACTAAATAATTTAATGGTTTTGCCCCACTTACTATTTAATCTCATAAAATAATATAAAAGTCACAAAAGCAAGGATCAAACAACTTAGATTAAGGGCTAATCTATAACTAATAATAAATGAATGAGGTGTGATGATATATATATATATATATATATTCAAGAAAAAGGTGGGATTGAGGATTAGTCCAGCTACCATGAACTTATAATGGAGGATGCGTGCTGGATGATATTTTTCTTTTTGGCAAGGCAATCTCAATTAAGGTGAGGTGGTTGGTCTATCTTTTTTGCAAGGGCCAATGGAATCGTGCAATATGGTTGACAAATTTTCTATAAAAGCACTTCCTGTTGACCTTATCCATCTCCCAAAGACAGATGCAGATCTGGTACATCTAATATTATATTATCATTTTTATATCCATTGATTTGCAAAAATCATTCCAAAGTCAAAGACTCACAGTCAAATTCTACCTTCTATTTGCTTGTTTGCACCCCTGTTTTTATTATTGAAGTCGTGGATGATCGATTCCATGGTATCATCAACCAACTGGCAAGGAAAAACTACCTTTTCATTTTATTACGAGGGTTTTAATATACCTATTGGTAGTAGGGAATCACATGAAGATTATATACATTTCTTTTTATGGTAAATATGATAATCCTATTTTAAAGAAAATAAATAAAAGCTCAACATGTTTTTTATTGCTTGATTAAAAGAATTTCAGAAAACAATAAGTAAAGAGAGAGTTTCTTAAGAACATAAAAGTTAAAAGATAGCAACAAACAAAAAAAACATAAGAATTTTTTTGAGTGAAAAATATTACAGATGAAAATTTCAAGTTCATAAATTTTATTTTCTCTGAATGAATAATCCTTCAAAAGATTTATAAAGCATTAAATAGATTAGAAGCCTTACCTCAACTAGAAAACAAAATAAAAATATAAAATTATAAAGAAAAAAAGTAAGAAATCCAAAAATAATATGAAAAATCACAAGAACTGTCAATGTCAAAACCTAAGTCCGAGAGCAAGATTTTGAAAACCTAAAAATCTGATGGTTGAAGTAGTGATTCTATAAAAATTCAAGCATGATCCAATAGTTAGATAAAAAACTATGGTCTTTTTGAATCATTATTTTAGTTTAGCACAACTAAATTTCTTTTTGAATCTAGATCTGTCTCACTAGTTTATAAATATATCTGCTAGGCTATCCATATAATCTTTTTAAGATAGAGCCTTATCTATTTATAGCAGACTCACACATAGTTATTCAAAATCACTTGTTCTCACAAGTTCAACCACATTAATTTTATTCAATTTAAAATTAAAATAGAACTCTATTTTAAACTTATGTCTTTATAAAACCTAAACCGCAAAGGATTGACCTGAGAGTAGGTCCATTTAAGATCTTTATTGGTTTAGGTTAGAGAAAAAATTAAAGAAGAAAAAAACTTAGCTAACCCAGTTAAAAATTTGAGTTAATTAGTTAACCTAGTCTGAATTTGATCAAAACTCAGCCCTCAACCCGTTAATTTTTTTTGTGCCTTCAAAACCACATAATTTTGATTTTTTTTAAGAAAATTAAATTCAACCTAAACCAAGTTTTCCAACTATAGTTTTAGAGTTAAAAAAGAAATTTAGCTAATATGGACTTTTATTTAATTTTTATATAAGCCAATAGACCCTATATTAAACACCAAACTGGAAACTGGAATGGAGCAAAAGACAAAACAAAGGCTGCATAGCAGCCAAAAAAACACCGGGGAAAACAAACCCCCCAACTAGAACCACCTCACCAAAACAGAGCCTAAACAGCAGTGTGAGATGGCAACAAAAAGATGGCGAAGTAGAAAACTGCAGAGAGCCCACCATCCAAAACAGAAAATTTGGCCAACTAAAACCCCAGCCAGATGTAGACATGGAATTAGCCATTGAATATTTTTTAACGAGGAGTCACTAATCTATCTAACTACTCGAGCAAAGTGTAGGAAACTTACACTTGAGGAGAGCCAAGCATAAGAATGATGTTTCATACCTCTATATAATAAACAAATATAGCAACCGCTACGAGTCCTCGGTTCAATGTGACAGTTTTAGCAAAGAAAAGAAGTTCCATATGGCATTTGGATCTATGCAAAGCTGCATTGATGATGCCCATTATCATAAAACTTAGAAAATGATATTAGACAATGTCAGCAAGTCCACGGAGCAGATCTTTTCACCAAGGGCTCCATTTGTTTGTCTTGCCTCGAATGAAATCATGCCAAGATGGGATGGTTTCTTCCAGCATCATTTTGGCAACCAAGTTCCCTGTAATTGTCGAAGCCAAGATGGATTATCCCTAGGAAGAGTTCATAATATTTGTAAAATCTATGCCCCCTTTGAAGAACTTAGCTGGAATTCACATGGCACCCTCAGACGGTCTCTGTCTTACCTTCGTGTTCTGCATTACTCGTAGCTGAGGCAACACTGAAATGGATTCGAAGTAAACATTAATCCACCATCTCAATCTGCACATCTCATGATGGCTTTGTTTAATTGTTTATACTCATTTAAGCATTGTAAGCACAAGTAAGTGATAAAACCTAGCAGGGTTGTTCGACTTACAGGACGAGCTGGGTAATCAAAGACGTATGGGGAAATTGTAGTTTAGCTCACATGCTAAAATGGGCAAACCATTAGATCTTCATGGATCATGATGGTTTTTGGTTAAATTCATTTAACTGCTGTAAGCCAGAGTAATTGATATGCTTGTTGAGGGCATAAAAAATCAGGAATTCAACACTTTAACTTAGATGCTAATATATGATCACCGCATAATCTTTACCTCCCATAAAAACTTTTTAATAATCCATGGCCATCCATGCATCAAGAAAAAGGAAATACGAGGAGAATAAGTACTTGTTTAGGGAATTATTTAGTGTTGAAACTAGAGTGATTGGTCCTGCTAAATGTTGTGTTATTTAAAAAAAAATGTAAAAAAAATAAAATTAAATGCGTTACTAATGTGTTTTTTATTGTAAATAAAATTTGATTTTAAACTTTAAATTTAATATATACATTTAAATATATGCAAAGTAATTTCTTTTAAAATATAAGGATAATAATAGTTTTTATTTGACGAAGGTTAATCTTAACTAGTATATCAAACAAATAACTCAAGTGATGAGCCTGACTCGACTTAATAATATTTACATAACAATAAAAATATACACTAATAAAAAAACAACCATATAAAACTAAAAAAAATAAAATAGATTAAACAAAAACTTGCTAATATTATAAAAAAACAATTATATTCTTATTTGAAAACAAAACAAAGTAAAAAATGAAAATTATTTAATATATTAAAAATATATTCTTAATTTTTTCAAAATTTTGATAAATTATTAATATTTTGAATTAATAACCTAAAAACAAAGGTAAATTTAAATTAATTATATTAAAAAAAACAGGCGTGCATGCTTTACCTGAATTAAGAAGCACAAGCTTGCACCCGGACTTTTTTTTATTATTATTTATTGTTCACCTCGTCCACTCGTTTTGTTTTTTTTTTTTAATTAAGCACACGACAGGATGCCTGAGGTGGCAGGCAACCTCTGGCGTGCTGTTCCCATAATTCATTCACCATTGAGGGGCAGGAAACGGGGAGGGGAGGGGAGGGGAGGGATTTTTCTGTCTAAAAATCTATATTCAAGTTATTTTCACCGAAAAAATCATAAACAATCAATATAAACCATCTCAAAATACTGAAACATTCCAAGATCATTTTATTAAAAAATCAATCAAATTCCAAAAATCAAAATCAAACCTGATTAATTTGCCATTCTTATCATTTTAAAAGGAAAAAAATAAAACATTTTAACATTAATCTTTACCATTTTAGTTGTTGAAATCATGAAAACTTTCCATTCTTTTTTTTTTGCTGTTTTTTATAACTAAACTAATAAATAAATAAATAAAATAAACTTTGATGTTAAAATGAAAATTGTCAAGAATTTAAAGTCAGTCAAGTATTTTCTTCGTATTTACTTTTTAGTTTTAATGTTTTTTTTCCCTATAATCTCAAGTCTAATTCTATCCTATTATACTATAAAAGGACTCACATGCAAGAGAACAAAAATAAAAAATGAAAAAAACAACCTTCAAGTGCTTAACTGTTTAAAAAAACAATGAAAACCTTGGATATTTTAGTATATATTTTAATATATAATAGTGTTAAATACATTTGTTATGATATTATTTTCCACAGTTAAAAATTATATATATAGGCAAAGCCCTAAGGTCAGTGCAGCGGTGACTAAAACAAATATACAAAGAATGTCAACAATTCAGCTATTCGAAACAGTTATAAACACTAATGATGGTTAATTTAAGTGGTCTTACACACTACAATTATTACTGGAGCTTTATGTTTTAGTGAATCGACTCAACTTGACCGAATTAGTCACGATTCGATGAACTTCTAGATACAATTGTTTTTTTTTTTAAAAAAACAATTATAAACTGATATATCAGCACATTCTCATAGAATTATTCCATGATAATTAGTCAGGTTGTTGTTATTAATGGGTTCTTGGTCTGTGTATATTGGGGTCCTTGGAGTTTTTGTGGAGTTAGTTTCCAATGTTTTTGGGTTTTCAAGCTTTAATCACGTTTTGGATACTAATCTCATCCTCCTTCGATGAGAGGATTCAAACTGTAATGAGATGTTCTAAGCACAAGACGATAAATTTAGAAATTCAAAAGAATTATGAAAGATCATACACTCATCACAACTTGGTAGTACACATGTCACATTCTGGATACTAATTTACATCACCACACACCACTCAAATCACACAACACACACACACAAATATATCATTCTAGTAAAACCAAGAATCTCTCACTTTCCGGGGACGAAGTTTGTTGCATATGCCCAGGCGTTGTTGTTAACTGGGTCAGAAAGGTGGTCAGCAAGGTTCTCCAGGGGTCCCTTTCCGGTCACAATGGCCTGGACAAAGAATCCGAACATTGAGAACATAGCCAACCTCCCATTCTTGAGTTCCTTCACCTTCAACTCAGCGAATGCCTCTGGATCGTCAGCCAAGCCCAGTGGGTCGAAGCTTCCACCTGGGTAGATTGGGTCAGTTACCTCACCGAGTGGCCCGCCAGCAATTCTGTAACCCTCAACGGCACCCATCAAGACCACCTGTGTAGCCCAGATGGCCAAGATGCTTTGTGCGTGGATCAAGCTTGGGTTGCCCAAGTAATCAAGTCCACCCTCGCTGAAGATCTGGGCTCCAGCCTTGAACCATACAGCCTCACCGAACTTGACACCGTTGCGGGACAAGAGCTCGGGGAAGACGCATCCAAGAGCTCCAAGCATGGCCCACCTGGAATGGATGACTTCAAGCTCACGGTTCTTGGCGAAGGTCTCTGGGTCAGCAGAGAGGCCAGCAGTGTCCCAGCCGTAGTCACCAGGGAACTCACCGGTCAAGTAGGATGGGGGCTCACCAGAGAACGGGCCCAAGTATTTAACACGGTCTGGTCCGTACCATGGGCTCCCGGAGGGAACAGGCTTGGTGGTTTTCCTCATGGAGACACGGCCATTGCCCATGATCTCAGAGGAGGAGGGGTTGAGCTTCACCGCCTTTCCGGCTAGCGAAGGGGACGAGAGGGCCATTGTTGCTGCTGCCATTTTCGAGCTGATGAGTAAACGTGTATGTATTTGTGATTTACGATTGAAGAGATGGTGTTTGGTGGTCGTGGGTTGGAGTTGACGGTCTTCTTTTTATTTGATCTTGTGGAGATGGTCCTTATCTTAGGATTTCTATGACTGCACTCTTATTGGTTGCTCACGTTTTCGAAGATCGATTTTGAATGTCGACCTGGCACTCTCTACACCACCTATCATCTCCACGTCATTTTGGCTGCCAAAAAACGTATCCGAAATCTGGAGCAATGTTTCAAGATGTGTTTGTTCCAATAGAAATTTGCCACATATGCTTTTGGTCATCTCACAATCTATCTCTATTAGCTTGGAGGCAGCCATGAAATCTAACTTCATGTTGTCTAATGTGCTCTACATTATGTTTATAGCAGTTTTACCTCAAATTAGTGAGAACAATTAGATTTATTGTTTCCTTCTGGTGGACAAGAGTTAAAAAGCACAAGACATGTTGGTGTAAATCTTGCATCAATTTATCATATTTGATTACAATCTGACAGCAATGCCAATTACCAGTTTTAGCAATCTCCACCAGATAAAATATAGGCCTCCAAGAAATTCTGGAAGAAGCATGGCTTTAATGCTTCTTGACATGAGAAAAGGATTGTGTTTTGAATGGAAAACTGGCTGCCATTATAGCGAGAAAACACTGATTGAATCCACCCCAGATGGGGAGTATCATTAATTTGGTTCAAGAAAAACAATTAATGAAGACGTTTTCTTAAGAAGAAGAAAAACTTGAAGTCATTTGATCGAGATATTCTTGGCTAGACAAGCCACAACCTCTCATTTTTTTCATTTCAGCAGATATTTTGTGAAGCCATTCTACCAGCCACCCAATTCTGATAAAATGTATACGTGGAATACTTACAACATCAGAAATGAATCTAAAAACATGGTGATTGAGAGGGTGCCAAGTAAGATAATAAGTATAGAGACCAAAATCTAGGGCCTCCAATGAGATGAGAGATTCAGATACCCGAAGATAAGAGTTTCTGCTCTATAGGTGTAGCCCCGTGTAATCCAAGAATTTAGATACCACAGAGATAAAGGAACTCAAACGCATAGCTTCCTACAAATACCCCAGCTAGCCAACACTCTCCACCACTAAACCGAAAGCTCAAAAAAAATCTAAACTGCACCCGCTCATCCAGCAATGGCAGCAGCAACAATGGCCCTCTCCTCCCCTTCGCTTGCCGGAAAGGCGGTGAAGCTCAACCCCTCCTCCTCTGAGATCATGGGCAATGGCCGTGTCTCCATGAGGAAAACCACCAAGCCTGTTCCCTCCGGGAGCCCATGGTACGGACCAGACCGTGTTAAATACTTGGGCCCGTTCTCTGGTGAGCCCCCATCCTACTTGACTGGTGAGTTCCCTGGTGACTACGGCTGGGACACTGCTGGCCTCTCTGCTGACCCAGAGACCTTTGCCAAGAACCGTGAGCTTGAAGTCATCCATTCCAGGTGGGCCATGCTTGGAGCTCTTGGATGCGTCTTCCCCGAGCTCTTGTCCCGCAACGGTGTCAAGTTCGGTGAGGCTGTATGGTTCAAGGCTGGAGCCCAGATCTTCAGCGAGGGAGGACTTGACTACTTGGGCAACCCAAGCTTGATCCACGCACAAAGCATCTTGGCCATCTGGGCTACACAGGTGGTCTTGATGGGTGCCGTTGAGGGTTACAGAATTGCTGGCGGGCCACTCGGTGAGGTAACTGACCCAATCTATCCAGGTGGAAGCTTCGACCCACTGGGCTTGGCTGACGATCCCGAAGCATTCGCTGAGTTGAAGGTGAAGGAACTCAAGAATGGTAGGTTGGCTATGTTCTCAATGTTCGGATTCTTTGTCCAGGCCATTGTGACCGGAAAGGGACCCCTGGAGAACCTTGCTGACCACCTTTCTGACCCAGTTAACAACAACGCCTGGGCATATGCCACAAACTTCGTTCCCGGAAAGTGAGCAACAAAAGAGTTTTTTCTGTGCTGGGACTTTTGGCTTGTAATGTTAACTTGTGATGTAACGAGCTCATGAATTGAAACTTGCGCTAAAAGTAAATATTCTGTTTGGTCCCTTGAAAAAAGAAAGTCGTTTTTCCTCTTATTTTTCTGCTTCTTTGTTTTGGAAACCACCTCTCTCTCTCTCTCTCACACACACACACACTATAATAGGCTTCATTTAGGCATCAATCAAGAAAAAAATCTGCTGTCATCGTTCCCATATTTCCAAAATACATGCTCCATTTTGAAAAGGCTAATTAGGAATGCACATGTTACTCTCAGTCATACCTTTGTGTCCTGTTGAATATGTGATGCTGTGTTCCTGGATGAGTAACCATAGCTAGCACAGTACATGGAATCACCTGTTTGAGAGGAGAAAAGGCTCACAGTACATTAAGAAAAAAGCAACATACAGCAAACGGAGAGGGAAAAAAAAAACTCATGATCAAAAAATATTATGAACAGAATTAGTAATGCTATCTTTGTGCGTTTAATCTTGCAAATTGATGGCAACACCAAAGTGAATCCAAGAATTCACATAACACGCTAACCAACCATTTCAGTGGGCACAGATCAGGATGGTTACGTTTAAACTCATTTAAGTATTGCAAGCACAAGTAACCGATAAAACCTAGCAGGGTTACAATCAGGGAAGTTTGACTTACAGGATGAGCTAGCCGATCAAAGACCCATGGAAAAATTGCAGTTTAACTTGAATGTTAAAATACTCACACTGTTAGATCTCATCCCAAAATGGTTTTTGGTTAAACTCCTTGAAGGACTTGTAAGCCAATTGATAATCTTGCCGAGGGCATAATAAAATCAGGAATTTTTAACCTACAGGATTAGCTAACTGATGAAATACATATGGAAACATTGCAATTTAATGCTTTAACTTACATGCTAAAATATGATCACTCCATGATCTTTAAAATCCCATGGGATTTTCGGAAAGAAAAAAAAAAGGGTGCTATCAATGGATTATTTCAGCTCAAAGAACGCACAAGACTCAACAAATAGTGAATTGCAGAGTTTATCTTTGTATTCCACTTAACTGGAACTCAAGTTGAATCGGATCATATAAATTATGCGGAGGTTTGTCAGCAACGTAGCTGAATCAAGTAGATTGTGTATGTCATACTCCATGACAAAACTGCAATAGAGCCTAACAGCTAAAATATAGCTGCTAGCTCCTGTGATTTTAGTGGAAGTCCTGCAAAAAAAAACTAAAATTAGAGAGACCGGAACAGAGAGACTAATTATGGCAGGAGTTTCAAGCATGAGATTTACCACAAAACAAAATCTAGAGTTGTGCTGGTGCGTAATACAGAGATGAATGATATCTATCAAGCAATTATCTATGCATGACACAACGAAAATTGATCTTGCTTTCTTCAATAAAAGCTACTTATCCTCGATTAGCACATTAGACCCTCACACCTCAACACAAATTCTTCACTCATCACAGTCTTCCCATATGAGAAGATGAATCACCATATACAGAAAACAAGAAGAAACCCTTTCCAAGTCATAATGCAAGATTGACATAAACCTATACAAGAAAAAAAAAAGCAGAGAGAGATGTTTCGTATTTATTACCAGCACATGTATTCTCCTTCATGAGCTTATAAATAAGAACATAGATTCCAATAGCATGAACAGTCTCAGCAGCAACAAAGAGGTTGTCATGATCATTAACAACCATTCTAAGAAAAACCAAAGTTGCCAACCCTGATACCTGTTGGGAAAACCAGGGACAACTAACCGGATCAATTCAGCGGAATACAATTCACAATTCACAAGTTCCAATCCTTTTCCCTCTTTGTGCAGTAAAAAACAGAATTAAACAATGATCAAATATAATGCAAATAATCACACAAATCAACACCAAGATTTTTACGTGGAAAACCCGATGCGGGAAAAACCACGGGACCGTAGTCCACCTAAAAACTTCCACTATCACAAATAATGGGTTCACAACTGTTCTTCCTCAGATTCAACTAAGGGCTACAACATATATATCATCAAGAACTACTTATTCTCGGATTACAACAAGATTAAAAGAGAATTATTTGAGAAAAACTCACAATACTGACAGCCCCGTTTTCTATCAAAACGACCAGCTTCCACACCATCAATCTTCGATCCAACCGTCCAGAATGAAGAGGAACATGTTTAGAAGCTGCTGTCAAAATCTCAGCCCGATCCAACGGTGAACGAGCTGGAATCGAAGGAAGAACACAAGTTGCTTTGCTGCCTCTTTTTCTCTTTTCTCTCGTTTTTCTCTGCTCTCTTTTCTCCTGTTTTTGCTACTGCCATCTACAATGGCAACTCATTTAATTTAAAGAGACAGCAAGACTGTCTCTTACTAATTAATGTGATGGTCCCCCCATCACATGGTGCGGGACCACACAACAATACCATCACTAAAAACGCCTTGATCTTTGCCGTTTGCCTTGACCTCTTCATTGCCAGGCAAGGCCGGGTTTAATAGCATTGCTTTGATATGATGTTCAATTGATGTATTATGTAGTAATATATGATTATTTTTTTATATCCCACGATTACTATATTGACGTTCAATTGATGGACTATCTCTTTGATTAATTGGTTTCATACTTCCATATGATGCTCGGGTCCTCAGTTCATTGTTGCAGTTTTAGCACAAAAAAGAAATTTTCATATGGCAATTGGATCTATGAAAGGCTACAATCGATAACCAATATCATTAATCAGTAAAAGTTCCATTTTCTATTTGACATTCTAACAAAAAATAACCAAATCTTGAAACATAGAAAATGATAGGAGGAAATGTCAACAAGTCCACGAAGCAGATCTTTTCACCAAGTGCGTCATTTGTTTGTCTTCCTCGAGTGAAATCATGCCAAGATGAGATGGATCTTCAAGCATCATTTTGGCAACCAAGTAGCCGGCAATGGACCACGTTTGGAATTTGCGAGCCTGCTTTCCAACGTATAAACCAAGCTTGCCATCATAGTATTCAGGCCAGTAATCCTTTGATAACCGGCTTTCAGCAAGTTCAATGGCACGCCTAGCAATTTGAGGACGGCCAGTCTTGATACAAGCTGCTGTTAGAAGCCATAAAAGGACTGCATTGAAACAATTACACAGGTAAATATCTCAAACACCCATGGAGATCATAGCCAAGAACTACAATCCATTCCAATCTTGGAAGCAATGTATCATGACTTAAGCTAGATTTCGAAAGCATAAAAAGCTAACCTGGCCAGGACCCTCCATTGTGGTAACTCCACCTAGTATTCTTCGGATCACAGCCGGTCACAATACGCCATTCATGACTTTCTAGGGCTGGATAACAGATTTTCAGTGGCATTTCTCCAACCAGTTCTTCCCATCGAGATTCAATTAGATCCATTATTGCTGAAGCTTGCTCAATAGTTGCCAGAGATGACAAAATTGCAACACAATTACCTAAACAGAACCAACGAAAGTCCATTCTCGCAGGACTAACATTTCCAATGAAGTAGCCACCACGAGTCGGCATGAAATCGAAAACCCAATCTGGAAGAGAATCAGGCATAACATTGAACTTGTTAAGTGCAGTATGAGAATACTCCTCTGTCTTATACCGATATATGTCGTTGAGTTGCTTCATGTCTAGCCAAAAATAATTGCGCATGTGATAGCTTAAAGCATGGAGCCGCGTAGCTACCCGCTCCACAAATTCCTTCCCTTCATCATCTTGCTTGAGTAGAATCAAAGCACACCTTAGTGCCATAAAGAAGAGTGCTTGAATCTCAATAGGATATCCATACACACCCTGAACAACAACATGAAAAACAGTACAATTAGTTTGTCTACTCCAGGATAAACAACAAGAGCAAATTGTGTTGTAAACCAACCATTCGACGATCGATCATACAGCATCCATCGGCACAGAGCAGAGTTGGGAATGTGTCAAAGCCTTCTGACAGACACAGATTCAGGATAAGGCGCATACCCCTTTGACATTCAGGCATTTCAGCCAAGGAAGAGTCTCCTGTGGACTTGGTATATGCACGAAGCAATATAATCCACCAAAATCCAGAATCAACAGGAGCTACTCTTCCTATCGCACTCTCGCCAAAGTCAGCCATTAAAGTCTCAATATTTCTATCAGGATGATGGAGCACTTTAAAACTTGCTGGCATCACTCCTGCTCCTAGCTTGAACTGGTCTACCATTTTCTCACGTGACTGGAGATGAAGGGTTTTCAAAAGAAAATTCCTGACTACCTCGTGCTCCCCATTCATCAGAAAAGCTAAAGCACTTGGTACAAAATCTCTAACAAATACCTGTCAAGTACAGGAAGACCAGCACAGCTACTATGGATTAAGAATAGTCGAACAAGGCTCAAAAGAAACAGAAACTGAAGGGGATCGAATTTACCTGATCATAGTTGAGTTCTTCGACAGAATGGTCCAATGCAGCGATAGTCCCGACAGGTTGGCTCCGGAAGTAAACCAATGTTCTTCTCAACGATTCCCACGCGTCGACTACCATGGGGTGTGATTCAAAACCACATGACCTTGGTGTATTAAAACCAGACCTTCTTCCTGCGGGAGACAAATTCTCAAGATGGTCTATTATGCGAAAGGAATTTTCACTAAATGATCTTTCATCGAAGGATCTCTTTCTCTCCACATTGACAGGTCTAGGCTTGTCAGACAATCTTAAGAATTCGGAATCAATTTCAAACATAGAGCCTGCTGCCTCAAAGTTTTTGACACTTCCATTTTGACACACATCCATGGCAGCAATCGGAGACATCCTTGAAATTCTCAAACCAGTCACTGAAATAACAATCTAGACTTGATAGTATAAAAACACCTGCGATTGATGATCAAAACAAAATTAAAGAAAATAGGCATTCATACCAGTTGAGAGGGAAACAATGAACGTTAACTTTGAAGATTAGCAAATGGAAAGCGACCCTAAATAGAGTAACATTAAGATAACACAAACATATATAAAGGATAGAAGTAGGCTTAGGAAGTGCCGAGGATGTGCACGAGGAAACCTACACTGCCTTCGTACGCATCAACTAATGAAAAGAACATGCTTTATTCATGTCTGGCACTTGAATTTGGTACAAGAGGTGAAAATGTTGGCTTGCGTGGAAATCTTGTAAGATCCGGTAATGACTTGGGAAGTTTCATCCATTAACTTGTCTTTTCAAACTCCATCCTTTTGCTTACCTTAACAAAGGCTAATAACTGGCATAATCACAACTGTGTTGAAGACTTAAAATACAAATTATAACAATTCTCATGGTAATGAACTTGCTAATCCTTTTCTTTGTTTCTCTAACATTATCTTTTGTCGTGGATTATAAATTTTTTTTATTAAACTCAATTAAATCTGTTATCTGAATTATAAGTTGAATGAGTTAATTCAAATAGTATCATTTCAAAATTATAAAAAAAAATGCTAAAACAATATAGTTTTGAAGATTTTTTTTAAATGTAAAATAAATTTTGATTAGATCAAGTGAGTTAAAATAAATCAAGTCTAAATTAATTTTTTTTAAAAAAAACAAAGTTGACTTGAAATAACAATTAGGTCAATAAATAACCTTGTTGATCTATAAAGTCAAGTCAAATTTAATAACATTAATTATAAGGGTTCCTTAGAGTATGATAACAATTGTTTTTTAAAATATTTTTCACTCAAAAAATATTAAAATAATATTATTTTTGAAATCCAAATAATTTGAAAATAAAAAAAAAATAAAAATAAATAAATTTTTATTAAAAATACTTTTCAAATGTAAAAATATACCGTCCTTAAGTAAGCTTGAATGATAAATGGCAAATTAATTATGGATAATTTTACGAGCCCAATGATAAAGCCCTTTTTATTTGGAACGATGTTATTCATTCTAAATTGGATAATGAAAATTTGTCGAGGATTATTTCTGAAAAATGGATGATCTGAAGTCTGAACATCCAGGGAGTATTCATCAATGGCTTTTATTTTTATTATTTTTAGAAAATATTATAGTTAAGGCCCAATATGGCCCAAATCACTCCAGTAAAGAAAGCCAATCTCCCTATCACTACACTGAAACCCCCCCTGTTTTGCGTTTTTTAATTTACAACGGTCGAATCCGCTCTCAAACAGTGAAAGCCCTAAAATCACAATTATTCCTTTTTAATTCAAAAAACCTTCCTTTTCTTCTCCTCATCCTCCTTCATCTTCTATAACGATTCGATTCAACAATGGGTACTTCAAATTGTACTCAATTAGTAACCTCAGATCGTGAAAAATGGGATAAAGTATTCGGTGGCCTAGTAAAATTACTAAAGAGCCAACAAGAACAGCTCGAAACCCTCTTAAAAGAGAGGCACTTTCTTGAAGATCGCATTAAAACACAACATGAAAGATGGGTTTCTGATATTCGTCTCTATGAAGATCATATTTCACAGGCAACTTTACTTTCTTGTCAAAAAGTTTAGTTCTTTTTGGATTTCTAAATTAGGGTTTTGAAAACTTGGGTTTTTTGTGATTTCTTGTGTAGATTAATGGGGATTTGGTGGAGAAAGATATGGCCTGTGTGCTTGAGGCTGCGAAAGGTGATTTGATGTTGGGATTGAAGCAGAGAGAGGCATCTCTTCACAAATCGAGATTAGGTCAGTGGCTTTTTCAAGTGTTTTATGCACTCTTTTCGTGATTTGTTTTGATTAATGTGAAAAGAAACGGAATTTGGAGAATTAGTATCAGGTTGCAAGTTCAAATTAGGACTGAATGATAAAGGATTGCTCCTTTCTTTTTCTCCCTTATGTGCACTGCATTATGTCATTTTAATGGTGGAGTCTGTGGTAGGAACAAAGGGGGAAATTAGGTGATAGTTTTTTTTTTTTCAAGTGTTTTTATGCCTTCTTTGTGTGATATGTAGAATATAAATGGGGAAAAAAAAAGAAAGCAATTTTGGAATTTAGAGTTTGTTGGATGATTTTTTTAATTTAAGATGAAGCAAGGGTTAGATTATTTAATTTTTCCCCTTGTTATATTAAGAAAATGAATGCTTTCTATGATTTTGGCGATGGCACAAACAAAATGGGTAATAGAATATGGTAAGACACTCTAGTACTTTGGATATCTTATTGGTGTAGGAGTGATTCTCCATTGAAAACTGTGGTTGAATTCAAGTTTTATGTCTAACTGCATATTAAAACACTTCACAGGTTTCATCCTTGCTGCCAACTTTCTTGTTTGATTCTCTTGACTCAGAATTATTAGTTTGTTATTTGGTGTTAACGCATGGTGAATTTCACCTAGATTATGTTGTTGGGAATGCACTTGTTCATGGATGGCTTTGTAACAACTCCTTTACGTATTTAATTATGCTACATTTGATTGGTGTTTGTAATTGCAGAGGAAACTGAAGATGAATTGGCAGATTTTCAAGCATGGTTTAGCTACCTCTCTCAAAACTTAAAAGTATGTTTTGTTTCATTTTTTGGTTCTTGGGGACTTTATTTAAATACTATCGTGGGATTTTAATTCTCTGTTTGATATTTATCAGGCAAATTCTGAAGAAACTGCCAATGGAAAGGGAGGCGGGCGTAGTGATATGAAGTCTGGTGGTGCTAAAAAGTTGGAAGCCAAAGTAGAAAGGCTAAAGCTTGAAAATGAGAAGCTTGTTTCTGAAAAGAATTCTGAAGTATCTGCACTCCTGAAAGAGAAAACTTTTGTGTGGAATCAATATAATATTCTAGAAAGCAATCTGACCAGTAAATTAAGGAGTAAGGAAGCTGAAGTTGAAAAGGCAAATGAGAAGATAGCAGAAGTTCTTGCCACCGCAGAATTGCTCCAATCCTCTAATGATGAGAAGGATGAAATTATTCACAGACTGAATACGAAGGTGGCCAAGATGGAAGCTGACGCAGAAAAATGGAAGGGAGAAATTTCCAAACTTTCCCAGGAGTTGGAATTTATTAGAAAGTCAAGAAGTGCTCAAGTTACATCGATAATGAAACCTTGCAGTGCACCAACTAGATCTTCAACTTTGGGAGTCAAAAGCTGTGGCAGAAATTTTAGCAATCTCGTTGACAGGAAAGTATCGGCACCTATACTGGCCACTGTTCCTTCAAAAGGTTCTGACAAGGTACTTAAGAATCAATAGTGCACATACAAAGTGAGAAAGGGTTCGGGTTTTTTTTTTCCCAGTATAAGATGATGACTAATTTGGCTTATGCATCATTGGATATCTAGGGACTATATAATCTTTTCATTTATGAAAGAACAAAAATAGACAGCAGATTTTAGAAGAACTATTGTGTTGGAAGACCATTAAATGCATCATTAGAGCTAAAAAATTATATGATTATCACATCGATAGCAACTTAAAAAGTGTCTGGGGAAAACTTACTTCTTTTTTGTTTGTTCATGTTATCTTGTAGTCATATATATAGATTGATAGTCAAAGTTGAATGTTGAATCTGCAATCTGCATGATTCTTTGTGATTTGTTGCAAATACAGGACATTTTTTGTTTGTGATCTGTTAAAATGAACGTTAAACATGCGTGTTATCACATCTACTTTGATCATGCAAAGCTTAATTGTGATTAATGCCTTTTTTGTTGTCAGGGTAGCAGAAGCTTGAAGAAAAAAAGGATTGACATTTTGGAAACTCCGAAACTGTTCTCTTCTACCTTTGAAGTTCCTAAAGTGAAGGTCCCATCTACTCCTGCCTAATGACCTTACCACACCATTCTTTAACCTCTCAGCTTAACAAAGTAGCAGCTTCTCTGTGTAGTTTCTTATTGAACTCTGATGTTTGGCTCTGTAAAATTTTCTTTCTATTTTTTGTCGATCTGATGTAAGTTAAGTTGTGTCATATCTTGAGGAAAGCCATGCTTTCCTTTGATCTTATTGTGCAGTTTAAGTTAGCTGTAGTCCTGCTTAGTCTGTAGTGCTGAATTTGGTTAGAATTTGTATTGCCCCTTCTTTGCAACAGATACTCTTGTATATAATTGTCGGGATGCCCCAAAACATTAGGAGCATAAAAAATCCAAATGGAAAAAAAGATAGCAAAAGCCTTCTTCTTCATCTTCTCGATACAAGATGTTATAAAATACATGGATGATGCAAAGAGCTAGCCACTAAACGGGCCTCCATACAATTGGAGGACCACATGGACTGAAAAGAAGACCTGTAATTTACCACCACCGCAAGCACCACCACCAACACCACCAATCCCCAAGGCAAGCTCCAGGTTCTATCATCCAAGCCATACGATGCTTGTTGTTAGGAAGTGTGTGTTAGGAAGTGTGAAGGTCGCATGTTTGATAACGTGGTTATAATTGTTTTTGATTCACTATGAAAATAGAAGCAGATACACTAATTAAGTCGAGCTAATTGACTTATCCCATCTCGAATTCTCATTTAGCACGTCGACTTTAACACTATTTATATTATTCTAATCCAACTACAGAAAAGAAATCTACACCAGCTTATTCAGTATCAAAGGACTGTCTTCAAGTGTTTGATCAAGCATAAAGTGTTTTTTACTTATAAATATGTTAAAATAATATATTTTTTTATTTTTTAAAAATTATTTTTGACATCAACACATCAAAATAATCAAAAAATATCAAAAAAAATATTAATTTGAAGCAAAGAAAAAAATAAAAAAAAATTAATTTTTTAAAATCATTTTTGAAATACAAAAACAAACATAGCTTTAAATATTCAAACAATATATAATATAGAAATAATTAATTCCTAATTTTTATTTCGTTCCACTCTAATATCACTTCATAGTGTTAGAGAATAATATAAATCATATCTTGAACCTTACCTAATAATTTAAACTATTGGGTTAAAATGGTTCTTTAACATAGTATTAAATCCTTGATGATCAAATGATCACGAGTTTGAATCTCACCACCCCTGTTTATTTGATAAAAATCAAGCACTAGGTAATGTGGGTCTATACAAGTTTCAAGCCCAAATAGCTTTCACTTGAAGGTGTGTGTTAAAAAATAATATAAATCATATCTTGAACCTTACCTAATAATTTAAGCTATTAAATTAAGATGATTTTTTAACACACAAAAATCCATAACATTATCCTGCGAAACTCAATGAGATTTTATAGTCACCATTAAAAACGATTTCTAGATTTTAAGACTATTGATAATACATATTATGTTATGTTATATTATATTATATTATAGATGATACATATTATTAAATTACTTCTTTTATTGAATATCTTGATTTTGTAAATAAATTAGTTCTGAAATTTGATTATGGCCTTTTAATCAAAAGATTAATCTGTTCACCTCCTTAAAAAAATTATTTTTTGAAAAAAAAATCTAATTAGTTCATGCTGGTGAAGAAATTTATCATGCAACAACTAATTTCAAAAATATAAAATCCCTGTAAAACAATTCAAAAATCAATAAGGTAAATAAGATAAAAATTAGTCAAGTAAAAGTTAAAGATAGAAAGATAATAAATAAGGAATTGCAATTAAGAAAGAGAAATCAAAAGATTTATTAACTATAATTAATTTTACACGTGTGTAAGTGGATCTCTTTCCTTTCTTTATATATAATCGTGAAAACAAATAGTTAAATTAATTATTTTAAACAAATATAGTTAAATTAATTTTAAAATATTAAAAGTAAATTAATAAAATGAAATAAAATATTGTTATTCAATCAATAAATTAAGTTTTCATAAATATAGAGTAAAAAGATTTAAGGGTTATCAGTAAAATATTTTCCATGTAGAAATTTGAATATTTAAAGGTGCAAGGGAAACGGTGTCGTTGCGTCTAGATCGGTACTGCTTATGCTACTAGCTCCATACGACATCGCCTAGATATTACCCCTGAAACGAAGTGCTTTTTCCTCACCAATCATCACAACGTCTATAGAAGCTCCATCAATCGTTCTCTGGGTTTTCTCTAAAAGATGCCTCCAGAGGATGCGAAACTCGCGAAGAAAGAAGAGGTAGTAAAAAAAGCACCAGCAGGAGAAGAAGAAGATGAGAAAAAGAGCTTGAGTGCCATGCTCCAAGCCCGGAAAAAGAACCCAACAAATGCTGGTACTTTAACCACAAAATCTGGGTCCAAAGCTACCAAAGTCAAGAAAGAAGAGCCTCAAGATGATGATTTTGATGAACCCATTAAAGGTAAGGGCAAGGGCTCTTCGGGTTCTAGCTCTAAACCAGCAGCTAAAGTCAAGAAAGAAGAACCTAATAGTGATGATGATGATGATGATGATAAACCCATCTTCAAAAAGATCCCTGCTTCCAAAACTGACAAGGTATTTTGGTTTTGGCCTTTTTTCTTTTATCAAGTGTGTTATTTTTCTAAAGGTTGCAGTTTTGGTCTTGCACTTTATAAAGGTTTAGTTTTTATTAGTCCCTGTGGCTTGTTGACAGAGAGAGAGAGTGTGTGAGGGAGTTAAATTTCTGGTTTGAAATAGTGGGATTATTTTACTTTCCTTCTTTTAATTAGATGGAAGAATGGATTTTTTAATTGATGGGCGTGGTTTTGTTTTATTTTGCGATTGGTTTGAGATAAAGGAGCTGAACAAGAAGAAAGTTAAAAAAGAGGAAGATAATAAGAAGACAAAGGTGTATGTGGCAGCTGTGCAGATTGTGAAGAAGAGGGAGAGAAAAGTTTATGATTTTCCTGGACAGAAGAGAGATCCTCCTGAGGAGGTAATGTAGTTTGTTTCATTTGCTTTAAGTTGTTTTCCTTTTATTTTCCTGATTTTTAAGGGGCTTGTTGGATTCTATGGTTGCAGAGAGACCCATTGAGGATATTTTATGAGACACTGTATGAGCAGATTCCCGAAAGTGAAATGGCACAATTCTGGTGAGTCGTTTTGTCTTTAGGGTTCAGTCTCTTTGTTATCATACCATTATCTTGGTAATTGGAAAATAAGTTTGCTGATAGTTACTAAAGGACTTGCTTGATCTTCTATGATGCGCTCCTTAACCATTCTTTGTACATTCACCATGATCTTGCAAACTCTTAATCTAGGATTATTCGAATGTATCATGCTGGCTTAACAAGCCATGGAATTGTTGAGCTTTGATAATAAAGAGAGTGATAAAACCAGCACCAAAACCAAATTTAATCAGGAGTTTTAGAACATATGGGATAAGGATGGCCCTGGATAGATTATATTCTTGATGGTAAACATAAAGGCATGCCTCCTGGTGAGCAGGTACTGCAATGTTCGCAAATATTGACGTTTTATGCAGGAATTAGAAAGTGCAAAGGTTGTCGATGAGAATCTGCTAAAAAAGACTTGCCATGGTGTAGAAGTATTTAAAACATCAGTGCATAAAATCAGCTATTTTGATGCAAAATGGAAATCATAAATGCCCACTTAGAAACATAAACATACTTTGCAAGTGTGTACATATGTAGTTACCTTACGTTTGGCCTATTTTTCCCCTCTTTCTAATGTGGCCAACAAGGATTAGTGCATCTAATTCCCTATTCAGTCCCTGATTTGATGTTCAGTTCTTATGATGTGTAGGCCATATAAGAAATTGTGGACTAGTTACAGTGCCCTCAATGTAACCATATGATGAATGGTGTAGACTCTGTTGCTGTTTTACACCAACACAATCAATTCTTTGATACTTGAGTTAAAATAACATCAGTGTTTATTTGCATAAATTCACTGGTAATTTCTAGGACATGGCATTTTTATGATCCATGTATATTTTATAAAGGTTATGCTGCAATTTTCATGATAGGCATTTATGGTTGAATAGCCATTTTTTATTGAACTCCCTCAAATTTGACACGCAAAATATGGAATTTGTCAATGAGCAATCACAACTCCTTTTTTCTCAAAAATAGTCATAGGTTCAGCAAGAGGAAACCCAGCTGTTCATGGTAATCTCATAATGGTCATGGGAGAAATGCATTTATCATGTATGGAATGTAGAACTGAAGAACTCAACATCAATATCAGTTTTCTGAAAAGAATTTGAATTTGCTCTTGGTTCACCAGGTTGTAGTCCACCTTGGTTTTATCTCTGCTTCATCTTTTGTCACACCACTGAAAGTTTGGGTGCGATTGTTTGTGTAGTTTAGAGGATGATCAATTGAATTCTCTGGTTAATCATGACCCTTTTCCTTCTGTAATCTATTGCAGCAATGATTCCATCTTGAAAACATGCATTAGTTTCAACTTTCAATCAAGTGGAAAGGGATAATATTAGTTTTTGAGTGATCCTACGAGTCTGTGTGTCGTGCATATCGACTGACCCTTGTAGGATTTGGAAGTTGACTGTCTCTAAAGATTGCACTTCTTGTTTAGAATTTAGGCCAAACAAGAACAAGTATACATATCATGTCATATAGCATGACTTGATCTTTTTGAATTTAGTTAATTTCAGCAAACTAATCTGTGTGGCTATTGGGACTTTGGGAGTGCAATGATCATATTCATTTCTTCGGAACTGTTGTCTGCTTTGTGATAAATTGTTGAATTGTCAGCCTTGTGATCATGATTGTACTAGTCTTTTTGAGTATCGTCATGCATTTTTTAAACAAAGCTGCATCTGAATGTATATGCAGGTTGATGGAATCTGGTTTGCTACCTTTGGAGATGGCCAAGAAAGTTCATGAGAAGAAACAGAAAAAGAACAAGTTCACTTCGCCAGTGAAAACAATTACTGTCACAAAGAAGACTCAGTCCACAACTGTTACAAAAAAGACACCATCTTCTACAGTATCTTCAACGAAAACAAAGACAACAGACTCCAAAGTTGTATCTTCAACAAAAACGAAGGCGACAGACTCCAAAGTTGCATCAAAACAGCCTAAGAAGCGCAAGGCTGGAGATGAAAGCTCCGAAGATGATTCTGATGAGGACTTCTTAATTACTAGGAAAAACGCAAAGAAACAGAAAACATCTTAGACCAACCAACATTTTCTCATTTTAACTCTCTCAGGGACCGTTTATTGTTTTGACTAGTTTGTGGTTGCCAGAGCTGGATTTTCAGTGATTATTTATGTCCCCATGATTTTATTAAACATTGGATAGCAATCCAGGATTTTAAGAGAAGGTACCATGGGGTCATTTTCAGTTCAAGTTGGAGGATATTTTTTCCTTCTTTCTATATGGGGATTTTGCATAGAGAACCGTGGCTTTAAATAACACCAGTATTACATATATTGTCATTACTCTCACGGTCGTGATCACATTTATTAAACCTAGCATGCCGGGTTGACTTTGGATCTCCATGACCTTGGTTCTGTGTTAAAAAATTTGACTGGCTGAAACCTTATCAAAATCATTTTATTGTCTCTTTTTATATAAAATAATGTTTTGTTTTTTAACTATAAAATAAAACAACGTTATTTTAACTTGTCAAATTAGTCCGAGTTAATATATTTAACCCTAACCCTTAACTCGATTAATATATTTAACCCTTAACTCGATTTTAACCTGGATTATGGGTTATTTTAGATTTAGTTTTTATGGATATATTTAAAATCTTCAAATTATAATGCAATGAATATCACAAATCCGATTTTTAAACGAAGAGAATAGTTCGTTGAAATTAGACATCCAATCCGATTCTGATTATCTTATTAAAAAAACTACAATGTAATTTTAGTATTGTGGTCTGATTTGTATTGCTGGAATTAGAATTTGGAATGGAATGGAAGTGAAACACAGCCACCCAATCCATTCCAAATTCTAATTTCAATCATGCAAATCAGACCATACCTCTGATAACTTTCTAATGCGGGTATTAATTCGGTATCGACTGTTCATAAAAAGAAAAGAAAAGAAAACTGTGCCAATCAGGCAATAAATTGTTTGAGCCCTAAAAACTAGTTGCTTCTAGTCACTTTGCTTATTTTCTCTGTGCCAAAATCATTCGGCAAAGGGTTGATTGGCAACAATGAAGCACAACAACAATGTCATATGGCCTAGTTTATTCAACGATGACGAAAAAGAAGTTGCCAATACCTTACTGCAACTCCAAAAACTTATGCCCAATTTAGAGTTACGTAGCAGTAGTAAACGAGGGAGAAGTTACAGACATGTTCCTGTGCATCATACTGGTGAAAGGCCCATAAAAGTAGAGATCGATGGACAAGAAAGTTCTAGCATGGTGGATGAAGATCGTCTCCAAGAGCCACCTCCAAGTTTGGAGCAGAAAGATAGACTGGTGAAAATCGAAGCTGACCCTTCAAGTCCCGAGGCAGCAACTGTTTGTGTTGAAATTTAAGCTGTTAGGATGAAGACTGGAGATATGATTTGTATCTTACTCTGACACAAAGTTTTTTAAGGTTGCAGTTGTATTAATTCATACTGTCTTATATTATTAATTATTTTTAACTATAAAAAAAAATTTAAATTTTAAATTTATAACTATTTAATAATTAAAAATGTTAAATAATTATCTTAATCTAGAATCTTTGAAGATATGCTTAATTATAAATTGTGAGAGAGACTATCAAAAAGTATAATTAATTTATTAATTGAGTTATTTGTCTTAATTATATTCTTGAAAGTATTTAGTTTTATATATATATATATATATATATATATCACAGTTTTACAAAGATTTTATTGAAAAATTCTCTTAAAATTTTAGTTTTTATAAAGTTATAGTTTATTTTTTTAATTTACCTTTTCAATTTGCAACCGCATAATTTATCACAATACCTCACCTTATTCAGTGTTGTGATAATTTTTAGTTTTTAAAATATTTTTTACTTGAAAATATATTAAAATATTTTTTAAATTTTATTTTTAATATTAACATATTAAAATAATATAAAATATAATTATTTTAAATATTTTTTTATTAAAAAACACATTACAACTTTAAAAAAAAAAAAAAAAAAACATTCCGCGTTATTCTACAAAGTATAACGCCTTATGTGGGAGGAGGGGACGTGGAGGAAAAGAAAGGGGCTGGAGAGAGAATGGAAAGAGGAAGTTCATTTCCTTCCTTTGTAGCGCTATGGAAAACGGGAACCAGAGAGCGGAGACAAAATCTCCCCAAATGGGCCCACCAAAACCATCCTCCTGAAAGCGTAGGAAAGGGGAGGGAATTTTACAAGGAAAAAGACATTATTATCCTTAGTTTTTCAAAGCATTTAAAATGAGGCGTGCTTCTAGTGTCCACTTTCCAGAGGCAATAATTCTTTCTCACCCTTTTAAGCAAATAAGCATTATTTTCTCCGAATCTCCCCCATATTATCTCTCATCCGAACAAACCATAGTTATCGAACCGGTTTAAGATATTACTCGGCTCTATGTTAGTTGACTAAACGATATTGGTTTAATATTTTCAAAACAAAACAGCATATTTTTAAGAAAAATAAATTTGATTTGATAAAGTTTAATGCGGATTTGACTGAGCCAGTTAGATCCGCTTAGATTACCAACAAGCCAAGTTCTAAGAAAAACCTAGCTTAAATCGGAGTAGTTGTATAAAAAAAACAAAAAGAAAAGGAGAAAATCACAATTTTCACCTCAAACATTTTATATCTTCACTGTTTTTCTTCTCTCACACTCTATCCTCGCAAATACAGTGCAGTAGATAAATCCGAAAGTAATGATTGATGTATTTCCCGGTCCAGATTTCACTCAAATGGCCAGAAAGAAAGAACAAAAACAAGGAGTAATTTTGGGAAAGGGACACGCTCCTACAAAAAGCTGAAAGAAGTTTTGGAAGAAGATTGAGTGCTGTGATTCCACCGAGAAGGAAGCAGGAGTTCAGGTAACTATATATAGATGGTTATTGATACTGTCTCACACCGAGCCCTCTTTTATTCTTCTCCCATATGTTGGTTTTTTTTTTTAAATCACCATATTAATATTATTGAAAATTATGTAAAAAACTTATTATTTTAATTTTTAAGATCAAAATTACCGCGATGTTAAACCGGGACGTTATATCAAAATACTATAATTATCCTTTTATCTAACTGACGTGAAAAGTGAAAACAAAAACCACCGAGTGTTTTCTATGATAAATTTATGCGATGCTGCTTTACTTTTCGACCTCCCTTCGCCTGAAAACGACCGTTCAAACTTTCTCAGATTGGATAGTTTCGTAGCAACTGGCAATCGAAAAGGCGACAGAGATTTTGCGTGGAAATGGCGATTCGTGGCACGTATCAGTGCATTTGCCTCTTGGTTTTCGATACAGGATTTTCTTTTAAAAAAAAAACTTTAAAGTAAAAAAGTAATGCCCACATCAATCAATCACAGGGTCTGCTGAGCTCGAGCATAGCTTAGTGGCCGTTAAAAGGCTATCTCGAGTTCAAATCCCCTCTTCCCACATCAAATTGTTCGAAACACAACCTATCCCCTGATTCTTAGCTGAATTCCTAGACACAGATTAATTCTTGTCCATAGAGTTCCTCGGACGTTACTTAACTTCCCCTTCATTTAATACTTTTATTTTTCTATTTTATGCAGTGTAACGTCGCTGCTTTAACGAGAATTTGACGCTTTCCCTTCAAATATTATGAGTAAATTTGTTTCTTTTCAGGTGAAGGAAACCATCAGGTGTTTCTCATTAAAACAACAACCACCACATAATTATTAAGATAATGATTGATTGATATTATAGTAGTAATTGTTTTTAAAATATATTTTTAAAATATATTAAAATTATATATTTTTTATTTAAAAAAAATTATTTTAACATTAACACATTAAAACGATCCAAAATCATTAAAAAAATAATTCAAAGCCTTTAAAAATATTTTTGAAACGAAAAAATACTCTTCAGTTTTTTATAGTGCTTTTAGAAAATGACAAGGGAATTGTGACTTTCAAATTAGATTTTAATTTGTTATGTAAATTGATTTGAAAAATATGTAATTTAAAATTGAATCTATATCAAATTTAGAATAAATCAAAAAAATAGTAAACTGATTAAATTTTTAGTAACTTTATAAAAATGGTATTAATATTTTTTTAAAAAAAAACTTTATTTTCATAAATGACCAGCTCCAATTCACTTGATGAATCAATAACCAAGATTTTCTAAATCAATCATTAAACAAGTCTCAATTATGCCTATAAGTTTTAAATGAAAAGGGACACACGCATTGTTAGCTCAAGGAATGAATGTCAAATTCATGCTAAGCACATGCTTTTAATGTATATGTCGAGGTGTATCAATGTTTGCACTTAGCTTTCACTGCCCAGCCTAAAATTCCACATATATGCACTTGAGGGCCTAGCTGCTGTGGTCAACCGTGTGACTTGTTCCGCCCCCGTCCCGGGTTCGACCCTCTATGTGCACGCCTGTCACCCCCGCGGTGCTTAACCTGCCCCTGGGCTTGCAGGATGTCCAGTGGGCCGTGGGGAATAGTCGTGGTGCGCGCAAGCTGGCCCGGACACCCCACGTGAATCCAAAAAAAAAAAAAAAAAAAAAATTCCACATATATTGTCTACCTTAATTCTGTACTTGTAATCTCAATTTAATATTAGGTTTATTAAAAAATAAAATTTATAATTTATTTTAATTTAATTTATTTACGAAGTTATTCTAATCTTAAAATTAGATTTGTGGCTTTTACATATTAACTGAATTGACTAGGAGTTGTTTGGATTTTTTTTGTAATTTTTTTTTTATTTTTATCTTTTAATATTGAATTAAACAAAAATAAAACTTTATAATCTATTTTAATTTATATTGAACAAAGTTATCTAACTATTAACTAAAACCCACAATTGCCGATTAACTTATCATTTTATATTTGGATTATTTCATTAAATTTTAATTGTTTATAGAAATTGTTGACAAAAAAATTCTTATTATTATTTCAATGAATAATAAAATTTTTAATAGAAACATCTAATAATTTTAAAATTTATAAATCTCAAGTTAATAACTTCTATTTTACACAAAGTCAAACAGTCAAATGTCAAGTCGAAGTCCTCTTATTTTCGGAAGTACATAGGAAAAATAATTTACTTGCACGAATTTTTTTACCTTCCGAATTACTTGATGAATTTTAACCCTTGGAAGCTCACTAGAAGTGGCTCAGTGACAGCAACTAATCCTCAATTCTTACAGCCCCTTCTATCCACGATACAAGGAAGCTAGATGGTTTCCAGTTCCACTTTCAAGTCTCCTCCTTCTACAATACTGTCCCACTCATCTGTTAATAATAAATAGAAAAAAAAATAAAAATCAATATTCTTCATCATCAAAACCCTAGAACAGAAATTCATGCTCCCTTGTCACGACACGTGGCACGTTGCCATCCTTTTTCCTGTTTCATAAACAAGCGAAACCCTGTCTCCAAGTAACACAATCTCTCTCCCCCATCTCTCTCTCTCCCCCCCACACCTCCCTCGTATCTTCTCCTCTTAAAAAAATCCAATGTTTCTTTCTTGATTTCTCTCTCTCGGCGAAAGAGAGAGGCCCCCATTATTATTTTTTTCTCTATTGGAGAAAAAAGAAAGTAAAAAAGAGAGAGAAAGGGAGTTGAATTGATAGAAAGAAAGCAGAGAAACAATGGCATTCAAGCACGATTACTGTAGTCTTTACGAAGATTTCGGAGATGATGAAATTGAGGTTGCTGAAATCTTGTTAGATTTCCCTCGTTTAATTGCTGTCTCTAAGTATGGTTCTCTGCTTCCATTCTCATGGGGTGGTACAAGGAGGAGATCTGCGGAGGCCAATTTGGGTCCAAGATGCGCCGTTCACTCACCACCAACATCAGCGTCGCCTTCCCAAACACCGATATTATCCGTTCCTGTGGGCCCTGCTATTACTACTCCTCCTCCTCCTGCTGTTGCTACTGAACCAGAAGGACCCATCACCGTCAAAGCTGAACCGGCGACTAGCCCTGCAACGCCGCTTTCTTTCTCTCCAAGTGAATCCGATGAGAGGCCTAAGCGCTTGAAGAGGAAAGTCTACACTAAAAAGGTATGTTCTTTGAAATTCTGCTTCTCTGATTGTCCTTTTCAATCCCCTGTTTGGATATGATACGTGGCACTTTCTTGGTGATTTTTTTTTGTTAATGGGTTTTGATTGCTGGGATTTATCTGCAATTTTAGCTCTTTAACGGGTTTTAGATTCCTTTTGTTCTTCAGATTTGACCATGTTTTCTCTTTTACCAAAATAAAGATTCTCTGTTTGCTGATTCTCTTTTATTTTCTTGAATATATGCAGAGAAGAGAGGATTTGCTGAAGATTACAAACCAAATTATTGATAGCAATGAATTGTTAAGAGGGGTGAGTTTTCTTTATTTTCTTACTATTTCAAGATTCTGGGAACAAATCTTGTCCTTTTCTTGGATTTTTGCCATACATGGCATGCTTGCTACGTTATCTCCTGTTTTTAATTATGTTTTTGCTGTTCCTTTCTTTAAGCAAGCAAAACTACAGATGGTGTGGGTACTAATATATCCTTCATGATTCTGTGGAATTGTTTGAAACAGGAGATTCAAAAGGTGACTCGATATTATGAGCATTTGAAAGCTAGAAATTCTTTGTTGAAAGCAAGGAAACAAGAGGTAATCTATCTTTTTCCTCCTGATGAATCAATGCTCCTTTTTTAGTCTTTTTCATTGCTTTTATTTGATGCTGTTGGGTTTCTAAATCTTTTCTACTTTAATTATATTATTAACTTATGTTTTATGTTAAAAAAATTACAGCTAAACATGGGTGTTATTAAAAGAGAAGATCAGTTGAATCTTCCACGCATGAATTCAGTCCAATCGACTGTCAAATGTCCTCCTGTTATTGATGATCAAAACCATGTTCCTCGAGCCATGCCTCGCATCAGAGTTCATCATCATCATCAGCAGCAGCAGCAGCAGCCGCCGCCGCCGCCGCCGCCGCCGCCGCCCTATATGGTGGATAGGAATGCCAACAATCAAGAAATGGGTTGTAATTATCCAAACCCGTATGGCCAAAGAGTGTCCTTGTTCCAATCTACCAGTGCCAGTGATGGCACGGGCCCCCGTGGCATCCCTGATCTGAATCTAACTGTTGGGGAGCCTGTTTGGATGGACTCTAAACAACTGTTTGTTAATGACAGGAGTGCAGCGGTTAAAAGGGCCATCGCTGCTCAAGCAAGACAAAGAAGGAAGCTCATTTGCAAGGATAAGAGCTTTAATTCCTCTAGTAAATCACGATTCTCATTTAGATGATCTTGGTTTCTTCCTTGATCTCATTTCCCCCTTTAATCCATATAGTAATTAATATGAGATATGTTAGTGATTAGTGCGGTATCTAGCTGTAAATTAGAAAATCTCCCAAGGAGATGATTTTTCCCGAATTATTTGCTTAGGTTTGTAAGAATTGAAAGGCTCAAGGGTCCCCAGGCCCGCTCGTCTCCGCTCTCATTTATGGTCAATATTGCTAATAGTAAGGTAGTTTTTATTTTTTATTTTTGAAGTATTGTTTTGTTTATTTAGTCTCTTTAATTGCTTATTATGATTTGGGTAAATTATAAAATGGTGTGATTTAGTTTATTAATTTTAATTAGATGGCTCGGATTGACAAGCAACATGGATTCAAAATTACATGAAGAAAATAAGAATTGGAGGTAAAAAAAGAAAAAGAGTTCGAAACGGATATGTGATGTAATTTTAACACAAGTGAATGAGCTATATTTGTAATTTTACAATTTTTATATAGGGAAAAGATTAAAATTATTATTTTTATATTTAGATAATGTAATAAATTTATTTGTTATTATAGATTTAATATATTTTTTTGAGTTAGCAGTATAACTTTTTTATTATGATTTTTAATTTAAATAAAATAAAAATAACATTCTAAAATTATCTAAGATGATTATTATAAATTATAGTTTCGATTTTCTATGAAAAATAGTTGTAATCTTAGTGTTTTATTTTTTTGAAAAATTTGACTATATTTGCAATAAATAAAACATGTTTTTAATTTTTTTATTGAAAAAATAAAAATAAAATAGAATAATAGTCTTATATTAGTGAACAACTCGAACCATGATTCAAACAATTATATTACTTTGAGTGAAATCTTGTCCATGATCCTCTGAGATAGGACACGGAATGTTTCAAAATTTATAAAGAAAATAGGCTAAAATACAATTATTGCAGGAATTGTTTTTTTCTTATACCTATGCTTCTTGATTAATTACTATAGTAGTAGGTCGGGCTGAATGATATAGTTTAGTCAGTGTTAACACAAAGACTTTGATCTAAAATGTGAAATTTCATTAGAGAGATAATAATCTTCTCCTGTGTAGATCCAATCTTGATCTTTCACAATATAGTAAAATGGTTAACAAGTCTCAATCAACTTAAGTTTTGGCACCGAAACTCTTAGTCCTAGGGTTTTGAACAATATTATTATACTTGATTTGATTTATTAATTCAATTTAACAACTTGTTGATTTAAAATCTAATTTATATCAAGTTTTAAATTAAATTATATGAAAATTGATTTATTTAAATTTGATCGGTTAGACAGTTAATCCATTCAATTTTATTTTTTATTTTTTAAAGCTACATTATTTTAACTTAAGAAAATATTAAAAGATATTATTTTAAATTAATTCAAATTAATTTACTAAATCTTGGGTCGAATCATGAGTTGATTTTATGCCTTGAACTCCGTCAAATAATATTATACCCTCTCACTCTCTTACTCGTTCCTTATCCCCATCTGTGAAGTGATTTCATAGCTGTATTTGTGAATTTATTATTGCAAGTGCGATAAATTAAAGAGAAGAAATGATGAGGATTGTATTGGATTATGGAAAGCACGCATTTATTTTAACGGTTTTTTTTTTAGATTTAAGCATATTGATAAAATAATACAATGTAAAAAATATTTTAAAAAATAATATAAATTAAAAAGATGCAGATGATATATATAATTTACAAGTCTTGAGGGTGGTTTGTGATCTCTTTTAAATTAAAAATTTATTGTATATAAGATTTAATAAAAAAAAAAGAAGAGAAGAGAAAAACTCTCAAAATGTATCAAAACTCTAATAACAACATAAACGATATCATTAAAAAAATATTGATAAAATAAATTTAATAATATTAAAAAAAATCATCTACAATAATCGGGATAACCCACACAAAAAGTTTAAAGGTAAGTGAGATATCTTTAGAAGATTTATTTAGCCCACTATATTCATCATCTGTGAACTTTTTTTTTGTATTGAATTTGACTTGTCAAGACTGAATGATTTTTATAGCCATACTAGTAATATCATCATCCAAGCTTTAATGTCACTACACGAACATTTTCTCCTCTCTTTTTTTTTTCTTTCAAAAAGTAAAATATATATATACATAATATCTGCATCGGTAGTATCACATCCATTCTCATATGCAATTAATTCACAACAAAATGAACAATCCCCTGCCCCGAGCACTTACGGAAATAATTCCTGAGCGCTATTGAGAAATATCAACAGAAAGAAATACAATACAATTGGGACCCCTTTGTGGAGAGGTACCAACAAACATGAAATTTCTTATTCGAGTGCCGAGTAGGAAAAACTAACGAGATCACCTTGCGGAACTGAGAATTTCAAAACAACAAAGAATATAGTGACAGCCAGCAAGGGCGGCAGACTCGTCAAACCCCATTCCAGCGTTAAGGAAATAGCCACAATTCATATGCTTCTCAGTCATCATAGTTCTCCTCACCTTCCTCCTCGTATTCACCATCTTCCTCAACTGTTGCATCCTGGTACTGCTGGTACTCTGCCACTAGATCGTTCATGTTGCTCTCTGCTTCAGTGAACTCCATCTCATCCATCCCTTCCCCGGTATACCAGTGCAAAAAGGCCTTGCGACGGAACATGGCTGTGAACTGCTCACTCACCCTCCTGAACATCTCCTGGATTGACGTGGAGTTCCCCACAAAAGTTGATGACATCTTCAGACCCTTTGGTGGAATATCACACACGCTAGACTTCACATTGTTTGGAATCCACTCCACAAAATACGATGAATTTTTGTTCTGCACATTAATCATCTGTTCATCCACCTCTTTGGTGCTCATCTTGCCCCTGAACATGGCTGAAGCTGTCAAGTAGCGGCCATGGCGGGGGTCAGCAGCACACATCATGTTCTTGGAATCCCACATCTGCTGGGTCAGCTCTGGGACGGTGAGGGAGATATACCCCTGGGAACCGCGAGATGTGAGAGGTGCAAACCCTACCATGAAGAAGTGAAGACGTGGAAATGGGATCAGGTTTACAGCTAGCTTGCGAAGGTCAGAGTTGAGCTGGCCCGGGAACCTCAGACAGCATGTTACACCACTCATTGTTTCAGAGATCAAATGGTTAAGGTCACCAACTGCAAAATTGGGTAGAAAGAAGCTATGGTTTAGCATCAATGAAATAGAACTGTATTCTATCTAACGATAGTTACTCCAAAGGACAATTAGTAACTCACAGCTTGGAGTGCTAAGCTTTAGAGTCCGGAAGCAGATGTCATAAAGTGCTTCATTGTCAAGAACCATGCATTCGTCAGCATTCTCTACCAACTGATGCACTGAGAGGGTGGCATTATATGGCTCCACAACTGTGTCTGAGACCTTCGGTGAAGGGAAAACAGAGAATGTAAGCATCATCCTGTCAGGATATTCCTCTCGGATCTTTGAAATCAGAAGTGTTCCCATGCCAGAACCTGTACCACCTCCAAGCGAGTGGCATACCTGAAAGCCTGGTCAAGAAAAATTGAGACAAATGAGTTCCATCTTCCAACACAGAATAAACAAGAAAAATAAATAGCCAGCTTTCACCAAAACCAAACTGTAAAATATCAGCTTTCTTGGGAGAGTCAGGTTGGAGGATTGATAATTATTTCTTCCTTAAATCCCTCGTGACAAAGAAGTTGTTGATGGATGCTAGCACATACCCAAACAATAGCAATTTCAAAACAGTCAAAATGCCAAGCAGTCATACACTCCCAGCAAAATGCAAGATCCAGACACGAACTCATGCAAGAACCAAAGGTTAACTACGGCTTTATACAGATAGCCTCCTCTGACCTGTCTCAAAGATCTCGTGATTTCAAGTCATGATTTACTCGTTGGGCTAATCACCAATAGCAATTTTACATGTCCACCTTTTCGTCGTTCTAATGACAATCAGACATCCATACGTGTATATATAATTTGAATCAACATTTAACATCAAAGAAGACAAATGTGGCACTAATTGTCGTTGCCGCTGTTAAAAATTCCTTTCCCATGTGTAATTCAGATCCAGATCCAGATCATAAACTACAGGCATGATTCCAGCCATTTTGACATGATTAACGGTGCTCTTCATCATGAATCATGGGAAAGGACTTTTAAATGAATGATTTGATTGTTTTTCTTTTTGTCTCTTAAAGCTCACTTACATGATTATTACTTTTTTGGGTGCGGTGCTCTAACTCCAAGATCTACTTTTTAGTGTCAGCATTATAAATGTAAAAAGACAAGTCGCTGCACTGTCCTGCTGGTCCATGATACCATAAAAATCAGACACCATCGTATCTTTTTCTCCAATTACATAGAAGAACAAGATTCTTATCCTTCAGTATCCACACCAGACAAGAATGGGGTCTATTGATACAACTCATCAGCCTTATCAGCAACCCATAATATAAAAACAACCAAAACAAAGGAATAGTTAATTAAGGATGGCAACAGCCCTAATGAGTAATGACCCACCAGCATATAAAAAATATATAGGTGAGAATGAGATAATCAACAATGAGAAAGCTACAGCACGAAATTGAAAATTGAGATAATTAACAAAATTATTTGTTCATAGTTTCTACAAATTGAAAAAAAAAAAACATTACATTCCGATTTCAAGGCTTGATTACGAGATTCGCAAAGTGAAATTAATTAAATAATGAAAAATCTAAAATTAAAGTAATACCAAAACATCAATGCTGCCAAACATGGCTAGCAGAACCACCATAATTCAACAACTACAATAAATTAAAAAAAAAAAACCCTGTTGGAGATATTTCCGAATTCTGCCAGTTATAAATTATAATAGAGAAGAATCCGGCACATTAAAGACCACAAAATCATTAAAATAAATCTTTAAAAAATCAACGAAAAAAAACTAATAATCGATCGATTTGTTAATCACATTCAGAAAACTAATATAAAAAAAAAACAAATGAAGAAAGATTTTTTTAAAAAAAAAAGTTGTTAAAATACCTTGCAAGCAATCACAATTCTCGGCCTCTTTTCTGACAACATCAAGAACAGCATCAATCAACTCAGCTCCTTCAGTGTAATGACCTTTAGCCCAATTATTACCAGCACCGGACTGTCCATGCACAAAATTATCAGGCCTAAAGATCTGTCCATACGGGCCGGATCTAATACTCTCCATGGTACCCGGTTCAAGATCCATGAGGACCGCCCTCGGCACGTATTTTCCACCGGAAGCTTCGTTGTAATACACATTGATTCTTTCCAGTTGAAGATCAGACGACGCGGCGTCGCCTGAGTACTTCCCGGTAGTATCAATTCCATGTTCGCCGCAAATAACTTCCCAGAATTTGGAACCGATTTGGTTTCCGCATTGGCCCCCTTGAATGTGAAGGATCTCTCTCATCTTGTTTCGTTAATTTGTACAGAGAAACGGGTGACGAAGGAGAGAGGGAGGAGTTAATATATGGAGGGAGAGGGAGAGGTGGGGGTTAAAATGATACAAATAGGAGAGCGGGCAGGATATTTTCCAGGTGTTGTTCACGTGAGGGAACAGAGGGACAGGCGGATACTAACTAATTACCAACCACCTCTAGGGAGGGTGGGCACGTTAAGAAGGTGGGGCCCCGTCACTTGTGCTGTTTGGGATCAGCGATCTGGATTTTTTTTTAAAAAAAAAAAACTTACAAGCATGTCGGTTGTTTTTTAAGAATTTTTTAAATAATTAAGTAGTAGAGATGATAATTCAACTAAATTTATATTTTAGACAGGATCACTCCTATACTGTGCTGGGCCAAATTATCATCCCCAAGTGGATGCGGATCTGGGTCCACATAGAAATACAAACAGGCAGAGTCTAACAACACAAGATTTAAATGGATCAGAGGAATGTGGCATGTTCATCATTGTTGCCTCCAGCTGGGTTCCACAGGGCGCCATGATTATTTAGGAAATCCCGACTTTCCTCTTTTACCATGAATGGAAGCTTAAAACATGTCGCCATGGAGATGATCAATGAAGTTATAAAGAGTGCTTGGTGATTTTTTATCCAGAGAATCAGACAACTTCTGAAGTCGTTGGAAACTTTAATGCAGACACCATGAATGGCCATCTTTTCCATTTCAACAGTCTGCCACTGAACTTTACAGCGCAAATCATGTGTTAAAACGAAAAGAGGATAGTACCAGTAGGTTTTTCACTGCTTTCACAATAAAATGAAAAGGATACTTAACACCGAACCAATTACAACACGGGATGAGTGATGACCGTATTACTCCACCATGATTGAACATGGTACTAATTCATGAAGCGATTTTGGACAACTTGAATGGTGTAGGCTGCTGTGCATCAAGGAAAGATAACAGGTTCTCAACACATTGCTCAGTGTTGAAGGTGAGATTCGTTGCAGTGCCTTTTGAAATTTAGCGACTCATCCGCCAAAAAGTCACTGGTAAAATTGGATCACAGAAGCAAATAGCACACGAATGTGATTAGAAGGACAAGTTACTAACAAAAATAGGTAAGATTAAGAGTTGAAAATAAATTGAACTCACGAGATCCGGTCAGCCATTTGTGAGGTTTCCCATCTAGGACTCCATGGATACTCTGTAATGAGAGGCGACTTGACTGGCATGCCAAGGGAATTGAAATGCTATACACAAATATTATAAGCCAGTCAAGGAGAGTATTTGCATGCAAACCATTTGCTCAGTCAATGATAGGAAATAAATGGTTCCATAAATTAAATGAGCTTCAATCATTACTGCAAGGTTTTATACCCAAATTGAGCAATTGACAATACAAGAGACTGCATCAGCAGTCGACTTGATTCTGATGGAGAACTTTCAAAAACAGCAAGCTTCTTATGCTTAATTTTAGTATAAAAACATCATACAATGGCACACAGAAAAGACATAAGACCCTTTGTGATGCAAATCAACCTGTATTGTTCAGGATAATAGGTCCATTTTAAATCTAGTCAAGAGCAAGGCCATGCTGCAAGTGGGAAATAGGAAATCAAGCACGTAATAGATGAAAGTATCTGGTGGGACCTGATCCTGCCTCCTCCCATGATGAGGATCAATACAAGTATTCTTGGTAAATGGCACATATAAAAGGAATTTGCACCAGATTCATGTCTTAATATCCTTCTAGCAACACTTGCACGCACAAAAGAGCATGGCAATGACATTCACAGATGAATAATCCATAAATTTTAAACTGGAATAAAGAAATATGATCACCTGTGTACTTTGAAACATCAGAGAAGGCTGCTGTTTTGGAAAGTTGGTTGAAAGGAAAACATGCAGCTGCAGTTTAGGAAATCAAGCTCATATAAACAGCCAAATTATGTTAAAACATGCACAGAAAAAAATATTTCCATTGAAATAACTTTCTAAGCTTTTCCTATCATCTACATCCCCAGTATACAACTGACTACCAAACTTGATCTCAACTTAGGCTCCCATTTGTTTCATGTAAAATATGCTTCAGCAAAATATTTTTCTCATTTTCCATGTTTGGCTCACCTAGGAAAACATGGTCAAAGGAAAATATTTTACAGTCAAAGGAAAAGAAACTTAAAACAAGGAAAAACAACTCAAGGTTCTTAAGAGAAGAAAATATTTTACAAGACTTCCTTTGTCGTTAAATCCTGGCCCCATCACTAATTAATTCTTATCTTTTCTTTCTCAACACTTATTTTTCAATACAAGCCAAACACCAAACAATTATTGTCAAGTAGTTTTCACAGCCAAACAATGCAAAGTAGCGTGTGTTCGATGAAAATTTAACTGTGCTGTGGCAAAAAGAAAACCTTCAAATACTTAAGAGTTAACAATCTCCTTTGATATAGGCCTGAAGATATGATTTAGTGAAGATCAGGGGTAAATACCTCCTGAAACAATTTAGGTTTGGCATTCACTCTTTCACTATGTTTATATATAATATTACAGAAACTTGCCCCGCCCCTTCTAATATAATTTACAATTGGAGAAGATCTTACTATACCATGATCGTAAAGGGTCCAGAGCAGACAAGAAAAGAAGCCTTTCTGCAAAAAACCTGACAAGGGAAGCAATGGTTAACACCAGTCACTCTTGATGGATTAAAAAAAATGTCTGTATACAAAGTGCCTAGGATGCTTACTGGATCAGCTTCTAGTGGCCTTCCAAGCAGTGGGGCTAATGCCTCGATAAACTGCCTTCTAACATCAATTAGAGTAACTGCCTCTAAGACCTACAAAATGGGAAAGAAAATCTTTTATTAGCAAAAATGGTAGGCGAGCAATATCTCAACTAAAAGGAATCATTGGATGGAAGAAATAAGCTAACCTGTCTCTGAAGCAGTTCTTCCAGGTGGGGAAGATATTCAGCCATGCACCTTTTCAGAAGAAAAGAACCAACAAAAACAAGTCATGCAAATCTTCATGCAAAAAGCAACATGTACATATGCCAAAGACTTGAAGCAAAAATTATATGCATAGCTTACATTCCATCTACCCATGAAGGCAGTTTGACATCATCAATGGAAAACAGGGCTTTCAACTCAGGAGTGCACATTAATTTCAGACGAGGTGCTGAGGGAGATGCATACTTTCTACCAACAGGATATATAACCTGCACCGATCAAGAAAAGACTCACAAAACTATTGCAGTTGTGACACAAAATAAAAAGGAGATAGAGAGAGAGAGAGAGAGAGAGAGAGAGAGAATGGGACAGAAAGAAGGAAATAAAAAGAATTCAAGGGAAACTTCAAATACAAGGATAGCAGAAGAAATATCCAACCTGTAAGTATATCTTTTGTGGATGTCTCCAGGGGCATGCAGGCACCATTTTATTTATATTCATGTTCATTAAAGGCACTGCAAACTTAACCTCTTCTGGCTACACTAAAATTCAAAGGCATAGAAACCAGTGATGTAGTTAAATACCAACCTAAGCGGTGGATATATTTGATCACTTTATAGAACCCAGTTAAAATAAATAAAAGTTTTCATTTCAACAAATACCTTGTCAACACCGGAACTCATATGCATTTCAATTCCCTGCAGCACAATGACTGGAGTTTCAGTGGTATGCAGAAAACTAATCACCAATAGTACAAAGAAAAGCAGTGACAACAAAGTAACAATACAGTAATCTTTTCTACACAAAACAAGTAACTACCAACGATGTCCTAGCCAAATGTCAAGACATTAGCATTATACAAAAGATGCAAGTAAAAAAATTACCTCCCTGGACACAATAGTACTAATCTCAAACTTCAACCTATCATCATCAACTTCTCCCACTCGTTTCTCCTGGTAAGACCTATATTTATCCCTGGAAAACAGAATTCAAAATCCAATCACAAGTCACAACCAAGACTAAAAAAGTGTCAACACTACCCACTCCTAAAACATTCAGGTCCTCAACCTCAATTCAATTACGAGAGCCAACAGCCGCGTAGGATCTTTATTGTTCCAATCGGTCAAACTGTTCTTAACTAGCCTCGAATCCCCGTCCTCACCGCATAGGACATGAAAGGGATGGAAATCTTCATCCTCAGCACCAAATATAACATCCGGTGCAGCTAATGGAAATTCAGCATTGTATATAACATCCCCTGTAATAAATAAATAGAAATCAAAATTAACCCTAACCACAATAAATGAGTAAACACTCGATCAGTTGATAAAAGAAAACAAAAACAATGATACTAACATTTCATGTAGTCTAAACAGTAAGGAATGAGCAATGTGAATCGATCAAGACTTCCAGGGAAGTACCTGGTGCCTGACCGTGCCTGCTCAATCTGCAAAACAAGCAAATTAAGCCAACATAACCCGAATTTGAAAATCGCATAATTGCAAATCGGATTAGCGTTTCGTATAATACCTAGGGTTAGGGATTTGCGAGGCAATTTTTACCTGGATCGTGTGAGGATAGTGATTGAGGAGGTACTGGAGTTGAGCGGAGATGAAAGGAGGGAATCCATCATATGACATGGTGGTTTTGGAGGCAATTTGTCGGGTGGTTGGTTTCAGTAAATTCGTTGCGTTGCCGTTTATTGGGGAGGGTGCTCACTCGCTCCTCTATGCGGTGGTGAGCCTGCCTAGTGAAATGCGTACGTTGCTGCCCCACTGGCTTTCTAGACATGGTGGTGTGTGACTCTTGTCCAAAGTTAATTATTTTCCGTTTAGCTTCTATTTTTTAATGTTTTTAAAATTATATTTAATTTTTCTATTAATAATTTTGATATTCCATGTAAAATTTAAAAATATATATTTTAATATTTTTCAATTAAAAACATATACGTATATTACTAAACTATCATATATGTGTGATGTAAATTTCATTTCATTTAAAAGGACATAAAAATTATGTTTTTAAATACAAAATATAATTTATATAACGTAATCAAACAAAATTTAAACCCGGATGCTATATGATCTGTTTCTTTTTATAATAAGTAAATTAACTTAAATAAATTAAAATGATTTTATTTATTTATTTTAAGAGCTAAAATAATATTATTTTAAATTTTTTTAAAAAAGATCAAAAATGGTTTTGAATGGATTATGGTTGACCATGTAATTGTTTGGTTTTACCGAGACTAATCCTCATTTTATTTTATTAAAACTCAGCCTTGATAAGATTTTAATTACACCGAACATGATAGACGGGGTTTAATAACAACGTTGTTGGCTTATGTAGGTAACAAACGACATCGTTGAATGAAGCATAGGCCGTTAAAACCATTTTGTCCTGTTAGGAATAATTTTGTACTTGTTCTTTTTCCATTTTTCCTCACTTCCAAAAAAATATTCGATTAATAAAAATTAGTCTGTGTGTTTGAGATTAAAAAAATCGAGAAAATTTATACGTCTTTTATAAACCATATACTAATTTACAAAATTAGTGACATTATTTTGAGAGAGAGAGAAAAAATACACGAATACCTTACTTTTCACAAAACTTCATTTGATTTTATTTGTGTGGATGTTGTCGTGCAAGTGTGTTTACTAATTTAAGGTTGAAAATTTGTCGTGCAAATATTATACTAAATAAATTCTAAATACATCGTTATTTTTATATTTTACATAGAAAAAATTATAAATTTATTGTTTAAAAAATAATTGACAATATTATTAGTCATAACTAAACTCATTTCATAGACAATCATAAATTCATAATTAAACTCAATTCAGAGTAGTAGATATTTTTGAGATAGTCTAAAGATTTTAAGAACTGAATAATACTATATGAAATTTTTGAAAAGTTCAGAGTAACCTTCTCATGAACAGGATTTTCAAAATACTATCCCAAAGAAGGAAAGCTTGCGTATTAGATTTTATTCAAATCAATGCAAGATTTTTATTTGTAGTAATTGCTCTATACAAACTTGAATAGTTGATAATTAAATATTATAAAATGTTTGCTGAAAAATATTTTTTTATAGAAAATAAACTATTGAAAAGGAAATTATTTGTAATGTCATGTTAAATGAGTTGAAAAATATTTTTAAATATTTTACCATATCATGAAAAATTACCTGAAAATTGACTTATTAATATTTTTTAAACTTATTAAAAGCATTTGGATTAAATTTAATAGATAAAAAAAATTAAAAGATGATAAAATTTAAAATTTTTTTCATGATTTCCAATAAAAATAATAAAAATCAGATCTGACAGATAAAAAATTAAAAAATAATAAAATTGAATTTTTTTTTCTAATTTTATAAATTATTTAAAATAAAACAAATAGAAATAAAAAAAATGACAAAATGTTTGGTCATCTCACCTTGTTTTTTTTCTAGAAAAAAGGTTTTAAAAGTATTTTTCAATAAAATAAAAACACTTTTTATAGAATCAATTTTTACTTTGGTTGAAAAATATTTTTTTCATCAATTATTTTTCTTTAAATTACCAAATACTGGATGGAAAGTAGAGAAAATAATTTCATAAGTGTTTTCCTAAGGAAAATAGAAAAAAAAATTTATTCTCGAACACCCTCTAAAAAAATATTTCCAATATAAAAAAACAAGTTATTGATATTTAGAAATAAAAAAAAATTATTTCAAAAACATGAAATAAATAATAATATATAAAAAAGATTATATTAAATATTAATGTTCAACCGCATATCCCATGCACGGGGGTCCACAGATGTGAGCACACAGCAGTGTGCCGTTCATACTTCATACGAGCGTCTGAGGGGATAGATCCTCGAAATGATAGAAATCAAAGAACAGGGACAGGATCGTCAAACACAAAGTTAAAAACCCTAATAACAAAAGCTCCAGCCTCCTTCCTATAAATAAAGCGCAGCACCAGCTGCTTGGCTGTAGTTCAGACGTGCCGTTGCGGTTTACAGAAGAGTAGAGTTTTTCCCATGTCTCCATTCACATCTTCATCCCTTTCTTCTCTTTACGCCTTTTGTTTTTATTTCCATTACTTGTTTTGGCTGTGGAATCAAGTGATGAATTTGGATTACAAATTTCTCACGACGGTCGTCTGAGACACATCGTGTCAATTTTGATGTAATGATCCAATGTTTTCTGATGATCTCATCTTGCTCTTGTTCTTCTAAGTAATCATAAATTTTTTCCTACTTAGTTTTCTGTGATGGTGCGAGCATCGTGATGATAAATTTGAATTTGTCCGATCAATTTCATGACAGGATTATTTACCTCCTACTCATACTGAATGCTCGCTCATCACTGATTTCTCTATAATTTTATTTTTTTTGTATTTTATGGGTTGATAATTCTTTTATCATCTAGCTTTTCAGCAGCTCCTTTTCTCCTTTTTTTGAGAACGATCAAATTGGATTGGCACTATGAGGATTTAATATGGTACGAGGTCGAAAGATCTATGAAATTTGAAACTCTTAGTCCTTTTCATTCTGAGTGCGCAGTTCAATCTGTTTATGCATCTTGCTTATACCCAGAAGGCCTCGAATTTGTTTTCAACAGAGATTGCCTCTTTTCTCTTCATATAACCTGGTTTTTGGGCATGTCTGGTTATTCAGAAAAGTTGGAGGAAGCTTTTTGGTTAAGTAAATTGATAGGACAATGTGATGTCCTCTTTGGAAATCGGTGAATTTAATGTAGGCAAGCTGCTGGGACTACAATTTATGGGATACCGACCTGAATGAACATTAAATTTTCAGACGTAAATTAAAAAGTTTGAAAGTAAAATTATTCTAGATTTTGGTATGGATAAAACTCTAAATACTGATTCTATCAAGAAAGACGGAATCACGAACAAAAACAGATCTGTGGATATCTATTACCCTCATCAGTGATGTCCTCGTTGGAAATCGGTGAATAAAACTCTCAAGTCAATTGAAAACTCGGACAAATTTCATTGCTTTTGCTTCGTTTATCAGAAAAAAATAAATCCCCATCATGAAATTCAACGTGTCTTTGTTTTCCGTAAGAGCAGAGATCCACTAGTCCAATGACCAAGCCTGCAACCAGATAGGAGGGAAAATGAGTGATTCACTCGAGAACTATACCTTTGTCCATTTAAGTTGTTCAAACAATGATAATGAGTCGTCTAACCTGTATCTTGCCATCAGAAGTGCCAGCATAAAGCATTGCACCATCCATATCTGATGTTAAGCATGTAATTCTGGCATGCCACCCACTTCCTACTTTGATGGAAGCAACTCTTGTAACTCTTTCCTTTAACCAAACCTCAATGATCCCACTTTTCGTGGCTGTGAATATGAAGTCGCTGTTGACAGCAATTCGCTGAATGTCGAAACCAGTTGAGAAGGTTCCTGTTACAGTTTTGCTCGAGTGAGAAAATACCTGCCATGCACGGAAATTTGTTCACTTGATTAAATGATCTGTTCAAACATATTCCATGAACAATCAGATCAGTTGTTGTTGCTTACTTTCCCTGCTGTTCCATCAACAGCTGAACCACCAGCAAACAGAAGACCATCTTGGATTTGCAGGGAATAAATACTTTGTTTCCCCAACAATTTTCTTGTTCCAGAGAAGAATGTAGTTGATGTGAATTTGATCAAATCCACCTCCTGGATACTGTAACCGGAGACGCCACAATATAATGTATCCCCTGTCATAGCAAGGCACTTCACCGTTTTGTTGAAGTTTATATGCTTTGGAACACCTGACCAGCTGTATACCTGTGAAAATACAATTTTTAGGAAACCGGATTCTGTCAACCGCTAAAGACTGCACAGTTTGGTTTCAGTTGTTGAAACATGATGGGTAGGCGTCACTTGCCTTAACTCCTGCTCCTTGAGAAACAAAGCATGCAACTTTACCATTAGCTGTCAACTCGTATACTGCCTCTTTCATATCATGAACTTGAATACAATGAATTTCTTCAGGTTTAATTGCCCAAACCTGCAAAAGAAAATGCAGGAAAATGACCGTTTCAAATGATTAGGTATACAATTTATCAGACAATGGATTATGCAGTCTGGCATTCCTTCTTTCGGTGGTTCATTGAAAAGGGTAGCATAAATATGAGTTCATTGCTACAACTACAACGCATGAGATAGCAACAAATGTTCTTACAGGAGACGGAGTAATCTAAGATTCAAATAGCTAGAAAGCAGGGAAAAAAATGAAAGTACCCGAATGGTTTTGTCCAAGGAACCACTGTACAATTTGTCTCCTGAAGATGAAATATAGAGGCACGTGACAGCTTTTGTATGTTCACGAACTTCTTGAATCAACCTTAGAACACTCTTTCCAGCATCCCACACCTAAAAGCGAGTGTTGGTTAGTTATAACATCAAGGATTCATTAATACATATGCAACTGGTAATTGTATTAATGCACGGGGAAGAGGGCCAGGTAGATTGTACCTTGATGGTTCCGTCGGAATGGCTGCTAATAACACGACCTTTAAAATGAAGCAAAGACAGCACTTCACCATTGGCGCATGATTCTACCTCAACCACTTCGGTGCAGTTCCACAACTCTGTCTAAAATACAGATTAAAAGGCCTAATAATCTCATTATTTTATAGCTAATCTGAAGAGGCCAAGGACATAGTTTCCCAATCCCACTTACTGCATTGACAGACGACAAATTCATTAAGGATTTCAGTACATCAGCGATCACTGGTGAACTTCTCTTAAGCTTTCTCAAGGTGCTGTAGATGCATTTAGCATACTTTCCGAGCTCTTCAAGTGCAGCTAAAAATCAGGAAAGTTTGAGTTCAGCAATTATTTGTGTATATTCAAAACTTTGGTAAGAATTCTCACCTACACTAATCTTACCTGGGTCACTTACGAAGGTTCTTAATGCAAGGGTTGCCAAAATCTTCTCTTCCATGTTTCTAGTTGATTGGAGGACATTTATAAATTCATCAAGCAAGGATTTACGAGCCGCACTTTTTACGCCAGTATCAGGAAGAACTGAAAGCATGTATATGAGCCATGTGGAGATGACAAGGCATGATTTTGCCGTCTCTAAGGAATTACTCTTGAAGCACTCCTCTAAAGCTTTAAAGATAGAGCCCTTTTCATGATTGCAAAGAACAAATGCCACTCTTTTCTCCCAAGAACTTACTGCTTTCTCTTCATCTTCCTGCACAAAAGCATCCAAGGCTCAGAATCATCACAGAATTTAATTGAACAGGGTTCCATGTTCCGTATAAAACTTGAGCAAAAACCGCAAACCATTGTTTCAGCTAAAAAATTTTCTGCTAAATCATTTTCATTGTTCTTCAGCTTCTCTGCCTTCATCAAAGCATTGTAAGGTAGATCATATCCTGCGATCTTCAGTAACCAGGCTTCCATGTAAGTACCCCCAGATGAAGTCCGACGTGCAGAAATAGAAACTAAAGCATCCAGAGCCATCATCTGAGAATTAGAGAAGTCCTTTCTGTGCAGCGCTTCAATTAAAGCCTCTACAGCTTCTTCCCTGTAAATGCTCATCTTTAGCGGCTCAGCCTGGAAATTCAACCCATAGAAACCATGGTTAGATATCCAAGTTTTCCTGTTAAAGTAAGTGAATGATGTTAGAGAATCAAAGCAAACCAGGAGATCGAGCTGAAGAAGAAGAGTGGCAAGGGAAGGTTGCTGCCTCATGGGAGCCATTTGGAGATACACAAGAAACGTGTGCATGGTACTAAATGCTCCTTCATCTTTAATTATCTGCAATATCTGATTACAGAATGTCCTCCTGAAACACCATGGAAAAGGCAGAACATTCAGTGTCGGTATTGGAGATGATGTTGAAAAAGAAGAAACAGGCTAATCTTTAGACATTTGTGTTTGATTTTTCTACTTTTTCAAGTTGTAGCATTACAGTAGAACATTTTTACCTTCAACCATCCAACTATTAGCTGCTGGAAGAAAATATAAACAACATTCAAACTTCAAAGCATATTACAGAAGGGAATATTTGATGTGTACCTGTTTAACTGAACTAGCTCTGAGAGGAAGTCAATACATAAGCCTCTCACGCTATCATCCCCGGAGTGAAATAATTCAAGAACAGGAGATAGTTCGATTGTACTTGCTATCGAGTTCCGGGAACTTTTATCAGCACGCATGCAACAGAGAAGTATCGAAATAATTGACTTCCTTCCTTCCACTCTATCCAAACACTTGACTAGCGCTGGAATTCCATTTGCACAGATAACATCAAAAGCATTGACAGACCGGCTGTTTTCATCCCCACCCGTAAGCAACTGTTCAAGCACTGCTATAGCAGCGTCCTTGGGCTCTATTGCAAATCGAAAATCATCTAAATCTTCAATTTTGCTCTGGATTGACTGGACAAGTGAGGGTATAAAGTTGTGAGCTGAAAGCTGAGCAAAAGCTGGCCTCAGCTGGTATATCAGAACAACAGCCTCTGCAAGCCCATTTTTGAACAAAGCAGCTAGGCAATCAAAATCAGAATCTACACTGGTTAGAATCTCTCCGACACTTTCATCTGAAAATGTCAACTCAGAGAGAACGTAAACTGAAGCTTTAAGAGCATCTCTGCTTACAGAAGCAGAGAGTATTTCTACAATCCCATTTACAATAGTTGGCTCGGATAAATATGAAAGAACTGCAGGATCACCCTTTGAGTCCTTCCACAATTTGGCTACTGCTGACACAGCTGCTTCACATTCTTCTAAGTTTTCTGAAGTACAGAGAGATGAAATATAAGGTTTTAACCCATTGATGATTGTTTCAATAGTAGCTTGAGAAATTACACTGGTTGGTGATGTGGATACTTCTGCTCGGGCAAATTCTTTGCTCCTCTGATGCATGTGACTATCTGTACTGTTACGAGTATGAGTATGACTGGGAGAATAAAATGTTCTGGATGCAGTAGACACCAACAAATTTTCTCTTAAGGAGGAGGGGCTGAATGAATTCCTTGGTGTTTCAGAGTACGAAAATTCCTGAGCAAGCTCTGGATGCTGCTCTTTCCAAGATGTTATGAGTCTCTTCAAAACATAATTTGTTTTGGGCAGTGAGTTTGCAGAGAGAGGTTGGCGAGTAATAGGGCATGTCGTGTTTCCTCTTTTCACCCATTCTTGAATTGCTTTTCTCTCATAAGTCTGGCCTGTTTCAAGGGTAACTGGATCATTAAAAAGTTGGCCTGTGATAGGGCAAACAAAATCTTTTGGTGGTCTTGAACGGGGAGTCAGCATCTCTGATGTAGGAAGTGAAATGTAGCTCTGGCTTCCTTCATCACTCTCAATAAGTGAACTGCATAATAATAATAAAAAGATGTATATTTATCAATACTGAAAGGAAAAGAACAGCTTGAATACTGTAAAAGATAGCCTAAAGAAAAGAGAGAAATTTTTAGCTACCTATTCTCTAATATTTGGTTGTCGACATTGTCATAACTCATCCTCCTTGTTCGGCTACGGTTCTTCCTGGCACTTCTCAGCAGACCCTAGATTGCAAAAATGCTATCAGTATAAATGAAACGTTCGAAGTTCGAATGGAATTGGCAAGAACTCATCAAAATACAAGGCAAAGACATACTATCACTTCACCATCTGAGTCTGGTGAGCTACTGCTGTAATCTTTTCTCAAGCGTGGAGAATCAGGTAACGAGGTAGCACTAACAGAATCCGTAGCACGGCATGACAGAAGCCGTAACATTGTTGCAGGTTGTTTTTTAGACTGCACAACTGGATCAGGAGAACTAATCTTTGGCGAAGTTCTAGGGGAATTTATGGGAGAGAATATTTTGGGAGAATGCTTTTGGCTCTTTGCTTTAGATAGCCTTTTGCTTAGTCCAATTTCCTTAATCTCAGTTGATTCTATGCTGCGAAGAGTTACTAACTTCTGATTTTTATCTTCAGAATCAATATAAGTATCACTCCGCTCACAATCAGAATCGTTTTCTCTGTCCTCAGGCATGGCCTCCTGACATAATAAACAAGAACACAGCACAGAATCAACTATAGTTCATCGCAATGTGACAATTGTAATATAGTTATCAGTCTTACTTGATGATCACACATAACAGACTCTTCCAAATTAGGTGACAGGTTTGAAATTATCCTCAATCTGATCACAACCACATCCATCATAACAATAACAAGTTAGAGCCTTGAAAAAAGAAAATGTTCAGCGTGGATGTACAATAAAATAAGAACCAGAACATGCAAATGGCTGTATTCATACGTTCCTGACTGAATAGTACTATTTCATTTTCGATGCTGGATGTAGACTAACCTGCTTTCTGCTCTCACACCATGTTTAGATCTAAGAACTGGAGAGAAACCAGCACTTTTAGGCAAGATGGGACCAAATTTCACATAATCAGGAATCGACCGGCTAACCTCATGCAGAGGAGTTACTGGTGGATCTGCTATCGGCAACATTGGAATCATCTTCTTGCTTCTTGTTGAGTCAGAATTCATGCAGTCCTTGTAGTATTTAGCAAAAAGCCGCGTATTTTCATCCAAGGATTCCCTGTAAAGCTCCTCCAGGTTTTGCAATTTTTCCACCTGATCTGGCCTCATTGAATATATCAAAGACTCATTGAAGAACTGATCCAAGTCAGCAGTAAATGACAAATCAGAAGAATCAGGAATTACTTCCACCATAAGTCTGTGTCTAGCTTCAGAATACCACCCAACAATTGAGCTCATCTGTGGAAGAAACAGGTCTTTCCAGAGTTCAGGGGCAAAATCAATTCTCGAGAAGAACGGATCAACAATAAACATCTCAAGAACATGAAGAACAGAATTCTCATCATTGTTACGCAATTTCCATAGGTATGAAAGGTAGAGGCGGGCCCAAGCAGAGAGGTAGAAATTTGGGACCCCAGCTGTTCTTTGGTCAGAGTTCAACAAGGCACAAACTTGCAGCATCTTCTCTGCATAATCTAATCGTGCCAGCTTAGTCTCCATATTGGAGGTGTCAATGGCTTCTTCAAGGGCTTCTATACCCCAATCCAAATTTGCTAATACTGCTTGATCGGAGTATCGAACCTCTGTATCTTTGTCACAGCTCCCATGTTCAGCTGCTAATCTCTCAGCACACTGTTCTTTGTGCTGGGTTCTATGCTCTTTATTGATCAAACGATCTTGTGTGAAACTTCCCACGGTGGTAATCAAGAACCTCACAATATCCTTTTGGTCCATCGCAAACCTATAGCTTCCTTCCATTTCTGAGGAGAGAATCCCAGCTTACAGATTCCCAATCAAGTGCAAGAGCAAACAATCGTCATCTTCCTCTAGCAAGTTTCGTCAGAAGTAAATCAATCAAGGAAAAACTACCATGCTTTTCGAATTCATATGTTTTCAAATTTCCCTAGTTTTTAGCACTATAAATGTAGCAGCACTGCTTGGACTGGTTAAGGATTGATCTACCTACAACCTGGAAACCTCCATCTATAATTCTATTGCATCATCAATCTAAAAGCAATTACCAAAACTTCATAGACATTACACTATGAATACAATAGTAACTCAAGACGTAAACACCCCGTCAAAAATTACACGCACCATTGGCACTGGCATTGACAGAGGATGGCAGTCTGTCAACAACAAGAACAAAACATTCATTTGAAGAAATAAATAAATAAATAAAGAGTGCGATCGTTCTAGAGAAAAGTTCTTACAGTAAGGTGCAAGGCAACTTCATAGGAATTCAGATTACTTCGTTTACATAGATTGTCAAAAAGAAAAAAAGGGATTATTGCGTCAAAACATGAAATTAACACACGAAGAGATGTGGCCCATTAGACTCTAGTTGGTGTTGCCGGCTTTGATAGTTGTTGTGTGCTGATCAAAGCAAAATGTGGACTATTCATTTTATATTTACTAATCACAGTTCAAATCGTTATTATATATGTTGCCTTCCTCGAGTAGATGACAAGAAGAAGAAACTTTGCTGTTTGGATCATTGGACATGTCTAATCATCTATTATCTTTTCACCTCTAAACATAGTCAATCATGAGCGGTGTTTGTTTGACATTGCAAGGTTATTTTTTAAAATATTATTTTAAAAAAATATATTAAAGTAATAATTTTTAATTTTTTAAAATATACTTTTAATATTAGCATATTAAAATAATAATAAAAAATTAAAAAAATTAAAATTAAAATATTTTAAAAACACAGACACGCAACAAAGAGAAACAGCTCTAAAACCACTCTCCATCTGCTCACTATCGTTTAGCATGGTTTTTAACTTCTTTTGGCGGGAACCCAGTCCACATGAGCCGCTGGCCCATAGCCCAATCCTTAAATGGTTCAAAGCTAATTTGTATAATTTATAGAAAAGGATGGCAATACATCGGATCCACTTTGTACCCTATATTGTGGTTGGGGAACTAGGCCGATAGACGTGAGAAACGAAAACATTTAGGTTGTGTTCAGTAATAATAAAAACAATACTTTTTTTCTTCTTCTCAGTTTTCCATTTTTTCTATTAGTTTTTATTTTTTAATAAAAAATTAACAAACCTTTTTATTTTCTGAAAAAAATTATTTAAAAATAAAATAAATATATATATATATATATCTAGATTAAAATTATTTTTCATAAGGATTCATTGCTATCTTAATATTTTGTATTCATGATAATATAATTTTATTCTTGTTTTATTTGAATTAAAATTTCTCTTGAAAAAATTATATATATATATACTAAATTTATAATAAAATTTAAATTCATGACATTAATTAAATATCAAAATATATATAAAAAAAATATTTCACATTACTATTACTGAAAAGTGTTTCTATATAGAAAAAGTTTGTAACTAAAAAGCTGTAGATCGTTTTTAAAATGTGTTTTTTAAAATCAATATAAATTTAAAACATTGAGATATTGTTTTTTTAAATATAAAAATATTTTATTTAAAAGTAAATTCTTAATTTTAATTCTTTTTAGCTTTAATTTCTCAAATATTTTTTTTTTCATCCAAATAAAAAAAATTAGGTCTCGTTTAGATGGGCTGAAACTGGTAAATCCATGCTGGGTCAAATTGCTATCCAACGGATATTGTTAAACAAAAAAAAACCAGGCCGCCTCTCACTAAAAAAAACAAACAGTTATTAAAATTTATAAATATCGCCACGTGGGAGATAGAAACCTCGCTTGTCAGTTGTCCTCTGTCACCACGTAGAGTATAAAGATACTCGCGTCAACAATACGCAGTTCTAAAAGTCTCTTTTCAAACCCCACCAGATCCATCCACGTGTCCACTACCAACGGCCAAGATGAAACATCAAAACAGAATCCAGAAACACTACCTCCCTCCCTCTATAAAACCAGGCCTCAGTCCCTTCCATAGACGCAGTTCACAAATTCTCAATGGCAAACCCTAAAGTCTACTTCGACATGACAATCGGCGGCGTCCCAGCCGGCCGGATCGTGATGGAGCTGTTCGCGGACACAACTCCACAAACCGCAGAGAACTTCAGGGCTCTTTGCACTGGAGAGAAAGGCAAAGGCCGAAGCGGCAAGCCTTTACACTACAAAGGCTCGACTTTTCATCGAGTGATCCCTGGATTCATGTGTCAAGGAGGGGATTTTACTGCGGGGAACGGAACCGGAGGAGAATCAATCTATGGAGCGAAATTCGCTGATGAGAATTTCATAAAGAAACATACTGGGCCTGGAATTCTATCTATGGCAAATTCTGGGCCTGGCACTAATGGGTCTCAGTTTTTCATATGTACAGATAAGACTGAATGGCTTGATGGGAAACATGTGGTGTTCGGAAGAGTTGTGGAGGGTATGAATGTTGTCAAGGCTATAGAGAAGGTTGGATCTAGTAGTGGAAGGACCTCCAGGCCTGTTGTTGTTGCTGATTGCGGTCAGCTTTCTTGAGGGACACAGGATTTGTGATATGCTGGTGTGTTTATGTATCTATCTACATAACGAGTCTTTAATTGGACTCTGATTGTGTTTCTTCAAGTGTTGCTGTCCTTTAATGATCCTAATGAGATTTACAGATATAATAATTGAATGAATCATTTCACCTTTTTGTTTCGCTTTGTGTGATAATGGGCTGCTTGGATCTGATTCGAGCCTTGAGTCGGGTTGATTTTCGGTTCTTGTAACTATGCTTTTGCCCCTCTCTACTGGGGTTTTCATGATACCAGGTAAGCAAGCGGTTTGGTCAGCGCTTTTAGAATTTGAACATTCCTGCACTCCATGATGGAAATCGGTAGACTTCGGTGAGAGACCAAAGGGCTTAGTTTGCATCTAATAATTAAGGTCTTGAGGGGTACTGGAAGTTGACTAAGAGCGTGTTTGGCAGTGTGGTTACGGTGCTTTTCAAATAACTTTTCGTGCCAAAATGCATGCCAACGATGTTTTTTTATTTTTTAAAAATTATTTTTGACATCAGCACATCAAAACGATCCAAAACATACAAATCATATTAAATTTTAGCAAAAAAAAAAATTTAAAATTTTTTGGGAACGCGGCCACAGCCGCGTTCCCAAACGGTACCTAAGAGGTTAACGGGCAGTGTGGATATAGATGTTTTCTAAATAATTTTTTGTATTACAATATATATTAATAAATTTTTTTTATTTTAAAAAAATTATTTCTGATATTAATATATTAAAATATATAAATCATATTAATTTTTAAAAAAAAAATTAAATTCTTTAAAAACACGATTAAACTATGTTCTCAAACGTGCTCTAAATTAAACAGTACTATCAAGCATGTTTTTGACATTCTGTTAAGATTTGTTTGGAGTATCGGTGCACTATTATTTTTATTTAAAAATATATTAAAATTAATATTAAAATATATTAAAATTGTTCTATTTATTTTTTATTTTTTAAAAATTATTTTTGATATTAATATATAAAAATAATTTTAAAATACTAAAATAATATTAATTTAAAATAAAAAAAATAAAATTTTTAAAATATATAATTAACACAAAAATAAACAGTATCTGAATTAAATTTGTTGGTGTGACAAAATACGCTCTGTGCCGTGACCTTCTGTCGCTCCATCCTTATAAGGCAGAGAACTCGTCTCTGTCTTGGTTGTGCTGCTGGAGGCTCGGAATAGAAGAGCACTCATCTAAAAGTGGGCTTACTTTTTAGATGCTCATTGGAAGCATTCATCGGCTTACTATTTAGAATCTCGGTGCAAGATTCTTTATTCTATCACGTATTATTGTTATTATGGATGAGTTGTGAAATTTTTAATTTTTTAAATTTTGGTTTTTAAATTTTTTTTTCAATGATTTAATCCTGATAAAAAGACTCCTTAATTTTGATTTTTTATAAAATGATAAGATTAAAAGAAAAATATTAAAATGAAAAAGAAATCAAACATGATAGTGAGTTTTGCAAAAAAAAAAAAACAAACACTTTGGTTATTGAACTTTAAAAATAACATAAATTATATAATTTTAGTACTTCAATGTTCTTTCAATTTAATTTTTTTTATAAAAAATTTTTATTATTATTTTTTAGTCTCTAGTTTAGAGTAGAGATGAGAGAAAGTTGCTAGATTCTAGCAATACAAAGAAAAATGTCATTTTAAGCCACCAAATCAGATAATTTTATGTCAAATGATTTCATTTGATGATGAGAGTTCATATTGCGTGTTTTTTATCTTTAAAATTAATGAAAAAACATATTTGAGCTTAGATTGATTTTTTTATTTCGGATTGATTTTGATTTTTTAGGTTTTTTGATGTCATAGATAAGTTTATCACGGTTCATATGATGTTTTATAGGTTTTTGGGTCAAAAGGGGTTGAAAAACATGTTTTTGGGTCAAAAAACTTAAGTCCTGCTTTTTCCAAGCATTGTGTTTGGAAAAATCAGACGATGAGTCATCTTTTTTTTTTCAAAAAAGTTTGGGGAGGACCAACAAAAATTAAAGGCCCAGTCGCATGGGCCATGATAAAATGGGTCGAGTAAATATTAATATGAAAAATTATTTTAATAAATAAATTTAACAAACACAATCCGGTAAATGTCTTGTCTTTTGAAATTAAATATCTTGATCTATATTTATCTCTTATTTTTCAAGCTTTATTTTTATGTATTGTTAATGATTTTTTATTTATTTATCTGCATACATGGTTCTCAATTTTTTTGATTACATGCGTGTATAATTTTTTTTATTTGAACTTAAATCTTGTAAATTACATAAATACACTGAAAAAACCTGTATACACAAATTTTCATATGAAATAAAAAAAAATATGACTCCTAATAAAGCGCGGATCACATAACTAGTACCGCTCTATACAGTGACCTTCCATCACTCCATTTTTATATGGTAGAGAACTTGTCGCTATCTTGGTTGTGTTGTCAAAGGCTCGAACAGGAGAGCACTCGTCTTGAAGTGGGTTTACTATTGAGATGCTTACTAGCTATTTAACCTGCATTTCTTCGTGAATTATAATTTTTTTTTTCAAAAAAATTTCAAGTATGCAGGTTACTTCAACGTATTTTTCACATAAAAAATTCAAAATGTAAATTGAAAAATCTATGCAATCAAGATTAAGACATTCCATGATATAAAATGAAAACATATATGCAATTGTGTTTATTGAACTTATTTATTTAAATAAATAAAAGATAAATCCACACCATAAAAAACTCATGATTTAAAAGATAAATACAAATAAAGCTAACTGAATAAATCCATGTCATAACAATTATTAAGTAAGGCCGAGCATATCAACAATATAATTTAAAAACAAATATTTTTTATTTTAAAAAATAAACTTCATTTGTATAAAAAAAAATTATATATGAATTAGAATAATACCTTGAAAAATGAAATAGAAACAAAACAACTAAAAAAACTTAAATTCAAAAAATACATGCAAAAATTACGACCCAAGTCATGAGACTAAGATAAATTTACAGGAAAAACTTGAAAATAATCACAAAAGCAATATTAAAAAAAAAAACTAATACAGAGCAATAAGATCATACAAATTCAAATTCCCAATAAATTAAATGCCAAACCAAGAAAAAAATTAATTACACAAAGTGAGCGAAAAAAATAAGAGTGAGAAAAAAAATTAATTAAAGGGATAAAAATTTTCAATTGGAGGATTTAATTGATTTGAAAAATAGTTCTGATAAAAGGAAAAAAATCAAAAGAACAAAAGTCAAATTGAAAAAAATAAAACAAAAAAAATTAATTGAATGATGAAATTGAGAGAGAAAAACTTCAACTAAAGTGTCAATGACAAAATAAAAAATTTCAAAAATTAAGAACTAAGATGAAAAACCAAACATATGAGAAATTGCAATTGAAAGACTAAATTAAAATGAATAAAAACTTCTACAAATGAAAAAGAAACGAAATAATAAATTAGTGGAATGAGGACTGAAATTGAAAAATAAGAAACAAAGAGGACAATAGTGTACATTACTTGTCAGGAAAGGGGAAAGAAAGGGAAAAAAATCAAATGACCATCGACAACAACCCAACCATAGTAAGCTGTCATGCGCCATTCCAAATATAAGAAGACATGACAGCACATCTAGAAAGATTACGAAATGTTAGTTAGGTCCACCGGGTGGTGTCACACGCGTTGTCTAAATGGCTTGGATGCTACCCACGTGTTAGGGCATGCCTAACACACTCTATCAACTTTAAGCATTGAAAAAAAAAAAAACCAAAATGCCCCTATGACCTCGACAATGATAAAAATACCCATATGAAAGTACAAAAATACTCTTTATATGTTAAGCTTATGTTTTATTTCTTTCAAGGTTAAAGATGAAATTGCACTATACATTAAAACTTGAAAATCCTAAAACACTCTTATCCAGTAGCACAATAAGTTTTTTGACTTCAAAGGCAAATACATATTTTTACCGTTAAGAAACTTATGTAAAATTAAAAAAAAATTGATTAATAGTTATATATTTTAGGGACAAAAAAAAAATTCAATTGTGCCAAAAAAAAAAAACATCAGCACCCCACCCATGACACTCAATTGTTTTTGGATCAAAAAGATAATTTTATTCTAGCTTAAGATATATTTTAATGTGGATTGAGCTATAATAAAACACCCTGTCATTTAGTTTTTTTTTTTTTTGGAGGTAGAAGGAGAGCATTCAGTGGCTCACTATCTATGATGCTCCTCCGCTTTTGGCTACATCCTCGGCACAATAACCAAGTACACCAGAGCTGCATCCTTCCCGGTCCTCTCAAATTCTCAATGCTCTATTGCTCATACTGGATATGGGGCCCGAACTTATGCATACCACACTAAACCACCGCATTACACAAACCGTACTACTCGGCACCCATACTGGCAGCACCAGTAGGTTTTAGCTTGGATTTGATTAAAACAAGGATAAAGAAGTTTTAAATAGGACTACGTGGAGCAAAATTGGACCAAAACGCTTCTCCCTGCTGCGATGCATATCATTTTTTAAAAATATTATTTATTTAAAAATACACACATATTTTTTAAAAGTCATGACGCTTCCGAGCACGGAAGGAACTGGCCTCGAGCAGGCAGAGGGGAATTGGCCCCGAGTAGGTTTTCCATGCTGGACATGGGTCGGTGAACCGACACTGGATATGGATTGTGTCAACCACAACTTTAACCACAGTCAAAGAATCGCACGGCAAACCAAACCCAATTCTAATACCGTTTGAAAAAAAAAATCCGAGGCAGAATAATCCGTACTCAAATTGAGATAATTTAATATCTAAAGATCCAGTGTCCACCTGTAAATTGCCCATATAGGAAGATATATAATAGAGGTCGTGGTATCCTAGCCAGTGAAAAACATCCACGTTGTCGATTTTAGGTCCTCACGGCATCAGATTTTCTGACGAAGTAACCGTGCATTTAATCTTCGAACAATAACTTCACGGACCAGCAACAAGGGACGAGCTCTGTCCCAGTAGAGGAGAAGTGTCAGCTTGAAGTTAGAACTCGAGAGAGCCCTCTCTCATTCCCCCTTCCGTACGCCATAGATCTGAGATTTCTGATTGGAAAGGGTCAAATCATGTTTTTGTTGCTTTCACAGATACATTTTCATGGTCCCCTCCTTTTCTTTTTTAATTGCAGAATTCGTGAGCTACACTACACGTGCCTTCGAGCTGCCTGCAAAGGCTTCACGCAGGATTCTGAGATGCATTATTGAATATAATAATTCTGAGATGCAAATCTAAAATTTAACATAATAATTATTTTTAATATTAACCCATCAAAACAATTAAAAAATAAAATCAAGTTTGGAACCGGTTAAATCACACCCTCAATGATCCAACGGGAAAGGAATGTTTTTTGAATTACTTGTTAGTTCAATTTAGAAAACTTTGGATCCATGATATTTATTGTTTCGTAGCAAAATTAATCCTTCATTATTTAATTCCATTATCAATTTAGGTTCGAATTAAAGCTCAGCAGTCAAATGTCAAACTTTTCAACTAATCAAAGTTCATCACATATCATTCTCGAGGTCATAATATTCTAATATATCACAAAATAATAAATTGAATTATATAGAAAGGTTAACTTTGTCCAAATTCAAAGTATAAAAATTGCAATTTGTATTTTAAATCTCTGGTCAAGTATCATCCAATCCATCACCGATTCTCATCTTTATCTCCTAGTAGTAGTTATCTTTCTTGTAATTTGAATGATTGAAATTACGGTACCTTCTGTTTTTTTAATATATTTTAATTTTAAAAAATATTAAATTATTTTATTATATAATTTTAATGTGTTGATATAAATAATAAAAGATTAAAAATTTAAAAACAACTTTATTTTCTCTTAAAAAAACAACCCCTCATTACAATAACAAAAACACACCTCCAAAGCATTTGACTATTCAAGATCTAAAAAAAAAACAACACCCAAGAAATGTAGAATATTAATTAATATACATCAATTCAAGGCAGAATAGTAAACACAAGGTGCCATAATTGTGATTTATTTTAATCTTTCCAGCTCTGTGTCATGAAGCGTGACAACGGGGACAGAACAGTAAAAGAACAGCGGGGGGGTTAGACTTTAGCGAGTCAGAAGGACTCAGACAAGGGAGGCGGTCAGGGACGACTCAGTTTCGCATATGTCCGCTTCTAACAACAAGAGAGTAGTCAACAATTCCATTGCCCACGAGACTTCCGTTTTATTGCCAAAAGAAAGAAAGAAAAATATAATAAAAACAACGCGTTTGTTGCATTCATGAACCGAAATTAATCACAACCACCGCCTTTAGATTGCTAGTACTTGCAATTAATCTTTTCTTCCGTGCTTGCTACTATACCTTCTCTCACTTTGTCTTCACTTTTGAATTTTTTCTGGGTTCTTCTTCTTGATTCTGAAGTGGGGTTTTTATCATTTACGGGATCATTTTGAATTCTTTGTTAGTGGTGTGATCTGGGAGAGAACTTGCAAGAAGGGAAAATGGGAGGGGTCTGTTCTGGCGGAGCGAAAAGGAAAAGTGTGAAAGTTGGGGGGGAGGAGAAAAATAACAGTGGCATCAATACCTCAGGGAAGTTAAGGTCATTACATAGCACAGGCAAGAAAAGAGAGAATTCTTATAGGAATAATAATGGGGATGATTTTGGCAGAAAAACGCCACAGAGGAGTAATTCTAGTGAGTTTTTATCATCCTTTTCAAGGGAGCTCAAGCCATCAACGCCTGTTAGGACAGAGGCTGACAAGGTATGTTCTTTTTATGTTTTGTTTTCTTGATCATGTTTTTGCTTTGGATGTCCAATCTGTCAGTTTTGATGGTTTATTTTGTGCCTTTGGTTTTTGTAGATCAATCAAAAGAAGTCATTTTTAGGAAAAGCTGGGACGGTGGGACTAGAGAAAGCAGTAGAAGTTTTGGATACTCTAGGAAGTAGCATGTCAAATTTGAATCCCAAAGGGGGATTTGCCACTGGAATGGTTTCTAGAGGGAATAGGATATCAATATTGGCATTTGAAGTAGCTAATACAATAGCCAAAGGTGCAAACTTGTTTCATTCTCTTTCAGAGGAAAATGTCGAGTCCTTGAAAAAAGAGGTATTGCATTCAGAAGGAGTACACAAATTGGTTTCTACTGATATGGAAGAGTTGCTTATAATTGCTGCTGCTGATAAAAGGTTGTTGCTTGTTACAAATTCCTTGCCTTGGTTTAATTCTAACATAGTTCATGTTCTGTCATCTTAGTATTGTTTAAAAAGAAAATAATTGGGTGCTTTTGTAGAGAGGAATTTGATGTTTTCTCGCGAGAAGTGATTCGGTTTGGAGATTTATGTAAAGACCCTCAATGGCACAATTTGGGTCGATATTTTTCAAAGTAAGGTGCATTTTTGTTATGCATTATTTCCTGGTTATGTTCTTCTTGTTTTCTAACTATGCAATTATCTCTGTAATACATCAGATTGGATTCAGAATATTCAATTGACAGGCAGCATAGAACGGAGGCGGAAGTGACAATGCAAGAGCTGATTACTCTGGTGCAGAACACTTCTGTAAGTTTTTTATTTTCTTTTGCCACATCAAGTAGATGCTTGCATGCTGCTACTTGTTGATCAAATGCCTGTACAATGCCACGGTTGAAACTTGGTTTTCGTCTATAAACACTATTGTATTTTGCTTCCTTAATTAATTCCATCTAATTCTCGGAAAAAAGCATTGCTAATTTCCTTTTAATCACTCATTTCAGTATGTTATGCTTGATCCAATGAACGTTGCAGCTTTGAATTTAGATCATTTACTGTATTAAATTGTGATGCTGGGCAGTTTGCAGTTTTGTTTGGCATATGCATTTTTTTTTTTAAGAAATATCACGAATCCCAGCAACCTTTTCAGCTTATTTTACTACAGTTGAAGAATGTGTTCCTGTGATCCTGCTTTACAAATCTCTGTTCTTGTGCAGGAACTATATCATGAGTTGAATGCTTTGGACAGATTTGAACAAGATTATCGGCAAAAGGTTGAAGAAGTGCAGTCCCTAAATCTCTCTGTAAAAGGTTGGCATGGATGAGTCTTTTCTCTTCACTTGATTTTTTTTTTAAATGTGGTAGACTGTATTTTATGATGATATCGAGATGCTTACATATTTGTGACTACTGACTAATAAGCAATATCTGAGGTTATCTATAGAATTCTTTTTTGTGAGTTATATTTGCAAAGATCAAGCATTGTCAAGGTATTCGATTGTTATGTGTACAATTTCGGCTGCCTTCTTGTTGCTGAAACTATAACATTTTCTACAGCTCCGATTTCAATGTTTTTTTTTTAGCTTCAAGGATATGTCCTTCAAAGTGAATAACATGCTTCTCTATAATGAATAACTATCAGTTCTCATTGATAGTTAACTACTTGTTTTTTCTCATTACATTTATAACTGGTTCTAGGTGCTGATTTTCTTTTCTTCTTTCATTTTTTGGGCATCATGTCCAGTATCTGCTTGATACCCCACAAGCAATGGTGAAGCAGATATTTTATTAATGAGCCATTTTCTTTGTAATTGTAGGAGAATGTCTCACAATTTTACATAGTGAGCTAAAACAACAAAGAAAGCTTGTAAGGAGCTTGAAAAAGAAATCTCTTTGGTCTAAAAATGTGGAGGAGGTACATGTCTATGAGCCACTAGTTACATCTGCTGAAAAGTTGCACCATAGTCTCTTTGAAGGATTTTCTATCAATGCCGAACTCTTTCATGCCTCATAATTGCTTAGTTTGGCTTAACTCCCTCACTCAACATGAATGCTTTGCAGCCTTGATTGATTCCAGTAGCGGTTTTATGTAATAGATGGCAGTTAACATATCAGATAACTTGTTATTTTATATGAATATGTAGCTTACTCCATTAGAGTGGTTAACATGTTTTCACTTTTACTCTTCAGCCCATGAGAATATTAGTTTCTCTGTCTCAAGCAATAGAAATGTTCTATAACTTTCTTTATGAACTGCAGATCATGGAGAAACTTGTTGATATTGTTACCTACTTACAACAAGCGATCCTGGAAGCTTTTGGAAATAATGGTATGATCATTATGTCTTGCGATGAAACTAGAAGATGAAAATTTGCATGAATATCATAAATGGGTGCATTTACATTTCCATTCATTTATATCAGCAAGACACATTGATGAGTTCCTTTTGTTTTCCTAGATGCAAACCACCTTGTTTTTCATTTGTGTATGATATATGGTAGATAATTAGTGAAGGAACGGGTTTCATGTGGGGAGTCTATTATCTGAAACTGCTGTCCTTGAAATGTGTGTATTTCTATTGTGTCTGAGAAATTATCTTTATTAGAAATGAAAGACCGTTTATAGTGCCTGGATAATAAAAGAGGTGAATGCCATGTCCGAAGATACTGTCTCAGCTCTAGCTAGATCGTTCCACTATTTCTGAAGTACACAAACAGGCTAGTATATATATGAAAGGTCGGAATCAAGAGGATATGTAGGCAAACTGATGGACATACTGAATTTAGGCTCAGCTGCATTGAATTGATCTGTCCATATAAGTTCATTCTCGATAAATGTGTATGCACTTACATCCTTCTGGTTGGGTAAAACCATGATTAGCAGGCATGAGCTATCTTAAAAATGACTATCAATTCCATGTATCAACAAGATTCTAATCTGAAGTGCAGCTTTAATTCATTAAGATTCAAGCATTTTAGTGAATTGTGCTTGCGAAAGAACATTATAATCCTTACTGCGGTGATTTGGTGAAGGCCGACATATAAGAAACATGCCAATATAGAGTCTGTTTTTGTTTATTTCCCTCTCCTTGCTATCTATGCACATCATAACAAGATTTAAGATTTAATTCAATGTTTCTGGCTTTGAAGATGTGCTTAAATATTAATCTGTAGGGATTGACAACTCATGGCAGGTGTTATATTGGTTGACAAGGAGCCTGGCAACAGTCGTCAAAGACTTGGCACATCTGGTCTTGCATTGCATTATGCTAACTTAATCAACCAGATTGATAATATTGTAAGTGAAGCTCTTTCCTTCTTCACTAATCACATGGTTATTATAGGTCAATTAGTTTTCCTATATTGGGATGAATTCAACTGAAATATCACATGTTATTAGACTTGTCGACCCGCCTCCCTTCCTCCTAATACGAGGGACAGTTTATATCGAGGGATACCAAACAGTGTTAAGGCAGCTCTACGCTCAAGGTTGCAGATGGTTGATACCAAGGAAGAGGTATGTGTGCTCATTTTTGTGCTGCTCATTTTCTACTTTTTCTCCAAATGGAGATTTAGGATGGGTGTTTGTTCTTACTTTTTTGCTCTTGCACCTACTCAATACATAATTGCTTTCCACTATTTTTCTCTACAGCTCACGATAGCTCTGGTGAAAGCTGAAATGGAAAAGACTCTCCATTGGCTTGCGCCTATCGCCACAAACACAACCAAGTAGGTTAAATGACAATCTAATTTGATATTTCCTCGTGTTCATGTAAAAACATGTTTAAACAACATGGTGTTTTCATATGTCAGAGCTTTTTACGCTTGACCTTTCTTTTTCCTTATCTTTTTTCTCCTTGAGAATTTTCTTTACTGTCTTTGCTATTACACTTATTTTGTTTTTGTTTGAATTGGCAACAGAGCACACCAAGGCTTTGGATGGGTTGGAGAATGGGCAAACACTGGGTTAGTGAAGGCCTTTGTGCTGTCTTTGTGTTGTGACAAGTGTAATGCACCTTAGTAGCAGACGAGTGACGCTTTTTTTCTTTTTGACAGAAACGAATTCGGCAAGAATACAGCCGGAAACAGCAATCTGATCCGCCTCCAGACACTCCATCACGCAGATAAGCAGAAGACTGACCTATACATTCTTGAACTAGTGACATGGCTTCACCGGTTGATATACTTAGTGAGACAGAGAGATAATGGTTTCAAATCCGTGCATGTTAGATCTCCATCTCGTAAGGGACCGGTTTTTCACACCACGACCCCACGACTTCAATCCCTGAACCACGGTGCCCAACTTTCTCAAGAAGATCGAGATTTGTTAGCCAATGTGTGTCAGAGGAGATCGGTTCTAGGAAGAAGCAAAAGTCAGGAATTTCTTGTAGACAAGAAAAGAGGACAGGTCTGGACATTGAGCAGGAGCACTGGAAACTCACCAGTTGCTGCTAGACAAAAATTAGAGCATAAAAAAACTAATATTTTGGATGTCATGGATGGCCTAGATGACACAATATAAGACCATACTTCATGGAATTACCTTGTAGGCATTTTACTTCCCTAGTGAATTGTGAACCTCATTTTTCATGTATATTCTTTTGTTAAATTCCCATTCTATTGTATATACCCTTATATATTGTTATAATATATGTAATGATGGCATTAATATTATAGTCTGCTTATCTCCCAGTTCCATTTCTGGAGGGTATTAGAAGAGATGATATCCGATTCTTCTATAGCTGGTAGCAACATCAGACTTGGTATATAACTAGAGGTCCCTAAGCAGTGGGATCGGGTGATTATTATTTTTTCATAAAAAATAATGTTAGAAAAAAAAATTAAAATTTCTGTTTTTTTCTTTTTAAAAAGAATCAACCTCATAAAAAGTGTCTAGCCAACTTAAGTCATTAGTGAAAAAGATCAAAGTTTAATGATGATGAAATTAGAAATTGAAAAAAAAAAAAATGATGTCAACATACATTTAACTTTGCAAATTAAGTGTTATTAGACAAGAAATATTCTAGTTATTAGATAAGAAATATTCTACTTAAAAAAATAACGAAACTCAGTCCCCAACCAATCAAATATTAAAATATAAAATTGAAAAAAAAACTGTACAAAAGGATCCAAAAAACAATAAATAATAATTAAAAAATAAGGATCAATATTGAAATAAAAAGTAAATTAGAGAATAACTAATGTTTTTTGATTGAATTGTGAAATTAAACCAATTAGAAATTGAAAGATATGAAATTGAAAAAAAAAACTATACAAAAGGATTCAAAACAAAAAAAATTAAAAAATGAGGTTCAATATGAAAATAAAAAATAAATTAGAGGACAATTATTTTTTTTAATTCAATGGTAAAATTGAAAAGAAAAATTAATTATAGAAAACGGAGATAGAACTAAGTTAATTCTTCTTTTCACAAATGTTCCTTTAAGCATTTATAATTTCAAGTTTTTTTTTACTAATTTTAAATATGTTTTGTTTTGTTTTTCAAAACAAATTTCAAGAGCTGACTGTTTTAAAAGTTTGGTTTTTCTTATTTCATCAAATTAATATAAATACTTACAATTGCTTGAAATAAACGCTGAATTATTTTATACAATTTAATAATTTATAAAAAATTAAAAAATGAATGAATTAGAGTAAATTAATTAACGAAAGGGTGTTTTTTTATTTTAAAAAAATAAATATAAGAAGAATTTTATGGATGAATTTTTTAACATTATGAATAAAAATAATAATATTATTAAGAAATTACTACAATAATTAAATCATATAATATATAATATAGAGAAATGAAATTTGGTTATGTTATAAAAAAATTGATTTAATGATGAAGAAGTGAGGATTGAATGATAAAAAAAAAACATTTGTGATGAAATTATTATCTCGTTTTTCAAACTATATTAAGTTCTAACTTTGTACTGGTGCAAATATTTTATTTGTGTTTTGTTAGTTTAATTATTTATTTTATTATTAAATATGATTGAAGAAATGATTTAATGATTTTATAAGTCATAATTTAATTATATTTCTATTTCAAAAATATATTATATTTTTATGATATTTTAATTAGTGAAGAAATTATCATTATAAGTTAGTTAAAAATCAAAGTAAAAGCAATGATCTCTATTTATTGTTCGGTTTGATGATGATATATATAAAAGACAAAACATATTTTTTAATAATTTATTTTTTAACAAAATAAATTAATATAAAAACAATCATTTTATTTTGTATATTATTATAAATCAAAGTTTATAAATATTTATATGTTAGACTAGTGAGAAAATATAGTTAGTTTATTATCACACAGACATGCTTAACAAAAAAATATCTAATAAAAACCTAGAGTTTATACATGTTTAAAACTATAAGCTTGTAAAAATATAAATAATGACAAACATGCTTTAAACGTAAAAAATAATAATAAAATACTAGCATGTGTATTAAATATATATTCAAACTTACACTTGATATAAAATAAAGAATTCTAGTATAAATACAAATAATAGAATTAACTATATTTAAATTAAAATAAGAAAAATAGTTATTTATCAAAGTATTTTAAAGTAATGAATCTTTTCTTGTTGTCGATAATGAATCATTTACTCTTAAAGCTTTATTACTCATCATTTATACAACTAAAATATTTGTGATATATCTCTCAAGATTCTAACAACACCATCATAGTTTAGATACATTCTAAATAAGGTTTTTAAATCAAATATTATATAACTCAAATATATCTTAATAAGATGAACTTAAGTTCTAGATTTAAAAAAAAATCAAAGCATAAAAAGTTGAAGAAAAACACTAAAAATAAAGTGAAATAAAAAATGTAAAATATGAAGAAAAAAATTTAAGTTAAAAACTATTCATTCATCTTCTTTTTTTTACAGTGAAAGTAAAAAAATTAAAGAATTGATTTCTATCATTATTAACCTTTAACTAGTCATTATAAAATAATAATTAAATTTAAAAAATCAAGGATTTTTTTAATTGAAAAAACCAAAATTTCTTTTAGATTGATTTTTTTATTTTTTTATAATGTTTTTAATTAAAATAAATTTTCAACATTTATTAACAACATATATTTTTATCTAACAGGTGCATGAACTTTACAACTCAACTTCGTCAAGCTATAGAGAAAGGATCAATGAATCTTTCAAATTTTCCTCGTTTTAAATTGTTGGTTTGCAAATTGCATATAGATGACAAAAAAAAAAAAATGAAGTCCGTTCACGTGGCGGCCTAAAAGTCGGTTAACTTGTAAAGAAGGGCGTCGACATGCGGTCATGCTGATCCTCCTCTTACATCACTGAGAAAGAAGAGGCCGCTTTTTTCTTAGGAGAAGACGACGTGCATTTTCTTAAAAAAACACAGTGCATGCATGTGGTCCGACGAGGTCTGGTAGGAAAGCCCCAAAATCAGGAAACTCAGAAGCATTCATTGAGCAACTTATATATATATGGGTGTCATTCCATGATTAATGGCTTGCATATTGATTTGGTTACAATTAATCATTGTTCTTTCTAACGTAGTTGTCGCTGTCTTTTTTTCGCTTTTGGGTTACGATTAGCAGGGGACAAGAAGGCATGAGGGAGGGCCGAAAGGAGGCAAGAGGAAAGTTTGAGGAAATAAGAGAAGAGTCGAGCAAAACTAAAAGAGGAAACTAATCTATCTCCCTGCAAAATGCTGCCAAGCAACGTCGTCTAGATCTTAAATATAAGATCAAGCCGAAGTTGGTTGGTTTGCTGCACTTTGCTGGGAGATTAGATTAGTTTCCTCTTTTAGTTTGGCAGCCTCTTCTCTTATTTCCTCAAACTTTCCTCCTCCTTCCCTTTGTTCCTCTCTTGTATATGCTCTTTTGTCCCTCGCTAATCTTCCTCATCTTTTTTTTTTTAAGTTAATATAAGCCATTAAATATTGAAGAATTGCACTTGAAGTGCATACCAGGCTCTTTCTTGAGTTGCTCCACCATGTTCCTTTCATCAGACAATTTATTAGAACTCTTAAAGGGCATGGTTTATTTCCCTGAAGCCCTGTCATCTTGGTATTGAAGCCGATTTCAATCCTTCATAGATCATCACTAGTTAATCAGGTATGCTATATATATATATATATCATCATCATCATCGTTATATTCTTTTATTTTTTGGTTAACAGGGCAGGCTCTTGTGTTCTTCGCAAGGATTTTTATAATTTGAAACAAGCTTGTCCAATTGAAAGCATGCAAAGATTTCTATGATTCGCTGCTCTGTATCAAAGGGGAGATGTCAATATTAATGAAATTTTATTCTTTGTGGTCAGGAACTCGGATATTCTTTTTGAAGTCAAAATAATCAAGAACAGCTGGGGGGTGTTTGTTCTGGTGGGACAAAAGGGAAAGATGCAGAGGACAATTTTTTTCCTGTGAAAACAATATTTCTTTTTTTTTTGTCGGTTTACGTAGCATGTGCAAGAAAAAAGAGAATTGATTCTGGCAAACAACACTGAAGCGGTGCACTTCCTTTGAATTAATAGTTTTTTTTTTTTGCCCCCGAGAAAAAAAAAAAGGCAAACATGGTGTTTACGCTCTTGTATTGGTTGGTGATTGTGGAATAGCATGCTAGAGCTTCCAATTTGCTCTATGTAAACTGTAAAGTAAACAAGAGCCTACGTGTGCCCACTGAATCTGAGGAAGCCTAAGTTGTTATACTCGGCCTGTTCGGATAAGAAATCTTGGCTATTTTGTGCTCTTGTATTCGTAGCTTTGCGTCTATTTTCTAAGAAATTTTAGCTTTCTCAACAAGCTAAATAGGATAATATCCAGAAATTCAATTCTAAATTTTTTTTGTTAGATCCTTACTTAAAAATTAATCTTTGCGTACAAGAAACATAAAGCAAAAGAAAAGAAAAGAAGCTTTTTGATTGGAAAAAAAAATAAAGATTAAAAGATATAAATTTTTCAAATGTAAAACCAGAACTAGAGGAAACTAATTACAATTTTTTACATAGATTCACACCATCTATTGAGTGCGTGGTGTTTTTATACTCGGTTTCTTCAATAAATAACCAAACCTGATGTTTAATTGTTATCCTCACAAAACCAACATCAAGAAAATCATAGAAAAATATTTTATTGATTAGACATAACAATCTTTTTCAGTTACATGAGTATAAAAAATTACATAACAATTACAAGGATAAAAGCAAAAGTAAAATTAAAGAAAGATAAAGTAAAGAGAGGATAGATGAACATTAAAAGTGAAGAAAAGCGTGCCTTTGATAGGAGGATACATGAGCATGGAGCAGTAGGAGACTAAGAATTCTTAACAATTATGGGATGCGGAGTAGAGAGAAAAATTGAGAGAAGAGAGAGTGAGAGACGCAGATAACAAAGGGAGGGGGCGGCTGTCTTCAGATAATGTTACTTTAGGTTTAGGGTTAAAAAAATATTTTATTTATATTGTTTTTAAGTATTGGTCTGATTAAACCGGTTTGGTTTTGTTTGGTTCAATTCATTTAAACTTTAAAAACCGAACTGAACCGGATTTTTTTTGTGAATTTTTAATTAGTTAATTCAGTTTTTTTTATAGTTTTTTTGGTTTATTCAATTATTTAATTTTTTTACTTACCCCTAAAATAAAGTACGTGTTTCTAAATCATTGTTTGAGCAGATGTAATGTTTTTCAATCATAGAAGATTTTATGTGCAGTTAAAATTAAAAAGATATTTTTTTTATTAAAAAGTAATTATTAAACTAAGATATTTAAAAATTAAAAATTTATCTAAATTTGATAAAAAAAATAAAAAATAAAAAGGATTTCAGGTCATTTAGTCTTGTCTTTTTCAAGCGACTTGAAGCGGTCAACGAACGCTCATCAAGTGATGAAAACATATAGCGTTGGAAATTGGAATTATACTCTTACAGAAATAGTTATTGCTGGGAACCTTCTTCAGCTGCCTGTTAGAAGGAAGCTCGAGTACTCGGCATCAACCAACTGCCTGTTGCTGTTAGAAGGACTTTTAAGCCATTATGAGAAGCCATCTCGACCGTATGCTGCCACCAAACACTGCAGCCGAAAAGCATCAGTCTCTCTCAATAGTTTTGCATCCGTTTCAACGAGCTAGCACACGTTTTGATTTTTGTTTCTGTTTTAACTCTTGAAAATTAAAAGTTAAATTGCTGTGGTGGCTAATTAATAGCAAGATACGTAAATTAATTAGTTAAAATGAACAATTGAATTTGATATCGAGATTTTTTAAACAACAAGACCTGCAGTATGATTAGTTAAGGAGTTTCATAATACCAATATACATTATCATCCTCTTGAATTATATTTATAATAATTGTAAAGACAGATTCACTATAAGATTTAACAAAAATGAAGAAATTAAAGTAATTAGTCGTTTTTAGTTTACTTTGGGTTGATGGCAATTTAACTATCATCGAGGCTTGAATATGATGGTGACACAAATACTTTATTAATGGTGGGTTCCTGCGCCACCTGCTGGGCGAAATTTCTGAGCAAGCACCGTCATGCTCAGTTTCGATATAATTCACTGTGATTTATATTACAGGACTCAAAATGAAACTAATTATAATTAACTTGCTTATATAGTCTCTCTCTCCAACTTTATCCTAATTAACTCTTTCTTTTTATATATCTTTCCCTCCAAAAACTCCAAATATGTGACAAAAATCATAGAAATAATTTTAAAAAATGAACTCTACATTAATTAGGTGGTATTAATCAATAGCATGTGGACTTTATTTTTCTCAATAAAAAAACCAAAACTAACATGTTGCATTCTTTACCGGGTACACGTTAGATATATAAATAGTTAGGTTGGGGGGTTTTCTAGTTTTTTAGTTATTAAGGTGGCAATTTTATAAAATTTAAAAATAAAAATTGCACTCGGTTGACGGGGGAAAAGCAATAAAATGCCATTGTCTAAATTCTTCCCGCGTGGCTCCCGTGTCTGTCTCGGTTAGTTTGCGAGGAAATTCATCTTAGCCCTGGGAGGAAATGATTATTAAAACCCTAATTCTTACTCTTTTCCTTCAACGTATAGAAAAAAAAAAAAAAGTAATTCAGCAACTGTGGTTGGTATTGCATCAAAGGGCTGGAGAGTAATGTCGAAGAACTTTCATGGAAAACACAACTGACGGCATTTTTTCTTAAAAAACGCGGATGGGGCTCATGTTGAACCTGCGACGATATTCCTCTGGGCCACCAAATTCCTTCTATTAAAGGAAACGTCTCCTTCTAGTTCGACATGCAACGAGGAGGAGGATCTACTGCTGGTGTGCAAGCTCCTTAATTGCTCTCAGTGCTTGTGCCCTATTCATGGATGGGATCAGCGAGGGGCAAAAATGGCATAAGAGAGATGTACAAGGGTGTGGAAGGGGAAGAGAAAGATCGATATCTACTACCCTTCTTTTTCTCTTATGCATTTTTGTCCCTCGCCAGTCTCGCCCATATTGTTAATTTGCTCTGATAAGGCCATGGTGCAATTCACTGAAATGAGCTACGTTCTTGTTTTCTTTTTTAAAGATGTTTATAATTTGCTCCCTCTCAAAAAGGGGAGGGGTTCTTTGTTAGGTGGAAAGAAGACAAGAACATGCTGCTTGGTGTCAGTTATTGTGCGCTATTGATGGATGGGATCGGCAGGGGACAAAAATGGCATAAGAGAGGTACAGTGGGAGGCAGGAGAAAGACCAATATCTGCCACCCTTCTTTTTCTCTTATGCGTTTTTGTCTCTCGCCGGTCTCACCCGTGTTAATTTGCCCTGATAAGGCCATGGTATATATATATGGTTCTTTGACCCAATTCACATGACAATCTTCTTCTCTAGACTGCATCGTCTTGTTCATGAGGTATGTTCTTGTCTTCTTTTTGAAAGATGTTTATAATTTGATCTCTATCAAACAGGGCAGACATGCTTTGCTAGGTGGAAAAAACATGCAGAAACAATATGGAAGGGGGTGTTTGTTCTGCTGGGACAAGAAGGAAGCCTGTGGGATTGGAGAGGAAAAGGAAGTCCCGGGAAGATGAGGTCGTTGCACAGCTTAGACGAGAAAGAAGAAATTATTTTTTAATGTTATTTAATTAGTTTTGTTCTTATTAATTTCTTTTCTTTTTCTTAGACCAGTATTTCTTACGAACTATCTTATTTATACGAGTATAATAAAAGGGAGGGTTTTGGAGAAACCTTGCTGCAAAGTTTTAATTCTTTTCCTCATCATTTTCTCACCCATTTATCATTATTGAGGCCGCAGCAACTTTTTAGTCGCTGTTTGAACCAAATTTTTGCACGGAATATCTAATTGTATGGTAGTGATCAAGTAAAAATCGTGTAAATTAAATATTTCGTGTTTTATATCTATATATACACCGCATTAACCTTTGCAGGACTGGAAATGTTTTCTTAAAGAAGCATATAAATATATGGTAACTTGCAGGGTTTCCAAATGTTCCATGACAATATTCTTCTTTGAAGAAAAAACCTGAACAACAATAATATTCCTATGTTTTTTTATTTGTTCCAAAGCTGCCAGCTAAAAGGAAACAAAAATAATCATATGCTTAATCTCCCTCTCTCTCCATCTTCACATTATTTGTTATCCTTTTTTTCCTTCCAAAAACTACAGATAGACGACCAAGTTTCATATAAAAAATACAGAAAAGTGAGCTCTACATTAATTATTTCTTACCAACAAGGTATTTTAGTTTTGATTCGCAGACTCAATTTAGATATATTATTGAGTTGAAAAACCCATCTATCATGCTGCAATACGAAAAATAAATGAATAAATTATATTTGCAGTAAAACATGAAGGTACTTGTTGGAATAAAAAAAAGATATTTTAACTTGATTTTTTTTGAAGTAGTTAATAGTGTACATGTGTGCACACCAGAGTAAACTGAACAAAATAAAGCTGATATTGATATTTGGTTTTTAAAACAACAGCATCTGGGTAGAACTGTCAGGCTGAAGCGCTAGCTAGAGAAATGGCCTTTAAGAGCCGTTATATGCCTTGTTTTTCCTGTATGTTGAAGTGTCAACCGATGCAAGTATTTTTGTTAATTGTGATTCTGCTTTGGTTCTACTAACGGAATGGAGGAATTTGGACTGGCAATAAGGTTTTTCTACACAATACTCGCTTGTTGCTTGTCACTCAGTTTCTGGGCAGCATTTTGCCATCTCATGATCAAATACACATCAAGTACCCATCTTGCCAGGTGAAGTACTGTCGAGCAAGCATATATTCATCAAGTGCCCATCTCATGATTATTTTTATGCATGATGCAGAGAAAGCTATGGTTTAAGTTTAACACACATCTAAACTCTAAACTCTAAGAACACATACAACACAAAGAAAGTTGTAAGAGTCTTATAGTTTTTTATTCGATAAAGAGTCCTATAAAATCTGAAAGACAAGCTTAAATATCTTAATATCCGTAATAACTAGAAAACAATCAATGATGAAAAATAATAAAGCTTAAATATAAAATTAACAAGGAAAAAGCCTAAAATACATCCTCAAGTTTCAAATGCAATTTTAATAGCCTTCAAAGTAGAATTTGACGAATCTAAATGACGCAGATACTTGGCAAGCAAATGGAAAGCTCAACCCAAGTCCAGTTTTCTGTTAGGGATCTCCTGTAAAGTTTAAACTCAATTCAATAACGGATTAAACTAACAAAATATTCCCATGACCAACATTAAAACCCATCAAAAACCGTCACAGTAAAAGGAGCAGATGAAAGCAAAGAAAAGGACGGGAAATAACCACTGCCATGACAGTTGCAGGTGCCCACATCAAATAATCAACTTCATGAAGTGGGTTTATGTGGGTTTGAAGGAACCTGGAAAGGGAGAAAGAAATTGTTGAGGGTTTTTTTTTTTATTTAGCAAGCGGGATTTCTTCAGCCTTGTAGATTTGGAGACAGACTGCCTGCAACTTGTTCAGAAAATTAAGCTCTGAATATTATGTAAGAAACCGGCCCCTCCCTCAAGTTCATGTGCTTAACTTTTTTTCATTTATTTATTTTTCAATATCGGTTTTCCTTACCGTAAATAAATTAATTGTAGTTTTTTCTTATTATCTTTTAATTCCAAGACATTAATTTTAATTTTCTTAAGATATATAAATTTCGTGTTTCTAAATATATACATGTTTAAAGACACATGTCATGTTTCATGCCCGGTTAAGATTGACAAGATGATATATTAGAAAAATAATCTAAAATAATTAAGTTAAGATTTTAAAAAATTAAGAGTTATCTTAATTTGATAAAAAATAAATAAATTAAAAGTCTTTGTCTTTTCAAGAGACTTGAAGCCGTCAACGTACGTACGCTCCACAGGTGATGAAAACATAGTATAACGTTGAAATTATACTTTTATAGAATTAGTTATTGCGAGGAACCTTCAGCTGCCTCTTACAAGGGATTCCAAGTGATTTTACTTCAACCAACTACCTGTTGGTTTGGATGCTTCCAAAAAACACGGCACCCGAAAAGCATCAATATCAGTCGATAGTTTTGTAAATTCGAAGTAAAATTGCTAAATAAGGATATTAATAAAATCAATCATTTCTTTATCATATTTTTCTCTCATCTTAATTTTACATCCAAAACTTCGAAATGAGTTCATCGGGAACACTTAATAATATCTCAAAGAAATTCATAAGAGCTCAGGGAAACTTAGAAAATAAGTCCTCCGCTAACTATATATTGTTACTAATTAATAGCACGATATGCAAATTAATTAGGTGAAATGAACAATTAAAGTTGATATTGATATTTTTTAAACAATAAGATCTCCATTATAATTTTCGAAAACTACAGGACCAAAGTGTATTTTTTGTTTGAGTAGTTTACACTTTGTGCTAAGTTGCAAGTTAGATAAAAAAAAATAAACAAAATTAAACGTAACAAAAATGAATATTTTTTTAGTATAGAGAAGATTCTTGTCGAGCCACATTGGCGATGTCTCCTTGACTTTTAATTCCAGTAATTTCCCTGTGGTTTCATTTGTAAACTGTAACAAGGAAGGGGAAAAGGAAAGAGTGGTTGAGTGAGCGGACTTAATTGCTGGCGGAGTCCCTGTTTCATTGTAATTGTCTGGTCTTGCTTCAAACTGGGAAAATATTGCCTTTTTGTTTTTGGAATTCTGTTGAATTTTCTCTTTTCCGTTTCATTAATTTCGCGAAATCCGAAAATAACTCAATTTCAAAAGCCTTTTCTGTTGTGAATTTCATTATCTATTTTTATTTAATCCACAAATCGTGTAAGAAAGTTTAAGATTTATTACACCTGTACTAAAATAACAAATTTGACAAAAATAACAAAGTTGTTATACTCGGCCTGTTCGGCGGCTGGTCTCCGAAATACAGGATTTAATTAGAGCTGATTTGGGTTAGATTCTTAATAAAATATTAATTTGGTAAAACTCAATTAATGGTCTGATTGATTAAGTTGAAATCAGGAAAAAAAAGTCGACTTATCTGAGTCGGTTATAGAATTTGGGGTTGAGAATTATCCTTTCATTTCAGCTCTGCAAGACAAAAAAAGAAAACAAAAAGTTTACGAAAACAGCACAGATCAAGAAGCCCAGCCCGCAACACTCTCCATTAGCATTCGATGCCATTGACCCCACCCAAAATTTTAAAGATTAATAGTTTCTTTGGAATTGTAATTTTAAATGTATTTTATTTAGAAATATATTAAAATAATATCTTTTTATTTTTGAAAAGTTATTTTTATTATCACCATATTAAAATAATCTAGAAATACAAAATAAATATTAATTTAAAGTAAAAAAATTAAAAAATTTTAAATCATATTTTTAAAATACAAAAATAAATAGAGCCAGGAGAAATTTTTTCTGTATTATTATCTGAGAACACATGTAATGTTTTTCAAGCATCAGATCAGATGATTGTACATGTGCAGTTAAAATTTTAAAAAATATATATAATTTATTAAAAAGTAATTATTAAACGAAGATATTTAAAAATTAAGAGTTTATCTTAATTTGATAAAAAAAATAAAAAATAAAAAGGATTTCAGGTCATTTAGTCTTGTCTTTTTCAAGCGACTTGAAGCGGTCAACGAACGCTCATCAAGTGATGAAAACATATAGCGTTGGAAATTGGAATTATACTCTTACAGAAATAGTTATTGCTGGGAACCTTCTTCAGCTGCCTGTTAGAAGGAAGCTCGAGTACTCGGCATCAACCAACTGCCTGTTGCTGTTAGAAGGACTTTTAAGCCATTATGAGAAGCCATCTCGACCGTATGCTGCCACCAAACACTGCAGCCGAAAAGCATCAGTCTCTCTCAATAGTTTTGCATCCGTTTCAACGAGCTAGCACACGTTTTGATTTTTGTTTCTGTTTTAACTCTTGAAAATTAAAAGTTAAATTGCTGTGGTGGCTAATTAATAGCAAGATACGTAAATTAATTAGTTAAAATGAACAATTGAATTTGATATCGAGATTTTTTAAACAACAAGACCTGCAGTATGATTAGTTAAGGAGTTTCATAATACCAATATACATTATCATCCTCTTGAATTATATTTATAATAATTGTAAAGACAGATTCACTATAAGATTTAACAAAAATGAAGAAATTAAAGTAATTAGTCGTTTTTAGTTTACTTTGGGTTGATGGCAATTTAACTATCATCGAGGCTTGAATATGATGGTGACACAAATACTTTATTAATGGTGGGTTCCTGCGCCACCTGCTGGGCGAAATTTCTGAGCAAGCACCGTCATGCTCAGTTTCGATATAATTCACTGTGATTTATATTACAGGACTCAAAATGAAACTAATTATAATTAACTTGCTTATATAGTCTCTCTCTCCAACTTTATCCTAATTAACTCTTTCTTTTTATATATCTTTCCCTCCAAAAACTCCAAATATGTGACAAAAATCATAGAAATAATTTTAAAAAATGAACTCTACATTAATTAGGTGGTATTAATCAATAGCATGTGGACTTTATTTTTCTCAATAAAAAAACCAAAACTAACATGTTGCATTCTTTACCGGGTACACGTTAGATATATAAATAGTTAGGTTGGGGGGTTTTCTAGTTTTTTAGTTATTAAGGTGGCAATTTTATAAAATTTAAAAATAAAAATTGCACTCGGTTGACGGGGGAAAAGCAATAAAATGCCATTGTCTAAATTCTTCCCGCGTGGCTCCCGTGTCTGTCTCGGTTAGTTTGCGAGGAAATTCATCTTAGCCCTGGGAGGAAATGATTATTAAAACCCTAATTCTTACTCTTTTCCTTCAACGTATAGAAAAAAAAAAAGTAATTCAGCAACTGTGGTTGGTATTGCATCAAAGGGCTGGAGAGTAATGTCGAAGAACTTTCATGGAAAACACAACTGACGGCATTTTTTCTAAAAAAACGCGGATGGGGCTCATGTTGAATCTGCGAGGATATTCCTCTGGGCCACCAAATTCCTTCTATATATTAAAGGAAACATCTCCTTCTAGTTCGACATGCAACGAGGAGGAGGATCTACTGCTGGTGTGCAAGCTCCTTAATTGCTCTCAGTGCTTGTGCCCTATTCATGGATGGGATCAGCGAGGGGCAAAAATGGCATAAGAGAGATGTACAAGGGTGTGGAAGGGGAAGAGAAAGATCGATATCTACTACCCTTCTTTTTCTCTTATGCATTTTTGTCCCTCGCCAGTCTCGCCCATATTGTTTATTTGCTCTGATAAGGCCATGGTGCAATTCACTGAAATGAGCTACGTTCTTGTTTTCTTTTTTAAAGATGTTTATAATTTGCTCCCTCTCAAAAAGGGGAGGGGTTCTTTGTTAGGTGGAAAGAAGACAAGAACATGCTGCTTGGTGTCAGTTATTGTGCGCTATTGATGGATGGGATCGGCAGTGGACAAAAATGGCATAAGAGAGGTACAGTGGGAGGCAGGAGAAAGACCAATATCTGCCACCCTTCTTTTTCTCTTATGCGTTTTTGTCTCTCGCCGGTCTCACCCGTGTTAATTTGCCCTGATAAGGCCATGGTATATATATATGGTTCTTTGACCCAATTCACATGACAATCTTCTTCTCTAGACTGCATCGTCTTGTTCATGAGGTATGTTCTTGTCTTCTTTTTGAAAGATGTTTATAATTTGATCTCTATCAAACAGGGCAGACATGCTTTGCTAGGTGGAAAAAACATGCAGAAACAATATGGAACGGGGGGTTTGTTCTGCTGCAGGGACAAGAAGGAAGCCTGTGGGATTGGAGAGGAAAAGGAAGTCCCGGGAAGATGAGGTCGTTGCACAGCTTAGACGAGAAAGAAGAAATTATTTTTTAATGTTATTTAATTAGTTTTGTTCTTATTAATTTCTTTTCTTTTTCTTAGACCAGTATTTCTTACGAACTATCTTATTTATACGAGTATAATAAAAGGGAGGGTTTTGGAGAAACCTTGCTGCAAAGGTTTAATTCTTTTCCTCATCATTTTCTCACCCATTTATCATTATTGAGGCCGCAGCAACTTTTTAGTCGCTGTTTGAACCAAATTTTTGCACGGAATATCTAATTGTATGGTAGTGATCAAGTAAAAATCGTGTAAATTAAATATTTCGTGTTTTATATCTATATATACACCGCATTAACCTTTGCAGGACTGGAAATGTTTTCTTAAAGAAGCATCTGTATATGGTAACTTGCAGGGTTTCCAAATGTTCCATGACATTCTTCTTTGAAGAAAAAACCTGAACAACAATATATATTCCTATGTTTTTTGATTTGTTCCAAAGCTGCTAAAAGGAAACAAACATAATCCTATGCTTAATCTCCCTCTCTCTCCATCTTCACATTAATTTTTATCTTTCTTTTCCTTCCAAAAACAACAGATATACGACCAGGTTTTATATAAAAGTGAGCTCTACATTAATTATTTCTTACCAACAAGGTATTTTAGTTTTGATTCGCAGACTCAATTTAGATATATTATTGAGTTGAAAAACCCATTTATCATGCTGCAAGACGAAAAATAAATAAATAAATTATATGTGCAGTAAAACATGAAGGTATTTGTTGGAATAAAAAAAAGATATTTTTTAACTTGATTTCTTCAAGTAATTACTAGTGTACATGTGTGCGCAACAAAGTAAACCGTACAAAATAAAGCTGATATTGATATCAGAATATATAAAATGCATAGCGAGAGCATAAAATATATAAAAAACCGGGTTCGAAGATTTTGAATCTACAATCGCCATGACCAACGTTAAAACCCATCAAAAACCGTCACAGTAAGAGGAGCAGATGGAAGAAAAGAAAAGGACGGGAAATAACCACCGCCACGACAGCTGCGGTTGCCCACATCAAATCAGTACCGTCATGAAGTGGGTTTATGTGGGATATGTAGGTTTGAAGGAACCTGGAAAGGGAGAAAGAAATTGTTTAGGGTTTCTTCAACCTTGTAGATTTGGAGACGGATTGCTTGCAACTTGTTCGGAAAATTAAGTTCTGAATATTATTGAAGAAACCCCTCCCTCAAGATCATGTCCTTAACTTTTTTTATTTATTTAATTTTCAATATCGGTTTTCCTTACCGTAAATGAATTAATTGTAGTTTTTTCTTATTATCTTTTCCAAGACATTAATTTTAATTTTCTTATGATATATAAATTTCATGTTTCTAAACGCTTGCTTAAAGACAAATGTCATGTTTCATGCCCGGTAAGATTGACAAAATGATATATTTTTTTATTAGAAATTAATCTAAAATAATTAAGTTAAGATTTTAAAAATTAAGAGTTTATCTTAATTTTAAAAAATAAATAAATAAAAGGGATTTTAGGTGATTAAGTCTTGTCTTTTTCAAGAGACTTGAAGCCGTCAACGTACGCTAGCTCCACAAGTGATTGAAAACCTAAATACCGTTGAAATTATACTTTTATAGAATTAGTTATTGCTAGGAACCTTCAGCTGCCTCTTACAAGGGATTCCAAGTGATTTTACTTCAACCTTTTAGAAGGAATTTTTAGAGCCCTCTCTATTGTATGCTTCCATCAAACACGGCAGCCGAAAAGCATCAATATCAGTCTATAGTTTTGTAATTCGAAGTAAAATTGCTAAATGATATTCATAAAATCACTCGTTTCTTTATTTTTTGTTTCTTTATCATATTTTTCTCTCATCTTAATTTTACATCCAAAACTTCAAAATGACTTCATCGGGAACTCGAACACTTAATAATATCTCAAAGAAATTCATAAGAGCTCAGGGAAAATTAGAAAATGAGTTCTCTGTTAACTATATATTGTTACTAATTAATAGCACGATATGGAAATTAATTAGGTGAAATGAAGAATTAAAGTTGATATTGATATTTTTTAAACAATAAGATCTCCATTATAATTTTCAAAAACTATAGGACCAAATTGTATTTTTTGTTTGACTAGTTTATAGCCTTGCGCTAAGTTGCAAGTCCGATAAAAAAAAACATAACAAAAAAATATCCAAGCCATAAAAAACTATTTCTTATTTTTATTAAACTCGGTCCATTGAGATAACCTTGAAACCTTTAAACTCGACCCGTTATTTAGCCCATGTTTAAAATTAAATCATGTGGTACTTGTCTCAATGTAACTTAGTCGACTTGGCCGATCCAATGCTAAACATATCACTAAAAAAAACATGAAAATGAAATTGAGAAAAAAAGACTAGATTAACAGGAAAAAAAAACAATTCAACCCAAATCCTTATTTAACCTGAGTTTTATATTAAATTGTATGAGAGTTTTCTCGACGTGACTCAATCGACTTGGCCAGTCCAAAAATAACCCGGCTAATTTATAAAAAAATATGTATATCAAGGATGAGATTGAGAAAAAAAATGATGAAATTAAAATCTATATAGAAATTGAATTCCTTGCATAACCCAAGTCTATAATTAAACATGCGATAGTTGGTATGTTGTGATACAGTTGATTTGACTAATTTAAAAATAATTCAGATGATTATTAAAAAAAATTAATGATAAAATTAAAAAAAATATGATAAAATGAAAAAAAGAAAGAAATAAGGGGGTGTGAAAAGGAGAGGGAAAAAAAAGGTTTGCACTGTTTTAGTATAGAGAAGATTTTTTTCGTGCCACATTGGCGATGTCTACATGACTTTTAATTCTAGTAATTTCCCTGTGGTTTCATTTGTCAAATGCACAATTTAAAAAGAATTTGTAAAATATAACAAGGAAAGGGAAAAGGAAAGAGTGGTTGAGTGAGCTGACTTAATTGCTGGCGGGGGACTTTCTTTTCTTTTCTTTTATTTTCTTTTCTTTTTAGTTACAAAGAGAGGCTTTTGAGAGTGCTCATTGACGGGTCGTGAGGTCCAAAACCCAACCTTAAAAAATGAGAGGATCAGGCATCCTCCTGTTTTATGACTTTTATCATAATTGTCTGGTCTTGTATAATACCCGCGTAGCTCCCGTGTCTGCTCGGTTAATTTGCGAGGAAATTCCTAACATCTGTTGGAGCAAGTTAATGTTTTTTCGTTCTTTTATTTACGATTTTATTAAAATAATGTTTAATATCCTAATTCTTACTCTTTTCCTTCAACGTATAGAAAATATATATTGAAAAAGAAAGTAATTCCGTTTCCGTGGTTGGTATTGCATGATTTGCGTCCATAGGCTGGAGAGTAATATCGAAGAACTTTCATGGCAACCACAACTGCCGGCCTTTTTCTAAAAAAACGCGGGTGGGGCACCAATTTCCTTCTATTAAAGAACGTCTAATCCTAGTTCGACATGCAACGAGGAGGAGGATCTACTGCTGGTGTGCATGCTCCTTGGTCTCAGTGCTCGTGCCCTATTCATGGATGGGACCGGCAAGGGACAAAAATGGCATAAGAGAGATGTACAGGGGTAGGGAAGGGGAGGAGAAAGATCGATATCTACCACCCTTCTTTTTCTCTTATGCATTTTTGTCCCTCGCCAGTCTCGCCCATATTGTTAATTTGCTCTGACAAGGCCACGGTGCAATCCACTGAAATAAGGTATGTTCATTTTTTTCTTTTTTAAAGATGTTTATAATTTGCTCCCTCTCAAAAAGGGGAGGGGTTCTTCGTTAGGTGGAAAGAATTTGCAAAAACAGTATGGAAGGGGCAAGAAGGAAGCATGTGATCCGATTGGATAGTGGAAAAGGATGTCATGCGAAGCTGAGGTTGTTGCACAACTTCGAGAATGATTGGTATTGGGTTTCATCATGAAAAAAAAAATATTTGGTTAATTAAATAATTTTTATATTTTAAATATTGATTTTGTAAAAGTTAAAATAACATGTTTTTTATTTAAAAAAAATATGTTTTCTTATTTATTTTACAAGTAAAAATACATCTCAAGTAGTTTTAACTATGTATTTTTTAAAAATATTTTTTTAAAACCACAACTAAATTTTTTTAAACCTAATTTTTTAAATTATAATTGTAAAAACTATTACAAAACAAAACAAACACTCGGTCAACAATTAAAAAAATTCTTTTCTTAATGTTATTTAATTTTTATTTTTTGTGGGCTGTTACGCGCTGTCTTTTCATGGGAATTGAAGCCGTCACCATATCCTCACTAATTATTGTTTCCCCATCATTTTCTCACCCATCATTATGAGGCTGTATCAACTTTTTAGTCGGTTTCTAAACTGAATTTTGTAGGAAATATTTATACATATATGATAACATTTCACATATAAATATTGTTATGATTCAAAACCTTTCTTATATGTGTGTAGAAAAAAAATTATTTGAAATATATAGAATTTAAAATCAGTGTGTGTTTTCGTTACCAATTCTACTTTTTATTAAAAAAAATAGGTCTAAAACAAAAATAGGCATGGGTTAATAAAATTAGGGCAGATATATTTTTTATTAAGGGAAGAAAAGATGAAACAGCTTGAGAGGAGGACTGGTTGTATGGCAGTGAAGTAAGATTCGTGTAAAATATTTCGTGTTATATATTGCTTTTCAGTTTTTGTCTTCCAAAAGAAGCATATATGTTAACATATTATGCTTAATAATTGAAAATAAACCAATCCTATGTTAATATTTTGATTTTTTCCAAAGCTGCTAATATATTAGCTTAGTCTCCCTCCCTCCCCCTCTCTCTCTCTGATTTCATCTTATTTTATCTCTCCTTCCCTTCCAAAAACCACGAACATGCGACCATTTTTATAGAAAAAATCTACAAATTGTGAGCTCTACATCATTTCTTACTAATAAAGAATTTTAGTTTTGACTCGCAGACTCAATTTAATATATAATAAGTTGGAAAACCATATATCACGTGGCAATACAAATAATAAATAAATTATATTTATATTAAAACTTGAATCTATGTTTAAGAATAAAAAAGGAAAAATTGAGTAATTAATATATAGTGTACGTACGCGGGTGCACATCAGAGTAAACTAATTAAACAAATTAAAGTTGATGTTGATAATTTTTTTCTTAAACAATTGCAGCTGCGGTAGAACAGTTGGAGACTATACGATCAAAATGTGCTTCACCCTTGATTTTTACGTGCGAGATTGGCATATCTACAGTTTACTTGATTCCTGCAATTTCCTAGTGGTTTCTGAGTTCGAAGATTTTGAATCAACAACATTGCCATTTCTTTTTAAGTTTGGTTTGTTGGAAAATAACTAGGGGAGAAGGTACGTAAGAAGGAAACTTAATTTTATTTTGCTGGACTTGTACAATAGTACTTGAACATATATATTTATACTAGTATAAGATATATAATTTAAAAAAAAATTAAAATAAATACATCTTTAATAGTTATATACTCCTAGAAAACACCCAAAAAAAAATAAAAACCACTTTAACTTTACAATTAAATCCAACATGGTTTTCACGAGACTTATTCGGAGAGCAGTCGTGCATGTTATTGTTTTGGAGAAATTATAAATGTTATATTATATATACCTAATATTTTTTTCTAGTAATTTTTGCAATGCATGAATAGTAATTAGTTATATTATATCCTACTAATTACTCTTTTGAGAGAGAAAAATACCTCATTTTCGTTTCACACCACAGCATTTTCCTTTCATTTTCCTACAAGTTATGCTTGAAGTAGTGGGAATACAAGTGATTCCGATGCAATTTCCAAGAAACCGTGCTAGAGGCCTGAGTAAACGCGGCCCTAACCGAAACTCCTCTGCTGTAATTTCTCTTATAAAATACAGCATTATACTCAAGTTTAACATATGCGAAGAGGAACATGAATTCCATGGATTAAAGGAAGAAGGAGTCAGGTACATATTACTTAAGTTTCATTACATGATTAATGGGTTATAGACAGGTTTTTTTTATTGCAATTCATTGTTCCCTGTGAATTGTGATGTAGTTTATTTTACGTTCTTTAATTATTTGAGATTTCTGACATCTGATTTCTGAATTATCGTTGCAAACAGAGAGGAAGAGCAGTCCTCTGTGAATAATTGATGGGTGAGATTAGCTGGGACAAAAATCCATAGTAGAGGATAAAGAGAAGGCAAGAGAAGACTTTGGAGAGATGGGAAAGGCAGTGAGAAAAACTAAGAGAGGAAGCTGTGGTAATTACCTTCTCTCTAACTAGCCTTGAACCCTTGCCCTGATGGACTCTGTGTTTAACAAACCAACAAGTTATAAGGAAGACCGAACCACCAAGGAAACTGGCTTGATCTCCTAGCAAAGTCCTGCCAGCCAACCAACATCTACATGGTTTGGAACATGACATCAAGCCAAAGTTGGTTTGCAGCTCTCTGCTAGGAGATTAGATTAGTTTAAACCACTTTTAGTTTCACTGATTCTTTATCTTATTCCTTCAAAATCTTCTATTACTTCCTACTGTCCCTCTTCTATGCGTTTTTGTCCCTAGCCAATCCCATCCATGTCATCTGAGATCTAGAAAGGCATGGCTTTACAGGGAACGAAAGAATTTGTTGAAAGGAATGGTTATGATTTCATCTTGGTCTCCTTTTTCTGTAATCAGGTATTCTTTTGTTATCGGAAAAGATCAGGTACGGTAAAGATCATAGTGTCATCTCGGTTTCCTTTCCTTGCATCAAACAGGGGAGGAATTTTATCATTTAAGGGATTTTTGTTTAATTCCTTTTATTTTCTTGTTGAATTTTTTTATAATGCTTACAATTTTCATTTCCTTTTTTGAATTTTTCCCTTAGGCGTGTGAGCTGGGATATTTCTCAAAGTTTTCAGAACCGAGTCTAACATAAGCATTTCCTATAAAGCCAGGATGGCTGTGTCTGAGAGGGAAGGAGGAGGAATAATCATTTATGGGATGTAAATTTAGGAATGCATTCTTTGAACCCAAAGGGATTTGCAAAAAGCTAGGGCAAGGAGAAATGAAATAAAATATTAGCTGCCGCAGGCCCGCAGAGGTACCTTCCGTGGAAACTGCAAGCGGCTTCTCATCCTCTCATATGCTGCTTCTTTTCCTTTTCTTTTTCTTTGGAGAGACTCACTTTTAAAAGTTTCATTGGAAGGGTGCTCGTAAATATATATAGAGATGTTTTCTAAAGTATTTTTTATTTGAAATTATATTAAAATAATTTTTATAAAATATCTTTTTAAACGCAATTTCAAATATCACCTTAGATTAGTAAATGTTTTTCGAAGCCAAGTAATCTGTCACGAGGCTACGTCGAACTTTATACTGTTTGTAATCTAAGTTGGATCATTCTCCAAAAAGAAAAAAGAAGTAAAATAGGATTTTATTGTTTTGATTTTTGTTGACCAAGAACAAGGGAGCATGTTGTTGTCACTCCCATACAGTATTTTGGGCCATTAATTGCTTCATAATTGTAGCAGCTAGCCGAGTTTAGTATTTGGGCTCAAGGTTTGAGTAGTTATTGCCTTGTAATTCGTACAGGATCTACCCACATTTACCCACCCCATGCCGAAATCGACAGTCATATGAAACTCGGCCCCCAATTCAGCTAGCCCGGCCCAGTGAACCAGACCTCAATAGAACACAACCAAGGCAATGACTAGTCGAGCAAGTGAAAGAAGAAAGCAAAAACTTCAGTCCAGAACCCGAGCTAGGCAACCTAATCGCAAGAAAAACATAGAACTTCACATATCTTTCAAGCTTGTTTTATTTTTAGATCCAACAACGCAACCATACCCAACACAAAATAAGTTTTATCCTAACTTCAATCAAAAACATTTCCGAGGCAAAAATTTATAATGTTTTGAAGATTTTAAGGGATGCCTTCAGTTAGGGATCAGATAGGTGAAGATGGGAGTGCCCTGTTGTCGTAACCAGGGAGTGGGCTGGACACCCATCTCGCATGTTTATATGCGAGCATTGACCACTCATCATATCCCGTTAAACCCTGAAGGATCATGGTTCGTATTGGATTACTTTCTGTAATTTATAGCAAGGTCTGAGACCCTCCCTTTCTATCTTGTCGATGTGGGATGATAAAGCCCCACTCGCATATCTGGATGGTGATTGACTCGATGCCCTTTTTGACCCTGCTAGGTTTTCCTTTATAGCAAATGACATGTCTTTCACATAACTGGTTGAGCATAAGTTTTTGATTTATTTAAAATATGCTTATTAAGAGGTGGAGATGGTGGGACAGCAAATCTTTTTTTTTATTATTGAAATTATATCTATCTAAAATTAGTGTTTATTGTCTTCAAAAATTAAAAATATTTGCATAAGCATAAAAATATTTACATAAGCATACAAAAAATTAATATGTTTTTGTATTGTTTAGATCGTTTTAATATGTTAATTTCAAAAACGATTTTAAAAAAATAAAAATAAAAATATTATTTTGATATATTTTAGTATAAAAAAATAATTTGAAAAGCAACTCCAACTACAATATCAAACAGATAAATTTTAGTAAAGTACAAAGTTATCCCAGCTTCAATTTTTATTTTTATTTTTTCCAATCATTTTAATATCAACTCGTGTTCTTATCAAACTCTCCCGATCCGATTAATATTGAAAATGCGTGTGTTAATTTAACATACTTAAAAAACAAAGGGCCAAAAGGTTGGAAATACAATTAACCTCTATAAGTTAATACATTTAGGATCATGAAAATTAATTAATTTATTATTTAAAGTTTAAAATATATATATATATATATATATATTAATCAAGGTTATTAATTTATCATAACTATAATTTAGCTACGAGTCTTTTTTCTCTGTCAATTCGTGGACATAATAGTGATTAAATCGGTATTAGAGATAGCTAATTAACTAGATTATTATGGATGAATTGATGGAGTTTTCTTGGGCTTCAGAACTGTAAATGGGCTTTTCGCACCATGTCCTCTCTCGGGCAATACGTGGACATAATAGAGATTACCTTGCTTCTGCTGATCCTGATCAGAAAGTTGGATCCAATGTAGAGTCCTCCCTGGGCTAGCCAGTTTCCTATTTATTTAATGGGCTCTTTTCTCGAGTCCTAATCTCTTAGCTAAAAAATAATTTGGATTGAAAATTAAAAAAAAAATTGATGTTAAAATCTTTTAACTGTTCAAAATCTAAATTCTAAACTTATATGTAACTCTATTTTTTAAATCATTTAATTATAGAATCAAGTTCGTTTTTTATTATATCTATCCAAGTCAAGATATACTCCATAGATCAAATTAAAGATTTATAGTTTTGTTTATGAATTAAAATATTTAAAAAATAATAATATCCTTAAAAATAAATAAACAGAATAAAAATTAGCAATATACATACATTAATATAATTTACATTTTTAATACGTTACTTGTTGATATCTGGAATGTTATACTTGCAAATCTTTTGTTCTAAAATTAAGATATCATCATTCTTCTTCTACCGAGAGACTGGCCTCTATATCCGAATCAATATTTTCCCAGTAATTTCTATTTTCGGTGACCAAATCTTCAAATATCTTTATATTTTTAAAATTAAATTTAATATATACTATATAATTTTTTTCTTCAAAAATCTAATACATTGAATCAACACTCTCCACAGCAAGAATCTCGTGAATTCGGTGTTGATTTGGTTTTTTTTATTGAATCAACTCGATAAAAATTTACATTGGATTAATATTAAATAGCGTGTTTATAAATGTGATTGTGGTTATTTTTTAAAATATTTTTCACTGATAAATATATCAAAATAATATTTTTTTAAAAAAATTATTTTTGACATTAGCACATTAAAATAATATAAAAACAATAAAAAAATATTAATTAAAAATTAAAAAAATTAATTTTTAAAAAAACTTTATCTTGGAATGTGTTTTACTTTTACAGCCATCTCTAGGTATATTCTACACTATAAACCAATAAGATAAATTTTCTAAGCCCTGCGGTGCGGGTGTGCCTGTAATTTCAGCGTAAAGTTAGCTGCTATCAACAATGAATTTGCTTAGAAAAGTAAAGCATACATTTATGGCTGACTTATATTCATGATATCTTTTATTGCGGTGGTCCACCGTCCGTTGCCCGAGAGCCAGGCACGCGTCCATGCTCTGCAGAGCAACGGACACCCCTCTGTCCTCACATTCTCACCATGTGATATGAGAATGTGACATTTCGAGACCTGGGGCACTTGATACAGATCCGATTTCTAAGATAAAAAAAATATTGGGTTTTTTTTATTCTTATCCCAAACAAGTTCTAGAATCAGTGAGTCATCAAACCGTCGTGATCGGTTATTAGTTTTTGTTTTTTCAGGACCTATCCACGCTAGAATTCTCGGAACTGTTTGTTTGTGTGGTTTGATGGTGTTTTTTATTTTTATTTTTTTATGTTTTTTTATTATTTTAATATGTTGAAAATTTATTTTTTTTAGATAAAAAAATAATTTTTATAACAATTATAAACACAACCTCGACGTGCTTTCGACACGAACACAACGTATCAAGCGAAGGTTACATTTTCTACCTGGTTTCTTTATCCATGCTTAATCCTGACTGGTCGACAACCACATGGTTGAAAAGATTAAACCTTCCAAGTGGGAGTCTTGGAATTCAGGGGATTTTTTAAAAAATTAGTATAGTAATATCATTTAATTTTTTAATAATATAGTATATTTTTTTTTACCTTGTTGTGTTTTATAAACACGATATATACTTAAATTTCTCTGTTTCCAGTCACGATTAAAAAATATTATACTTGAGAAGCGTGACAATTTAATATGAATTAGTCAATCACGATTAAAAAATATTACACTTGAGAAGCGGGATAATTTAATATGAATTAGTAGATAAACTTGCCTCTAAAGACTGCTTCTCAGCATCCTCAGCCTTGGAACCATCAACAGTAGCTTGGGTGGTATTATCCTGCATTTGTTTCTTCTTTATCAGTTGTTTCCGGTACCTTCTTAGATGGGGGCTCAACATGATCATCCTTCTCTTGCTCATTCTCGACACTCTGCTCTTCGGCTTCTTCCCTTGAACGCTCATTTGACAAAATATATAAAAAAAATCAAGATTTAAACAAAAATCAAGATATAAAACCGCACCAACCAAAATTAATATTTTTTCTTGATAGATTTGGCAATTATTTCACTTCACAACCTTGGGATCCACTGGTGGGGCTGCTCGTCCACTAGGAGTTCCCGGCGAAAGGCGACCCGGCTTCTCCCGAGAAGGAAACTTGGCGGACCCACCTCCACTGGTGGGGCTGCTCATCAACACACTGCCTTTGGCCTGAGCCAAGTAATAATATCTTGCAATGGAGTCCAAAGTTGTATGGAGTATGGCAAAACAAGGGGTGCATGTCGTAGAAACAAGAAAATAATAAAAAAAAAAACATGACGCATGACGCGTTGAGAACCGTGATATTAATTAATTATCGTGGTTCATTACATGTGTTTTTAAACTATAATATTATGTTCAGAATAGCGACTTTTAAAATTATGTTTATTCACTATTTTTATATGTTAATTGTACAATTTATCCGAATTCAGGTGGTAATAAAAAAAATGTCTCAGAGATTGCAGCCTCGTTCAAGCTGGCAAGTGCACTGTATTAGACGCATCACGAGTTACAAGGATGCTACTGGCGAGGCCATATTTTTACAGTTGGTATTATTACGGTTATTTTTAATATATTTTTAATTATTATTTAAAAAAATCTAAAAATACAAAATAAATTAAATTAAAATTTTTTTTCAGAAACATTTTTTTTAAATAAAAACTACTGTCAGTGACGTTGTTGCAAGGCGTATCCAAAAGTATTATACAGTTCACCTACGACTTTATTGATTTACATTACGTGGGAACGCACGTATTGATTTACATTAAATGTTAATAAATTTTTTACAATGTATAATAATCCCTCTAGCCTCTCTAGTCAACCCTTCCTGGGTAAATAATCCAACACAAATGGATTGTAGCATTTCACTAGGCGGCTTTTTTTTATATAGTAAAAAAGATATTAAAATAATATAAATATTTTTCAAAAAAAATACAAGATTCTAGTAATTAAGTTGGATGAGGTTAGTAAACTTAATTAATTCAATAACATAATTATAAAATAAGATATCAATAACAAATAAAGAAAAAAAATAACAATTTAATATAAAAAATAAATGTTTTTTAATATTATAAAAATATACTTGTACAATATTCATAAAAGGTCTTAATGATATTATTTATTTATTATTCATAAAACATCCGAGCTCCAAAAATTTTAACCGGAAAGAAAAATTTTAAGAAGCGCTTATGTTTTTAAAGAAGTGAGAGAATTTAATAACCAAGTTAAATTTTGATTAATTTAATAATATGATAAAAATATAAAGCAAAAAAAAACTAGAAAAACACTATGGAACCAGGAATTTGAGAGAAAAAACGCAATCCTTCTAACTTTTCAAATTACATGAATAAAATAACATTAAAAAATACTATAAAAATCTTATAAAAAATAATTTTTTAAAAAAACAAATTCAATCTATATACATTAAAAAAAACTCACAAATGAATCATATCAACCTTTTTAAAAATCAAACACACCCACTGTTATAAAAAAAATAATCACAGTCTAAAAAGGGCTAAATAAGTGGAAAAAAAATTAAATCATATACAAAAAATTTATTTTTAAAAATTCATATGAAATAAGGCATTAATTAAAAAATCATTTAAAAAAACAACAAATTAGACCACTCATAGCCAGGCCGTGAAAATATGCCCTCGCGTGGGCCTTTTAATTTTTCAAATTTATTTGGGTGGATGAAACCATTTTAAAAAAAAGTATGTTGTCCGTGTCAACAGACAGAGCATCATATGCTAAGCCCTAAATTTGGTCATTTGTTTGGCAGGAAAGATAAGGTTTTTTTAATTTAAAAACTTATTTTCAACCTATTTTTTACCTAAAAAACCTAGAAAACACCTTATAAACCTTGTTAAACCAACATGTGGCCTCTAAAAACATACACACACACACAAAAACGGTCCAAGACCCGAAATCCACATGAAACCCAAAATCTTCTCAGTTCCAAATTTATTTTTTAGGTGTTTTCAAATAAAAAAAAAACACATAACTGTAACCCCCCTCGTCATATGGAGTCATTTGACAGAAAAATCAATTATTTTGGTGGTTGGGATCTTCAACAACATCAACTTTTTTCTCTTTACATTAAAATTTAGTGACCCCCTCTCTCATTTTCAGTTATAAAATGATTGAAAATAATAAAAATAAAATTTAATATCAAAATTAAAATTTTAAAAATTACAGTATCGGTAACCTATCTAAAAAAGATAAAAGATGAGAATGAAATTTCACAACAAACTTCAAACACGAGGCATTCAATTTAACTCGCAAAGTATTTTACTATTTTTTTCACTTTAATCTCATGTTTTTTAATTTAACCTCTATTATTGAAAAAAATATGTAATTAAAAACTAATTTGAATTCAAAAAAGCTAAATCAGATAAAATAAAAGTTTGAGTAACATATTGAAAATTAAAAAAGAAAACATTGCTACAATCTAATGTTTACGTGAGAGAGTAAATAGTAAAAAAAAGAAGTTAATCTCTTTTGATATATTGTATGATAATTGATTTCTCGTCGAATGACGATGACAGTGTCTGTATAATTTCTATCGGGCACTGTCGTTGCATGAGTACGTACCTGTGACTTTGTATACAACAGCGGTACTGTTAAGTCGTTGCAATGTTGTCATCGCTGAGTCAGCTAGACAAGTTCCTAGGGTGACAAGCTAGATGGTTTAACTACAAGCAAAGCATAACAATTTATACAAGTCAGAATTTTTAAAGAATAACAAATCTTAAATATTTATTTGTTATTCATTTAATTCCTTACTTGTTAAAAAAAAACTATTACAATTTTTTGCTATAAAAAAAACTAAAAAATCCTGATAATGAAAATAAATAAATAAATATTTACTTCCAAAACATTTCTATAAATATTTTTATAAATATCCAGGATATTTATAAAATATTTATTATACATTTGTGTAAAATATATTAAAATTTGAATACTTTTTAAGATATTTATCTTGAGAAATTTTACATAAACATATATATTTAGAAACAAATAAAAAGGATGATTTCTCTTGACAACATAAGTTTAATAAAATACTTAAACAAGGCTTGGTGAATATTTAAGCATAGATAATATTTATTCTTTCCGTCACTTATACAAACACTATACTAATTAAAGTTTTGAATTATTTTTCTTGCTGGTGTCATCAGATCCACCAAATCTCATGACTGTAGTTTTATTGACTCATGAAAAACACCCTCAATATTTTTACAGATATACTTTTCAACCTTGTTAATAAATAAAAAACTAAAAAAACATAATAATTCAAAATAAAAAAATTAAAACAACAATTTTTTTTTTCAAACTGCTTAAATTAAATTTGTCTTGATTTACTAACACAGCAACTTTATTTAATAACCCAGTAAGAGATCCAAAAGCTAACAATGCCGAAACAAAGCTTAAATTTATGCCCAGCTCTTTTAACTTTTAAGAATCCAGACCACAATATCAAACTGCTAATTACTAGTAAAGTCTGAACATGTTCAGACAAGGTATCCTTTACTTTACGCCAAAGTTATTTGCCAGTATTTTTTATTGCCAGATGCCTTTCAAACGGTTTCCCAAGTGAGATCAAAACATCAAAGTAAATAAAATGATCAAAACCAAGCATACCAAGTGAACTATATCTTATGAAACATGCTTATGTGAGCAAATTCACCCTTTTAATATCTCGATGAGCCAAGAACACCTTTAAGGCTGCAAGAGCTGCTATAAGCAGCGTATGCAATGAAAGGAACAGCACTTTCTGGGGGGGATGAATCTTGAATTAATTAACATTTACTGGAAGATTATAATTTGAAACCCCAACAAGGTGGAGCCAATTATTCCCCATTCCTTGTATTTTGACAGAGATTATAACTTAGTCCTTCATGTTTTGAGAGTCTACAACTTAGCCCCTCAACTTTTCTTGACCATTGTTTTGTTAAAACATCTTTTGATTTGTCCTTAAATCTCAAATCTATTACTTGATGATTAGAAAAACCCACTACAGTTAGAGAAAAGCCAATTAACTTCAGAGCTACCAACAAAAATTAAAGGAATAAATTATAACTGAGTTCAAAACAGGGATTTTAAAAAATTTACTCCACAAGTTTTGAAAGAGGAGAGGTTTCTAGAGACAGGTTCACAGGCTTCCGACAGATACGACAGATACCATGGACTGCAAATGTACAGTGTCAGCTCTGGCCAGCCTGTAGAGTACGAGATTCTCCTCTACGTCGACGGTTTTCTGAGTCAGCATGTGAATGATCCAAAAATATCCAAATGGATAAGCCCGTAATTCGTTAACCAACCAAACTAACCATGGTTAACCAACCCCTGACCTCTCTATAAATTAGGAAGCCACCCGTTCCTCGAACCTTCAGTATCCGTCAACCACACACAACTAATTAGCATAGTAAAAACAGCTTCTCTACAACCATGGCCACCACATCTTCTCTTGCGTCTCTTAGCTCCTCCATATCCCCTTTCACTGGCTCAAAAACCTCCACCAATCAGCCTCATACATCACCATCTCGTGTCAGCTTCCGCCCTTTTCGAGTATGCGCCGCCTGCGCTACCACCGCCGAGAGACCCACGTCATACACTGCGACACCAACATCAGCATCGTCTCTCTACGAAGTTCTTGGGATTCAAATGGGTGCCACGTGTACAGAGATCAAGACTGCTTATCGAAGACTAGCAAGAGTTTTGCATCCTGATGTTGCAGCTAACGGTAGAAGGGAGGACACCGCTTATGAGTTCATAAGAGTCCATGAAGCTTACGAAACTCTGTCCGATCCTGAAAAACGGGCAGATTATGATCGCTCCCTTTACAGACGAGGAAGGCAAATGAGCTCTCCGTTTGTAATGTCCGCTGCTACTGCAACAACAATGGCAACAGGTTATGCACCTGCTGGATTTTCTGGCTATACAAGGCGGAGATGGGAAACTGATCAGTGCTGGTAGATGGGAAAACAGGCCGTAAAATTATAGATCAGGATCGATTTTAGCCCCTTAGATTGCTAGATGAAATAGTAAGATACAGTATTGATCCCCAATTCCTCACATTTTGGGGATCATTTAGTGTTGTAAATAGTCAAGATTGGACCTCAATCTCTTGTACCATTGTCCCAAGGCGGCATTTTTTCAGCCTGGAATTATTAATTCTCACTTATGCTAATGCTATGATTTTGATATGGATGTGTTGGAACAGTACTAATTGAAGGCCTCTGTTTTCGTCATCATAATACTTGTACTGGAGTATATTTCAAGGGATTTGAATTTTATTCGTGAAGAATGCTTCATTTACAAATCGAAATGGAATGAAACCTGGATTCTTTTTTTATTGATAATTTAGATTTATCTATGCTGGTTTGAGAAGTATCTGGAGTGATAGATATAACTGAAACAGAGTTTCAGTTTCAAACTTATCTGTCGATGGAGTGTCCCATGTGCTGTAAAGCCATATGGATGATTTTTGCTCAATGATTGGACGAGAGGTTTAGAAATTCTGAAATTTCTTGGAGTTCAGAAACAATTGGCTTCGATTTTCAAAATATGAACAGGATATATCCTCCAGGACTTGTAAAGTGGACACTCTCCGATCTCTAAAAAGTTATTGGGAAGTTTGGATAGAAAAAGAGAGGTGGTTAGGAAAAGTGGATGGAAAATCAAATTTAGCATACAGTATACAACAACTAGTAAGAAAAAAAAAAATTAAAATTAAAATTAAAGTTGTAATAAGCAGCCTAAATTTTAAGAGAATTAATTTTATTGAGCTAAAAAGACCAGTATTTTTTCTTTATTAATTGATAACTTGTATCAAAATTTATTATATAAATATTAAAAAAATATTTTATTTTTTTAATATGGGATTGAAAACCTATTAATATATACACTATATGTTCATACAAAAAAAAATTATGTTTAAGAATTTTTTTTTAGTTTAAATATTTCAATTTAAAAGAAAATGATAATATTTTTTTCAATGTAAATTAAAAAATCATTTAAAATAATATTTTAATTTTTATTATTTACCATGAGTACAACTACAATTATACAAAGTTAAGCTCAACAGGTATAACACGGTCTTAGATAGTGTTTAAAATTATAGTAGTGATTGTTTTTAAAAGTGTTTTTTATTAAGAAATCATCAAAATAATATATATTTTTATTTTTTAAAATTTATTTTTCACATCAGTATATTAAAATAATCTAAAATAATTATATAAAAAAATTCAAAACAAAAAAAATTCAAAATTCTTTTAAAATACTTTTTTAACACAAAAACAAAAACAAGCTTATTATAACCATCCAATGCCATTTAAGCCAGCAAATGCTCTGTGCTTTCAGAGCACCACATGCACACCATGTATAAGTACATGGATCCTTGGAGCCGATTTCTAGTATATTTGGAAATGCATGTCAAGTTATTTTTTTAAATATTTTTTATTTATAAATATATTAAAATAATGTTATTTTTTTAAAAAAATTATTTTTAATATTAGCACATCAAAATTATTTAAAAACACCAAAAACATATTAATTTAAAATAAAAAAAAGTATTTTTTTAATTAAAAAAATACTTTTAAAATAAAAAATAAACATGATGGAATTCTTCTTCTTGATTATTTTTTTTCAATGTTCAAGGCAGGGCAAAATAGTGATGGGACATTGTTACTCTTCCTGTCAGCATTTCTTATCTGGGCATTTTGCCACTCTTCTGCCAGACCATTATATCTTTCCTCTTATCCACTTTCATGAACCCGCACATCACAGCCATCGAATTTCTTTTTCTTGATTAAATTGAGGCTCGTACATCAAGTGACATTTTGCTATGTCAGAAATCAAAATACTTTTTAGAATTTTGAATCTTATAAAAAATACTTTTTAAAAACATATATGATTTTTAATTTAATATTAACACATCAAAATTATAAAAAAACTCTTAAAAAATAAAAAATTAATGTTTTTCAAACTATATATATTTTTAAAATACATTCAAATATTGTTTCAAACACAAACAAATAATCTATTCATTCATCTATGAGTCGACTTCACAGTTTTATTTGGATGATCCTATCATATAGCGTAGGAATAATAGATACTCAAGTTATGTTTTACTGGAAGCTTTCTTCAATGAGACGATTTAATTCAGGAATTTGTCGTTTGCTAGTTCTTACTAAATGAGATTTGTCTCGGCGTAAAAAGTTTCTAATAGCAGTGATTTTAACAAATCTTTGCCCGGTCCTATGCAAGGCTCGACTTTTAAAAACCCATGACATCCAAGTACTACGGAAAAGCCTAAACCAAGCCTTACCAAGCTAGAGAGGCAATCCTCGGCTTGAGGCTTGAGACATCAAATTATTCGGCCTTGTTCTTAATTTAATTGAGATCCATTTCACTGGACTGGAACAGCAGATGATATAACAATTTAATCTAAGTGATTGTATTTCATTAATGCAAATTTTTTTTATGGTAATCACTTATGTGAACCACCTCGTGAATATATAAATTTAAAAATTATAGTCATGATTTATCATAAATTTCAAAAAAGTTTAATTTAGACTTTTGAAATAAGTTTATTTGAGCAAAAATATGTATTGAAATACCAAAAAACCCACCTAATAATAATTATAGAGAATCACAAATGAATAATATAAAAAACATCACGAAAATTAATTAATATTTTACTAAATCAAGATAAATTCTTTCAAAAATCAAAGCATGACAAACTTCACACAACACACAATATTACACAACACACAATATTAGTTGTTGAATATCAACATATCAAAACATTTAAAAATATAAAAAAAATATTTCGAATCATTGTTATTTGATTCAAATCTACTCTGAAAAAATCATGATATTTCATTGATTAGACTGAATAAGTGAAATTTAATAACCATTATTTAAATTCAAAAAATTCTTGAAGAATCTATTTGAAAGTATAAAATTATTTTTTAAAATACTTTTCGCTTGAAAATATATTAAAATAAATTTATTTTTTTTAATATTTTTTATAGTAACATGTCAAAAACAACAAAAACAATACTATATAAATTTGAAGTTTTTTTTTTTTAATTTAAAAACTTAAAAAAACATGGTTAGAACTTGATGCTAAACGGCGCGTTAAACCACACAGCACATAAAGACAAGAAAAACCAGTGCCAGCGTATTTTCAACCATGCCCTCCAAATCTTCTCTAGCATCTTTAAGCTACCCCTCTTTTATTGGCTCTAAAATTTCATCAAAACGTGCAGCTTATGATCGTTCGCTTTTTTGACCTGGAAGGCAAATGATCTCTCCTTTTGTAATGTCTGCAACAATAATGGCAACAAATTCTGTAGCAGCTGGATTTCCTGCCTCCACCAGGCGAAGATGGGAAACTAATAATGCTGGGTAGCTGCTAAATTATTTAGTAGTTTGGCCGAATTTCGCCCTGAATTATTGATATCAGAATCATTTTTAGCTTTTTTCGACATGCATAAATCTACTGTAAAGCAAATAAAATCAAATCCTAAATAACAAAAATCTAACCAAAAAATTTGAGTCCGTCCCTCGACAGTATTACACAGATAAGCTAACATCAGTTTATTATAATGGATAGCATGTCCTTTTGGGTAACCTAACAGCGTACAAATTCTGTTCAAAACATGATGTGTAGAAGTTTAGATACTTTCGTGGAGTTGCTACTGAGGTTTTTTATCAAACAGAATCAAATGTCCTCGAAGCCGTCATGTATTTTCTATTGAACTGGAAATGGTAAGAACAGCTCAAGGTACATAGAAAGCAAGGCAGCAAATATAGGCAAAGATACGTCAACCATCGAGTGTTTATTTGAAATTTATCTCGGCAAGACTTGACGGCAAACTGTATAACAAGCACGACAAGGCATTCAAACTAACACAATTCTGTAAAATTTATTGCTCAAATCAGCAATCTAAATAGCGACCGACTAACCGCACTGATCCCACACGCATAAATTCTTACTCGAAAGAAGACGAGAAAACAAACCCATATGAATGTCAAGCTTCCTCCGTCAAAAAAAAAAAAAAAACAAATTGGTGTAATGGGACAGAAGCTTGATTCCTTGACATAGGCCTTTTCGAGGCCTGTGTAGAAAGTCTACAGGCCTATCAAAATGATCTTCAAGATCATCTTGGAAAAATGGGTCAATCCAATGTATGTCCTCTACCCACCCGAAAAACTCGATTTTTACTTTGACTCGAGGCACTAGAGGACGAGGCAGGGTCGGGTTTTTACGGCCATGACCGATACCCATTTCGCTCCTTGACGCATCCTCACTTGACTCGTTAAGGAACACTATTTATTTTTTTTATATATGTGTATTGCTAATTCTTTTTGATGAATCGTCTATTATTATTTTAAAATATTTAATAATATATGTTAAAGAATTATTTTAACTGTTTAAACTTTGAATTAATTTGAAACTTTTACAAAATAATATTATTTTATACTATTAATTGATTTTAATTTTTTTTAAAAATAAAAGTGGTGAAATTTAAATTCAAGACCACTTGATTAACTACGTTCTTATATTATGTTAAAAAATAATTCGACCCAATAATTTAAATTTTTAAATGAAATTCTAAGATATAATTTATATAATTTTCTAAATCATGTACAATAAATTTTTTAATAAACAAGAATATACCATAATATAGTTTATTAAGTTAACCTATTTTAATTATTTTTATTAAAATAATATTATTTTATTTTTTTAATATAAATGGTTAATCTTGTTTACCTAATAGAATTTGGTCATCAACTAGATTAGAATTTTTTTAATTTAATTTAAAATTTAATACGAATCCTTTGAGTGTTTGGGTTTTATAAATCAAACTGCCGGTCGGACCAGGTATCATCTTGAAACACATCTTTGGGAATATAGCACGGGCCCTTTTCTCTTCATAGATCTATTTCCAATGGGCTAGAGCTACAGGCCAAAATGGAATGAGCTTTTGAAATTACTGAGCCAGGCTCGATCTCTTCTTTCAAAAATGACCTGCCGTTGCAGCATTGTTGCAGCGCATCAAAGAAGCAGTAGTAGCAATGGCTCGTCTGATCCGGCAATGGCCGCTGTTGCATCACCATTGCTTCTCTTACGCTGCACTCAATTACCTCCTCTCTGAGTCCTTAACTTTATCTACCAAAGCTACCTCACATCGTGTTTCTTTCACTAAAGTTGCAGCTGCTAATCGTAGCGTGCCTTTTCGTCCACGCGGCCCCAAGTTACCCAATTCTCCAACACCGTATGATTTCGAACAAGGAGGAAATGTGAGCGATTCGGATTCAGAAGCAAACAAAAGCCGCAACCAGAAAAAACGCGAGGCTCGACGCGCTGTTCGTTGGGGCATGGAGTTGGCTTCCTTTTCTTCGCCTCAAATCAACCGCATTATTAAGTGATGAACACAAACTCCCTTTCTTATTTTTCTCAAACCAACAATGTTAAAGCTTTTCTTTGTAGTTTACTTATGTTTTGCTTGGGATTTTTTAGAGTGGCTTCACTTGAGAAAGACGTATTCGATGCGTTAATGCTAGTTAAGGTACCTCTGTTATAATATAACGTCTATTACTCTTCCGGAGTGCGATGATTTTTCATTTCTTTCGTGTTTCAGAACGAGAGAAAAAAATGAAGCTGAGGTGTTTGTGTTTTGGTCGCAGAGACTAGGACCTGATGTTCGAGAAGGAAAGCGGAGGCAATATAATTATATTGGTATTGGTTGGACTCTGTATCTTTTAAACATTAGTGTTTAGTAACTTGTCTCTTAAACATTATGGTTTGCTAGCTACGTTGTTTGATCTCCTCCCTGAGAAACATTGACATCATGCGTGCAAGTACTCTTAGTTTTGGACTTGTGGTCCATGCTAATACATTTGATGTTTCTTATCATGGAGCAAGGCTCGTTGCTTATTTTAAGGAGAAAGATTTTATTTTCATGACGTGGATTTTATTTCTCTTAATAACCCAGTAAACCGTGCGACATGCTAGGTGTATATATTGTCATGTAGAGAATCTTTGAGATCAATGTTTCAGGCATTATAAATATGTTCTTGAGTCTTCATTGTTATGTGAAATGTACTGGTAGGGAAATTGTTGCGGGAGGTAGAACCTGAATTGATGGATGCTTTGATTCACTGTACAAAAGATGGTGATTGGAGTAGACTGCAGGGTTTTTCTGGTTTGGAGGAAAAGATTGCTGGGGAGGAAAATGAAGAATGTGAAGAAAGAGAATACGAATCGGAAGAGGAGGTATATTGAATAGTTATTTCCTTTAATTATTATTGTGTGAATTTTGAGTGGTACGGTTGTGCCAAATTCTTCAATCTTCTTCCAGTCTAACTCCTTTTTATAAATTCTGTTAAATGGAGACACTGACCTTATTTAAGGTTTCTGCATTACCATTTTGGTTTTGAATGCAAATCTATTGCTACAGTTCTTTTTTTGGTCCCCCTTAGTCTTGATATGTCGTAAGGCATTTAGCTGCCATAACCAGAAGCTTGCAGAGGTGTGGTAAGTGGAATATACTATATTTGACCTTTATGATAATTACGCTTACGGAAAATGGAGAAGGTTAAATCTATCTAGAAAAAAAATTCCTCTCTACTTACTAAAGTGCAAGCTTAATTAGAATACAATGTCCATGTTGACATACTACATTTTTGTTATTTGTACAATTTTCAGGGTTCGCACGAGTACATTGATGTAGCAACCAGATGGTTTGATGGCCTGATTAATAGGGACATAAAAGTTACCAACGAGGTTTATTCACTTCGCCACGTCGATTTTGACCGTCAGGTTAGTGAAATGTCACCTCAAGTGTAAGAATCATTGCATTTCTGATTTGTTCATGAGACCCGTCAAGCTAATTATAGGCTAATGATTTCTACTGCAAGTTAGATGATGAAAACATATTGCTTGAAAGAAAAAAAAATGAGGGGGCAAGTATTCTTATGAAGTCACCAGATGAACAGGAACCTGTCATTTATTTCCAGCCAAAGAAACAAAAAGAATCAATAGGCCGAGACTTATTGCTTCCAGACGATTACTTAGCTCTTGTGAATCCAGCATATTTAACCCATACTATGCACTTTTAGGTAGTCCAAGCAGCAGAACCATGGTTGGCTTGAATAATTAGTTGCATGAATGCCTTCATCGGTAAAGTTTAATTGCTTATCATCTATTGTGTATATTGATGGCATGGCATCTATTGAACAGGAACTACGTAAACTTGTGCGGAGAGTGCATGCAGTTCAAGAACGCAAGGGTGTTACGGAAGAAAATGAGCAAGAAGTGGACGCTGCAATCACAGTTGCCAAAAAGTCCCTCACTCGTTTCCTCCATGATCTTGCTAAGCAGATGCCAAGGGAACATGATCGTATTTATTTGTAAGATAAATATCTTGTCATTGCATATTTCCTTCACAAAACGTCTAATATGTATAACATTCATCTCGGTAACAAGCAGGGCAATTGACGGGTCTCCTCATAGAGTTACCGAATATCTTGGGCTTAGGCTTATGGATGTAACCATGGCTAGCAGCCTAGAACATTCTTTGTTTTTCTAGGCCAGGCCCATTACGGAATATCTTTCCCACCTCGTTTTTCTCTCCATCCCCTCCCTTTTGTTCTCCTTCGTTTTTCACTTTAGATGGTAAGGACCATTGGGCCTAGTTCGATTGGTAACGTGTTAGTTTATGCTTTTCAAAAAGTTTTATGCATTGATTTTCACTTGAAAAATATGAAATTGATTTTTTTAGAAGATTTTGTATAGTTTGATATGTTAATGTTAAAAATAAAATAAAAATATATGAAAAAAAATATTATTGTAATATATTTTAAATTCAAAAATATTTTTAAAAATACTCTTCATCACATCATAAACACACACACACAGCTGATTTAGACCTAAGAAAAAGATCCCAAGGTGGTTCATTTTGCATTTTCTAGATAAGGTTCTGTCTTTGCTAAGGGCTATACCGCCACTCAATAATGGAACTAGACATGAGCAGGATAGTTATTTCAAGTTCTGAATCATCTTAAAAAGCTTGCTATTATTGTCCCGTATCTGGCCGTCCAGCACCATCGCTAACTTTTTAGAAATGCAGATAGCAATAATAATCACTCGCGTTTACTCTGCACTGATCTGTAGGTGGGATTACTTATCCCCACAGGACAGGCTCTTCAATAACCATCGCCTAGAAGCTAACCTGACATGCACCTTAAATTATTTATTATTTATTTTCCTTTCTTTCCCAACTTGGGACACAAGTAGGGATATTGGGGGTCATAGGGTCGGAGGACATGAAGCAATACATCGTTTAAGATTTAACGTGTATGACATGATAGATAGCTATAAAATAAATTGTTAAATTAAGAAGGAATAGTACGTTTTTGTGTTTTAAAATGCTTTTAAAAAAATTAATTTTTTTTTGGCTTCAAATTAATTTTTTTTAATGTTTCAGATTATTTTGATGTGTTAATATAAAAAATAATCTTTAAAAAATAAAAAAATATTATTTTAATACATTTCTAAGTGGAAAAATAAACAACTATCAATGCACTCTCAGACACTCTAAGCAATCCTGTTTCTCAATAATGATGCCCAAGCTTTCTAATTTTACTTGTCTTTTGATCAGCTGATGCTATATTATCCACATTGCCCACAATGCTTAAACATTGTTATCCCTTCTGTCTATAGAAAGGTACAAATAGCAAGATGCCTATATCTTTCGAGTGCGTTTAGTCAGCTAGTGATAATGCTATATTTTGTTTTTGGAACTGATATGCAGCTTTCAAATGGTGTGAATCAGATTTTTATAGTGGCAGCCTGGCAGGTGATCTTTGTTTGACAACAAGATTGGACGGCACCCATTCTTGTTTCTATACGCATGCATCATCTCCATACATATTAGCCCGACCCTGTAGTTGTCTTTTATCAGAAGCTATATATATCACAATAATGCTATTACTTATACCTTGAAGTTGTTTCCCTGGGTTTTTTTAGTGTTTAAATTTCAACATTTTCGGCAATCAAGAGGTTCCCGAGATTCCCAGAGAATGTCACTGTCTCTCGAGTGAAAAGACCTTCTCGAGTGCCTAAATTTCAGTGTTGCGAGCTCTAATCCTTCAGCTGGAAAAGATACCAATACAAATTATATATGGCCATGCTACGATCACATCCTTGTAGTACTTTTACTTAGGATATCTAATCGTTAAAAAAACAAGAAGCTGCTGCTCTTCGATCGCTTTCGCTTCATATAAAGAGATTCTCGAATAACTTAATGAGGGGTGTGACGCCCCTTGACTTAAACTCTAGCCAATGCTTCCCTTGATGGGTTGCCCCTTCAATTCTTTTGATTTTCGAAGATGGACTAACGAATACCAAACGAGGGACAACTTTTTAATTAAAAAAAATTAACAAGAAGAAATAAAAACGACACTGCTGAAGATTAGGGTGCCAGCTGTTGAAAAACTTTTTTTTGATTATCATAAAAGCTCCAGTGCTTTATGACAAAGTTGTATGGTCCCAAAACTTATGTCGATATCATTCACTATATATTAACCCAGTCATAATATTAAATGAGAAAAAGATACTTAATTTTCCCTCGGTACGTAGAATGCAGATAGCAACTCTGTTTGACAGTGAAAATAATGGCACTTCACTTTGAAGACCTAACATTTTCATCCCATTACAGTGCCCTAACAACCATTCTGATTTTGTACCAACAAGCAAAGAATAGCATGCCTAACTCTGAAACAATTTTTTTTATTAATATAAATATTCGAGTTAATTTATGTATATCTTAATTAATCTTACCTTACATGTTTTAAAATTAATAATTATATAAACTTTTAATACCTTAAAAAAAATTCAAACTGGTTACCATCACTCTAAAGAACTTGACCCTACAAGAGATGGAGCTTCTCTGGCGGGGGGCGAAAAAATGATAAGGTGTGTAATTGAGATGAATTGGGTATATAAGCCGTGCTGCCGGCTACTTGTTGAATTAACTAGGACGAATGGAAGAGAAACATTTGGAAATCCAAATGAACCAGACTGGGAATAGGTTGCTCCTTGGGATGCCCTTTACGGTGACACTTTAATTTCACGAAGGAAAAATGTGGACCTTGTTTTTTCGATTTGAAGTTTGTGTCTGTAATGAGATATTTTAATGAAAGTGTTTTTTTATTAATAGAAGATGCGTTAAAATAATATATATATATCATCATATAAAATTATAAAAAACATTTTAAAAATTAATTTAATATTTTTTCTTGTAAAAAACAATTTAATTAACACTTTATGTATGTTTGATATCACGGTAGCTTTTGCTTTTTAAAATTCTTTTTAAATTGACATGAAAAAATATCAAATTGATTTTTTATATGTGTTTTTTGAATGATTTTAATGTTTTAATATTAATATTTTTTAAAAAATAATATCATTTTAATATGTTTTTTTGTTAATATTTAAAAAAAAACATTACTTGGCAACATTTTAAAAAGTAAGTTGAAGAACGATACAAATATATCAAAGCAGGAGACTCGGGCCGGCGGTGGTCAAATGGCAAAGGGAAAAGAAAAAAAACAGCTAAAGAAATCTATATGCTTTTCAAGTGTGAAAAAACCAGCGAGTACAGTCTAGTAGTGTTCACCATGCGAAACAAGGGAATTGTTTCCATCAGTTTGGTTTTTTTGTGTGTCCGATGCCAAATCAATTTGGAGTTTGTGCCAGCAGGACGTCATAGAAGGTGACTTCTGGTCACGGAAAGTTGCAGCAACAGTGCGACTATGATGTATTTGGCACCAGAAGTGCTATTTCTGAAGAGATTTTTTCAAGAATGAGTTTTAACAATACAGATGAGAAATTAAATTAACAATCCTTGCCGTTGGATTCAACATTGAAATCATGGCCAAAAGCTTCCCACTCTTCTTAAAACTTATTCTGTAGTTAAAACTTTGTCCTCATTAATTCGGTGTTCGTCCATCTTCAAAAATCAGAAGAATTGAAGGCAACCCATCAGGGGAGGCAATGGCCTAGAGTTGAAGTCAAAAGTGTGTGCCACACCCTCCATTAAGTTATTTCAGATTTTTCAATATATGAAGCGAAAGCGATCGAAGAGCAGCCTTCTTGTTTTGTCTTTTAAAATTTAAACGATTAAATATCCAGCTTGGCCTTTGTTTAGATATCTGTAATACTCAGAGACTCACGTGTGCTTCCCTACGGGCTACGTTGCTTATGAGAAAATATTGCTGGAAGAATATATATATATTTCTCTCGCCTATGTCGAGTCGTTAAACCGCTATCCCTTTGCAACCCTTCAAGAAACCGAAGGAGTGCGTCGAAGACACTGTTCTAGTTCACTATATCTAAGGTTGTGTCCCAATTTAAGAAAAAAATGTTTCGAGAGGCCAGGGGACTGTCTGTCTGTCCGTCCGTCCAAAACAAAGGGTTAAAATCTTGACAGGACATATGAACTAATCAAGTGAAACTTATAAGAAAGAACCTTCATAGCCCTCGTATATATTATTTTAATTAATTTGACTGCATGCTTGCACTCTTGGGTTTGAAGCTTAGGGCCGCCATATAGATTTACTCCAGGTGAAGGTGACCCCATGGCCAATAAGAAACAACCATTTACTCAGCCCAGCTTGGCCATAACCAGGCTAACCATCATTATATGTGTGGATGGAGTTAGCGTGCCAAGCTATCTTACTTTCAAGGATGAACACAACCAGTCCAGTCCAAGGTGGTGGCTTCTATGTGAAAATTCTTAAGACTACTGCTATATTTTTCTCATGTTTAAAAGACAGTTAAACTACTACTATGAATTATGTTTGACATATTTCCTGTATTGGATGGCCCTTGATTAGATATTTTAAAATTAAGGGATGTAGGTATTTCTTGACTCCAAAGATCATGCCTGAGTAGTTGCTTTCTGGTGAGACTAATTTCTGGTACTCGCCACCTAATTCCTTGAAAAACTGTGATTGATACAGGACCTAAAAGCATTGAATTGAAGACATGTGATCTGGGATTTTAAATACAGTCGGAGGTCGAACCGGACTTTAACTGTCTTTCTTGAAATTCAGACAGATTTGTAGCATTGTCTGGCAAATCGATAATCTTAGGATGCTCAGAAAGCACCATGAAATTTATCGGTTCCGTTTAGTGAGCAGTAATGGTCAACAGAACTGAAGAAATTGGATTAATACAAGGTTTGACCTCGTGGTATTAAGAACAAAAACGTGTCTTTATTGAAAAGCTAACCAAAGATGACTCCCATTATCCATAATTAATACTAGGAGATTATAAAACTCCCAGAAAGGCTGCAAGCCGCTTTTGACTGACTTCATTTCCATTTACCATTATCTGAAGGTCCAAAATTCCACATGTTTCAAGCGTTCAGTTTTAAAATTATTTCTTTTAGTTAATCTTGGTGGAGAATCGGTATAACTTTATAGGACAATCTGGGATAGAAAAATATTCTTTGTTCTTGAAATTGTCTGTCGATTAGTATATATATTCAGAAACCATTTGAACACTTGAAACAATCAAAACTTTCTCACACCATTTACCGTTTGAAAACTCATTTTTGGTCAATTAGGAAGTGATTTCTTGTTTTTTTTTCCCTTTTCCCTTACTAAACTTTATTTCAATTGAAGATTACATAAATGCAAGATCTTGACCGTTGCAATGCATATATAGTCAGTTGGACCAAGTCTAAAACATTTGAATTGTACATGAACCAGAAAAAAAAAACAAATATAATTATAAATCCTAACTCTTGCTTTAGTTTAAAACTCAAATTACAGGTTGAATAGATAATTGATAGATCAACTAAAATTATAAATTTTTTAAAAGATAAAATGATATCATGTTAATAAAAAAAATTATTCAAAATAAAACTTGACCTGATCAACAAATTGCTGAATTGTCGGGCTAAATTGGGTTTCATAGCTATGCGAAGAAACATTGCTAGAACTAATAACCATATCCATAGCTTGGTAACTAGTTGACAGAGATGAAGACCGTTTCCTCAGTAACTTGACACGAATCCACTGTTCCAGTTATTGTTAATGGGAATACCATAAATATTACAAAACTGTTCGAATCCAATGCTTTTGCTTAATTTATATTTCGTGTCTCCCACTTATACTGCCAGCGATCGATGCTATCATAGGCAAGAAGCTCTCTTATTAGAAAAAAAAAAAAAAAAAAAAAGAACAGCGAAGAAACGGTCGATCAACTGTTCTACCATCTTCTCCTAATTATGACTTACTTGGAGGAAAAGAAAAAACTTCAACGAAAGAAACTCGATCCAATTACGAGGGTGGTGCTAACGGGAAATATAATGATCATAGTTCAAATTTTTTTTGATGGGGTTTGGTAGGATAACTTTCGTTCATGCTAGGCAGAGATTTCCCAAATTAGTACTATCGTAGTACTGCATCTCTTATAGCTGGATGAAAAGTACTGATGATATATAGTTTTTGTTTTTTCAAAATAATTTTTAATTGTTCTCAATGAAAGTAGATGTTTTTTAATAATTTTAATATATTTATTATAAAAAAATTAAAAAAAATTATGATATAATAATAATAATAATAATAATTTCACAATCCCACATCCCGAATTAAGATGCTTTGAGTTCTGCTCAACAACTTCTTGCTAAGGACGTGGGTTTGGTAAAAACAAATTGACAATGTAATAGAATTACATAGACAAAAATGCTTTATTTATGTAATTTTTAAATAAAATGAAATGTCAGCCCTTCGTACCCTGACCATCTCCTGCTACCAGATGAATATAAAACAAGGAAACTGTTTTTTTTTTTTTTTTTTTTTAAGAAAATGGAAACTGTCAGTATTGCTAGTAGTGAATTAAGTCTTAATTTAATCACAACCTAAATGATCTAATAATGGTTAGAAGGTAATTAAATTGACTATTAAAGATTTCTTTAGTGAAAATAATTTTAAAATGAATTTTTATAATTTCAAAACATGAAAGATAAAAAAACATGTATTATATATTTTTATTTATTATCTTTATTTTCCCTGTTTCGAAAAAAATTATTTTTATTTTTTTTCTAGAGAAAATAATCATGGTTAAGGTACTTGTACCGAAAGTTATTTCATTATCCGTGCCCGACCAAGCAGGGTGCTGGCCTGCTGGGTGTTCGCCAGCGGATCGAGAGGTTCATCTAGCTTAATATCAAACTATTACCAAAAAAAAAAAAAAATATCTATTACAGGGTCGAATATCTTCACAATTTTCACTCACCTAATTGGTTGGTCAAACTATGAAAAGAGGCCTAATATAACTTAAGAAAATGATTGCTTGCTTCCCATTAATTATTCCACTACTTAAATAAATTTTAATAATTTATTCAGAAGAATTTTAACTTCTAAATAAAAGCAGAACCAAAAGTCTAATCTTTTTCTTTTTTAATTACAACATCTATAAAATAAACAAAGGTCATTTAATAAATTCTTAATTAATTAACGAAACATTACAAAGCACTGATTTAAAACGATGTGGCTCCTCCTCAGCTTAATTTGGCAGGCTCATCTTCCCACGGGCCCTCAGGACCCATCAAATACCAAAAGAAAAAAATAAAAAATAAAGCAAGCAAAAGGGTTCTAAAATCCAAAAAAAACTCAATGACTTCTCTTCTCTTGCTATAAATACCCAACCTGTCAGCACAATTTGGAATCTCACAGTACCTCTTTTCAGGACACATTAACAAGAAGAAGAGTTTGGTGTCTTTGCTAGTTAGATTCCGAACCACTTCTCTTCTTCTTGTTCTCCCTCAACAACATTTCTCTATTTAATTCTTCTTCTTCTTCAATGTCTCAGCTAACATTACTTATCCCTCTATCATCCTTCTTCATTTCCCATTTCTTCATTCAAGGTAACTGAGTATTTTCAAGAAATCCACCGACACAATTGGTTCTTTTTTATATATATAATTTTTTAAATTAATATATTTTTTTATGTTTTTGCAGCTGTTGTTTCAACAACGTTTACATTAACTAACAAATGTGACTACACAGTATGGCCGGGAATTCTTTCCAACGCAGACGCCCCAGCGCTCTCCACAACTGGCTTTGCCCTTCAAAATGGTGAGTCAAAAACCATCACAGCACCAGCTTCATGGGGTGGACGTTTCTGGGGCCGAACATATTGCTCTCAAGACTCCACAGGAAAATTCTCTTGTGTTACAGGTGATTGTGGCTCAGGAAAGCTAGAATGTTCAGGCACTGGTGCAGCTCCTCCAGCTACGTTAGCAGAGTTCAAGCTTGACGGCTATGGAGGGATGGATTATTTTGATGTGAGTCTTGTTGATGGGTACAACTTGCCATTGCTTGTTGTCCCTCAAGGAGGTTCTGGTCAGAATTGTACAAGCACAGGATGCGTTGTGGATTTGAACGACTCGTGCCCTTCAGAGCTTAAGGTTACTAGTACGGAAGGGGAAAGCGTGGCCTGTAAAAGCGCTTGTGAAGCTTTTGGGTCTCCACAATATTGTTGCAATGGAGCATACAGTACACCTGATACCTGCAGGCCTTCTACGTATTCTGAGATTTTTAAGAACGCTTGTCCACGCGCTTACAGCTATGCTTACGATGATAAGACTAGTACCTTCACTTGTGCCTCCGCTGATTACCAAATTACCTTCTGCCCCTCCCCTAACACCAGGTAAAATTATTTTTCACTGCTGCAATTCTCACAACGTTTGGAAGTAGTTTTGTCAATAGAGACGTTAAAAAAAGCCTGTCAACATGACCGTTTTGTCCTCATTTACTGCCTGATATTACCGTTACTACCACATAAAGAAATGTTTGAGAAACGTTGTCAGTTTTTGTCACTTTAGCTCGACGTTAACATGGATCTGGGTAATCCCAAGATAGGCCAGTATCAAGGACATGTCACATGTCACATGTGACCTAGAGTTAGTGCCCCCCTGCTTGGGAATTCTACCCATGTGAAATGATGTTGTCTCACATCTTGCCCACGTTTGCTGCAAAATGCTTTGGTCAATCCTGAAAATTCATAGGCAATCTTATAAGTTACAGATAGGAATCTTAGTTATATTATGCAATCAATCCTTGAAAATTCGGTGCTATGTCATTATTGTATGATAAAGCAAGATATGTTGCCTAAATCAATGCACGTCTTTTGCAGTAGGTGGGGGTTTGTGTCTATTTATCTACATTTCAAAATATAAAACAACATCTAAAAAAATCATTTTGATATTTTTTTTAATAAAAAATAATTTGAAAAATGCATTAAGCTTCAGTGTACACTTGTTAGCTTATCCGAAGCATAGCCACGTAAAACAATAATACATCTTTCCAAATCCCCACAGCAAAGTCAATTTTTTTACTAAGATTTTTGTAAATATTGCATCAATAACGAGGGTACTAACGGTTATGTTTTTGGTAAACTGTACAGCCAAAAAGCATCACAAGGGCAGAACACTGAGAATACAAGCACAAACAGCTACACACCACTCGTCAACAGTACAATGGTGTATGAAGGTGCGTTGAACCAGAATGGAGCATCACCATCTATGAACAGCAAGGCCTTAGGATCACATGTCATTGCGGGAATTGTCAGCTTAACAGTAGCCATTTGGCAGTTGGGATAGCTCTTCTAACTCTTCTTCGGGTAGTAGGCCCATAAATAATATAGTCCAGTCTAGTTTAGGCTCTTTATCGGGCATCAACTTACAAAAATCGGCCATCTAAATTTTGACCCAAATGAGGTCGTCGGTTCTTATGGGGCGGACCCTTTAAGCTTTTTTTAGCATGGTTCATGTGACCCAGAGGTTTGACCAGGGTGACGTGGAGTTGTGCTGTGATGGAAAAGCTCACCTGTCAATCGAAGGCCGCTCCATAAACAAGGAAAAAAAATCTTCCGGAGATCAAACACTAGATACTGCTGTGCTGTCCGCCAGAGGCTGAGGAAATGGTGGTGGGGCGGTGGTGGGGGCGGAATGCATGAAACCGAGCTGTTAAGTTGCAATAGAAATTTCCTTTTTTTTTATTAGTTTAGGAAATTATTATTTTTTTATTAAAAGAGGGATCGGATTCATTTGTTGGTTTCGATATTGTACGAGTTATATTATGTAACCACTGCATTTGGTGCCAAGATTGTGAAATTCTCATCTAGCTAATTTGATGTTTGTCTTCATGTTTGATGTCATGTTGCCACTTGAATCCTTCAAGCAACACACAAACAGTCCTCCAATTGGATTAAATATTTATGTATTTGTAGATTGGATAACATAAAGAAATCGGTAGTGTTTTAAGCGTGGAAGATAATGCTAGTAACTGCCGGCAGCAGATAGACATTGTGGGATGTAAGCATGTAACCCACCAAACCATCGACGGCATATTCGAGTGCCCCACAAAAAAATGATTCTTCAGCTGTAATAGTATTATTGACTTCGTTTATGTATATTGATTGCAGAGAACAGTTAGTTTTAGGCCTTTATCCAACACAATTTCAACGGGTATGTTACTGTTACCACGGCGGTGTTGATTGTGCTCTATATTGCCGAAAGAATCACATTAAAAATTTTCTTGATCCAACCAGTGGCAGATCAGGCCATTCTCTTGCCCAGGAGAAGAGGGTGCGAAGTTAAGAACCTGGCCAAAGAGCGATAGAACATTCTGTACCGTCGAAAATCATTATAGTTTAGTATCGATGGAGAAGTTTAAAGTCAACCAATTTAATTGAGAGTGTTTCCCATGTCATAGCTGCAAGTTCGCTGAATATTGAAGGCATGAGCATCTCGACCGGCCATGTTTTGTCTTTTAAATTGTTTCCTCTATGCTGGGGACATCACATGTTAGCTCAGCAGCCATGCACATTAGAGAATTCAATGATAATGACCCAATGCCATCGGCTGACGCAAAGTTTCAGCCGGGTGTTAGTCTTGATTGATTACTTGCATTATCACAACTCGCAGCTTAATCTTCATGTTTTTTCACTGCATTTTCGGCTTCTAGAAAACACTGCTAAAAGGACATCAGCACCTGATCTCTCTATAATCTATGATTTAGCTTGAATCTCTAACATCAGTAGGCAAGACATTCGATTATCACTCTTCATTATACTAATTTCCAATTTCAGTGGATCACCACATATGTGCCCTCATTGTAAGAAATTAACCTGGGGGGTCATTTTTTAGTCAAGGCATGTATGATCTGTGATCTGACACGGTCAGTGATGGGGTTAGAGAAAAACGATTTTGGGGGGGGGGGGGGGGGGGCAATATGAATAACATGAAGGGTAAGATTCGAACTAAAGTAAATGATAAAGGATCACAAGTGTAACATGTGAACATTTTACAGGGACTTGATCATAGAAAACTAACAATAAGGACCGAATTAACTTTTCAAAACATTTTCTGGGCCATGGCCCCTCAACCTAAAACGTGGCCCTGACTTTGGACACCGTAAATTCAATAATGGATTAGTTATAGCGGCACAAAATGGATTTTTTGCAATAACATATATGTAAGCATCAAGCATATTGTCGATCCACCCTGTCACGCATGCACCATGCCATGTTAACTTTCTCGACCGTATCATGGGGCACGAATGCGTGCCTCTCGTTGTCGAAGAAAGAGAACGAGCATGGCTGCAAGACAGGCTGTGAAAAAGAGAGTGCAGGATTGTTATAGTTGTTTTTTAAATTTAATTTTTGAAATGTGTTTTATTTAGAAATATATTAAAATAATATTAATTTTTATTTTTAAAAATAATTTTTAACATTAACACGTTAAAATAATTTAAAAATATAAAAAATAATTAATTTAAAATAAAAATATTTTAATATTTTTCAAAAACACTTTTAAAACTTCATAAACCTAGTTGAAAACAATGCCTTCTTTTGACAAGTAGACATAAAAATTATTTTTGAATGATTCCATATCGTAACCTTTTGTGGTTAACGAGTCCTTAATTATTTAATATCCATCCTTTGATTAAATTCTTGTCAAAGGGAAGGGGTAAACTTCATGCAAGTAAAATAATGGTATTGTTAAAATATGGCCGCCACAAGCAAATGGCATAAAATAAGGTTAAAAGAAATTTTGAAACCGTGGAGATGGAGAGAAGTATTTGTCGCTCAAATGCTTCTGTGTGTAAACGAAGATTACGTGGTGTGCTTGCATGAACATTCCCTGTTTGCTACTTCAAAAAAACAACTATTTACGTTACGTGGAAAATTTTATCGAGCGAAATTTATTCATAATAACGTCATTAAGTGAATTTATTGACTCGAGCCAAAGTCAAAATGAAAATCCTAGGTTTTTTTTAAAAAATCGCATCACTTTGAGGGTTTTTATAAATTTTTTGAACATCTATAAAGAATATGCCAAGAAACTTTATTATCAGAATTTACCAGATTACAGAGGAAATGATGACGGATCCAAACTGATATTATCTCACTTGATCCGAAAAGGCATTCAACTGGGGCCGATCAATTATTCGGCCCATCTCCCGTGAGGCTTCGTGCCATGATCGACCCTTTTAACTTTGAGGAAGTGCCTCCAAAGCTAGAGTTGGTTTTCATAAACCTGGCCGATTAGCAAACTCCATGTTCCATTCAAACGAAGCCCACCACTGATCGGACTATGCTGTCCAAGTAAATTCAGAAAATGTTGCGTCCCCATAGATTTTCAAAAAGGCTATACACACTGTTTCCTTTAGTAGATGAGTATTTCCAAATTAGCATGCGCAAATCATAAACGAATTATCAACACAAATATGTTTACTATTTTCTCGTGTCAAAAGTAATTTTCAAAGCCAAAATCTGTGGAAGATGCTGGCTGGTTATGTCTTTATATATCAATGGTTAGAATTGAATGTATAGTAGGTCAAGCAAAAATATTTAATTATCCTCGAAGCAGCAACCCTCCTATAACTTTGATTTTTCTATTTATAGAGGCAAAACCTTAACTTTGAAGATAGTGGTGAACATTTCACTGTTCCAGAAGATAATGAAAAAAAAAAGATGGAATGACATGCCCAAATGTTAAAATAACAAATCCTTCAAGCACTTTATAGATCATATTTCCCTTTTGATATTGCCTTTATATCTTTTTTTCCTATTACTTCATGTGAGACATTGAATGTTTTAAAGAAGCTCTATCTAATAGTTGGTGGATCAAAGCATGTTTGTTGATCCTGTTTTTGTCCAAATACCATTTGTTAATGTTTTAAAATCAAAGATATATAAATAAAAAATTATTTAGTATTTGAGATAGTGACTATTCAATACGTTCTAGTACTTGAATTTTTACTTTTTAATATAAGAAATTTTTTGTTTATAATAGAAGTTTGAATACCTATAAAAACAATTTCAATTAAAACGACTTAAAAACCCTCCAATAATAAAGTCCATATATTTATAGAAAAGATATTAAATAACTTAAAAGAACCTTAAATTCAAGGAATAAAAATATTTGTTTTTTAGTTTTAAGTTAGTTAATGCTCTGAAATCTATATATTTTTATTAATGCTTTGAAATCTACATATTTTTATTTTAAGAGATGAAAAGTTCTCACATTTTGCCTAGATGGTTCAAGAGGTATTTATAACTCGTGAACCTTATTGTTTTTAGAGAAAGAAAAGATTAAAAAGTCTTATGCTTTCAAAAATATTAATGAAAAACAAATATTTCTTGCATATCATTAATGAAATAGTAAATATAGTAGGTCCTTTAAGAAACCTGGTATACACCTATGAGTATAAACATGGCTATTTATTATGTCTTTAATGTTTAAGATTAGATATATGCATTAGAACTTGGTAATGTCCAAGTTCTTTAAGCCTGACATGTTTGTTAAACTCATATTATCTTGGGTATGATTGACCGTCAAGCCTAAGTATTTTAGGTCTGATGTATATATTAGACTCATATTACTTTGGGCTTAACAGGATATCAAGTTCAAGTTTTTTTGGTCTAGAATATTTACTAGATCTACATTAAAACAGACTTGCCTAACTATTAAATCCAAGTTCTTTAGATCAAATATATTTGTCAAATTCACCATAAATTTTTATTTATAAAAATCCTAATAAAAAAGTTAGCTCATCACCATTTAATCCAAAATGCACGAGATCGTGTATGTACATGCAATGCTCTGATTAGTTGAATTGACCCCAGAAATTGGATTTTCTTATTGGTTCCTTGTTTAAATATATATAATTCTTCACTAGCTGGACATCTTCAATTTACTTATCAGGAATTTGAGAAGCAAACCAAGTCCAAATCAAGAAAAGAAGCAAAGCTTGAAAGATTGCTAAAAACTGACAATACAAAATTTGAAAAAGCAGACACTTCTTTTAAGTCTTCGAATTGCAGATATAGCTATTGTTAATGTGACGCAAATCTTTTATAAAGATTGGAAAAGGAAATAGTAAAAGGAATTGGGAGGACTGTATTGTGATAATGACAATTATCCAGACGCACTTTACACGACATAAAACGTGGCAAAGGACATTCTCAAATGCTGAAATTAAGAACTATGTATTTTTTGCTAAAAGGACATTCGAAATAGATGGAGATTATCGGTTTCCTGATCTCATTATGCTCATTCTAGGAACGTCAAGTGAGAAAACTATATATCAATTTGGTGTACGGCGCCAATATGTAGCAGTCTATGCACTGTACAATCCATAGAATTATCCACGCTTTATAGTTTAGTTTAAAAATTCATTGCGCGGCGCGCGCTCACACACACATGTATATATGTATCTTCAAGTGTAAGAAGTAAGAACCATGCTGTGATCAGCGGTGCCATTTCTCCCAATGGCTTCCACCTCATGTACACGCAGAAAAGAGACTGTCAAGTACCGATCTGTATGACCATATATATGAAGGATGGTTTCCTTGTCTAAGAGATACGTACTGCGCCTGACATGGAAATGCTTCCTAAGTTCCTGTAATTTTGCACATGGTAACGTATACGTCAAACCCTAAAAAATTGCAGAGTAGACATTCCGCTTTTGCATGTCAGCACGTATATTAATACCCCATAAAATGTGTATTAAGGTATTGCATGGTCAAAGCACTTATTTTGGCAGCTAGATTTTCAACAAACGTCAGCCGCAAACAATATATTCAATCCTCTCTTGTGGGCCTGTGGCCTATGATCTCATCGTTCTCCTCATATTAACATAAAAAACAAACATCTGCGCCACTTCAATGAATAATTACCAACTTTTTTGCCACACTTGTGTTCTAATCGATTACCACGTAATGGCAATTGGTCACTGAATAGTTTGTTAATTAGTCTTTCCTTCTGCTTTGTTCGACTGACCGCAGCACGTTTGTTTTAATAGATGTAGCTCTTCATGCTTAGCATAAAAACAAAATCTTAATTTTCGATAACTTGTAGACACTGTAACAGTAAATTTTCATCAAATAAGCTGCTAGGTTTCAATCACCATTGGCATTCAGCAACTATACATAAGAATGGGAAAAGCATGTTGAGTTTTTTCCTCGTATTGGTAAAACGTAGGAAGAATATTAGCAAATAAGTGTTTATTGCCATCATCATATTTATTATTATTCTATCTTGGCTTAATGTGATTATCATGCATACGCTGGAGGGTTCATTTCATGTTGAATTTGAAGGGATCGAATGATTCTTTACAAACCATAGTTAACATATATGGTCACATAATTAAAGCATGCATGTCTGAATCAAACTAGCTTTAGTGCCATGTAAACCCTTGCATGAAAAGCACTCGACTTTCTTATATACAATATGGACAGTCACCTTTTTCTCATCACATTAGCGTGCTCTATTTATGAATATTACGGGCATGGATTGTCCAAAGGCGCCATTGCATCCCTGGTTAACAACTTGGTTGCCACTACACAGATTCCTTTTGGTACCATGTTGTAGTGTACGCCAGCTTTAGCTTGGTCGCAAACTTAACCACAACTCCATGCCTGTATTCCAATATTAGGATTTTTCTTTCCTCCCCAAAAAAACAATTGGGAAGACAGAAGTGAAAAAAAGTAGGGAAAAATTGTCAGAAGTGAGATCTGTACCCACGCCCTCTTTTAGGACATGAACTTGGAGTTTTTTAAACTAGCACAGCTGTCACAAAAACAATTAAGGAACTGTCACGGCTAGAGAAAAATTAAAATAGAAAAGAAAAATCAAACAGGTGGGCTAGCGATTCCCTTAACAGCGCAACTATTCGGACCGGTTTGCACTACTCCGAGTAACGCAACCCTTTATAATAACAAAAGGATTGAATTATTGGGCAAACCGCAACTCATTTGATAAAGAGTTGTATTATTGGAGCATCGCAACTGTTAGAGAATAATATAAATTATATCTTGGTATCTTACCTAATAGCTTAACTTTTTAGGTTGAGATGGTTCTTTGACATGGTATTAGAGCCTTGATGACCAAGTGGTCACGAGTTTGAATCTCACAATCTTCCATTTATTTGATAAAAATTAAGCACAAGGTAATGTGGACCTGTGCAAGTTTTAAGCCCAAAGGGCTTTCACTTGAGGGGGTGTGTTAGAGAATAATATAAATCATATCTTGAGACCTTACCTAATAATTTAAGCTTTTGGGTTGAAATGGTTCTTTGACAGCAACCTCTCCGATGAAAAACTCCCCCTCTTTTTTCCTCATTTTCTCTCTTTCTATATCCAGTGCTTCTCCCTACACCAGAATTCTTTTTACCGGTTGTGTTACGTAGAAGGAGCACAGCATAAGTAGTTGAGCCACTCCTGTCAAATGAACCCTTTAAATTTTTATTATGTTGATAGCACTAGCTATTTTCTTAATTATTTTTTGAGGTGTGCTAGTTTGTAAAATATATTTTTTGCAATCGTACAAGTTTAAAAAAAAGCTCCAAAACTTGAGTTTGACACCTTAGACCACTCGGTCATCCTGACTTGTTGGCTGCAAGATTTTTACATTTTGATAAATAAATTTAGCCTTTCCGATCGAGGAGAAACAAGGTGTGTCTGATACAGGAGGAGTGCAGTGCCTGTAACGCGGAATTTGATCAAAATGATCGGTCAGCACAGCTTGGAAAGATGAGAGAAAGGGTCCCTCGATCAAGTGACTTCCACGGCACCATGGACTCGCTGACGTGGATGAGCATCCGCATTTTTAAAATCGGGGCATCTTTTTTTGCAAATTTCAAAAGCAAAGGCGATTCCTCAAAGTTAAAACCTTCTTTTTGCTTTAAAGGTTCCACACTAGGCCCCATGTTTCGGTGATCGGGCTCGGCCCAATAGACTCTCGAGTTTTCTGTTCTAATCCAGTTCTTAATTAATGCGTAATGATTGTAAATGTATAGTCGTCAGAGTCTTCCATAAATCCACCGAAGAAAAGTCTGCAAAGTTTTCAAATAAACTTTTTTTTATCTATTAACCATTTGTTTTTTTATTTGAAATTATATTTAAGTGAACTTTAAAAATGAATTTAATTTGAAAAGATATTAAATTAATATTTTTTTATGATTATAATGTATCGGATATATAAAATTAAAAAAAATATTTTAATATATTTTTAAGTTAAATATATTTTAAAAAACCATGAAGGACTACAATATTAAACACTTGATAAAAAATAGTTATCTCTGTATCTAGATTGGTGTATTTATTAATAACTATTATTATTATTTTAACCTTGTTTGACAGCTAACATGAAGTAACGATCAGTGAAGTAAATCCTATCAACTAATGATGATGTAAGTATACCCTAAACTATTATTCATATTATAAATAAATTTTGTAAACTGGCAGGTGCTGGTTTGTATAACTTTATATAGTTTTTTTTTCTTTATTTTTTTTGGTAATTAAATGATAATAAAGCATATATAGCCCTAAGTTAAGATTATATATCTGCTTCGTGTGTGTTTGACATTGCGTTTTAAAAATACTTTTGAAAAAAATTAAAAAAATTTTAATTTTTTTAATTTAAAATTAATATTTTTTTGATGTTTTTAGATATTTTGATGTATTAATATTAAAAATAATTTTTTAAAAATAAAAAATATATATTATTTTAATATATTTTAAAATATAACCTGGGCCCGAGTCTGAACCTTAAAATTTCATCAGCTAAGTACGCGGATCTTTACTGTGTTTGCCGGCATTGGAAGGAGACAGTGTCTCATTGGTCGGCTGTCATGTTCAGTACACATTGCAGACTAATAATAGATATCGATAGAGCTCCAGGCCTCCAGCCGTCCCACGAGCCAGATTCTTGATCCGTGCAAAATTTCTCCATCTCCCACGCACTCCAAACTCCATGAAAAAAATAAAGTACCACTCCATGGTAATAAGTAGACAATGCCAAGGAACTCAAAATCAAATGCAGAATTTTAAAATCTGCCGTCAATGAATAATAAGTCCCACGGTAACTTTTGCTTAAAAACACAGGAATTAGAAGGGATTTTTCAATATATTAAGAGTTAGTGTGTTCTCTTTTTTAAAATTAAAAAAAAAAACAGAATTTATAACGATATTTATAGTGAATCTCATGCTTATAAGAAGAGAAATTATATAACATATCTGGATTACAATCCTACAGCATATAAAAATATATAGAATTCATTACTAAATAATTTATAAAAATCTCTCCCAAATCATCAACAAGTTAGGCACGATCACAATCAGAATATTGATCAGTACTGTTGCATTCATGGCAAAGTTCTATCCTCCATGTTTTGACTGGTGTAATGTGAGCAAAGGAGCTTTGGGGAGTGCTTTATTAATATATAATTTATCATTTGATGGGACAATCCCTTTTTGAAACTCTCACACTTTAATGTGAAACAAACCCTTTGCGTGATACGAACATCGTTGCATGAAATTCAATTAAAAAAAAAATGCATTCATCAGATTTTAGGAATCTAATTCTATTTTAAGAGATGTCAAGATCAAGGAAAATTTGTGTAAGAATACATAGCTATCTACATTCATCAGTTACTAAGAACATGAAGGCTGAGATTCGTGAACATTTTAATTTCTTTACACGTTTGCTAGGTCATAATATATATATATATATATATATAGGGCAGAATAAGTTGACGAAGACAAAATTTAAAGATGCTTTAAGAAAGCAATGTGCAGATCCTCTTGAAGACATGGACCTGAAAGCATCAAGAATTAGTTGTCTCTCTCTAAAATCAATTGATTTTGCAATAAGGAGCCATGCCCAAGAAGTAAAATATATATGTTGATAAACCTTGCACATGCACGCATCCCCTGCATCGGATAGCAAAGTTCCATGACATAGCAATGTGAAAGCGTTGTTCTGGAATTTCGTAAAATTGTCAAAAATGAAAATTCATCATTTTGATGGAATCTCTCTGCATTAGGTTATCAGTGCCTGATCGAGGCAGTTAGGTAGATAGGAAGGTTATGGAAAAAACATTTAAAAAATAATCTATTTCTTTTTCTTTTCTTTTTTTAGAAAAAAGAAGTGGTATTTTATAATTTTAAAACTCACCCGAAATTAACTTGAAATAATATTTAAATTAAAGATTAAAAGGGTAAACTCAGCTATGACAACCCAAAACTTTAAAAAAACATATCAAAATATTATTGTTTAGGAAAAGAAAATCAACATATCCCAAGCTAGTTTAAATTCTAGATCAACCAAGTCTTAAATCGACAGAAAAATTATTGTGAATTTTAAAATAATAGTAAATTTTTGGAGAGAAAAACAAAATAGTGTTTCTTATGTATTAAATTATTTATTGAAATTCTCCAGGGTAACACATCCTTACCAAATTTGAGTATCTTATAGGTCATGGGGCATTGTGACCGACCTTAATTTTGTCTTTACAAAGATTAGATTTTGTTCGGACAACCACCTTATAAAATGAGGCATGGAGTAAGTGACATAAGTTTCTTAACTTCACATCAAACTCTGATCTCCTACCATTCCCATTTCTGACCTCTCTCATACCAAGCAAGTACCCTTTTATTTCTGTTGTTTTATGGGAAAAAGTTTCCTATCATTAATTTCTCCTTTCACTCTCCTTCTTCGTCCTCTCGTCAATAGACAGCTTAGCATTTTAGTTGCTAGAAGAAGATTTTTTAAAACCACACATCAGTGATTTATATGCATATCCTTATGTTACAGCTTAGATTTCTCCAAATGGATCACGTCTTCTCCAGTTCTGCTCTACACATCACTCTCATTTTGCTTACAATCTGCAAAGGTATTATTTGAAAACTCATGATCATGCTAATTTTGATGTTTTTCTTTCTTTCCTTGAAGTTCTGTAGATTGCAGATGTTTTTAAATAATTTGAGACATGCACATTTATTACAGGAATATCAGGGGCTAAATTTACAATCATAAACAGATGTGACTACACAGTATGGCCAGGTATTCTTTCCAATGCAGGCAGCACTCCATTAGACAGCACAGGATTTGAACTTCCACAAGGTGAATCACGATCCTTCCAAGCACCACCAAATTGGTCAGGTCGATTCTGGGGCAGAACTGGTTGCACATTTGACCCGAATACCGGTCAGGGCACCTGCATAACAGGTGACTGCAGCTCCAACCAAATTGAATGCAATGGCAAAAATGCAAACCCTCCAGCCACTCTAGCCGAATTCACTGTCGGATCAGGTGTAAAGGATTTTTACGATGTTAGTTTGGTTGACGGCTACAATTTACCCATGATTGTCGAACCAAATGGCGGGTCAGGGAGTTGCTTGTCGACCGGGTGTATGACAGATTTGAACCAGCAATGCCCAGCCGAATTACGGGTTGAATCAGGGCAGGCCTGTAAGAGTGCATGTGAGGCCTTTGGGAGCCCCGAGTACTGTTGCAGCGGCGCGTATGGAGCACCAGACACATGTAAGCCATCTGTTTATTCGGAGATGTTTAAGACCGCATGTCCGAGATCATATAGCTATGCTTACGATGATGCCACTAGCACATTTACATGTACAGGAGCAGATTATGTTATCACATTCTGCCCTTCATCAACAAGGTAAGGATTGTATGCTTCTGTTTTATTTTTCACTTTATTATGTTGCATTTGATTTATTCTGTATCTATTTTATATTGTAGGTGTTGCCTGCATTTCCATTATGGATTCTTATCTGTAAATGTTATCTTCTTTTTGAGCAATCGATTTGGCATGCGTTCTACTTTTTTCCAACTATACTATGCTTTTGTATGCCTCAAGCTAGCAGGGTGCCATTGTCATTGGCATGTGGAGTACAGAAAGGACATGATTTGCAAATTGAAAACAGGAAAAAGAAAAGGAATATCTGCAGAAATATCTTAGTTTTCAGGCTTTGTAAAGAGCAAATTGCGATTTATATATGTTTATTAAATTCTGATCATTTCTTTATTTTTATCCTGCAGTCAAAAATCTGCAAGAGACACGACTCCACCAGCAAGCACTGCAAATGGGGCTGAAACAGGATCAGGATCAGGGGATGGGCCAATTGGAATTGACACTTCATGGTTGCCGAACTTTCTCACTGGGGACTCACCCAGCGCCTTTCCCTGTTGGGCTTGGCAATTTACCTTGATTTTTTCTACATTGCCCTGTCTATTCCTCTTTTTGGTTTATTTATAGCCTCAGCTTTGGACAAATCCACATGCAGCTTAAGTGGTCACTCAGAATTCGTTTTGCATTGGAAGGAAAGGCTGAACAAATCCAGATTGTAAGGAGAATTTTCCAGGCCACATGTATAGAAAGTTTAAATCTTTTTTCTTCACGGAAAATAACATGTGTGTGTGTTGTATGTTAACCTTTACTTTAGAGTATGAACCATTTGTAATCTAAAGCAACGAACTGGAAAGGAAGAGACTTTCGAGATTGGCAAAATCATTATTCAGTTTGATTTAGATGGCATTGGAAAAAAGTGTTTGCTTCACTGTGAATCTTGAGTAATATGTTTGGTGAGAACCTCCATAGGAACCCCACTTTGCTGGAATTGCAAGCTTGGTAGATTTGTCATGATTTTGGCTGCAATATGAGAAGGGTAATGATGCTGTTAATAAAGGGATATGCACCTATCATTTCCTTAAATCCATGAAATTAACCTTTGTTCTTATCTTGATACTGACCAAAAATCAAGTGATCAACGTCAAAATCAGACAACTTTTGAGATTCATATATGTTAACCTTAAATAATCTAGCTTTCCTTCTAACAGAAACATCAGCTTTCTCCAAAGGCGGTAAGAGCAACATCAATGACTGTCCTAAGGTTAAAATTCGGCCCATAAGATGAAGATGGCGAACGCTTATATCTTCCATAGAAGGAAAAGACTAGCACGCTGTCAAATCAATTACATATGCATGCAATATAGCCACTACCCAAACTGCTTAAAGTATGGATTTCCATCTTGTGTTTAATTTGTTAGTGAAATTGGATGAGAAACGTGATGTGAGATGTGAGAGCTAGTGACACAGACAGTTGTTCTTGAATGAGGAACTGTATGCAGATATAGTGATCTTCCTGATTTGTAGTTTAGAGGCTCGTGAAAGTAGAGAAATCAAAATTCATGCACCTGAAAGGTTACTCTTGCTTTAACTTGAAGGTCTCTATGCAATGATTTTATATTTGGTGGGCTTTGAATGGTATGGATAGAAAAGTTTTCTTGGGTGCAACTTAGACCTCCACGAGCACCAGGAAAAGAAGCTTTTCTTCTAATGGGATACGCTCTATTTCAATGGAAGGTACATTTTACTCTACCAGAAAGGACAAGGGTCCCAAATCCAAGCCCCAGTGGGCAATGGCTAGAAGTAGGATTTGGTCCCTCCATGATTTGGAATATATATAATTTTGTCACAAAGATGGTGTAGTTGGTCATGGAGTCCAAGTTGTCCACAACCAAGTTCGGAGAGACATTAGCGGCTTTAGAAATTCTTATTTCTCAAAAACACATCGCAGAACAAGATTTTTCTGCTAGTGGGAAATCATCAGAGGCATCTATCATCTGGACTCTGGAGCCTCTTGTAATCATCAGCAATGAGAGAAACGTGCAAATGAATTTGTGTATCTACTTTCTTAAGGGTCATGATTGGTAACCTTACCGGAAAATTCTTTATTATCCTGATAACCATAATGAAGTGAAGTGGTCATGAAATGAGAAATCTGTGTTAAGACAAACAAAAATTAAAAACCTGAGAGTTGCAATCTCCAGAGAATCAAATCTTCTTTCTTTAGTCTCTCTCTTTAATCATCCCCTTTTGGAAGTGGGTTCTATTGTTTATTCTTGGACGGCTGCCATGAAACAGCGTGGGATGAAGGATTTTGGTTCCTTACAGAAGCTTTATAAAATGAGGAATCTTGTGTTTTTTTGTCAGGAGTTCAGCGGGCCTCTCTGGTAAACAAAGTTCAACGATTAGTAGTAGGCAAAAAAAAATTAGAAATCATTAAAAAATTAAATTCAGAAACAGCCACAAATTACAAATGATGTTTTTTTTCCTATAATTTGTTAACAACATGGTGGCAAGGACGAGGGGGAAAGGCTGGAAAAAAAAAACCGCATTGAAACGTACGCGGGAAAGAAACGCTTTTCATTTTCGTATCTTTCTCCTTTCTGGCGCTTTGCATACCTCCGATTTGTCCCAGCCCACCTTACTTTGTCAGCCCAAGTTATCACAATCACAACTACCGAAATTAAAAACGCAGTTATTTTATCGGTGGTTAACAGTACTATATAAAGTATATTTAGTTTTTCAAAGGAAATATTTTTTATTTAAAAATATATTAAAATAATATTTTTATTTTTTAAAATTTATTTTTAATATCAATATATCATACCAATTAAAAAATATCAAAAATATAATCTAAAGTAAAAAAATTGAAGTTTTTTATGAAAAATTATAGTCACACTGCCATAATAAATAGGGTCAGTCTAATTATTGAAACTATGTTTTTCTAATTTTAAAATATATTTGGTTTTGTAATAATAATTATTTTTAAAATTATTTTTTATTTAAAAATATATCAAAATAATATATTTTTTTATTTTTTAAAATTTATTTTCAATATCAACACATTAAAAAATATAAAATACCAAAAATAATTATTTAAAAAAATATATATATATTTAAAAAAAAAACTTTAAACCACAAACAAAATCCTTACATAATCCTGCCGCAATCCAACTAGTGGTGCTCTTTAAAAAAAAAATTAATTTAATATATTTTAAACAAAAAAATGATTTTTAAAAAAATAAATAAAATTACCAAATTTACCCATATGATCCACGATTCAGAGTTCCTCGTAAATTGAAATGGTATGGCACGCTAAGCCATAACAAACCCTTGATCTCGGCGAAAGGTCAGATCAATGTTATCAACTACGATCACTTGTTGGGCCTTATTGGACCGAAAGCTCCAAACCCAGTATCCGTGTAAGGATTATGAAACAAGCAGGGAAACAAAAATGCCATTTGTTTATCATTTCATTGCTGCAACGCAATCATTAACCGAGTGCTAAAAAGGTAAAATTCCTGAGTATTCATTAGCTCTACACGATCTAATGTTTAAAGTTCGACAGTGAAAAATACAGGAAGCGACTCAGCTTCTCTCAAGAAACAGCATTACAGGAAAGAGGAGGAGGGCCTTGAAAAGGATGGTCGTGGCACATTTCTTTGGGCAATCTACAACTCATCCTTCACAACAGAGGGTTCCGTATCCTCGTCATCTCTAGTGGGTTCAGCTTCACTGCTGGAAGTGGCTTCTTTTGTTTCGGCTTCAGCTTCAGCTTCAACTTCTTCTACATCATCTTCCTCTTCGATGATAGCATCAGGACTGATGCTCAGGCTAGATTTCACGGAGCTGTAAATACGAGAGGCAAAATCTTTGGGATCATTGAGTATGAAGCCACTCTCCATGAGCGCTGTTTGGTACATGAGGTGGGCGGTTTGCTTAACACTATCATCCTGGAGAGAGAAAGCACCATGACGTCAATAACAGGAGCAGAAATATTGCTCAAAGACCGAAAATGTTTTTAATTGAAGACATGAAACAATCACTTCCATAAATCATTCAGGACATGCTACCACTGGCAAACAGAAAAGCTGTAGCTGAGTGTGAAGATGATGGTTAATTATGGACCAAAAACCCGAATGCAAAATTCCTAAGAGGCACTGGCTCAAAGCAATCACAGGCCCCAGAACCATCTAAAAAGTTGTGTACAGTCAGAAAAGATCAAACTAGGATCTGGCAGGATGACAAACCCAGAATATATAATAAGCAAACCCACATGTCCAAATTCATGCTTCTGAAACACATGAACACAAGATAACTAACAAAACTTGAAAAATTTACCTCAGGGTCCTTTACAACTCTCTCACGGAGTTCCTTGATGATTGGATGCCTTGGATTAATCTCGAGCACCCTCTTGCCGCGCATATATGCTTGCTTGTTTGCATCTGACAAAGTTTGGGCCTGCATTATCCTTTCCATATTTGCGCTCCATCCATATTTTGATGTCACAACAATACAAGGTGTGTCAGCCAAACGATTGCTAATTTTCACATCATCAACGTTCTCACTGGCAAGAGCACCCTTCCACCACTTGGTTAGCTCCTTGAATGACTCCTTTAGCTCCTTAGCTTTTGAGTCTTTCCCTAGTTTCAGACCCTCCTTGGAAACATTCTGGAATTTCTGGTCTTCATAATCCATCAAATATTGCATCAAATATTCATCAACTGGATCTGTGAAGTAAATAACCTGGCAAAATGCCAAACCCAGCAATAATTAATCAGTAAATAAAGAAAGAAAACAATTCCAGTTTCCAGAATACAAAACAATGCAAGAGGAACAAATGCTGGAGAAAATAACGTGAAACCTAATGTCTTATCCGGAGGTGAAATGTTTATCTATCATACCTCGTAACCCTTCTTCTTCAGCCTCTCAAGGAAAGGAGATTTTTCCACTTGCTCCTTGTTCGGTCCAGTTATGTAGAAGATATCCTTCTGCCCAGATTTCATTCTTGATATGTACTGATCAAGTGATGTCAATTTACCATCCGACTTGGTGCTGTAAGAGAAGATTCAAATACCATAAGTTATGAAAAAAGAATCACTACACCTGACACTGCTTCAGAAAAGATTTTGATAACAAAATTCATAGAATAGGACATTACGTTTCAAATCTGAGAAGTTTTGCCAAGCGATTTCTGTTAACTGAATCCTCAATAATGCCAAGTTTGATAGACTTGCCAAACTCATTCCAAAATTTTGCATATTGACCTTTCTTCTCATCATCACTGGAATTCTCAACATCTGCAACCATAATTACACCAGTCATCAGCAACACTAAATACATTCCGCAGATAGATTTGGGGGATAAAAAGGTCACACCATAATAACTAAGACATGTCAGTATGATGATTCAGCCATTAGACAGACACAGTAACACATCTTTAACCGGAGAAAAAAAAACAAGCCAAATACTAGCAAGAACCTAAGTTAATGACAGCAATACCTTTCTTGTCTTTGTCATTTGCCTCATCAGGATCCTCATCAGCAATTTTACGGATCATATCAAGTGCCTTTCTGATGAGTTTCTTCTTGATTGTTTTTAAGCTGCTGTGTTGTTGAAGCATTTCTCGTGAAACATTGAGCGGTAAAGTATCAGAATCAACGAGACCCTGCTCAAAATATCACCCATTTGGAATCAATATATCCAGTGCTATCATTTTCTTTGTTCTTTTTTTTTTTGTATAAAGCAAAGCATAAGAATTCTTTAGCATTCGTCCATTACCATCAAAAAGTTCAGATATTTTGGCAAAAGCTCATCAAATTCATCTGAGATGAAGACTCGTCTAACATACAGCTTCAGGTTGGCTTTATTAGTGTTGTAATAACTCTCATATAGATCATGAGGAGCCTTTGGTGGAACAAACAAAACAGCCTTGAATTCAACATCGCCTTCAGCAGTGAAGTGACTCCATGCCAGTGGCTTCTCATCACCAAGATCCTGTTGAGCAACAAAAAAGTACCATTGAAAAAACCATAAACAAACACACAACTTACAAATTTATCGGGTTATTAAATGACAAGAAGCCATCACAATGTGGCAAAATATGGAATTATTCAGCATATCCAGTGGCACTCCTTCCTCTCAAATCCATGTAGACCTGATTGATAGTTTTCCACAGGATGCCCATCCAGGATATAAAAGGGGGGAGCAATACACAAGCGTGATGAAGGCAAATTACCTTTGCTAGAGAGTGGTAGAATTTTGTGTACTCTTCTTCTGTCACCTCCTTTGGATTTCTCAACCATATAGCCTTAACATCATTCAAAAGTTCCCACTCATAAGTAGTCTCCTTAATTTTTTTGGTTTTTGGTTTATCCTCTGCGTCCTCATCTTCACTTTTCTCAGAATCTCCATCATCAGAAGAGCTGCTTTCAGCAGCTGATAACAGCAGGGTAAACAAAAGCAAACCACAAGATTAAATTATAGCACATCATGAAACTCAAGTGCTAGAATAATAAGCATTATACACTGCCATAAGACAATGCATACTTGTTTCATCTTCATCACTAGACTCGTCTTCATCAGCAGGAACCTCCACGTCAACCTCTTTACTTGCCCACAAATAGATTGGGAAGTTGATGAATTCAGAATATTTCTTCACCAAATCCTGGAAGCAGAAAAAAAACAGAGGTTCTATTTATCAACAAGCAATCCAGCTCCTCACAAAAATTGAGATTCTATCAGTACTGGATTACTAGTACTCTAGTTGATTTGTTAAAGCCAGTGATCAACTAAAAGATTCCATCAGAAGCTGGAACTTTTCTCTATGAATTGCAAAGAAATGCCAGCAAAAAACATTTCCTCAAAAATGGACATCGATATGATTCAAAAATTCCCTAGCAACAAATATATAAAATTATTAATAACAAAAATATAATGTAACCCATTGCCATCCTAAATTTTAGAACAAAAAAACACCAGTCCTTGCAATTAACTTGGCAGCTATGCAACTATCATACAAGCTTATCATCTTAATTTTCTACGCTAAATACAACGATCACTATCCAAATTCTCGAAAAGTTTCTCCCATGTCCTTATTTCATGCCATGACTACCAGAGCCATTTCAACTTTACAATTCTGATAGGCTCGCCTTCTCTTCAGACACCATAAACAAGTGCAGAAAATAGCACAAAACAGTAAAGCATAATATTATTCATCAAATATTGAAGGCACTCACTTTCAATTTACTCTCCTCCAAGTACTCTCCAGCTTCTTCCCGGAGATGCAATCTAATCTCAGTTCCACGTCCCAGACGCTCATTCCAGGTATCCTCAGAGATTGCAAATGCTCCGTCGGCCTTTGATTCCCATACATACCTGAAATACACAAACAATGCATAAACGACCACCTTTCAAGTTCCCATATGCAAAGCTCCAATTCAATGAGAAGCTGAAAAACTAATCCCAAAACACTTACTGTTTGTCTTCATTGTGCTTGCTAATGACTTCAACATAGTCAGCAACAAGATATACAGAGTAAAACCCAACTCCAAACTGTCCAATTAAATTTAGGTCTCCACTTGTCTGCATTTTCTCCACAAATGCTGCACCAAGAACATAAACAATTTACATAAACATTCTAAACATATCTCTGAAAATGTACATTTTTTCGACAGGTGTTCAACAGATACCTGAAGTTCCTGACTTAGCTATGGTACCCAAATTCTTGATCAAATCCTCCTTTGTCATGCCAATACCTCTATCGCGAATTGATAGAATTTTCTTTTCTTTATCCAACTTAATCTGCATTACCACACGTAAGCATATAAATCAAACCATAGCATTAATCACCATCTCAACAACTCCAAATACTACAAGATCAACTAATCACTCACCTGAATATCAAGCTTGGCATTGTCGCCTTCGCCCAAAACCTCTTTATCCGTGAGAGAGAGGAATCTAATTTTATCAAGCGCCTGAAATTCACAAGAGTTTTTTTATTTAAATCCACTCCGCCGCGACAACAATCAAAATAATTCTAAATCAGGTAAATAGTTAATAATGAATACTTACATCAGATGCATTGGAAATCAACTCTCTAAGGAAAATATCTTTGTTACTGTAGAGAGAGTTGATAATAATATCCATAAGCCGAGACACCTCAGCTTGGAACTCGAATTTCTCCGCAGTGTTGCGAAGTGTTCTCTTCGAAATAGACTCCGACTCTCTAAACCGAAAGGTGAGTAAAATCCATGAGCAAGAGAGTGGCAAATATGCTATTTATGCAAAAAACGGGAGGCAGAAATGAGAGAGCAAACCTCTTGACGACATCAGAATCCGTTGATAGTCCGTTTGGAACGGCACCGAGTTTCTCCTCTACTTTTGGAGGATCTACAAGAGAATCAGAATCATCCTCTGCTTTTGCGTGTAACTTCTGACCTGTGAAACCACAAATCAAAACACAAAATCGGTGACTAACTGAGAATAGATCGATCCGGAGAGAGATCGATTCGAAAATGATGAAGAATTAAGGCACCTTGATCTGAAATGAGAGAAAGAAGGCACAGTAGTAGCAAAACGGAAGGGACTGTCCACTTCCTCATCTTGATTTTTTTTTTCTAGTAGCTTCGTTCAGTTAAGAGATCTATGCGTTGATCTGTTTATCAGGTAGTTTATATAGGAGTGTGGTTTTATGTGAGTGAGGGTTTTAGTTTAGATCTAGCAGGACTTGACTTCTGTTAGCTAAATTTGTTTACATCGGGTTGTGATGGTGCCAGCGTGGATGATCGTGCGGCTGGAGGTGTCAGAATTGACACGTGGTTTGTTTTTATTGGTAATTGATTCGAAAGTTGACGTGGGGAGCTAAGTGAGCAGGACGACCCCACGGGACGACTCGAGAATGGAGTGTGGTTGACCGCTCTGGGTGGCTTGAAATTGTAACGGTGGATGACCGGACGGGGTGTGATGTGTAAACGTGGCAGAATGTTATTGGGCTTTATTCTTCAATTGACGTGGAGAGTGGAGGCATGAGAGTCTAGATTGTTCTGCAGTCGTGTTTGGTTGCCAGGATATCGGTAGTTCAATCGCGGATAACTTTCTGTGCACCATTGGGAGAAAGGGCTTGTTTGCTATTTTTTGAATATATATTTTTTAAAAAATTAATTTTTTATGTTTTTTAATTTTTTTAATATGATAATATTAAAAAAAATTAATAAATTTTAAAATAATAAATACTTTAAAACATAAATTTATCACACTTTTATACAGACATGAAATCACAAGTAAGGTTTCAAATTAAAATTCAAGCACTAACCTGTTTTATACTTTATCAATAACCAATCACGGGATTTTGTTAAAAAATATATACACGAGCATCGTGTCGTGGCTTGTAACAAAGTTTAAGGCTACAGGGAGAAATTGTGATTTAACTATGTTTTTTTAAATGTTTAATTTTTTTTAGTTTTAAATTAATATTTTTTTATTATTTTTATGTATTAATATTAAAAAGAAAAAAAATAATATGTTTTTAAAATAAAAATCACTCTAAAACACAATTTTTATCACACTATTAAATACACTTAAAAACACCACGATTATAAAATTTTATCTAATCTCATTAGTGAATTCAATTATTCATCCATTTAAAACCTGGCTTAGATTCAGGTCATGAAAAACACTTAATTTTCTTTTTATTAAAACATTATTAAGAAAAAATCTGATTCATCCACGTGTACTTACCTACACGTTTTGTTCCATGTAGATTTTGAGTTGAGTGTTATATTTTCTGTAAATGTAATATGCAATTCTGCCTTGCTGGGTTGTTTTCAAAATTCACGTGATAATAATTGATTTTTATTTAGAAATATATTAAAATAATATTTTTTATTTTTAAAAAATTATTTTTAATATTATAAATTAAAATAATTTAAAAATATATAAATATATATATATATATAAAATTTTAATTTTAAAAAAATATTTTTAAAACACGAAAATACATTATGCTGTTATTCTCTTCTAAGCAAATACGCTTCTACTTCCCAGTTTCTTAACAAACACGGTACGGTGGACCACTTCAACAAAACATTGAAGCATAATTAGAAGCCAGCAGCGATCATTACGTGAATAATATGTTATTGACTCTTAGGCTGACTTTTATTCACTGAAAAGTTATTTTTGTATGAAAATTTATTTTTTAAAAAAATTCATGAAAAGTGAATTATTTTTAATATATTATGTAATGTAATGAAAAATAAGCTGTAAAATATTATTCAGTATTTGATTATGTCATAAAAAATAAGTTGAAAAATAATTTATTAATATTTTTTAAAAGTTTATTAAAATAACAAGGAACAAATCTTACAAATTAAAAAGTTGAATCAAAATAAAATTAAAAAAAAATATTTTATAAATTATCTTAAAGAAAATAAATAGTAATCAAAATAATAAATATCAAATCTAACAAATAAAAAAATTGAAAGATGATAGAATTAGAATAATAATAATTAAAATTTTATAAATTATTTTAAATAAAACAAGTAACAATCAAAAGAACGAGAATCAAGTTTGATAAATAAAAAATTTCAATTAAAAAAATAATAAAACATAAAAAAATAACAATCATAAAAATAAGGACCAAAGTTAAAATAAAAATCAAATTAAATCAAATTCTAAAAAGTGAAATTAAAAAAAATAAAACATAATATATAGCAATTAAAAGTTTAAAGAAAAAATTTATTATATTCAGCAAATAATATAATATTTCTAAATTTTTTATAGTTTTTATAAAGTTTTTCCATCTAAAATAAAAAAAATATTTTTTAAAAAATCAAGCTAAATTTTTGTTACTAAAATATATTTTTCATTAACCGGTTTCTAATAAAAAAATTAATTTTTTAAAAAATAATTTCCACCTAACAAACCAAGCCATAAGTAACCTTAACACCATGAATTCGATTTCTCTTTCCCTTCTGAACTTGAGTGGGACGGCGTAATCATTGCTATTTTCCTATACCCTCTAATTTTAAATTTTAAACTACGTCATTGTCTTACGCTACAATGCGATGCAATATAAAAAAAAATTAAGTATTATTAATATTTTATTATAAAAAACATTGTATCAAAATTAATTTAATATAATTTAATTATCCCAACAAGTTAAAAATAATTTAAACAATCATTAAAAATAAAACTTGATTTAAAATAAATACTAAAGAGAGGACTTTTTTTATAAACATTAAGATGACAATATATATCATGAATTCGAGTTAACATATTAGTTCATAACTTCATAAAAAATAAATCAAATAAATTATGAAACTTGTTTTTTAATAAATTCAATGTTGAGTAATAAAAATTCGAAACAAATCAATTAAAAAAATAACCCAAAAAATAATCTAATTCAACCTGGATTAACTGGTCAAACACGTTACTCAATCATAAAAAAAGATAATAATCTCATGTAAAGTAAATTGAAATAAGTTATGAAATCTAATTCTTCAATTGACTCAACGTTAAATGATAAAACAAAAAAATAAAAAAATAAAAAAATAAAACTTGAATAAGTTGAATTTACTCGTCAAATCAATAATTAAAGTCATGAAGCCAATATAACCTCACTAAAAATTATTAGAAAAAAACCACAAAATAATAAATTTATTGTTAAATAATACTATTTTTTTATAAAAAAAAAACCAATCCAGTAATCACTGTTCCGTGACTGCGGTGACAGTAAATTCCCCTCTTCTTTTACCGGCCAAGTTTGATCGCATTTATTTATTATAGCATTATGTGAATCGACATTAACATTTTAATAATACAAAATACTAAAATCTAAATAAATTATTCTTTCTCTCTTCTTCGTATAAACATCTATCTCTTCTAATCCACTGATTATTGTTATTATTGTTAATTTACAACTGCATGGATTATATTATTAATTTTACCCTCCCAAATGAAACCATAACCAATCAAGTCCGGAGAGCTAACAACGCTGGACAATGCAAAAGTTGGGTATATCATACGACGAGCTTTCGACAAAAATCTCGATGACCCGAAAGTTCAACACTGCTCAGCCCAGGCTACTCACAGTCTTGGGTTATTAGGCCCAGGCCTCTTTTTCAAATAAAAACGAATAAATAAGTAAATACCTCGACGTCAATTGAAAATGGAAAACAAGTTTAAAAGTCCCGAAAAATTAAAGCAAGGGATTTGATTTCTTGCAGGACAGAAAAATTATTAATCCCATCGTTTGTTTTAAATTCAATAGCTAGAGCTAAGTGAAAAAAAAAATAGCAGTTATTGTGTACTTGGGTAGATATAATAGATCATGTAAAAAAAAAGTTATGTAAAAAGTCATTGCGTGATTTGTTGTAATACCTAATTGCAAAAAGTTTTAACAAAATGATTAAATTATAATTTTTAAAAAATACAAGCATAAAAAAATACAAACAAGGACCAATTTGTAAGTGGATATAAAATAAAAGGACTGAAATAAATAATAAATATTTTGAAAACGATAAATACCGAGGTGAAACTTTATAAAAACTTTCTTCATACTACTAAGGATGTTTGTAATTAAATACAGTAATACAATGTAATAATTAATTCTATTCCCTTTTTTTTTCATTGCATCACACGTACCGTTAGTAATGTTTTGCCTTTATCTCGTATATATTAAAATAAGGCTGGGACCTGAGAGGTCGTGTCTTCCTTTTTTATTTCGTAGTTATAAAATTTAATTTAGAAGTGTACTTGATTTAAAATTTAAATCACAGGTCATGTCAGATCAATCAAGTTAATTTATTTATTTTTTAAAATCTAAAACTTCATAACCATGAGAAAACAAATTTCTTCGTTGACCCTTCAAATTAAATCCTATAGAGTCACGAGTTAGTCTAGAATCAACAAATCATTAAGTTTAAGATCAAGTGAAATCTTATAACTAGACTTGGAAATTGTTTGGCTTTACGGCTATTTGTATATTTGTTAAAAAAAATTTATTTTTATATATGTTAATGTTTAAAATTAAATTTAAAAAAAATAAAATATATAATATTTTAATATATTTACAAAAACACTTTAAAATATAATTATTATCACAATACATAATATTAACTTTAATCATCTCACCCAAACATTTAAATCTTCACCAGCACATGAAATTATCAGAGTTTTTTTATTTTTTTTATTATTTTGAGTAGGTTTATTTGTTTTTGTATTTAAAAATTTTAATTTTTTTATTTAGAATTATTTTTTATATTTTTAAGTTATTTTAATATTATGATATTAAAAATAATTTTTTTAAAAAAAATATTTTAATACATATAAAAAAATATTTTAAAAAACATGTGGTCCCACTTCCCAAACTCTTACGTAAATACGGTGGAATCCAGTTCCAAGAACCAAGTCTTGGTCCAGCACTTCAACTTCCAAATTTCCCAAGTCTTCGACGTGGAGTGTATGCCGGGGCCAGTACCTGTCATCTCATTCTTGTCTCTTAAATGCATGATTGTTATATCTGATTTTGGCATATGCCTGGAAAAGGGTGTGGCTAATCCCTTAATCTGGCAGATGAATGATATATTATATTAAAAAGAATTTAGTTTGTTGAATCTAAACATGTTTAACTTCTAACCTTAATTTTAATATAATTTTAATTATTCTAAAATACAAATAATAATTTAAAATTTTTAATAGACAAATATAATTCAAATACACAAAATACAAATTAAATTTAAAACCTCGAATATCTAAATAGCTATAATCACGGTCTATAAATAGAAAAACACAAACTTCTTCATTTTCCAGTGGTAGAATTCGGTTTAATAAATACATCAAATTATTAAATATTTAAAGGAGATTTTTTTATGCTTATAGTTGATCAGAACAAGTTTGGTCATATCCCCGTATCATTCATAATTCAATTGGATAAAAATCTCACATAGCAACTCTACTCGGATTGGGATATGGATCTCAAGTTTTTTAATCGAACTATAAGAACGGTTGAATTTTTACAACTATGCCTGAGTAAACGACGGAAAGAATTTTGAGGGTGTTTAAGAGTATGATATATATTATTTTTAATGTATTTTTTGTTTAAAAATATATTAAAATAATATTTTATTATTATTTAAAATTTATTTTTTATAATAATACACTAAAATAACAAAATATAAAAAAATCAATCTTAATACTAAACAGACACTTAAAATTTTAATTTTTTGAGAATAGATGCTTTCATGTATTCTAAAGTCCAGACCCAACCATGAAACACGCAAATGACTTTTTTTCTACGCAAAATGTGCAACCTCCAATCATTCATCCTGTTGTGGGACGGGACGGGCCTTGCGGTGTTGGAGGTACAAATGGCAATAAAGTCATGCATCCATATTTTCATGCATCGGAATACCAGCGGCGACACCCAGGAGGCGGCATACCTCTCCACAGGACCAAAAAATCAAGCACTGTTTCATCACTTTGCAAGTCAGTGTAACGAAACCTCTTCAATTGAAATCAACCCTGTCTCCTATTAGACGCAATTTACGCCTAGAACATCCAGTTAAAATCTTATATCCAGTTGCACAGTAACACGTGGCGTTCATCTAATTAAACTAGAAGAATGCTTTTACTTAGCACAGAACACACTGATCTCACAAATTACTATGTATTTGAGTAGTGATTTAAAAAAAACAATTTTTAATTTAATTCTTCAACTTTTATTTTACACAGTTTAGCTATTTCAAGTTCTAATTAACACTCAACTATGCTATTTCAAGTTCTAATTAACACTCAATTACATAGTTTTTTATATGAGAGAAGGTTGAATTGCAAGACATATATTTTAATTTATACTTGTCTCTTAATTTTTTTATATAGTTTTGTTTTATTTATCGTCGATTTTTTTTATCCAGTCATCTCGACCTCATGATAAAAAACGCACGATATATACAATGTAATCTGGACATATCTCATATCCAAATCATGGATTTCAAGTGTTAGTGCGGTTTTGTTTGGAACAATGTTATTTTTTAATTTATTTTTGTTATTATTGTGGTCTTATTTTTTATTTTATTATCAAATTAATTAAAATTTAATTTAGTTATCAAATTTATCTCATTTTTTTTAGTTTAACGTGGATATCCGGGTCAGCTTACGCGCACATCGACTAATCCCACGGGCCCTGAAGTTAACGACCATGTAAGCCTCCAGCGGCCATCATATGAGCAACTACAGGGCTCGAGTCCCCAATGGGCGTAGCGTGGTGGCAAAGGGCTTGAAATCTGCACAACAGGTCTCGAGTTCGAGTCAGGGCGTGCATCTCTTGTAAGAGTCTGGGACAACTGGGGTTTTACTTACTCACCTGGGCCCACAAAGTGCACTTTTCGGGGGGTGGGGTTTCCTCGAATCCAAAAAAAAACTACAGAGCTCGAACATGAGATCATAAATGAAGCAAATCTCTTAGTCCCAATCTTTTATTAATGAGCCACCATCTAAATAGTTATCTCATTTGTTTTAAGACACAAGACATAGTTGTTTTTAAAATTATTATTTTTCAAGTTAAAAACAATAATCGCACGTCATCCGATCTAGTCATTTAACCAGAAGTAAACATGGAATGTGTTATGGCAGGTGTGGTTCCAGCTATTCTTGTATGTGGACCGTCTTTTTAGCCAAACAAGGAGAACTGGAAGTGGTGTATTTTTATGTCTTTTTTTCCAAGTAATAAACTTGATTCCTAAAATAAAATAAGCAGGAGACATCGAGTGGTTTTTTAGACTGTTTAATAACCTCAATTAAATGATTCGGACGAGATACAAGTATGCGGATATCATATTTGTATGCCTCCATGGACTTCTAGGACAACAAGTGAAACGAACCGAGATTTTTTTAATCATGGTCATAAATTTTAGCATGGTCCGTCCATAGCCAAAACGAGGCACGGTTCTTGTGTTGAGTAGATCAACTCAGGTCATTTTTATCAATCTGAAATTATATAAACTATATAGTTTTAATATTTTCCTTACAAGTAAAACAATGTTATTTTGTATCTTAAGAAAAAATCAAATCATGACACGTATAAATCTTGACTGGTATATAATAAATTAATTGGATTAGCTGAATTTAATTAAATTAACTTCTAATATAATTTAATATATAACCCAACACGAATGGGTATATAATTGACCCACTCATTCCAAGTCAAGTCTGGCAATAAATGCATTGAATAGTTGAGAGATAGAAAATATCAAGAAAGGTGTTGTTTGTTGAAAAGTGGTTTTTTAAAAAATTATTTTTTAAATTTTATTATGTTTATTTGATATTATAAAAGTTGGCTAATAAAAAATATTTTTTAATCAAGAAAAATTTTAACTTGATTTTCAGGAAAGTGTTTTTTTTTTATTTTGAACGGAAAATACTTTTTGGAAGTTGTGAAAAAATTAAAAATATCATTTTATCTGTTGATTATATCAAATTTGATTCTTAAATTTTTGATTACTATATATATTTTGTTTTGAATTTTTTTTTCAATTTCATCCCTTAGAATTTAATTTTTATACTCACTTTGGTCCTTGTTTTTATAATTGTTATTTGTTTTTTCCTTGTTATTTTTTAATTGAAATTTTTTATCTATCAATTTTGGTCCTTATTTTTTTTATTGTTACTTATTTTATTTGAAATAATTTATGAAATGATAATTATTATTATTTAAATTTATTCATCTTTCAATTTTTTATTTGTTATATTTGATCTCTATTGGTTTGATTATTATTTATTTTATTTGAGAGAATTTATAAAAATATATATATTTTTTAATTTCATTCTCATTCAACTTTTTAATTTATAAAATTTGTTCCTCGTTATTTTAATAAACTTAAAAAAAATAAAACATTAATAAGTTATTTTTCAGCTCATTTTTCATGACATAACCAAACACTGAAAAATATTTTATAACTTATTTTTCATTATACTATCAAACATTGAAAAACAACTCACTTTTCTGGAATTTACTTTCCTGCAATTTATTTTTTTAAAAAAACTATTTTCTAGCAAATAAACAGAGCTTTAGTAAGTGTTTTGTTACGTTATAGTTTTTGTTGTAGTCGTTTATAAAAATAAATCTAAGAAAATTTATAAATTATAGTTTTTTTGCGACTAGAGTTTCAAAGTAGAGTTATCGTGTGCTAATTACTCAAACAATTTTAAAATTATGGTTTGAATGAAACAATATTTAAAATGGTGTTTAAGAATGTAATAGATATTTTTTTTAAAGTATTTTTTATTTGTAAATGTATTAAGATAATGATTCTTATTTTTTAAATTTTATTTTTATATCAATATATTAAAATAATAAAAAAATATTAAAAATAAATATACTTTTTTAAAAAAATATTTTGATGAAAAATAAATTCAACATCAATGCCAAACACCGCCTAATCACCCTACTAAACAGCCAAACAAACCAACCTCTATAGCCTTCTTGACAGCTATACGAGACAGAACTACATTTGTTAAGGTAGACTCTCTGTAATTAATTCAACATTCACCCAACGGCAAGGGATTGCCAGTAAAAAGATCCCGTGGAGGCATCGGCCAAAACTTCTTTCCATATGAGCCAAAACCACGCATCCCGTCAATGAAGATGTAGGGCCAATGTCACTGTCAGGAAGAAATAATTCTCTTAAATTCGTCGAAAGAATTGCTTGGACACCAAGCTATGCAATGATGATACTTCTCCTGTGGTCCGGCTAGTGTTTTATATACATATATATATATATATATATATAAATAGATATATTAAAAAAATATCTGGAAAATACTATTTTTAAATACAGTCATGTTTTTAACCATCAGTTTTGTAAATAATTATTATTTTAATAGTGGTTGTGTTCAAACTATTTTATTTTAAAAAAAAATTTATAATTCATATTCCTTATCCAAAAAAATTATGAAATATTGTGTTGAGATGATAAAGGGAAATGTCCGGTAACAAATATTTTTTTTCTACTTTTTCTAGTACTCACTAGATACTTTTGAAATAAATCGTTAACTACAAAAAATCACATTCTAAAAAAAATAAAACATAAAAAATAACATATCCGAGTTGTTGAATAGTAAGATCATAAAAATCATTGATGATGGATAAAATCCATCCATCCAAAAAAAAAAAAAAAGCATCACAAATAAAAATGATAATAAAAATATCTTGTTGGGTGATGGAAAGGGCTAGATGGACCAATAAAATACAGTCAGGGTTTATCTATATTTATTTCTGACTCGTGTCAAATTAGAAAAAGTCCGACCCAATACCAATGGATTGCCTGGGAAATTGAAATCATTGTAATGAAAAATAATATTCAATGTACAAGCTAATTATTTAATTAATGATGTGGGTTAATATATTTTTTAAAAAATTATTGCAAGAACTTAGAAAAAATCATTTAAAATAATATTTATTTATTAGCATTGTTTCTTGCTGAAATATTATATTTGTATTTCCTGTTTTAGATCAATAGAGCAAAAAAATTAAGTTTAATACAATAATTAGTTTCATTATTTTTTTGGTTTATTGGATATTTTTTCTTTTAAAATTGAGGGCGGGTATGAAAGTGTGGTGATAATTTTTTTTAAAGTATTTTTTATTTAAAAATATATTAACATAGTAATTTTAAAACAAATTATTTTTAATATTGCTATATCAAAAACAATTAAAAAAAATAGAATTTTATAAAAAACCGGTGCAATCCACGAAACTCAACCAAGGTATTAGACGCTGTTTCTTGGGTCCACCTCCATCTCTATGCAAGAGGAGAGTCTATTGTTCGTGGAGTCAGTCGTATTATTATTTTTCTTGTACGGGTAGGCAACGAAATTTAAAAGCTGGTAGACTGGGAGGTTGCTGGGTCACTATACATTCACTGATTTCTTTCCTTCTTTTTCTCTGAGTGATAACTTTGGATTACCTTGGCCAATGATCAGCATTAAGCCCCCCATCCATAACTTTGAGTGGAATAGAGATTAAATATGCATTGGAATTAAAAGATTGAAACATCAATTACCGTGTCATAAATTAATTCATAAATATATATTTTTTACCTTGTCATCCGTAACCTAGATTCAAAAAATTAATAAAATCTTGAATATATATATATCAAATCAATTAACGCAACACCTAATCATTCAGTTAGATGACCCGGTTCAAGGGTTAGATTGTGAACTAGATAGTTTAACTTGCAAGTTGACATATCAATATGGATTTATTTATTTCTCAATGAAACGAAGTCATATTGAATAATATTTTAAAGAAAATTGAATGACATTGATTTAAATAATTTTTTAAAATAAATTAACTAGGTTTTAATTAGATTATCTAAGTTGAGAATTGATCCATCGAGTCACCCGAGTTAAACCATAACAATTTTTTAAGACAATTGAAAAAAATAGTATGGCCAATGCTTTAAACCAATAAGTTAACCAACTAAGTTAGATTTGATAAACATGTCTAGTCAAGCTAACAACCAACTCAATTTTTTATATCCTATCAAAATTTTAACCGAATAATTATCCGAACAAATTATGATATATATATATATACATTGTATAAATCATTCTTCAATCAAATTTTTTTTATTGAATAATTATTCAAATAAGTTATTTTTTATAAGATATTAAGTCACTGGAGTGCGGTTGTACCATAATTTTCTAAATTTTTAATTTTTAATTTAAATAAATATTTTTTAATTTTTTAATGTGTTAATATAAAAAAATATAAAATTTTTTATTTTAATATATTTTTAAAAATACTTTAAAAACCATCGAAAATAAACACGACCATAACAAATTATTCACATGACCGGTGCATTAAAAAAATTCCCTGTACTCTCTTCTTAAACAACAATCCAACTCCTTGGAACTGGCCATCGCTCGTATTCACTCGGTCCATTACCAATTAGACAGAACGTCTCTGTCATGGCTATCCCCACATCCACCACGACGTCGTTATCAAAAGAATAATAAAAAATATTTAATTTATTAAAAATACTAAAATATCTTGCGACGCGTTAAAGGTTTCTCTATCTCAAAGCAAAGAAATGGACGTGGTACGATCTCTTTGGCTACTTTTAGAGGACGCACGTCAAGAAACTGATACCTTCCACTTTACCTTCCAACAGCCACAAGATAAGCTCAACTCCTCGCCTCTACCCCCCTCCCCTGCTTTATAGACTCACAAGAAAAACAATTGTATTGTACTTCTGTCATGGCGCTATCCGATGCGGTGATAGGGAATTTAACGACGATCTACGTGGCGGTGATAGCTGGAATTAAGGTTTATGGGCTGGTCTGTGGAAGGAGCTTCAGTGGTGGATTCGTGCTGATTCTGTCTACTATCGTCGTGGGTTTGGTATTGACTGGGACGCTGGCTTGGGATATTTCTCGTAAGGCCACGTATGCGATTTCACGGGATCATGTCAATGTTCATGAGATGTGCAAAGGTGGTATTTGCTGGCACGGCGTGGCTGTCCGGTCCCCGGCTTCTCAGGTCCGGTTTAGACTTCCTCAGCATTAGCAATTAATATCAAGCAATACGGGTTTTCTGTAAAAAAAAAGACAGATTTTGAGAGACAGCGCCATAACAAAAGTACGAAAAGAAGAATGAGAATAAAGAAAAGGGATTAAAAATGCCAGGTAGAGTCTCTTTCTTGGTTTTTGGTGGTTCTTGCCGTGGAGTATGAGCCTTTTTCCATGAAAGAGTGACTCACGAGGTGTTTGTTTGTTTGCCAGAGAGGGAGGAGATACAATAATGTGCATAGATAAGTTAAAAGAGTGACGAGTATTTTATTTTTGAGTATAAATAAAAATGTCTCATAAGTCATACATTTTGTTTTCTTGTAACTGTTTCAAGCTTTGCCACGTCAACTTATTTTTGAGCCGTTGCATTTGCTGAAAAGCCTGGCTTGGAGGTCTATTCTTGATACTGGCAGCAGCAAAAACAAGGGAACTGTTCAGCTGAAAAAAAAAGTTCCGAGTGAATTTCCAGGGCCAGTGGCTTGGTTGGGTTTCTTTGCATCTCAATTTTGGCGAAGTTTTGCTTTCTTTCCAAGACTCGAATGGCTATTGTAGCTGGTGTGTGTCACATGGTGTTTTTTTAAAAGTATAATGATTTTTTAAGTTTTTTTTTCACATTTTTCAATTTAAAATTAAAAAAAAACACTGAAAAATATTAATTTAATAATTTTTAATTAAAAAACGCTTTTTAAAAAATAAAATTAACTACCAAAACTAACACCACGTTAATAGACTATTATCATTATACATTTATTGTGGTTTTTAATTTTTCACATTGAATTATATCTTAGTTTTAATGGCATTTATTAACATCTCTATTCTGCTTTCAATACCATGCAACGTCTTTCATTAGCCCTATTAATTGGTAGCCGAAAAAACGTTTTCCATTAACTTCTAGTTTATCCACTTCTTTTTATTATGGGTATTATATATGTCGAACTGCATTAATCCGATTATATCTAAAATAATATTTTTTAATTTTAAAAGAAATCAAATCAAATCTCATTTATATATTCTTACCAGGTTGAGCATGTCATGGATTAAATTATCAGGCTGATTAGATCAACTCCAACCTAGTTTGATATAAAACCTAACTCACATTAGTTTTCAGGTTGACAAGTCGGCAGATTAACTTACTAGGTTAAATCATATTTAATAACACTTGTTTTTTACTAGCACACTAAAAAAAAAAGTATTTTCCTAATTCTAAAAAAGAAGCAAATTTTTCCAAAAAAAAACAGGTGACGATCTGGGTTGGAACTTCAAATCCTGCTGTTATCATCTAAAGAATTTGAAAAGGATATCATTGAAGATCAATAAGCACAGCACGAATTTCAATCAAATGCGGACCCTTGATAGTAAAAATAACCAGTCCGAAATATGGGCCCACTGGAGAAGCTCAGTACACCGGGCCGTATAGCTCAAGAAAATCCTAAGGACCCCTTGATAGTCGATAGTAAAAATAACAGTGTTTAACCCATTTCAAAAAGTCCAGTATATTTTAATTGGGCCTGAATTGAGTGTACGAGGAGGAGAAACGACACCGTCTAAAGAAGGCAGGAAAATGCCTCTTCCTTCCAAAACCCTTAACAAACAGCACAAAACCCTTTTCTGTAAAAGCAAGCACCACAAACTTCCCTGCCTCTTCTCAGTCAAATCAATGGCTCCAAGCTTCGTATTTGAGCCTCCTAGCGACGAAGAAGTTGAATTATCAGAAGCAGAAGAACTGGAAGACGAGGAAGAAGAAGCGGAAGGAGAAGGAGAAGAAGAGAAACCATCAAAACGGCGGCAGAAGCAGTCGCCTTGGGACTTTGCTTCCTATTCCGAATCCGTCGCCGAAGAACACGCTCGTCGAAGCACAACTTCCATCGATGACAAAATCTCAAGAGCTCGCCAACAACACTCCACTCCTTTAACTGAACACGCCGACGATGCTAGCTCCTCGGATTCCGAACCTGACAAACAAGTAACTAACTAACTAACAAACTTCTTGCATTTATTAAGGAATTTATAGGTTTCATGTAATTTATTTTATTTTATTTTTCTAGGAAGAGTACAAGGGGGAAGATGACGAGGGTGATGAGGATACTAATGTAGAGGAAAGGAAGTCATTTTTTGCGCCGTCAGAAGGAACTTCTTTCCATGCCAATTCGTTTATGGAGCTTAATCTATCTCGGCCACTGCTTCGAGCTTGCGAGGCTTTAGGTTATACTAAGCCTACTCCAATTCAGGTTTCCAATTTCACCCCAATTTTGACTGTTATACATTTACTTACATTGTAGTTTAGGTTATTGAATTTTAAGGATTGTTTGTAGGCGGCTTGTATACCGTTGGCCCTCACCGGGCGTGATATTTGCGGGAGTGCTATTACTGGTTCAGGGAAGGTATGAGCTTTTGTTAATAACTTGAAAAATTGGTGCATTTTGTGTTTAGTGAAAAAATGAGTTGATCGAATAGAAATGAGAGGACTAATTCTGGATGATTTTATTTTACAGACAGCAGCTTTTGCCTTACCTACTTTGGAGAGATTACTGTTTCGTCCAAAACGTATTCTAGCAATAAGAGTCCTTATTCTAACTCCTACCAGAGAATTGGCGGTTCAGTGAGTGCTTGTGCGCTAATCTTTTAAATTAAAGGCGTGTGTATCTCATTTTTAAATATTTGATTGAATTTGATTCTATACTTGGTGAATGTGTTGCAGGGTTCACAGTATGATTGAGAAAATTGCGCAATTTACGGATATAAGATGTTGCTTGGTTGTTGGAGGGCTTTCTACGAAGGTATTTATCTTTTCAATTCACTCAACTGTGTAAAAACATGCACATTTGGTTTGTGGTGGAATAACACCAGTGTTTTTTAATTTGTTGCTTTTGATAACACCTATTATTTGATTGGACACGGTTGGAAGTGTACAATTAATTTGATATCATATACTTGCAAAATGGGAATTCCTTGTTATTCTTTCATCAACAAGTAATTCCTTGTTATTCTTTCATCAACAAGTCAGAAGTGATGTAATTGTTGTTTAGGTGCAAGAAGCTGCCTTGAGATCAATGCCAGATATTGTTGTAGCTACTCCAGGGCGCATGATAGATCATTTACGCAATTCTATGTCAGTTGATTTGGATGATCTAGCAGTTTTAATCCTTGATGAAGCAGACCGACTTCTGGAGCTTGGATTTAATGCTGAAATTCACGAGCTGGTACCTTTGACCTCTTCTTGTTTTATTGCATAAGATCTGTGATGGCTTTTCTGTCATTGTTAATAGTTTTGTTAGTAAGCTTAATTGTCAAGAGTCACAGTTGATCTCGTAAAACATTCCTCCAGGAATTAACAGCATCTATATCTCCTACAGTTAACAAAATTGTGCTAACTGAAATTTACGAATACATTAAAATTGTGCTAACTGAAATTTAGGAATACATCACTTTAGGTCTCACTGAGTTGGGCACATGTAGAACAAAAAAGCCATTAGTTGCTTCTGCATTTTGGTAATCAATTTTGTCGTTGTAAGTTGTATGTAGTTTCAATTGAAGGTCTTATTGCTGCTTTTAGTCTTTTATAATCAGTTCCTGGTTTACTGGCAGGTTCGACTTTGTCCCAAAAGGAGGCAGACCATGCTATTTTCAGCTACTATGACTGAAGAAGTTGATGAGCTTATAAAGCTTTCTCTAACCAAACCACTGCGTCTCTCTGCTGATCCATCTGCAAAACGACCAGCAGCATTGACTGAGGAGTGAGTCATTCTGACCCTGCATTTTTTATTTCTTTTTTCTTTTATATTGACTACAATGTGTTAGCCATCTGTATCTCAGATGCGTATTGGCAAGGGTGTATTTTTGACTGAAGTTATCATGGGAAAATGGCCTTCAACTTATTTTTGGATATACCCTCTGTTAATTTGATTTAACTAACCAAGAAGTATGGTTCTCTTCCACAGGGTGCTTAGACTACGCAGGATGCGTGAGGTCAACCAGGAGGCAGTCCTCCTTGCATTGTGCTCAAAAACTTTTACATCCAAAGCGATCATCTTCAGGTTGCTATTGCATTATATTGTCATTTTCTTCAAGAAACTCTGTTTTCTGAATGAGGTTTTTTTTTTTTTTTTAAATAGCTTATCTAAATGCCAATAATTAACATGTAATGAATCTAGATGTGTGGTCTCGCTGACGCACATATGGAAATGTTGAAGTAACAGCAATTTGGATTTGTTTTATTGTTGTAACCACCAACAGATTATCAAAATTCCACAATAGAGCAAATGAAAATAATAAAATAATCAAACACCTGTTTCTAACTGGGTCTTTGACATGGGGACCATGGCAAAAGTTGATACTGTTTGGCTGGCAACTTTAGCTTTCCACAGATCAAGCATGTCCTCCCTGTATTTAGATTTGTCAGTTACATGAATTTAATGATCAATTTCAATTTTCTTTGGCAGTGGAACCAAGCAAGCTGCACATAGGTTGAAGATTTTGTTTGGATTAGCAGGTTTTAAAGCTGCTGAGCTTCATGGAAATCTTACACAGGCCCAGCGTCTTGATGTGAGTTGCTTAATTTGAGAAGTTGTGTTTTGCTTGTTTAGGGTCTTTGCAGTTGCCTGAATATTGTTCCCTGTTGTGCTACCAAAATGTTAGAACTCTGGGGATAGCATAGTGCTTAGCTTGGTAATTTTAGATCTTCAGTTGCCTCCCGGACTTATTCATGATTACATGCTGTAGGCTTTGGAACTTTTCAGGAAGCAGGAAGTCGACTTTTTGATTGCAACGGATGTAGCTGCTCGAGTGAGTGGAAACACGAGACTTAAAACATTCCTTTTCATATTGCTTTATTATATCAATATCACCTTCTTGGGCCCTTTTCTAGTTTTATTTTGTTGATTTAAGGGTTTTTTTGGTACTGGGGTGTTCAAGAATTGGAAAGTTTTGAATAATTTACAATATTTCTTTCTTTGGAACTTGGGAGAATTCAGCCTCTATGTCAACATCTGGCTCTTTTGCTCACCTCTTTGTTTTTCCTCTTCTTTTTATTTGCTATAGATTTGGAGTTTGGATGATATAATGTGTACCTTTTTACCTTTTTCTTGCCTTTTTTAGGGGCTTGATATTATTGGTGTTCAGACAGTTATCAACTATGCATGTCCCCGTGACCTTACTAGGTAAATACTGAACTATTTTCTGATGTTGCTTGATTATGACAGGCCTGTTCGTTTTCTGAATATTTGTTCATCATCCTACATTTGAATGCTTTTTTGGGTTGTTGAATGAGCACAGTGCATTGTGGTATCACCTCTATCTTTGTTTCTCTGTGCAGTTACATTCACAGAGTGGGTCGTACTGCGAGAGCTGGTAGAGAAGGATATGCAGTTACATTTGTGACAGATAATGATCGATCCCTTTTGAAAGCCATTGTGAGCCATATTCTTCCTTTCATCTTCTAAGACTGGTTTAACTTTTCTGGCTAATTGTCCTGGATATTTTTAATCTTGAACCATTAATTTGGCATAGTAATTCTTTCTTGGCTATTCCATTCACTCAAGCAATACTGATATTACTTCTCTTAGTGTATGAAAGGTGTTTCGTATTGGCTTTGTAGGAGAAACCATGTACATTTTTGGCACCAAATACCTAAGAAGAGAATGTTTTCATAGCCATGGAGATGTCAAATTGCACTTTCATACACTGGCTTTCCAGGATGTCCTGGGTCCTAAAATTTAAATTAACCTTTTAGCTGTCACAATAGTTTGGGCGAGAGATTGTGTTGCATCTGAGAAAATTGAATATATTCCCAGAACAATAGTCAAGGCTTCAGTAGGAAGGAATGTATTAAATTGACATAAAAATATGGAGACATGGATGAAAAATCCTGTTTTTAGTTATATAGGCTCTTAATGTTCAATTATGTTATATTTTGAAAGCAGATCCCTTAGTATTAGTTAAATATTTTATCATATATATTATATATGGATTCTCTCATTAGAAGGCCGTATCCTATATGATCTCATTTAAGTAAGTTTTTGAAAGGAGAATTTGGAGATAGTCCAACTCTTCATTAGTTCTGCATGAAGTTGCCAATGTTAAAACTAGAAGTTTCACCAATGTGGTTGTGGAATGTGACTCACCCAGAGGCCATGTTGTTCGTGTTGTTCATTTAACAGGCAAAGAGAGCTGGTTCAAAGTTGAGGAGCCGTATTGTTGCAGAGCAATCAATTATTAAGTGGTCTCAGATAATTGAGCACATGGAAAATCAAGTGGCTGATGTTCTTCAACAAGAGAGGTCTTGATGGGATTATGTTCTCGTGGTTCTTTTAAACAAAAAATTCTTATTTTACGCTGAAGTTTTTGATGTTCAATACTTGCAGGGAAGAGAGAGCAATAAGAAAAGCTGAAATGGAAGCAACCAAGGTATTTAACCCTTCTCCAATTAGACTTCTTGCCTGTTGATCTTGTCAGAGATATAGTGTACTTCATAGCCCATAGTTATAACTTGAGTACTAGTCTTCTATTTTTTATTTTGTATTTCTTTTTTTTGGCCATCACATTGCATTGAAAGTCTTTACTATTGGTGTAAAAGTATTTTGTGACTTTGGAAACTGTTAACCTGAGAAAGCACTAAATTAAGTTCATACACTTCTATGATTCTTGCAGGCAGAAAATATGATCGCACACAAGGATGAAATCTTTTCACGTCCCAAAAGGACTTGGTTTGTAACAGAGAGAGAGAAAATGCTCGCAGCCAAAGCAGCAAAGGTGTTTTATATACTATCATGGTTGTTTATGTTATATGCCTTGTATGTTCAAAACAAATCTGTCCCAGATGTTCATAAGCTGGAATTTGAATTTATTTTTCTGGCCGTTGAGATCTGCCAGTACCATAGCCACTCAGAAGAAGACACAAACCTTGTCAACATAATGATTTCTGAAAGGTGTTGATAAATAATGCTAGGTTTTATCTGCTGTCATATGGCAAGGCTGGATAATGCATTTAGTATATTTTCTTAATCTCCTTTTATCCTCTATGGGGATGGGAATCACGTGAAGATGGTTTTTTATGTTAGAGGAGATATGCCTCCTAAGCAATAATGCTATTCTTCTTTATAAATGGAATAAACACAACCATAGCTATTTCCTCCTGTGTTAAATGATTTACCTCTTTCAGTTTCACTCTCAGCACTTCATATGAAACAATCTTAGTATGAGGTTAGTTTCTCCTATTAATCAAATGGTGTCTTCAATTGCATGCAGCAGTCATCAGTTGAAAAAGAAAAAGGTTCTGGAAATGAGGTGATGAGTGCCCAACAAGCCGAAGACCTTAAAATGAAGGAAAAGAGGAAGCGAGAGCGTGAGGTGATTTTTGTTCTTGTCTTGTTTTTTTGTTTTTGCAATTTAATGCTATTATTTTCTGATTCAAAAAAATTATTCTCACAAACATAACTAATTTCTGCTGAACAGAAAAATTTACCCCGTAAAAAGCGTCGAAAATTACAAGCAGCCAGAGAGATGCTAGAGGATGAAGATTTGACAGAGAAATCAGAAGTATGTGTCCCCTCATTTTCTGTGAGCAAATATCATGCATGTATATAATCTTGTTCTGTTGTCTATGGCACTAGATATTTTGAATGGCTAATATCAAACCATAAGGCAGATATGTGCAAAGATGTTTCTGTAGTAGGATTTTGAGGTGGCAATTTGTATGTCAATTTGTCAGTGCTTTTCAGGTTTTCATAAGATCATTAAACCAGGCCAACGTATTTCAATGCTAACATTTTATTACTTGCAAAAGTTTCTTTTATGCTCCTTGCAAAGTGAAATGTGTTGCTTATATCATACTGCAGGGCAGTGGAAAAAATAAGAAAGAAAAGACTGGACTATCACTAGTCGATCTGGGTTACCGGCGGGCAAAAGCGGCGAAGGCTGTGAAGAAGGCAATGGATGCGGGCAAGTTTGCGCAGAAGAAGGCTAGTAAGAAATCAAAGCAGCCTCCTGAAAGAACTCAATCAAGGACAGAAGAAATGCAGGAGTTATTCCAGAGCGATATGAGTGAGAAAAAGCAGAAGAGAAGAAGTAGCGGAACAGGAAACAAGAAGTCCAAGAATTCATTCAAAAGCAAATCAAGGTATAAATCAGCTTAATATTTCTTCTTTTCTTGGCTTTTATGTTTCTAGATCTCCTACATACTGTCTATAGCATAGAATCAAAGCTACAGGAGACATATCTCAATCAACGCAGGCTAGATAAATAGGTTGTCTTGGTTAAGCCGCAGCATAATATCTCTTGCAGTTAACTGTAGGGTGACTCACAAATGGTTTACCACATAACACAGGTCTCTAATATTTGCACAAGCGTTATGTATGTGATGTCATGGATGCCCTATGTTGTGTGAATAAAAGTACTCTTGGAGCTTACACCATCCTAAGATTCCCAACCATAAAATACGCTATGCTACCTGCGTTGTCATATAATGCATTATTACTGCAGCTTTAATCTCAGTGATAGATTTCTGATTTGCCACTTCCCGATGCCAGCAAAGATACTTGCATTGATGAAATTCTCAAAAAGTGGACTTTAGATGTTATGGATTGCTTTAGAGAGGACATTCCAGAATAATATTCTCAGACTTTTTACCTACAAGTATCAAAATAATATTTTTTTTATCATTCCAAGTACTGGAACTCAATACTCATCGATGCCCATTTTCTTTTTTCAGGTATAAGCGCAAGTAGCACCATCAAGTCGGCCATCAAATTATGTGGTCATTTACCTCTATATTATGAAGGTTCTGTCCTTTAGCTGCCGGTTTTAGAGGAAGAGAGGCAGGCAGGCAGACAGTAACCGATGATGGTGCGTACGTGAAAGCATCCTTGCAAAGGACTTGTTCATCATCTCCCCCGATGTTTTAAATTTCCTTCCTGTATTTTTTTCATATATAATTACTAGGAGGTATCGAGACCTAATAACAAATGTTGTCCGGGGTCGCAATATTCTGGTATTTGGCCCACAAAGTTTTGATCTATTATGCTGCCTTGTGGTATAGATTGGTCTCTGGGCCTAACTGCTCCTCCTGATTTGCGTTTGGTTTCTTGATTATCATCTTTGATACAATGCAACTCAACTTACCTTATGATACAGGAAATGCTAGCTAAAAAAAAATACTACTTGCGAGCAGCCAGTTAATAAGGTTTCTTGTCAGTATTACCTGCTCTTCTATTTGAATTTTTAATGGGTTTTCGTGGGATCAGGAATTACAAGGTCTCTCGGCCACAGGTCCACAACTAGTTCTGATATGGGCGAAACTTGCTTCTCAATACGTTAATTTTTTTTCGAAAAAAAATTACTTTTTTTATTGAAACATTGTTTTGATTTATTTTTTTTCACAAAAAAAAAACGAACAATTTTTGTTAGTTCATCTTTCTGAACCGTGACTTGTACCGACCCCTAAGAACTAAACTTTCTACGTGACTTGAGTCTTTACCTATTTGTGGCCTCGAGGGTTTTCTGCTTTTGAGCTCATAAAATTACGTTGCTTGGCTTTGATTAATCAACGGAAGCTGCTAGTCTTTTTTCCTCCAAGAACGCTGCAAATTGACACCTCCACAATCCGTTTGGAGATTTCACAGAAAATCATAAAGAGATTTATGTAATTCACCAATCTGGGCCTCAGCTGCACGCACCATTCTGCAATAGAAAATCAGCAAAAGAATTCACGTACCCTTCGCTTCTGTTCGTCAGAACAGGGAATAGTAAACTACTGAAATTAAATATACGCCCTTCTATACAAGAGAGCTTGAAAATATATATATATAAAAAAAAGAGGAAAAAGAAACTTCAAAAAATGAAGCTAAAGACAATTAGTTCCTTTAAATTTCTGTGCTATGTGACGAAGATAAATTACAGCTACATGTACCAAAGTTTCTATGATTGCAATTGCCTTCTATAAAACACAGAAGAGAAGTAAGAAACTTAACCAAAATGAAGAACAAATAAAAACCCTAATCTTCTTTTTTTCTCCTGCTTCAGCTATTAATCTCATGAATCATTTTACATTCACAATGCCCCCGGTTTTATTCTGCTTCCCTCACTTAGGCCAATCAGCTTAGGATGCCGGATTATCGTTTGCAATCCAAGTATGAACCAGCTTGATCAGACTTATCAACTGATTCCAGGAGTTGGCACGCTGACAATGAGGAAGTTTCTATCTCCATGGAGGTTGAGGATGCTTATGTTGTAAAGATCAAGTGGGTTCCCACCCACCATCCGGTTCCTTCCTTTTCCCACCCACCCCAGAGCTTGAAGAAGGCTGTGAGCTGCCTTGGCCAGGCATGAGTAGGTGCCGCAAACCACCTATGCTTCCCCCTTCCATCGTAAAACCAGAATTTAAGTCAAAGCTAGGCCGTGAGGGCCCAGCACCATTTAAACCTAGGGGTGCTCCGCTCATGCTCATGAAGAATGGTTGCTGGGAGTAAGGAGGAACAGCTGGTGTAGAGCCCATTATTTGAGGCATGACAGGGGCTCCTCTTGAATCCACCATATAAGGGATTGAGCCAGTAGGGCCATACATGGCCGAAGAGATGGGCATGGCAGGTGCTGTTGCCAGTGCATTGAACCCAAAAACAGGAGAGTGCGTGTATGACACAGAGGGGACAATACCCAAAACAGCTCCCATTCTTGTAAGATTAGCGTCCATTGCATGTTCCAGAGGCTTGCCATTTGGCATGGATGGAGTCTGAGGAATAAAACCCTTTCTGTCAACTTCCATTCTACTCCCCACTTCTACTCTAGTACCCATGATAGAAATAACAGGATCACCTGGTTCAGGTCCTCCATAAGCACTTGCAGTTTGGGAAGTCTTGCTATGATAGAGCCCTTGATCCAAGGAGTCGTTCTGAAAGAAAGGACTGTCATTCAAATCAAAGTTCCTCATTGAAGGCTGCCTTGAAGACGATGACAAAGCAGGAGATGGACTGCGATGGCCATTCCACTGGTAAAAGAGCCGTCCCTCCAATCTCAAATCTGTCGGTGTCGCATCACCATCATCACTGGTACGATTTAAATCCAGGTTGGGTCTCTCTGGTCTTCTTGAACCCACTTCCAAAGAAGATTCCCCGGAATGGAAGCCTGATGAGACTGGCATTTGTCTTGACGAAATCAAATCCATAACCTTCTCCTCTCCACCCCCAGCCACATTGAGATCAATATCAAAGCAAACCTGCCTTCGTTTTGAACTGTTGCCGCTACCCCCAGTCTCAAGTGTCTTGTCCCCATCAGAAGTCTTGCGCGGGGAAGCTGGACGAAAAGCACTAGTAGCTGCAGAACCTCTCCATCCAAGAGTCCCCTCAAACCGCAAAGGAGCTGCAGGTGATCCAGAAGCTGCTGCAGGTCTTGAGGCTGAAACAACAGAAATTGGGGTGGAGATGGTATTCATGGGGCGATCCATGTCATCAGAACAGACTTCTTCATTCAGATCAAAATCACAAAAGCCTTTCTCTGTGTTAACTTCTGGTTCTTGGGCCACTTCAGTAACCTGAGAGGACTCCAGGTCATGCATGCCATTCTCTGCTTCATTTTCCTGATTATTTGAATCAATCATGCGCCCCTCTTGTTCAGCATGTGTCTCAAAAGGCTGATTTTGACTGGTTGGCACGTTTTCAGGAGGGATCTCAGTGGATAGATCCTGTTTTGCATTTATGGAGTCTGGGCTACCTGGCTGCTTAATACCACTTTCCATGATTTTCTCCGAAGATGAGCTACAGGATTGTTCTCTGAAATCTACAACTTCTCTCTCTACTTCTTGAGCAACTTGTCGAGCAACTTCAAGAGCATCAACTATGCCATACTCAAGCTCAATATTAGATCTTCTTCTGTCAATCAAATCTGGACTCCGTTTATCTGTGGTTGGTTTAGAGAAATCAGAATTATCCTCAGCTCCATCACTGCCATGTTCTCTATCATCATCACTGGCAATGTCTTCCATCCGTGGATAGAGACTCCCTAAATTGTCAAGTTTTTCCAACACACTCTTGTTGCCAGACAAGTGTTGTGAAGGGTCAGGAGAAAATTCACCATCTTTGGCAGTAGAATTAAACATCGGTGTTTGACATTGATTTCTATTCTCCACTTCATCTGTCCCAACCTTTGATGTAGATAAAGGTGCTGCCACATCACCAGATGCACTTGGACAGCAATTATCCTCTTTGGTGTCAATATTATTTTGCAAAGCGGATCCTGTCACAATTTCCTGAGCATTGCCAGCAACATTACTCAAGGAAATAACTGCAGCTTCCACGTTACTGGAGGCAGCTGATTTATCAGTAAGCATCTTTGGAGGTTCCGAGTCTGGTTCAGCTGTGTGTCCCCTTGGAACTGCTAAACTACGTGTCTCAGTAGAAGCAGCCCCTTCTACAGTACTACTCACTTGGGATTTTTCTTTGAATGATGGGCTTTCCTGGTCAGAAGTTGACACAACAGGGGGGGAATGGGGATCTAATGATCTATCCACAGAGGTGGTGAGAGGATCTTGTGTTCTATTCTCCAAATTTCTATGGTCTAAATTTTGATGATCACAATCATTTGTTTGAATTTGTACATCCTGGGTGCTTTCTGCTGGAAGACAATTTGAGCTTCTTGATTGCAAACTTTCATCCCCAGTTTGTTCTGCAGCATTGTTTTCTACATCAGCCCTTCTGTTTGAAAGGGGAACATCAAGAACAACACATTCAGTTTTGCCAGTGTTACTGTCTTTCATTCCAACATTATCAAATGCCCCAACGCTCTGAACATCATGGTGAATTGCATCACTAACCTCACCAGGCTTCCAACTATTGAACAGTGCCCTTGCCCTATCCTGAACCCGAGAACTGTTGTGGTCAAGTAAATTATTGACAGTGTCCCAGACCCCTGAAGTAATAGACCTCTCCTTGTCTATTTGCAGCTTTTCCAGCGCTCTTAACAATGCAGTAATTGACTCTTCTACAGAGCCTTCAGCTGTTTCATTACTGAACTTCTGAGCGAGCTTTAACCATCTATCAAAAAACAACAGCCCATCTAAGTTAATAAAAAGATCAAGACAATCTTTATTCTCTGTAGCAGCAACTGTGCTTGCAACAGCTGCCCATTGCCTGGTTGCATCTCCAATGTTTTTCACAACAGTAAATTTCTCCTTCTTCATTACAGCAACCAACTCATGGACTCGTGATGGGACTGCGAGCCCATCCTTCATCTCAGTCAGTGTAAAGAAATCTTCGAGAGTCATAATGAATTACATGCACTTCCAAGCATTGAAGAAGTCCTTGTGGCATAATAATCTGCTCTTTTCCATCAAGAGCCACGGTGGCTTTTAGAACCTTTTTGCAGGATTCCCTGCAAATGGAATGAAATAGAATTCCTAAGCAGATAGTTTGAGACAGTATATATTAGCTGACAAACAGTTATTATACTTCACATTAGAGCTCATTAAAAAACATGTACACAGAAACTAAACAAAGACTAACTAAAACCACATAAATACATGACATGGGCTAAATCACTCATTACAGAACATCCAGTGTAAGTAGAAACCAGAAAAAATATATAATATAAATTCAAGGACATCCAGAGAATGTGTCAAGGATAATTCGCCCTTGGTTCAAAATACTCTTATTCATAGAGAATGGAAGCAGGGATGTAAAAAAAACGGTAAATGGTTACCCACTGAGAACAACAATACAAAAAGGGAAAGTTAATTGGCCTTCCACGTTGAGTATAAATTCCATTATCAAATTTAGCAAATACTTGCCTCCTCCTCTAACACAGGTTATACGGTACACTAGAACATGCGGATGGTAGATTGCATGGAATCTGACAAGTTTTAGACTAGTAATCATGGGACAAATGATGGCAAATGCATGGCAAATCATATAATTAATTTGAATTTGGAATCTCAAACTGATAGATATTGTTTGTGCAGGGTGAAATAAAACAGTTGACCATTTTTAATGCAGAATTTGGTAGGGCTGGGTCACTCACCACTCCCAAATAAGTGTTTTGTTACTGTCCCGACACTAGGAGACTTACACCAGAGCATCAGAACATTAAGCAGAAAGTGCATAGCAGTTGTAAAGGTAAGGCACCATTATCTTCTTTCAACGCGCACCCAAAAATAGCACAAAACAAAAGATTACATGGTTATTAAGGAGATACTTTCTTGCACTGTCTTTACTTTGAGAAACACATTCGTTGAATAAACATTTTATAAGATTCAAACATACAGGTAAAACACCAATGAACTACACAAAATCGATCAACTCATCATTGCTTTATGAAAGCACGCATGGTTACTTTCGTATGTCCTTGGCACAGACCAGCCTTTTTCAGATGCCTAACCAGGAAAGAGAATTCAATGCATGACATGCATAGCATACTTTACGTTATGCTTGGCATATGTCACCACAACTAGTATGTGGTATGCATGTATTTCATGAAGCATAACAGAAACGCAGTTTTATGACCAGCACCGCTGTATGGCAATTTGCTTCATGTGCACAGATCAGATAGTGAATCATGTTCGACATATACCGGAGTCCCTTCACCAACACTTGCAAAGAGAACACACTAACAGCATTTCCAATAAAAACACAAGTGATAGAACTGATCACGTAAACTTACTGATGTAGAAAACATAAAATAATCAGTATATGAACTTGATGACAAGCAACAACAACAGGAAAACAATGGCAAACCCTAAAACCAATAGTAACACTATCTAAAGATCAAAGCTTTTGTAAAGCATCCACCACTTACACACCATTTCAAAACCGATAGACTCATAATCAGAGAAAGAAACGGTAAAGTGAAAACCCAATAATTGAATAGGAAAAAAAACCAAATTTCAAAGACAATCAGCTCGAAACAATAGAAAAGAACTTACTTTTCCATCAATTTCAGCCATGACATTTCAAAAACCCAGTAACAGCAATGAGAGAAGATCAAACCCTAGAATTCAAAATACCAAAAATGGAAGAAATCAAAAGAAAACCCTAGGTTTTTTTTATTGCTTAATATTAAAAGATATGGAGTAAACTTAAGGAGGTTTTGTGAACTAAATTAAGATTATCCTGATTAATGCTAATCGATATGTAATTAAATAACAATAAATCTCATAAATGGAAATGGATTAACAACAAAAGAAAAACAATTAAATTTTCAAAAATAAATTAACAAAGAGTTTTTACCTTGATGATAAATTAATACAAGGAGAAAATTAAATTAAAACCCTAGCTGGTGAGTGACACAGCTCCAAGACTCAAACTTTTTTGTGTGTTTCTCTCTCTAAAGAATTATCTCTCTTTTAACTTTCTCTCTCCCTAAAACGGAAGTGTTTTGTCTTTATTTTCTAAGGTTTCTAACATAAATAAAACCCTCGCCTTGCTGGTCTCTTTGAGGTTACCACTGAGAGAGAGGAGAGAGGACAGGGCAGAAGAGTCATGTTGTTCTTCGAGTTTGTGTTTTTTCTTTTAAATTTTGAAAATTATTTTGTTTAATTTTCTGGTGGTTTTAGCTCAAAGTTGGGTAAATGCACGTGCGATGCGTGCGATGGAACCGTATGTCTTCGAGCCGGTTCGGTTTATTAGTGACCGGGCCAGGCAGCTTGTCTGGTCAACCGGTGACGATGGAAGCTTGTTTTAATTTCTTATACGGAATGTCCTTTGTTACTTACATTTTATCAACACGTAAGCACTCCACTAAACTATATTTTAATCTCATTTTTACAACGTTTTAATTGGGTGTTTTTAATGTTTAATGTTGAAATAAATTCAACACGCCTTTTGTTGTTAAATAGTTGACTGCAACAAATAAAAAATGGGTTTTTTTTTAATTTTATTGTTTTTTTTAAGGGTTTTAGAGCAGTAATAATTGCTTGTGATTTTAAGATGAGAGGGTGAGAGAAAGATAAATGCTTGAAATAAAATTTTGAAAAAAAAAGGATATTCTATTTGACCCGTTTAAGCTATTTAACAACAACAATTATTTCTAATATTATGAGAGTTTCGTGATAACACAAATGGTGTGTTATTTTTTTAAAAAAAGAAAATTCTTGTTCATTTTTTAATTTTAGGATTTTGAAAATAGTGTTACTTGTTGTGATTTTAAGATGAAATGGCGAGAAAAAAGATAAAAATTTGGCCATTTTTAGCAATTTGACAGGAACAATTATACAACTATATCCATTATTACAAGCTTGGTGATAATACGAGTGACTGGTTATTTTTTAATTAAATATTAGCTATATTTTATTTAGCTTGCACAATAAAATCAACATGCTGCTTCTGATATACAAGTATACACACCATGCTAGATGTTATAGTCATGCCCTAATGACAAATGCCATGTTAGAAATTTCTAGATACCATAATGAAGTTGAAGTAAGAAAATTCTAAGTGTAGAAATCAAAACAAAACATTATAAAATCTACAGGACTAAATATAGTGTTTATTCTAAAGATAAGTGTTGTTTAATTCTACATACTATAATGAAGCTGAAGTAGGAAAATTTCAAGTATAGAAATAAAAGCGAAAATTATAACATCTTTGAAGGCTAAAATAAAGTTTGGTATAACGATAAGTGTTATTTTATTTTAATCAATTTTCAAGGCAAGAAGTTGTTTAAGAGTGTGTTTATTTTTACATTAAAAAATATATTTGAATTTATTTATTTATTTATTATAATTTTTAACTATTTTAATATATTAATATCAAAAATAAATTTTAAAACGTAAACTTCCTAACATCAACTTACATCGGGTGGGCTATGTATGCTGTGATCCGAGGAAAGGAGATGGACAAGTGTAGAAGCAGAAAATTGAGAGGAGGCACATCGTTGTCTCTGTCAATTGTGACCCTCTAGCAGTCACTTGTGGTATGCACGATTGATGATGTTAAGAGGGGGGATTTTGTGCACCAAAGCTCATGAAAACCGAGCAAGGGACTACTACATGTGCTCTGCATGCTAATGTTGGTGAAACTTGAAAGCCCCACCATGTGTCGAGTGAAAATGAAAATCCATCTATTTTAGGGCCCAAGATGCTTGACCTAGCATGTTTGACATTGAAATATGCCTCTTTCACTTCGAATTTGGACACCAACTAGTTTGTTTTCTTAATCCATGTACTTTTTTTTTTATATAGAAAATGTCAACCTTTACAAAAGGTTATTAAAAAAAACAAAATACAATAAATAAAAACAGCCATATTAAACTCAAACCAACTTTGACAAATTGATTCGAGACTCTCGGTCAATTCAAAGCCTAACTTTTTTAAAGTTTAAGAGTGAGATTCCTGATATATTCAAGGATTAAAAGTGAATTTTGACTCGTGCAATAATAACTAAATAAAAATAAATTGAAGAACTATATGTATCTCAAAAAAAGAAAAAAAAGGGAAACACTCTTTGAAAAAAACACCTTTTCTTTGCCTGTTGAGATGACTCTGATTTGAATGCCAGCTACTAATTTAAGCTTTTTATAGGACACAAAACACGGATCTAGTTTTTGCAGGCAGGATTTCGGTAGGGTAGAGATTAGACGACCTTCCTATTAGCAGCTATGTGAGGTGAAATTTGAAGATCATTAACCTAGACATCGACAACAAAAGTAGCTATGAAAATAAGCAAGGATTAATTATTACACCTTTATTTTTTGATTCATCATTCTGGGCTGGCCAAGCACTATGGCTCATTCCATTCCATGTCGCTCCACCTTTCTGCAAGTCACAATTGCACTTACCATATGTATTTGATATTATTACAATTTTTAAGTTTTGATTAGAAAAAACAAGTTTAAAAAATTATAAACTTATATTTTTTTTTAATTTAAATCTTTACCGAGTTTTACAAATTCTTATCCTAACCAAATAATTTTTGAAGTTATAATCAAATAAAAATATCTCTAATAACAAAATCGAATCGAAAACCTAAGTTATTACCATAGAAAAAAAATGGATATTGCTTCATAAAAAAATAAAAATAAAAAGGGGTGAGTGGTGAATTCAAGATGCTCGTGTAGCTCACACTTCTCCAAGGTTAGTTGGACATCATATTCATGTCCTAAGGTGCCAGAAATGCATAAAACAAGTGGGATCCATAGAAATTCCAGAGCTAGCAAAGGCCATGTTATGTATCATTAAATTATTTCATAAAGAATACATGTAACCAACCTTACCTAAATCACATCAAGGAAGTTAAATGTATCGTGTAAAGTCACCATGTGGGCAAAGGCATGGAGATTAAATGGGTTTGTTTTTGACTCCTAATGGAAACTACTACCTAAAACATCTCACAAAACCATACAATTTGAATATATGAGGGTTTGAGTTCTATCTTGTTTGGGTTTTATAATAGTTCTAGGTCCTTTTTTTTTGTTTTTTATATATTTCCCATTTTTTATTTGTTTCCAGGATCAGTTTTTTGTTTTTTAATTAATCATAGACGTTTTCTTTTACTCAGATTTTGGTTTTTCTTTTAGTAATTAATGTGGGCAGGGAGTTTTAAATGTAGTATTATTTATAGATATGTTAGATTTAACAAATATTAAAACCTTTTACCACAAAAATAATAATAATATTAAAACCTAATGGAAACTTGTAAAACATGGAGTTTTATTTACTTGTTTTTTTCTCATTAGGGTGCTACTAGAAACTACCCATGGTTATATAAAGGCATGTCAGTCAATTTAAATCAATATCTTAAGATATGCACTCATATGTATAGGATTCTAGGACTCTGTTTATTTCTTCTTTTGTGTGCGTGCTTGCGCGCCTTTATATTCAGGCAAAATTTAAGAATTCGAGAATTCGTCGTAAATTTAAAATCCAATTCGAGGTGGGTTGAAGTAAAATTTGGATTACGGGACAGGAGGATAGACTTTGATTAACTCTAGTTTTTTTAAAATAAATTAATGATTTAATAGTTTGATTTTTATCGGATTAAGGTTTTGATTTTTAACCAAGTTAATTATTTTTTTTTTAACTTGGAGTAATCCATCACCCGGACTAGTTGGGTTCAAATCAACTTATAAAACAATGGACTAAGTCTAAGACTTGTTTCTCTTGTTTTTATAAGGAACATGATTAAGTTAGTTTTTGAGGTACGTGGTGATTCAATTATATTTTTAATATATTTTTAGTTTTAAATTAATATATTTTATATTTTTAAATTATTTTGATATGAGCATATAAAAAATTAAAATTTTAAAAAATATTATTTTAATATATTTTTAAATAAATTTTTTTAAAAAAACAATATACACACACACTACGAAACGTGCAATCTATTTGAATCTTGACTCTCGAGGGAGCGCGTTATTCACTGCAAGAATAATATAGATTAATGTGGTTTTAAGAAAAAGAAAGAATAGTATTGGTTAGTGGTTAATTCGATGACATTGGGAGATAAATCGGCAGGGAGCCGCTGAAGAATGTTCTCTTGTTCAAACCCACAAATAAGATATTCACTAAATCGTAGGTTGATCAAGTCCTCTTAGAAGGCTATTAGAATCCCAAGTCAAAATTGATTATTTCAGTCAACGATTCTCATTGTCGACATAACCATTACGCAACTTCTGTTTTTTCCCAGCTCATGTCATATTCAAAACTCAACGCTGCAAGGATGTTCGGTCAAGCTTCAACTCATTGACAATAGGGTCATTGCAGCCTCTTTTTATTTGATTATGGCTTACTTGATGTATCTAATTTGACATGCAAGTTAGAAATAGACATTGAGTGAAGGTACACATCCCACTCATTAGCCCTAAGTTCCAATCCATGGCTTGAATATCTGACCAAAAAATTCCTCTAAATATTAAGATTTTGTTTGTTTTTATGTTTTAAAAATATTTTTAAGAAAGTTTTATTTTTTATTTTTTTACTTTAAATTAATTTTTTTTATATAATTTTAAATTATTTAGATATCAAAAATAAATTTTAAAAAATAAAATATATATTATTTTATATATTTTTAAATAAAAATTATTTTTTAAAAAAATATGGTCATGTTAATTGTCGAGCCCAACAGAGAAAAAGGCATGATTCTCCTAATCATTTTGATCGTTTCACTTGATCTCAATTCCAAACCTCACATCATCGTTGTTTTTCGTTTCCAGAAACTAGTTGATTGTCCATGCCTCGTTGACCCTCGTCACAATTCTCCAAGAGCATAAGAAGAGGAAAAGGCCTGATTTTGAACGAGTATGAAGCTCACTCGCCAAACTAGACTGCGGCCCAATTCCAATCCCAACTCCTGCTCGTCAGCTCATGTAGATCTCAAATCCACCGGTTCCTCAATTGGATCCTCGAAGAGATGAATTCTTCAGCTACGTTCGAATCTCTTGAAAACCCCTGATCAATAGACCACTATGTTGATACCAACAACATTGTAGACCCAATGAACCTTCTTCCGATGGCCCAAGACTCTTTAGATGACGTGCGTGTCCTGTATCTACAATAACCTTTTAAAGGCCACGTTTTTTTTCAAATTAACCAATCAAACTCAAATGACCCAATAAATCAACTCATAACCCAGCGAAGCATGGAAAATCAGCTAACACCAACACATAACATGAAATTTTTACACCAGCGAAATCCGTGTTACCGACCATTTCGCCACAAAATTATTACAATTTGGTTATATGGTTTTATTCGTCCAGAAACATTAGTCAGGAGTCGAGCGCATGCGCATCAAGATAAGTCTAAAGGGCGAGAAGGCTGGGGGCAGATTGTGGAGGATTGGTGAGCATGTGAACAACTTCCCTCATGGTGGGCCTGGCTGAGCTCTCATCTTTAACACACAGCATAGCTATCTTAAACAAGTGAATGACACCTACAAGTGGGTACCCACTAAGCCTGGGGTCCACAACTGCCAATACTGTAGCTGCATCAGATGGCTGAGAGAGTTCTGATGTGGTCTTCCTGACCCACCTCACGATGTCCACCCCATCTCCAAACTCCCCGACTGGCTTTCTCCCTGCTATCAGCTCCAGCAGCACAACACCAAAACTGTAAACATCACTCTTTTCGTCCACTTTCAGTGTGTATGCGTACTCTGTAGCACATCAGACCAATCAGAGATGTTAGTAAAGGAGCCTTTACTCCAAATCTTAGGGAGTTGCATTGAATTCAAAAGGCTTGTCTAAAAGCTGTGACTATTGTAAATGAACATAAACAATTGTGTTCAGTCTCACTGAATCTTTTCTCTAATGACCTACAGAAAAAATCTCAACTGTTGGATCTACAGGCTCATATGCAATGGTGTCCAAACATACATAATAAGCTAATAAAGTAAGAGAATTAGTAATTTAATTATGAACATCACGGACCTGGAGCAATGTAACCATAGGAGCCAGCAACGGAGGACATGCACTCTGATGAGCCTGCATCTTGTAAGAACTTGGCGAGACCAAAATCAGCAACATGAGCCTCAAAATCGGAATCAAGTAATATGTTATTGGACTTAACATCCCTATGTATAATCAAAGGCGAGCAATCGTGGTGAAGATAACAGAGTCCCTTGGCAGCCTCCACAGCAATTCTGTATCTAGTCTCCCACTGCAAATGGCCTCCCTTTGAACCATGCAAAAGCTCCCCTAAGCTTCCATTAGGCATGTATTCATACAATAGCAAGTTGGTATCCTTATTCGATACGTACCCCAACAGCCTTACAATATTTCGGTGCCTGATTCTTCCAAGAGTTTGAATCTCAGCCGAGAAGCCATGATCACTTATTCCGCTGCCTCGACCAACAAGTCGTTTGATAGCTACATGATCAACACCCTCTGGCATTGACCCACGGTAGACAATACCAGCACCACCTTTGCCTATAATGTTTTCCTCTTTCAAGCACTCACGCACGTCCTCTGCCTTGAAGTCGAGCCTTTGGAATGCAGTGAGCTTCCAGGCCCGTGATTTCTGCAGCCTCTTCTTTCTCAATCTGTAAACCGTCACAACTATTAACAGCAAAACAGTGACGAGAGCAATGACAGTGATTATTAGCTTTGAAGTACTAAAAGACCCCCTACGGCCATGATCACCAAAGGAGCAAGTATTATTTCTCGCTGCACAGAGATTTGGATTTCCGAGAAATGAACTGTCATTGAACGCCAGGAATTGGCCGGCAGAAGGTATCCTGCCAAATAAATTGTTGTATGAGAGATTAAGGGATGTAAGGCTTCTCATGTATCCAATTTCACCTGGTAGTTGACCAGTGAGTTGATTTCGAGAGAGATCAAGAAAGCTCAAATCTTTCAGTTTGGTAATCTTCTTAGGAATCTCCCCACTGAGGCTGTTTTGACTGAAATCAACGGATGTAAGTGATGTGCAGCGGAAAATCGAAGATGGGATTTCACCTCTGATGTTGTTAGCACGGATGTTGATCTTGGTGAGGGACTTCAGTCCGCATATTTCTTCAGGAATTTCACCAGAAAGTCTGTTCGTGTCCAGTGACAGAGTCTGCAAATTCTTCAGATTCCCAATAGCAGGCGGGATTTTACCTGTGATCCGATTGTTAGAAACTGATAAAAGGCCTAGTGCATCTCCTGAAATCTCTGGTGGAAGCTCGCCAGAGAATAAGTTATTGCTCAACTCAACAAGTGTCGCCAAAGGCAAATTAAATATCCCAGCAGGGATGGTTCCTGAAAACATATTATTCATTATTCGGATTTTGAGCAAGGACTTGCAGTGGCCAATTTCATCAGGAAGCGATCCAAGGAAGAAATTGTTCATGAGAATCAACGTCGTCAATTTCCCTCCTTTGCATAAATCCCGCGGGACCAATCCAGTTAAGTGATTAATAGACACATCCAGCATCATCAGCTTCCCATTCCGGCCAAGATTTTGAGGAAGCTCAAAAGTGAAGTTGTTGCCCCAGACCTGAAGCACTTCAAGGTTCGGAAAATCACCAAAAAATTCTGGGATTGGACCGTGCAGCTTGTTTTGAAAGAGATTGATCAGTTCTATGGTTTTCAAATCTGAAAAACTCTCTGGTATCTCCCCAGTGAGGTTGTTTATCGAAAGATCCAGTGATTTCAAGCTAATTAGACCAGATAATTCAGGAGGGATATGGCCAGTGAGATTATTGACTTGAAGAAACAACGAATGCAGATGGGTTAATTGACCTAAAGCGGAAGGAATCTCACCGTCAAGGTTACAGGAAGCCATGTCAAGAAGTTCAAGATTACTTAATGACCCAAATTCAGGTGGAATACTCCCCTCATAACGGTTAAAGTACCCAACGCACAAGCTCTTAAGATTCTTCAACCTAGACAAGCTTGAAGGTACTTTGCCTGAAAGCGCATTACCATTCAAGCCCAAGTACTCCAAGCTCAAAATCTCCGAGTACTCCTCCGGTATTGTACCAGAAAAGAAATTCCCTCCAAGATGAACATGCTTGAGATTTTTCAGCTTTACAATTTCAGTTGGCAATGCACCCGTAAAATTATTGTTGTAAACATCAAGAACCTCAAGCAGTGCCATGCCAAGAGTGATTTTTCCGGGGAAATTCCCAGCAATAACATTGTTGGAAATATTCAAAATCCTGAGAGATGTCAGCATGGCTATCTCCACTGGAAATCCCCCCGTGAGATTATTACCTGACAGAGTAAGATTCACAAGCTTGTTCAACAGCCCAATCTCTGGAGGAATTGAACCAGGAAGATGTCTAAACGACACGTTTAGAGACACCACACGCGAGTCCTCATCACACATGACTCCAGAGAAGTAACAATGAGCTGTGGGAGATGCTGGAGAAGCCACCCAATCTTGAAGGCCAGTGCCATTATGTCCATACATGGAAGTTTTCAGCTTCAAGAGGACTTCAAGATCACTGTATCCACTGCAAGGAGCGAACAATAGTACTAGTAAAAGAAAAAAGCACAGAAATGTTCTCATTTTCTCAAGCTTTTTTTGCCTCTTTTCTTCAGCGGAGAATGAAGCGACGAAGGAAAGGTAGAAGTGTAGTGTATTTGGTACAATTGGCTACGTTCAATCAAACAGGGATATGGCAGGCTATAAGAAGTAGAGTATGCAATCGATGACTGGCTCTGGCAGTATCAAACTTGAATCAATAAAAAAATCTAAGAAAGTTGGGGTCACAGAGTGTAGTAGAGGTTGCATGAGTTTAGTGTGCCTTGGACCCTACCACACCTGCTATCATGGCTAGGGTCCCACTTTGTACGTTTAAGATTTCACAGTAACAGTAATTTAGCTTCCATTGGTCGATTTTTTTACATGGTTCAGAAATGTAAGTCCATGTTTTAACGCAGTTAGACCTTCAGCTTGTCTTCCATGGACTGACTGACTTTATAAACCAAGAAAAGGATTTTGAAATAAATTCCGTCAATTTAACAACAAAAAAAAATAGCACGTAAATATATCTTACAGGAGCAAGATTTCGTTGAGAAATTTGAGACGTAACTCGGCCTGTGAAATACTATAATTATTCTATTCTTTTTTTATATATAGTCTATAAATCGAAATTCAAAGATGGAATAATGAGATAAAGAATTATAATAATAGATTCATCAAAGTAAAATGTAAAACTAATATTCAACAACAATGCAAGACCATATTAAAAACAAGGCAAAACAATCTGGAATAACTTTGTTAACTTGGTTATTCGATCTAGAACTTGAAATTCACGTGACATAAGGCACTGATCAGCCCGGACTTTATCCAATTATTTTTTTTATAAAAAAAATAGGTTTTGATTATTAAAAAAGTGCACAAATGAATCAATTTAGTATATTTTTTTTAAATTAAAATGATATCATTTTAATCTCAATAAAAATTTTTAAAAGTTAATAAATCTATCGAGTCAACTTGGATTTTTGACCAGGTCAGCCAAAAATTTTTTTTATTATTATTTTATCTAAATTGATCTCGATTCTAGGTTAGCCAAGTCCCGAATTGAGCCGTGAGGTCTTTTTGGGTTTTAAATTTTTTGATTTTTTAGTTTTAAATTAATTTTTTAATGTTTTTAAATATACTTACATTAAAAATGATAAAATTTATTATTTTAATATATTTTTAAATAAAAAACAATTTCAATTTTAATTTCAATTTTAATTTCAATTTCAGACGCGTCAATATTGTGGATAGTGTCGTTCTCGGAAGAAACGATTATGAACAAAGGATGGGCTTTGGTGATTTTGTTGGGTCCATTGCAAAGGCTGCCTGTGTCTTTTCCCAAAACAGACACTTTTCTCTCTGACTCCTTTTGGGTGTGAGGCAAAAGTCCACCCCTTCTGTTCTTTTCTCGCCTTACACCAATCTTGACCGTTCAGTGGTGGAGCCATGGGTTTGATGGCTTGTACTGTCCTTTCATTTTTTTATCATGTTTGGCAACGTAGTTGGCAGTGTTTTAAAAAATATATTTCTTTTTTATTTTAAAACTATTATATATATTGATTATTTTTGTGTGTTTATATTAAAAAAAAAAAAAATTTAAATAAAAAATATTTTAAAAAACAACTAATAACATAAATAATATCTTTATCTATTCCCTCAACAAATTTTTTTATTCATTGATACGAGTGATTTGGATTGATTTTGATTTAATTTTTAAAAAATATTTTTTTTAAACACATCTAATTTGTACAAGACTGGACAAGGAAGTGATTGCCGGTTTTGTTTACGTGTTTTAAATTGCATTTCAAAAGAAAAAAAATGTAGAAGTGTATTTGTATTTTCAAATTATATTTTTAAACTTTTCAAATAATAAGAAGTTGTTTAATAGAATAACCAACCGCTTGATTGACCGCACAACCAACCATGTAAAATTTAGCTAGAAGTAATTATCTAGTAGGTAATTTAGTGATAACAGTTTAGGACTAATAAGTTTGTTCTTTTTTTAATCTTAAGTTCAAGCTCTATAGTTACTAATATGATGACTACTAGAAATTTACATGGTCGTTAACTTCAGAGCCTATAAGATTAGTTAAGGTACATGCAAGTTAGCTCAAACACTTATATTAATAAAAAAAATTATTTTAGATTTAATTAAAACTAAAAAAAAATAGAGTAGAAAATATTTTAAAAAAACAATAACTAGTATACTTTTAAATACTCTTGAAAAAGTAAGTGTATTGTTTGCCTATAAATTTTGCTACGTTCCAAACCATTAATAGCATGTTTCGTCGCGCTGCCATATAATCTCTACCAATATAGTGTTGGGCTGCACTGACAATTTTTTTTATATATTATTTTTTTGGGCTGGATAACAATTTTTATCGTGAAAATAAATCAATCCACGTACTAAGAAACTGTTTAATAACACAGCGAATCGTCTGGCTGAGAGCACATTCAGCTATATAAAATTTAACTAGAAGTACTTTTAAGAATGTAATTTAATTATTCAGGTTTTGAGTTTATTTATTAAATATTATTAATTTGAGTTTCATAAATTTTAAAATTACTAAAAATTTATATAATTATTAATTTTATAACCTATAAAATTAATTAATGCATGTACTAGCCCAAATCACTTGAAAAAAGGGTTGTATTTGAAAACGACGAGTCCAGCCGTAGACTTTGATAAATGTTAATGTATTCTTATATGCTTTGGTTCTTCAGCAAAGGGGCTTTTTGGGGCAGCTTTATACTTGAATTAAAAACACCTAAAGTGGACGTGAAATTCTTCAAACTTCTCAAGTATTACTTCGATAATTCGAGAGCCACACAAGTTGTGCGGCGAAGACAAGCATTTATTCCTGTTTACCCAGATGTTAACGCACTTTTTAGGAGAACTTATTCATATTCTCCTTAAGAAGGGATTAGTAGGAATTCTGCGTTAGACGAATATATCTAAGTGGATGGTTTTGGGAATAAAGATCTTTGCTTTAACATGCAGCAGGAGAACCATTTCGATGATTGGGGCTCTCCATATCTGGTGATAAAGGTTGAGAATCCTCTCCTTGATGCTTTCAAGTGCTTGGAGGCTACAGTTACTGTGCATGGTGCCCCGTGGGAGGAGGTCTCATGTCTAATAAACTCCTCTTCAGTGTACTTCGGAGTTCATTCCATTAATGTCCCAGAGAATATCTCTGTTATGATTTAGCCTGACCACAATTGAATTCATGGCTTTTTTATTGACACTCCCATGTGCTTGTAAGTAGCTAGGAGCTAACCCCATTGGGTCAAAGAACCAAAAGCCATGCACAGAGCCATACCAAGGGTATGACCTTGTTATATACTAAATTTGAAAAAAAACAGAGAAAAAACATGCACAACAAATTAGACTTGATAAAGTTCAGATTCGAACGTGAATAGTAAATGAAATATACAAAAAATTTATATTCTTAAAACAAAAATTTAGTAGATAATAGACAGTTATCTTAAATATGATGAGTATTTATTTTTTAAATTGTTGAGTTTATTTTATATTTAAATTGTTACCTAGTTATTTTTTTTAGTTGAATTAGTTAAAATGATTAATTTATAACTTCAATCTTAAATTGAAAATTTCTTTTAAATTTAGGAAGGAAAAAAAAAACTCACATGAAACAACCTCTGACATGGAGGGCTAGCAGACCAACCATATTTTGCAACTGACATTTAATTACATGTTGCTATAATTAGGTTCTTTCACGAATTTTTGCAACGTCTGGTTGATGTCCATTGAAGTTCACAAGCAATGCTTTCCAGCAAGACGATGTCTTCCTCAGCCGAGCCAAATCTCAAATAAACAATTAACATTTCGTTTTTGCATAAACCAACAAGTTCCCTGGCTACAAAATTCCTAGCCCACTCGCTCGAGGAACTTGATGCTCCTAGCAACAAATTATTAATATGCCTTATTTATATATTATTACATAGTATGGCTCCAGAATATCAAGACCATTGAATAAAAAAAACAAAGATATTATTGAATCTTCCTGTTCTACATTGATTAAACCAAATATATTAGTTACCAGCAATAAAAAATCATATCGGAATTCATTGCAGTAAAGGAGCTACCAGGTGATTTTAGTTTAAACTAGTTTATTTATCGCTGAATTAAAAAAATTAAAATGTAGAAAATTAATATATAGATAGGAAAAATAACTTTTCAACGCACTCCTCTGTAAATGTTCAACCACGCAGTTATTACGGTGATAGATTTTCCTTTTCATCAACTCTTCAAAGCAACTAGTTGGCAGGAGATCATATCAGGGCACTGTGAAGGTGAAGTTAGCGCCAATTAATTAAAAATCAATTCATATTCATAAATTAAAAGGTTTTCCGAAACTTTTTTTTTTTTTGTATATTACCATTGTTTGGACAGGTATACTCGTGCCAAATTGGGGAACACAGTTCAAAAATTATTTTATAAAAAATAATAATTTTTTTAAAAGAATATTTTTATATTTTTAAATCATTTTAATATGTTGATATCAGGAATAAAATTAAAAAATAATTATTTTGATATATTTTTAAGTATAAAAACACTTTAAAAATAATCATTATCATAATATGAAATATTACCTCACTCACTCATACTGGTCGGAAAAAAAAAACATGAGTCACCCAACTAGTAGTTAAAGGAGTGGAAGGAGGTTTAATATTCTGATACCAAATTTTTTTTTTAAAGGAGAGAATCTTTTAAATAAAAATGAAGATATTTTTCTAAACAAAAAGGGGAATAAGTTTTTAAAAAAAGGAGAGTTTTGTCGGATAGTATTAAACTTGTTTAGGATACCTTATAATGTATACAAAACTTAAACAAACCATAAAAAACAAAGAAGAAATCAAAACACAAAAAAATCTGGACAGTAATCAAAACAGTCTCATTGTATGAAAAATGGCAAGGCAATAGTTAAAATAGTCCAACTATTTTGAGAAATGATCAGATCGTTTCTCAAATCGGTCTAGCTACTTCTCAAAACGGCCAGTTCATTTCTGGAAAAAATTTAAAAACTCTTAGAGGGTGTTTAATTTGGAGATGACTTTGGTTTTTTTTTTGTGGAGCCTACACAAAAAACATGTATTTTTAGCTTTTAAAAGTGTGGTTTGTGCTTTAAAAGGGTTGTATTTTTGAAAAAAAATCACCACGCCTCCAAGCCAGCCAACACACATTAGAGTTCTTCAAAATAGTTTGACATGCTTTAAAGGAGTCTGATCGATTATGCTAAAGGGCAAAAAACTGTGTCTAACAATTAGTTTATTTTCTAGGCCTATAAAAAACATTTTACCTGCTCAAAATAAAAACTTCTAAGATAAAAATCTAAGTATATTCCCTCTAAAAAATAAACTCTAATGTGTTGTATAAGATTATGTGTGAATTAGTTTATTTTCTAGGCCTATAAACAACATTTTACCTGCTTAAAATAAGTGTAGAACTTCTAAGATAAAAATCTAAGCATATTCCCTCTAAAAAAGCTTAAATACCCTTGTTTCACTTGTAATCATTAAAAAACAAGGTTATGTGTGAATTAAAAAAAATCCTTATAAAAAACCTGATTGTTATTCCAATCAACTTTACTAAAAGAATATATTGTAGAAAGAGTAAGTGACACTCTAAACACTTGTGTAAATCTTTCAAATACAAAATTATAAGTGGTTTAATACTTGTTATTCAACAAGCATTGATGAAATGATTTATAGTCTTTAGCCTGTAAGGGATAACGATTTGATCCTAAGCTCGTAAAAAGAACGGGTTTAATCTTGCACCCGCAAAAAGATCGTATAACGGTTTGGTCTCACCTGCTAAGAATACTGGTGTATGATAATGAAACTCTTAAACAAAAATTCAAGAAGAGATGTAGGTAGTTTACTGAACCTCTTATAAATCTTAGTGCAGTATCTCTAAACTCTCACTCTTTAATCACCACATTTATATTATTTATTGCTTTTATATCTAGTTGAGTGTTTAAAATTGTATGTTATTAGATAAATTTTTTTTAATTTATAGTTTTATATTGCATATCCAATCCACCTCTCTCGTATGTTTGTGTTGTATTAATCACAGAACACATCTTTGAACTCACCAATTATTTTTTACATTTGCCATAAATGTGTTTTCAGTGTGCTGTGAATGTTTCTTATAAGTTTTAAACTTGACAATGAGGGATCTAATTTTGGTCAAGGACATACTTCTAAACTGTTCTACCAATGTGTACCACATGTCCTAAATATTGTTATAACTTCTGAACTCTCGCATAATATCATCATCTATACTGCTCAGCAATGCAATGCGAGTGATAAAGTTCTTCTTCTTCCAAGCCTCACAGTACCTTTTATGTGAGGCTATACTTCCATTTTCTAGCTCTTCCATGAAACACCTAGCGTTTCTAAAGCCCCATTTCTCCTTAAGCACGTGTTAGATTTTCATACTCCAGAGTTCATTATCGTGGCCGTTTAACTTCTCGCTTTTATGAAGCTCTGCTACAATGTTCTTGGAAGCAGTTGTCATTTCTTGGTTGCAGAAAAAATTTCTTATATTAATAACATGTTCTCATATAATTGATGCCCGAAACAGACATATATATATATATATATATATATATATATATAAAAACACCAATTAATTATGCCACCAATCATTAACCTGAAGTTAACGGAGTAATATGGTGAGATTTGCAAATTAACCTGAAGGGTGCTTTGACGTCGTGAAGTGGAAAGACAGGCGCATGATAATGTTGCAATCAGGTTGTTAATTCCGTTCCGTTTCATCTGAAATGGCTGAAACATTCTATACCAATTCAAAAAATAGAACAAAACGGAACAAATTTCATCTCATTTTAAATCTCGGTCCGTTCCGGATTTTTCGGCTAAATTCCGCCCGAAACGTTCCGGTTCCATTCCACATGTTCCGTTCCGCTCTTGAAAAGCCATTGAATCAAATTGAACCTCATTCAATTTAATTAATTAAACCACCCAATTATAAAAAGCTCTTTTTTATTACTATTTTATATAACAATGATATTAATAATAACATTGAAAATTATTATTACTATTTTCATTAACAATGATATTAATTTTTTAAAATTACATTTATCACTAATATATATGGTTTATATTCATGTTGTTTTTTTCATGTTTATACTTTGTAGAAATTTGAGCAAAACAAGGGATGCTTTAGATTTCATTAGCCTTAATAACATTGATCTAACTTTATATTTAAAATATTTGTGTTAAAACATTTTACTTTCATAATATTTTGATATTTTGTTTAAGTTGAATTACTTTAAGTTAAAGATCTATTTAATCTTGACTATTTAGAAATATTTTAAATTTTGAAATTATATTTGTTTGACATTGTGTTTGTATTGCATAATTTATAATTAATTTATCTTGAATTTGAATTATGTTTGTTGAATATATATATATATATATATATATATATATATATATATATATGAAATTATGTTTGTTGAATATATATATATATATATATATATATATATATATGAACAGTATAACCCCGAAACGGCACGCCGAAACACTCCGAAACTGAAACATTCCGTTCCAATTGAAAAAACGAAACACCTACTGAAACGGAATTGACAACCTTGGTTGCAATGCCCTCTGCTCTCGTGTCAACCGATGCCAGTTGTGAATGACTTGTTAAGTTTTCCAGGGCACCAGTTTCCTCGTTATAAGTGTTTATTTTGGCTATAAAATATTTTTTATTTAAAAATATCAAAATTAACGTATTTTATATTGTTTTTAAATGAATTTGATATATTATGTTAAAAATAAAAATAAAAATTAATATTTTAATATTTTTTAATTAAAAAATATTCTTAAAAAACATCATACATTTTGTTAACAAATACAGACGAAATAATAAAAAAGGGAAGAAAAATAGCAGTTCATGTAGTTACATCTTGCCCGGTAAGTTGGATAAAAAAGATTTAGTACTTGGAAGTTTGATTTGAACTTTATTTTAAGTTAAAGAGGGCAAAATATTGATTTGAGCGACAACTAATGGATGTGGTCCTGATCCCTGACCAAACCCGATTATATTAAAAAAAAAGTATTTTAATAAAAATAATTATTTAAATTTACCTTATAACATGTAAGTAAATTCAATGATGTAAATCGTTTTACAAACCAATTTCGAACCAAGTGATAACTACGGTTGAAGTGGCTATTTACTAGTCTCAAATAAGCTTCTGAGTTTCATTTCAGTGGATATTTTGTTTTTTCAGTTGGAATAAAATATTTTAGTTTTAAAGTGTTTCGATGTGTCGTTTCAAGATTATACTGTTTATATATATATATATATAATTTCAACAAATATAATTCAAATTCAAGATGAATTAACTATAAATTATGCCATACAAACACAATGTCAAACAAAAATAATTTTAAAATTTAAAATATTTCTAAATAGTCAATATTAAATAGATCTTTATTTTAAAGTAATTCAACTTAAACAAAATATCAAAATATTATAAAAGTAAAATATTTTAACACAAATATTTTAAATATAAAGTCAGGTCAATGTTATCAAGGCTAATGAAATCTAAAGTATCCATTGTTTTGCTCAAGTTCCTACAAAGTATAAACATGAAAAAAATAACATGAATATAAACCATATATATTAGTGATAAATCTAATTTTAAAAAATTAATATCATTGTTAATGAAAATAGTAATAATAATTTTTAATATTATTATTAATATCATTGTTATTGAAAATAGTAATGAAAAAGAACTTTTTATACTTGGGTGGTTTAATTAATTAAATTGAACAATGTTTAATTTCATTCAAAGGCTTTTCAAGAGTAGAACGGAACATGTGAAATGAAACTGGAATGTTCCAATTGAAATTTAGCTGAAAAATCATGAATTGACCAAGATTTAAAATTATATAAAAATTATTTTGTTTTTTAAATTGACATGAAATATTTAAACTATTCTAAATGAAACAAAACAGAATTGATAACATTGGTTTTAAATCCTAACATCAGTTTCTAACGGCATCGTTGGATGCATATCTTCCTTGGAAAAAAAAAAAAACCTAGTTCTCACCTTTTTGTTTTTCCTTGCTTCTGGATTTCTCATTTTCGAACAAAGTATAAATGTGGATAGTGTCTTTTTCGGAAGAAACGATAATGAACAAAGGATGGGCTGTGGTGATTTTGTTGGGTCCATTGCAAAGGCTGTCTGTGTCTTTTCCCAAAACAAACACTTTTCTCTCTGACTCAATTGGGTGCGAGCTAAAAGTCCACCCCTTCTGTTCTTTTCTCGCCTCACACCAATCTTGACCGTTCAGTGGTGGACCCTTGGGTTTAATGGCTTGTACTGTCCTTCCATTTTGTCTATATTTTTTGAAAGTTTAGTTTTAAACTTCTTGTTCAAAAGTTATTATATGGGTTTAATTAGAGGTCATGAAAAATCATTTTTTTAAAACACATCCATGGTAATTTGTATAAGATTAGCGCTGTTTAAAATTGTATTTTAAACTTCATTTCATGCAAAATATTATTTTTTATTTAAAATTATTTTAATGCGCGTATTAAAAATAATTATAAAATTTCATTTTAATATATTTATAAATTGAAAAGCTCTTACAACACAAGTGTTTGTTTGTCTGTGAATTTTACTGCGTTTCAAACCATGAATCGCGTGTTTTTGCAGCACTACCAAATAATCTCTAACAATTTAGCTGAAAGTATATTTGTCCATGACTCAGTTAAAAACCAATATAGCAAAATTACCTAGAGAGGTATACTCCTCGAGTAAAACCTTGGAAAGGGCTTCTATTTGAAAAGGACGAGGGAGTCCAACCGTGGAATATGATATACGTTAATGTATTCTTATATACTTCCGTTCTTTAGCAAAGTGACTTTTTGGGATGCTTGAATTAAAAGCACCTAAAGTGGATGTGAAATTGTTCCAACTTCTCAAGTAGATTACTTCGATAATTTGAGAACCACGCAAGTTGGGCGACGAAGACAAGCATTTATTCTTGTTTGCCCAGATGTTAACACGCTTGGAGAACTTATTCATATTCTCCTAATGAAGGGATTAGTGGGAGTTTCGTGAACCCTATCAAGGCTCAGGGAATTCTGAGTTAGAGGAATGTATCTAATTAAGTGGATGATTTGGGGAATAAAGATGTCTGCTTTTACATGCTATTTCGATGGCTGGGGCTCTCCATTGGATCTTTAACATGCAGCAGGACAACTATCTCGATGATAGGGGCTCTGCATGTTTCTGGCGATAAAAGGTAGAGAATCCTCTCCGAAACGTTTTCAAGTGCTCGACGGATACAATTACCATGCATGGTGCCTCAAGGCACCAGGTCTCCTTGTCTACTGAACTCCACTTCAATGTACTTTGGAGTTCATTCCATCAATATTCCAGAGAATCTCTCTGTTGTGATTTATAACCTGACCACAAAACACATTCCTCATGGCCTCATCTTTCATGTGCATAACCAATTGAATTCATGGCTTTTTTATGGACACTACCATGTGCTTGTAAGGCGCTAGGAGCGAACCCACTAGGTCAAAGACCCAAAAGGCATGCACAAAGCCATTCCAGGACTAGGAGTATGACCCCTCACTACGAAGGTTTTTAGCATGGGACTTCAGCAACAGAACAATTTATTTAGCACTGGAATGCGTATATATAATTTTTTTTAATATTAGCAACTGAAAATCCAACAGATTCTTTGCTGGTATGGCAGCATCAACGGAAGCAATCCTATTGATCACTACACAATCCACCCGGATCGCCATCTCCACAGTCCACAAATTAAAAATCAACTGTTCAAGATTCATTTCATCCTCTTTTTGTCCCTCCCAAAATTACGTGGCTTTGAGTTTCCCAGGATGAGAAAACTTAAATGTTTTCCCATCGCTTGACAGATCGTCTTTTCTTGCCTTAATTTTATTCTGTTGCCGGGATCCAAAGATATGAACTCACAACTTTTTTCTTTACTCTTCATTGAAATCACAATCGAAGAAGAAATATATATCTATTAGCTTTTCGTGTGTTAACAGAGTAGAAGAATAATGGGAAGTTTCTTGAAAGTTTCTTCTTCTCCCTGCCGAGGCCCTGCTGCTAATATCCAAGTTTTCGCGCCCCCCCCCCCCCCTCTCCATTCATGAGCTGGGGATTCTTCGTCCATGTGCTAGGCAATTCTTTTGGTTGTGACTTCTTGTTGGTGTGTTTGTGTATATATGAACAGTAAGTGGAGTTGGTTTTATACTGTCTTAGCAATGACAGCACTTCCAGAGGCAGCAGAGGCATACCTTGTACCCCCGATTGAATCTAGTAATTTTGTTGGCGAACCCAAAATTGTTGGGCAGCGGAGGCTTGCAGGCGTTTGGTTGATCAGAATGGAGATGGGTGCTTGGAGGACTTTTGTCGTCTGATGGAGCTGCGGAGATGATCATGATTATGTGTGACAATTATATCATAATTATAGATCATGTGATGATGGTCGCTTTTTTTTTTAAATAAAAAAAATGATATGAATTATTGTCTGGGTGAAAGTCTTCAACGAATTTTAGAAGTGTCTGGCAGTCTGGGTGATGTCCATTCAAGTTCACAAGCAATGCTTTCCAGCAAGACGATGTCTTCCTCAACCGAGTCAAATCTCGAAGTAAACAAGTTGCACTTCGTTTTTGCATAAACCAATAAGTTCCATGCCTACAAAACTCCTAGCCAACTCGCTCGAGGAACTTGATGCTCCTAGCAACAAATTATTAATGTGCCTTATTTATATATTATTACATAGTTTGGCTTGAGAATATCAAGACCATTGAATTTTAAAAAAACAAGATGCTGTTGAATCGTCGGCCTACTCTATATTGATTAAACCGATTATATTATAATGATATCGGAATACATTGCGCAGTAAGCATATGATAACATTCATTGTTAACTGAAGACTGCCCAAATTTTTTTAACAAGGGAAAAGAAAAAAGAACGAGGTGCCCAGATCCGTCCGATATGATGAGGGAATTCCCACTGCTTTATTAACTTACAAATTTCACAGTTGTTTTAGAAATTGGTACAATATCTGTTAACTTGAAATCCCTCATCATATTTTAGCTTGGATTTTATGTTTTTTTTTTAATTAGGATAGATGATGAGATAATAAAATTTAACTGCCTTGAAAGTTAATTTATAATTCAATTCACCTGATTAAATTTAGATAAAATCTAATTTGGTCAATTTTAATTTTTTTAAATCTAAAATAGTGTATTTTTAATTTTTATTTTAAAAAATATTATCTTAATTTTTTTAAAATAAACACCACTTTGTATTAAGGTTTACTTAAGTTAACGTGGTTACCATGTAATCCGAACTTTAAAATAAGTTAAATTCTTATTTGCAGTAAATTTTACTTTTAGATTTTTTTTGAAAGTTTGTTCACTCAAAAAAATATTAAAATTAATATTTTTTTAATATTTTTAAATAATTTTAATGTGTTTAAGTAAAAGAATAAAAAAATAATTTAATATATATTTAATTAAAAAATAATTTACACACTAAAACCAAATAACAACTTAAGAAGGAGAAGTAAAATGTTGATGATCAGCACTGTCGAGAACAGATGATACCGGATAAACTCTGTTTATTCTAAGAAAACCATTTTTTATTTATGGTGTCATAATTGTTCGGATGATAAGAAAGCTACTGTTATGTAATGATGGTCGCTTTTACTTGTTCTGCTGAATGCCAGAAGCCTGCTCTTCGAATTTGGAGTGATTGATAGACCATCGGCCCACTTTTCGAGGCACAACTCTGTAATTATTCAACCATGCTATTATTTATTACGCCGATAGATTCGCCCACCCTTCTCTCAACTCTTCAAATCAACTAGCTGGCAAGATATCAAATCAGGGCAGAACTGATCGCCGATTGATTAAAGTTCGAAACTCTTATTCACAAGAAGAAGAAAAAAAGAGTTGATAGGACACATTCTTGTTTTTTAAATAATTTTTTTTATTTTAAAAAACGAATTGATTTATTTTTTAAGATTTTATCATCGACCGGCATGAAAAATAAATATTTGAAATATAAATACTTTAAAATGATTCAAAATAAAAGCTTACTCTAGCCAGGTTATGAGTCGGCAATTTACTGATCGATATGACGGCCGTATGGTGTTAATAACTATGACCATTTGCCACGTCCTTGTAGCTATCGTGACCTTCCCGCTCAAAAAATGTTACAGGTACGGAAGGTGTTCTGCTCTTTCGGTGAAGATCACTTCCGTCCAGGTTAATCTCCGATTGATCTTATATTCGGCAACATTGTAGTGGGTTCAGGCACCAATTTGCCTTCATCATTGAACGCTAAAGCTCTATTCAAAGAATTGGTGCGATAGGAAGCCATAGAACTCAGCGGACTTCGGTTAGAAGCCTCATTGCTCCGACATAACTGATCAAAACCCATGGAGACATGAAAAGATTCACAAGAAATCGATAGCAGAACCACAAATCTGAGCTTCTAAATGGGAATATTATTAGTCTATATATATATATATATATATATATATATATATATATGTTGTTTAACGGGCTCGAGGGTAAGCCTTCACTTATTTATTTGTTCAGATGCCTTTGGGCTGCTGGCCTGTTGAATCTGTTCTTCCAGCCTAGCCTTTTGTGTCCAACTTTAAGGGATGGACATGGTAACTCAAGCTACAATATTCGTCACAGCCTCACAAGCTACTTATCTGTAAAGTTTTGCTGATCATATCTTTAAAATACATACATGTTCATCAAAGAAAAAAAAATTAGTTCTCATCAAACACAAGAACATGGCTGGAAATTGCTACAGATTTTTACTATACAGTACCTGGAAATGTTTCGGCAAGCTTAGATTTACAGAGTTCATGCTCCGGTAATCTACAGAGTCAATTATTAGAGTGCACACTTTCGTACTGAAATCACTACAAACAAAAAGCAGAAGGAAATGTCTTATGTTTTGACCAAATACCTACTGAAAAACAAAATGAGTGTGCCCTTAAGATGTTTTCCATTGCAGCTCAATTTGGATTTGACCATTCCTGGAGTCAATGAGATTGTACTTCTCGTTGATTCTCCTGTTTGTCACGACATCTGCTAGGTTTATAATCACATAACCCAGGTTTTCCTGATTGGAAATTATGAAGAATGAAGGAACATAAACGAGTTAGACAATGATCAACATTCAACAGGATACAACACACTTTTTTCTCAAAATTTCCAGAGGAACCATAATGGTTTTAACTTCTTGTTTATGTTCGATTGTTGGATCAGGCATGCTAACGATGGTATCAAGGCATTTAGCTAACGCAATGTATATACCTTAGAGTGAAGTAGAGACATCTTTGAGGAACTAAGAACTTCCACATGAAGTCTTTCATTTGTAGGTGGTTCGTCTAGCGTGAACTGAAAATCCTCCCCCCATCTTGGATCTCTATTTTTCTTCACTTGCTGTATCAATATCAAAACATACATCATTAGTTGTTAAACATTGACTCTTTCACTGAACATATATACCAATTTACAAAGAGAATTGTATTAATATCATAATTGGAGAATCAAGCAGCTTGATAACAAAAATACAGTACGTAAATAGAAATTGGGTCTTCACCATGGAAAGGCAAAAATCAGCGTAATTATGCTCCTGTAAGATGATGTTAGTTTATGGCATACCTTAGTTCTTTTGTCCTCCCCTTTGAAAAGTAATCGAACATAAGGATTTGTGTGGTGCTTCCCTTCAACATCTTGAGCTTCATGTACAATAACTACTAATAGACCACCACCAGCAGGTGTTCCTTCAGGAGCTTTTCCCACTGCATTTGGATCAACTATATCCTTTTCTGCCTCGAGATCCTTAAAAGGTTTGTATACCACTTCAACAACAATCTGTCCACGTGATTTCTTATTTTGAACATCATTTGGATCCATATTTTTTAGCAGATCAAGAGTCATAACCTTTTGCTCATCCGGTGTCAGATCTTTCAATGGAATGACATTCATACCCATCTTGTCGTGTTTGCCAACCTAAGGAAAAGGAAACATGCAGCTCTTCAGTCATTAATGTCGGGAAACCAAAGGACAGAAACGATAAGCCATGTAGCAAAAGAGAGTTTCTCATGCAAGAGACCTGTATGGTTCAGTCATCGACTATCTTAAACCACTCATCCATCCAACTTCCACTCATGGTAGGAAAAACTTCTGAAGCACACGTGGTTAATCTCAAGAAGATGCACAAAGATACACACCTGTTCCCAATCGTAGACAAGAATCTCCAAGGCTTGAGATTCCGGGTCCTTAACGGTGATATTAAACTCCTCATTCCATTCGGGGTTCAAGTTTTTGTTTTTAACAGTTGTTTTCTTTGAAGGAAGCGCATCTTCAGTAAGCTTTAATTTCACATATGGGTCTGATCCCCCTAACAGATCTTTCTTTTTAAGCGCCGTTGCCTTCAGAACCTTCACAGTGAGTATCCCAACAGGTCGCTTCATGGCTCTGACAATTTTTAGGAAAACTTAGCAGGTCTTAGCAAACAGATTGCATGATAACATGGAGAAAAGGAGTTATATGATACTTACTTTGAAGCATCCACGATTGGCACTACTAGGGTTTTTGGCCATAAATACATACTTGCAACCTGATCTTTGATAAGCTCCTGAACAGGTAAAAAAGGAAAGGAGGTGAAGAATAGATGAGGGACCGGAAAACCTTCATAAAAAAAAGTTTCCTCTAATCCCTATGGTCCATATAGATAGTTTCATGATCCTTGGAATTGCAGTCCTTGTGCTGCAATGCTTTTATAAGGCAAATATTTGTCCTCAATACATGCGCTTCAACCTCCGAACAAACATACAAATAACATTATCATGAATGGGGAACTCAACTTATAATCAACAGTTGCAGATATTGCTTGTTGGAATAGGCATCCCTAGGAATGATGATCGTGAGAATTATTTCTCGAGACTTAATAATGAGAGGAAACCACCTCATTTCAGTCCATCCAACCATCAAAAAAGAAACAAAAATAAAAAGAAGAATACCTGGACAAATTTGTACAGGCCAGGAATGGACATAGCATCAGCTCCAAGCAATTTCAATCCAAAGTCAACATGTGGCTGCGAAATCAGAAAGAATGTATAATGATGCCAGATTCCTTGCTGCCAAGTAAAATATCCTTCTGCATAACAATCGATATAGTAGCGCCACATACCTTCTGTAGCAGAGACACATATATATTGGCAAAACAAGGAAATGAAGGAACCAAAGGCTTTAGGGTGATACGTGGAGTGGCAAATACTTGCAAATCAACCACCTGAGAATCGTCCAAAGAGGTCAATGATGTCACTTGTAAAGAGAGGAGGGTGTGCGCAAGTAAAACCAATAACTTCATTTTGGCAAACAAAAATGTCTTTCTGTCTATTAGCGGTCACAAATCAAAATACCTGAACTGTGGCTTTCAGACCAAATGCTTTAACTGCAATGATAATATTTGGATTCCCAGCCCACTTCAATACCGGTTCCATGATCAGCTCTTTCTCACCAGTGACATAAACTTTCATTCCTGGAATCCAGTAAAAGCAAGAATCAGCACTGTTCAAGACTTTACTACCATGCTGTGTGTACCTCAAAGCAACCTTGTATTGTATATATGTGCCGCATTAGTGTGAGGTAGAAGAGTCCCCTCAATGCATCAGATGCTATAGTATGATAGTTTTACCGGGTGGCAAAAACATGATGTTAAATAGCAAGGGGATGATTCCATTTTGCTTGGCTTAGTGGATTGAAGGCAATGTATTTTCCATATTCAACAATAAATCATTTACAATCTGTTAAGCTTTAGAATGAAAAGTTTACGATTACTCTTGAGAGGGAAAATGGGTGCTGGGAAATGCAGAGCTCTAATCTTAAAACCTGTTGATTGAAAGACATGCAGAGAAATTTGTTGACACTTTCCACATAGTTCTTTCAACAACAAAGTTATCTTAGATCACTATGACAAAGAAGTGTGCACGCAGGAGCCTGTAAAAGTGTGGAGAGAGAGGGAGGGCAATATAACCTGGAAAAGTTGGTGGCAGGGAGCCCAAGGTAAGTGTTTCGAATTCAACAGAGTCAATTTTGTATTTTGGAATTTGCTCAGCAATAATGGGCTTCGCTATATTCTTTGCAGTCTTGCAGATTGCCTAGAAAACTAAAAACCATCAAGAAAGTACATAAAAGCAAATGAATATGCCCACAAACAGAAATGAAGCCATGCATAACCCATCCAAAAATCATCAAGGCATCCATACCGTATCTAGGTAAGGCCACATGTTCTCGATCAATTTGTTAAGCCAGTCAACCTTCACAGAAGAAAGTTTATTAAAATCTATGAGAAGATTGCTTTAGAATCAGCATTTCTATAGTGTAATTGAAAAGCAAAAGACAGCTGCAGGCAATTGCATACCCGATCATAGTCTGGATTTTTCACCCACTGGGGTATTTCTGGAAGCAGACGTTGTAAAGTTTTCGAGTCTTGTTCAATCAAAGGACGGACTACAGGATCCTGGATAAGCCAACAGCCAGAACTAATCAATCAAATAATATGATGAACATACCAACTAATCAAATTATATGATGGTTGGAGTACTTGTTAATCCGTGACTTTAATGGTAAGGAACTAGAAAAAACACAAGTTAAGGTGCGTTTATTTCCTGTCTTGAATATAAAAAAAATTGTCAGGATAGAAAGATATATCCTCATATTATTTCTGTTTTGCAAAAACAAAAATTCATTACAAAACTGTTATAAATATTTATTTTTATATCTTTATCATTGTCTTCTAACCAAACATATTTTTATCCCTTATGTATATGTTTTTTATAACCAAAAGCAGCCTAAGATTCCAATTCTATGATTTTAGTGGCAATTATGCAGAAATGCGAATCTTTGAATGTCTAAAATAGAGTGACATTTGCATTAACTGCTCCATCTGTCTATCTGAATTCAGATTAAGTGATGAAACTCTCACTCATATTCTATTTACAATCACTATGAAAACATATAGGCATGTGCAAATTCATGAATTGCCATGCCCCGTAACAGCCCAACACCTCATACATTCTGCATACAAAAAAGCAGTAGTAAGATCCAAAAGGTACAAAAAACTGCTGCAATTTTTTCTATGCGGAGCCCCATACATGCAAAACTCCTACTCTAAAAAAAAATCGAAACCATCAACAGTCAATCCAAGTAGACAAACAATCCTGTAAAAGACCACCTTGTAATGGACTTGCCACTAGTCGTCTTTAATGAAAATGTTGGCAAAATAAACCATGAAGATACTAAAAAACCCAGTAAAGCAGGGTGAATTCCAAACTGGTTCCATAAAACTGCAGAGTAATTAACCACACATGGCCTTATCCATATTTTCATCCCTGCTATAGCTCAAATAGCCCTAGCAGTTTTCTTTCCTATAGTTTACATGTCTCCACAACTAGCACATAGCGAACAGACATTGTTGTCCAACATGGAATCTTAAAAGGCAAGATTCAGACCAAACAAAACCAAGAAAATGCAACACAACTGAAAAAACATGAGAGAAAACAAAAAAAGAAAGAAGAAAAACACTGACCTTGACATCAGTTGGCTCAAAATAGATAAACATGTAGTACCCAATTACAATCCCAATTGACGTTCCTACTCCAAAACCACAAAATCCCAATATACTACTCAATATTCCCATCTCTTAACAGATCAAACCCAGTGTGGTAAACAGGGGAGAAGAGAAATGTAGTTGAAGTAGAAGACACTACTAAATCTTTCTAAGTGGGGAAAAAAAAATCAGTGATCATAGGGTGTAGCTTGGTCTTATCAGGTAAGTGCAATAAAGGTTGCATTAATTGATTCTTGTGGCCAATCTTTTAACGTTTAATGTTCTTAATGACTTAATGTATTTTGACAACGGCTTGAAAATGAAAGTTTCGCCCACTTGTTATTCAGGTACTGTCGGTAACGTCTGTTTGGACATTAAAATATGAGGTGTGAGCTGTTGATTGGTTAAGTTTTAGAGAAAGTAGGGCCAGGTTTTGTTGCCTTTGCTGACTATTTTAGTCCATTAGTGTGGTCTTGTGCCTGAAAAATATCCTGATTATCCAAAATTGGGATACACCAGATAGATAGACCAGCGTTAAGTCGGGGGCTGAATCAATATTTTTTTTAATATAAAAAAAATGAGAGGATAATAGTATTTAAAAAAAATAAGAAAAATCTAAAATTTATTATTAATTTAAATGAGTTCAATAAGTTTGATAAATTTAATAGTATAATTATATAAATAAAGTCAACGACAAAAAAAAATAATGACAACCAAATAAATATTTGTTAATATTATAAAACGATACTATTTAAATATTTTTAAAAGTTTCGGTGATTTTATTTGATAACAAAATAAAAATTAAATAAAAATAGGATAACCTCATAAAAAAATTTAAATTTAATTACCAATAAATCAAATATTATAAAATGAATTGAAGAAAAAAACAATTAAAAAAAAAACCCTGATTTGAGTCAGCATGCCAATCTTGTGGCCCGGTTATGAGATCAGGACAATCTCGTGCAAAAAAAATTGAATAAAATAATGGATGTCAACTCTCATGCAAACTAAAAATGTGTTTAGAAGTGCGGTCAAACAGAGTTTCTGAAAAGTTTTGAATTTTTTTCTATTAATTAATTTTTATATATTTTTAGATCATTTTGATATGTCGGTGTCAAAAATAAATTTTAAAAACAATATTATTTTAATGCATTTACAATCTAACAACACTTTGAAATACAACATCCATCATACTCTCAAACAGATCCTAGATAATGAAAGGCGAAACTCAAAAAAAATAGAAAAAAAAAACTCGAGTTAACCTCAGTTAACTCGACCAACTTCAGTTAACTCGACTAACCTACAACTTAGGATACGAGATTGAGATAACTCTGGAGAAAAAAAAATAGGCAAAAGTTACAATGTTGAAAGCCTAATAACCTAATGTCTAAGGATGATATTGTAAAAAAACCAATTTTTAAAAAAACAAACTGAAATCAAATTAGGCTAATCTTCAAAACCCGTGATCCGAGTCATGAAACCATGTTATCCCATAGAAAACAAGCCTGAAAAAATCATGAAGCAAAATTCTTAATCATTCAAAATTAAAAACAAAACAAATAGCAATTAAAAGAATGAAGATCAAATTTGATATAAAAATTAAATTAAATAAAACAATGAGAGACATAATTGAAAAAAAATGAATGAAATTTTGAAGAATGAAATTGAAAAATAAAATAAAAAAACAACAGTAAAAAAAATGAAGACCAAATATGATAGATAAAAAAAATAAAAAGATGGTTAAATTGAAAAAAAATTATAAATTATTTTAAATAAAACAAATAATAATCAAAAGAACATGAACCAAATCTTAAAAAAAAAATTAACAGGTTACTTGGAAAAAATAGAAGGTGGGTATGAAAATTGAGGAGGAGATAGAAAACAAAAAATAAAAAAAGGTTGTTAGTACTAAACCGGAGTTCATTAGCCACACACACTACCTAGAAATAAAAGGATAACTGAGACGATTCAAACGTGATCATGAAAATCATTATTCAATTGTCGTATGACACCTCACACAACGTTTAAATGATGTGGATACCTTTCACATGCTGGCATGTGCTTTGTATGTTCTAACTATTTTTTAAAATAATATTTTATATTCAGTAAAATATCAAATTGTTTTTTTATCAACTTGACTATAACAAAAAAAACCATGTGAAAAATACAAAAAAGCCCATAAACACTAGCTTAATAGTTTTTATTTTAAAATTAATTAAGTTATTTTATTGTGCTTAAAAAATAAAAAGACTAAGAAGCTTTTGAATGCTGTTTTTTTAACTTTTAAAGGAGATTAAGTAATTTTATAATGCAAAAAAATATAAAAAAATCAATTTATCTTAATCAATTTGATAATATCTAATGAATCACAAGAAAAAAACTGTATTACTCCGATAATAAGGCCATTGAGTTTATTGAGGAGGGCAAAAACATCTTTATATTATTTTTTTTCTTGGTGCAAGGTATTGTACCAATCTCTTTTAAGTTTTTGTTAATGATTCGGTCTTGCCTCGTTTTTCTTTAATATTGGGATTAATGGTTGTTAATTTTCTTTTAAAATATATATTAAGTTTTTAATCTATCATTATGATAAGATTTTCAAGATAAATCATTGAAATTGATCATGTATTTGCACATGAAGTTTTTGCATTTATCTGGTTTGTAAGGTTTAGGGTTGATTATTTGTGAAAAGATTTGAATATCAATATATAAGTTTAAAAAATCTTATTGAGAGGGTAACTAGATTTGCTCTCTGAAGTCTGAACTATTATTTTAGGTTTAAATTTAAAGAAGTATTTTTTTTAAAAAATAATTATCAATGCATATATTGAAGTATAGATATCATGCTTAACATTCAATAATAATAAAAAAAAACACTTAAATTCAATAACCAAAAACTAGTTCCTGAAGATTTGTACCATCGAACAACAAATTATCAATATATAAATTAATCCAGTGTCAAGCAACTAAACAATCATAGTTTAAAAAACGTAGCAATATTTCTTGGTGTTTATTTTTTAAATTTTCAATTCCTCGAAGAACGACTTGGCAATTAAACTTAATTATAATATTAATGTTAATTACATGAACAAAGTAAATAAATAAATCATACAAACTTTTTTATGCATAGTGTTGTGGCAATTGATTTTTTATGCTTAGTCTATTAATTATTATTTTTTGCATCCATTATTTATCATATTTTATCACTTGACTCGTCGATTTGTATGAAGTTTTAATGTGATTTTTTGGTTTGAAAATTATTTTCTAGCACCAAATGATAACCCTTTTATAATTCATACATCAATTTTTATTTTATTTTATTTATTTTTCATTTCCCTAGGGAATGGATTGTCTCAAAACTTATAATTATTTCATAAATAAACAAATAATCCGTTATTTCTTCTTAAACAAATCAAAACAATCCATCTCATCCCAAACCACAGTCAAATTATATATATATATATAGAAAACTCTTAAGTACAGTATTGCCTCTTTACCCCACAATGTGAAGCAATATAAGTTGTCAATGAAACATAGAAGCGGCTCAACGCTCTGCTTTTCGACTCAGCTCCTCACTCACGGGACAAGCCAACTTTTTAGTAGCTTTCTGTCAAGAGTAAAAAGAAAAGTTTTTTTGGAAGATAGTTGGAAAAGTGACTCAAAATACTACTCTTATCGATCTCAACTAGAAAAAAGCTTGCATGTTGGCAGTTTTGCATTCAATGTTGACATCTGCATTTTCTTTAGAGAGAGCTTTGGGAAGTTGAGTTGGGACTTGAGAGGTGGCATGGGGTGATGGATGCTGGATGCTGGATGCTGGATGGAGTGACCTAAAACATGAATATATGAAGTTGTTGTTGGAAAATAATTGTTTTTTTTAAATGTTTTATTTAAAAATATATTAAAAATAAATTTTTATTTATTTTTAAAAATTTATTAGTTTTCTTTCTTAGACTAATAACAATGAAACTCACATAACATAACATGAAGAATATTAAAAAATCATCTTAACTCATCAGTTTAAAATGTTAGATAAGGTTTCAATATATGATTTATAATATTCTCTAGCATACCTTTTCAAGTGAAAGTTTTTTGGACTTGAAACTTGCACAAGCTCATATTAACTTGTGCTTAATTTTTATCAAATAAATAGAAATGGTGAGATTTAAACTTGTAACCATTTAGTTATCAAGACCCTGATATCATATTAAAGATATCTCAATCTAATAGTTTAAATTATTAAATAAAATTCTAATATATATATATTATTCACCAACAAAGAATTCAACTCAAAACGAAGAGCACTTATAATAAATCCTAAAATCTTGGAACAAAAAATTAAGAACCAGAATACTTTTAAATCGATGATGTTCTGTCTTTGTGTTATAAAAAAAAAATACCACACAAAGCGAAGCAATACTAGTTGTTGGATGGGACATTGAAGCGACTCAGGGTTCAAGCTAACCATTTATTAGCTTCATGTCCTCGAGTAGAAAAGAAAGTCCCTTTATAAAATAGGTGGACAAGAGACTCGAATAGTATTCTCTATGTCCATTTCAATGTATGTTTCTATAATTATTGAGACTGTTTGCTCTGGTCTGTTCTCGTGTTGTTTGTTCGTTTTTGATAATGACTCAGATTACTTTAGATCGAGGGCTCAATTGCTTCCTTGAAGGTCTTTGAAAGCAACATCGGTCGATTAATTATGAAAACTTTGTGCATGGACTAACTAGAAAACGTATATGACCAATTTTTGCATGATCTTAAATGGAGGAGGTTGGGTGGGTACTTTGGACTGATCTGGCTAGGCCCAACGTTAAAGGGGAAATGCTTTGGTTACTACTGTAGCAATTCACCATCGCCCTTGCCCTACTGAAGGCAACAGCCTGCCACTTCTATGTCAAGCATGTGCTTGTTTTGACCAGCCTCGAGTGTGTTCACGCAAGACAAGTTTGGTGGCCATTGAAATGAAAATATTTTTGGCCTTGTAGTGGTGTGATTGGAGACAAGAGAGGACCCTTAGTGTATATTGATTGAGAAAGTCACGTAGAACTTCGTTCAGTTTGAAAGCAACCACATGTGCAACGATAAAAGAGAGATGACAGAGAGAATTGAGGGAGGGCGCAAATATGTCATCATGTGTCATCTACAGCTACTTTTCCTGTAAAATGTCTACCTGTGCATGATAGGGTTCCGGAATTGGCAATAAGAGACGAAGCAGACACAGTGGGTGAAGGAAAGCCTTTCTGGAGTCTGAAGACTAATACATGCCAAGGTACCGAAGTTGCCAGAAAGAAATTGAATCCAGCTTATAAAATGATAACTTGACGACATTATCAAAAACAGGTAAACTTGGTATCGGTGTTTCTAAGACAGAAATCTAACCGAGAATACCAACAGTCTGGAAGCCGGTGGATCCCTGATTTCTCTTTGTTGACTCACACTCTCCTGTTGAGTAGCTTGAAATGTAACTGGGTTAGTATCTGAGGCCCAGTAATCAACTTTGAGGCAAATAGGAAGATAGAAAGCATAACTGAACAAGCACAAGAAAAAACGACGGCCCAGTTAAGGACTAGGCATGGGAATGCGGCCCAGTTAGCTGAAACTGATATTTCGTTCCTATGAGACAACCCAATAATCCATTGGCACAGGCCTGACAATAACCTGGTAGTAAAAAACACAATTATTTTATTAAAATAATTTTATTTTTAAGTTTTATTTAAAAATATATATAAATTGAAACAAGTTAATTCACCTAGTAGATCTACTACACCTAACCAGTCATTTTCTTCTTTGCTATTGATATACTCAATGGTTTTTTTTGTACGTGGGAGTTTAAAAAAATCAGTTCAACAGTAATATTTGTATCATTTAATTTAATTCAATCCATTAAAATTGGATAATATAAATATGACATGTGATAATGAATAAAAAAACTAATTAATGGATATCACAGGTTGAGGTTTTAAAACTCGCTCAACCTATTTCGACTTGTATAATATAATATAAGTAACCCAGGTTATTTGTATACATAATACTCTTTTTTTTTCTCGTCTTCACACTCATAACTGTAGTTGTTACTTTTGAAGTTTGATATGATTAAGTGATAATATATTTTACAATTTTTTTTATTTAATAGTCAAAAGATCATAGAAAAACAAATAAAAATTTCAAGAATACATATTGAATTTTTATTTTTTTAGTCAGGTCACAAATTCAAAACATTTTATAGTCTTTTCTTGTTAGTTTGTTTCTTGTGCAAGGCTACATTGTTTTTTTTATATATATATACATATTATCATAGATGGGTTGTGCAAAATTTTATATATTTTAAATTTAATCCTCAAAATTTTTTCCTAGAGATTTAGTCTTAATTAAAGACCAATTGATTTTGATTTCTCATAAAAAGTTGGAATTGAAAGAAGAGGAACCAAAATAAAAAAATATATAAAGTATGAGTGACAGTCATAGATCTCACAAAAGATACACTTTGATCCTTAAACTTTAAAAATCACACAACTTATATAATTTTAGTATCTTAATATTTTTCCAATTCAATTTTGGTACAAAAATTTATTTTTGTTATTTTTAGTCTTTGATTGAGAGAGAAGAGAGAGAGGTCATTGAATTCTAGTGGTAGAGAGAAAAGTGTTGTTAATATCGATTTAGATCATCAAAACAGACGATATCTGTATCACATTGTTTCATCTGACGAGAAGAGTTCATGTTAGGTGTTTTTTTATCTTTAAAGTTCATTAAAAAAACATATTTAAGATTGATTTGGTTTTTAGATTTGGGTTGATTTCGTTTTATTGAGGTGGTCTTTTGGGTTTTTTGAGGTCTTAGACAAGTTTATCACGATTTTTACGGTGTTTTATAATTGTTTTGGGTCAAAGTATAGGTAGAAAAATAGTTTTTCAAGTAAAAAAAAACTTAATCCATGATTTTCCGGTCACCATAATAGCCAGAATATGAAAAATTCAAACGACACGTTGCTGATTTTTTTTCAAAAAAATTTAGGGGGGATAACATGTTTTCCACCCAAATTGCAAATAAAAAAAAATAAGGGCCCAATTACCCCACCCATATAAAAAAATATCCTTTTTGTCTCTAAATTTTTTTAATTTATATTTAAATTGGTAATCATTATTTCTTTCATTTTGGTTGCAGAATCTCTTTTAAATGAATATTATTTTTATAGTTATGCATTCAAATTTGAAGAGTTTTTCTTATTCATCTATATTTTTTTATTTTTTATATGAATGAATTTTATTTTTGAAAATAAAAAAATATTTTCAGATAATATTTATAATATATGCAGCCTTGGATAATGTTTATTCCCCTTTTATTTTATTTGATCAGTTTAATTTGTGTATTTATTTCTATTATCTTTTGCTCAAATAGAGAAAATATTTTAATAAATAAATTTAGCAAACACAAATAGATGAATGTCTTTTTTTTCAAAATTAAATATCTTAATCTACATCTGTTTCTTGATATTTCAAGTTTTTTTTTTAGATATCATTGATGATTTTTTATTTATTCTCACATATAGTTTTTGTGATTACATATATGTATATAAAAAAAATTTGAACTTAAATTTCTTAAAACTATAGAAATATATATAAAAAGACTTGTATATATAATTTGTTTTTTTTAAAAAAAAATTCTAACCGTAGTGGATTCCAGATAACATTACGGGTATTATACAAAAGGATGTGGGATTTTCTAAAATGAACGGGCCACAGATTCTAACTAGAACATCACTTCATGTGATCTTAAACTCGTAAACTGTTTGGTAACACGATACAAATTGTATTTCTAAAAATTTTAATTTTTTTTACTAAAATTTAATATAGTTTATATATTTTAAGATATTTTGATGTGCTGATATCAAAAATAATTTTTTAAAAATAAAAAATATCATTTGCATGTATTTCGACACGAAAAGTTATTTGAAAAGTAACCACTACCACATTACTAATCATTTTTGTGTAATCTCAAACATGCTATAAATGTAGTTTGACTGGGGAACAGGAGCCATAAAGTCAACAAAATCTTCTTATTTTTCTTAGTTATTTTGAGAAAACAGGGCAATTAATTTTAGAAGGAGAAAAAGAAGTATGAAAGAGAGGATAGAGATTCATGGGGCTGCGACCATTCTTCTCCATTTTGTATTTGCCCATTTAGCTTTGTATATAAGAAATAGGAAAAGGTTGTGATAAGAGCTTGATTTAGGAAGTTGGGACTTTTAATTTAGATCTTCAATTGAATAATTGAATTAGTTGAAAAACTAATTCCGGATATTAAAACAAAAAAAATAATTAAATTTTTTTTTAAAATCAATTTATTTATAGATCTTAAAGAGAGATAAAACCAAACAAAATAAAAAAAAATAGATAAAAACCCCAAAAACTCACAGACATGTTATATTAAATGCGATATAACATGCCAATTACACTACAGCTTATCAAATGCGATTTATATTCCTATACCTCCCTTGCCAAAAGATTTGAAGCAGTACTAGTACTAGCCTTTTTCTAGAAGGAAAAAAAATTCTGCTGGAACATCACGTGTAAGAAACTTCGGGCTTTGGACATCCATACCTTGTCTTGTGATCACTCGTGTCTTGTGTGATTCTCGAGAAAGAAAATGTCGAGCAAAAGAAAGGAAGATTTGTTCTCTTTAATCTTTATCAAGGAAAGAACAACCATGCGTAAATTTGAAAGGTTACCACTGGCAAGTTAAGAACAAAAGAAACTTAAAGTGAAAGTATTTTTGTTCGCATCTGTAATTGTCGAAAGCCTAAAGTTTTTTTTTTTTTTATATATATATATATATATATATATATATATATATATAAAAGTGTGTGTTTGGTAGCATGCTTTTCAAGATAGTTTTTTAATTTAAAATATATTAAAGTTATTTTTTAATTTTTTTAAATTCTTCGTATCAACATGTGAAATTCATCAAAAACATATAAAAAAACATAAATTTGATGTTTATTAAAATAAAAAATAATAATTTAAAAAATAGAAGTTATTGCGTGTCAAACATGCACTAAACCATTAACAAATTAAATCGTTACTATATTCAATTTCTCATGACCAAATGTTAGGAAAAAATTATTCATTAAATCCTCCTCCGAAGTTAACTCCATTGCAGGCAATTGATTGAGAGATCCCTTCCTTAACCAGGTATTTTGTCCTGCATTGCTGAGCCCTCTGCCAAAATAGCTATTACTTGTTTGGTATCCGAATGTGCGTGTCAGTTTATAAAAAAAAAAAAAATTGCTTTTAATCATTCTATTTAACTTTGTTTTTTAGTTTTTTTAATATAAAAATATTTACTTTTATAAAAAATATGAACTCGTATCACGAGTGTAGTTCTGAAAATCGAGTAGTCATAATCAATTTCTCAACTATTAATTCAGACCAACCATTTGGAAGCATTTAGATTCTGAAAGTGTAAATATAATTGAGATATCAAAGATAATGATATTAGTCGTGTATTCATTTTCACAGCTAAGCCAATCTAGTTTTTCGATTGAATTGCTTAACAATTGTTTTGATCAAATGTCACCAGACTTCTTTGTGCATCCAAAACACAATAAATATGTAAAAGATATATTCAGTGACGTGTGGTGATTAGATTGGTGAACCGCAACCTGTCATCTTTTTTTAGAATCGGTTTTAATTGCATTGCTTTTATCATGTTTATTAAATATAAATAATTCACATGATTTAATGTATGATGCAAATGATAAATTATTTATTATTTTATTTCGTCTCGGATTTAGATAGTGCTGGGAAATTTTAAAAATTTTATTTTTTTAAAAAATTATATTTTTATATTTCTAAATCATTTTTGATGTATTGGCGGTTATAATTTTTAAAAAATAAAAAATATTATTTTAATATATTTATGAATAAAAATTATTTTAAAAGTCTATTTAGCTGATCGATTAAACCTGCTGTTATAATTTTCATGTCGTTTTGATATACTAATGTAAAAAATAATTTATTAAAAATAAAAAAAATATTATTTTAATATATTTTAGAGTAAAAATACTTTAAAAATTAATTACTATTTTATTTTTAAATGCTAAAAAATAACATCCGCCCATATTTTTAAGACTACTTTGAATTTAAAACATGAAGAATTCAAATAACAAAAATCTATTAACAAAAACTTTCACTTGATCTGTGATGTCAAGAAAGCAAATTCAAAGATTGTTCAAAAAAAAAATCAGCAAAAGATTACATATTTAATCAAGGATCGTTCACACAAAAAAAAAAATCATCAAAAGATTACATATTTAATTAACGCAAGTGATCTCGTGCATCATTTAACATCATATTAAATTAGTACCTTCAATGACAGGCATGGGACCTGCCCATCATGCACTAAAATATCACAGAATGCCAAGGCAAGTGCATCTCATTTGGCCACGTGTACTCAAGCCAAGAATTTATCACTGTATTATTATTATAGGACCACTCCATCCCCTAAAAATAAAATCTCCTGTAACTATTTACCGGTCCTTGAAATAAAAAAATTTAGTTTTTTTAGTCTTTAAGTACAAGTCATGTAATTATTAATATGAAAATTGTTAAAAAATTATATAATCATTAAATTTAAAATTTATAAAATTAATTAAAATATATGTAAATCGGGCATAAATGCCCAAGTTAATAAAAATAAAAATTCTTCTCGTGCTGCCAAAATTATTCCCTGCACATGAGGTCATAACGACTACACAATAATACAATACCTTTCTTTCTTTTTTCATTTAACGTGGACCTCACCATGCTAAGATTATGTATGGTTAGGATTCTTCGAGTCCCTGTCTTACAAGGCAAACTTCGAGGAACCCGAGGAGGAAATCAACGGTAATAATCTCCTCAACGGCTATTTCAAAAAATCATAATCAGATGGCTTACAGCATATCGGCGGTTGCCGCCCAACAGTTTTCCCGGCCTTGGACTAAAGAGGTAGCAGACCGCATGGTGTCGGTAAAATTTGGAGTAATCGGGACATTTTCATTAAAATACCAAAAACAAATATATAAAAATGAACAAAATTATGTAAAAGGCAAATTTCAGATCAGTCCTTAAACTATTTATAGTTTCTTGATTGAGTCCCAAAACTACCAATTTAGTTAAGTGTGCTATAGGTATCCTAATTTTTTCAAGTATTCGACACGAAAATACCCAACTATTTTTTTTGAATTTAATACAAGTTAGAAAAATATTAAAACATAGTTAAAACAATTTTTATACTCTTAACTATATGTGTGTTTTGAACGTTCAACTTCAAAATGGGTACCTCAACATCTAATACTTTGAAAGTGAGATACGCTGTCTCCAATATTTTAATGAAGGATCGAATTGAGGAAAGTGTATTGATAGAGGACCCAGTTGATAAAATCAGTGGTTAAGAGACTAATTATGAAAATATATATAGTTGGAGGATAAATATGAGGTTTGCCCAAAAAAATAAAGTAGCCGTTGCCGGCATGCCTCCTATAAAAGGACGTACTATGATGACCGAAGGTTCATGAAACTTGCAAACAAGAAAATATTAATCCCCTCCAATTCTAACAGGAATTCTCTGGATCCGTTGTGTATCTATCATATACTAATATTTTTTTTTTATTAGAGCAAAATTTGTTTTGAGTTATAGTGTTCTTCATCTATCAAGGGTCTTGTTTAATTATTTGGTGATAGTTTCTAGGAAATCTCAAAGAGAATCCCATGAAACTATATTGATCCTTCCTTTTCTTTGCTTAAAATTGTGTAAATCTTGTTAATCTAGCAAATCTTTTCTTCATCTTTGCCAGTAAAGTTCCTGTAATTTTCTTGAGAGAATTAGCAGCAAGGAGTTCCCATAAGGCTATTGATCGTGTTATTTAAAGATCATTGGCTCCTTTTATTTTCTTGTTTAAATTTGTGCATATAAACTTCATCTTCTTTAGGCATATAACAAGGTGAGAAATTTGAAACTATGGAGGCCCGTTTTGCACCATCAACAGCAGATCGTCACCAATCAATCTCTCCATCCAAGAAGCTGAAAAACCCAGCTAAGAAAATCAACCACACTGCTAGTCGCAGTTTCATTTCAAGGTCCGTAGAAAACTTGCCTCCTATGAACCACAATAACTACAGAAGCAACAGCCATGGAGTCCTCTTTTTTGCTCCTCGACATGATTCCCTCTACTTCTCCTACCCTCCCCCATCTTCACAATCCGTTTTAAATTCACACCAGCAAAATTATTACCATGAGAGGCATGCCAAGCCACTTTCTTTTCCTCTTCCGATCTCTAAACCCCACCACAACTCCCTTCCTTCTCGAAGCTGGGGCCTCTCTTGCCCACCTTCTGCTACAAGAAAGAGTAATAGACCCAGAGACCAATCTCTCACTCCGAAGAAATCCAAACAACCCAACACCAAAAAGGTAGAAGAGCCAAAGGAACAATCTCTGATTATTGGATCTACTGTACCATTAGGACCTGACCCAAAAGATTTGCCAAAAGATGTTTCAAAGGTTTTATCATCGTCATCAGCGACAGTATCAGGTAATGGTGTTATTATTAGTACTGTTTTAATGGAAGATTTTGAGAAGTTTTCAGGTTCGGCGTTTGCACTATCTCCACATCCAAGCAGCTTACCTTTGCCCAAGTTTTCCATGAGACCAAAGCTTAGTTGTTCTGCTGAAGCTGCCGGGATTGATGCTGGAGCTACAGATAATCTCCGGCGACTTTTACGTCTCCGGTGAAGTGAAGTTATTTCCTCTTCTTACTATGTGGTGAAGTTATTTATCTGTAAATAAAAAGCACAGCCGAGAGGCATGTGCTTGCCTGGTTGTGGCTTTCTTCTTTTCTCTTTGTTGTTTCTCAAGGAAGTTTGTGTTCACCACCTGCGTTTTTGAATTGGGGTGCACAAACAAAGTTACAAGCAGAAAGAAGCTTGGTAGTTTTCTTTTTTTTTTTCCTTTTCTTTTTCCATATTTAGAGGGGGGGGGGGGGGGGAACAGAGAAAATTGGATAGGGGTGGCTGTCATTCACATTGGTCACTTAAATGGAGAGATAGCAAGTCGAAGATTGGATAGTGGTGGCTGTCATTCACATTGGTCCGAAACTTCTGTCAAGCGTCAACATTCATAGGAGGTTTGGGTTCATCTTTTCATCACTTCTCCTGAAAGGGAATGCCTAAAGGGAAAGAAGAAGCGCTAAAAAAACAGTAACTTCGATAACGGAGCTTAATTGTTTAATATAGCAACAAAACCAGAACGAGCTCTTCGAATTCGTAGGGATTTGAAATATAATTATGGATGATATATATAGCAAGGAGGGGAGAATTGCTCTTTTGATTTGCTGCTATAATAGTGGACAGCGTTTCCAAATTAAAAAATTTCATCAAATTAATGCCATTCTTTTCTTTTAATGAAAAATAGTAATACATTAACATCGAGATATGAACCGATGCTGCAAATCTTAATTGTTTGAAATAGATCTTACACATATATTAAAAAAAAATTCAAGCATCAACTACTGCAATATATGATAATCACATGCTCTATTATCAATTTCAACAATTTGAAATGCAAACTCTTTGCAACTCTCATACATTAGGTGACTTGTTTCTGCAATAACATATATAGTATATCGAGTATTTATATACAAGTTTAAGCCATTATAAATCAATAAAAAATAAATTACAATATCAAATCGAGTATTTATGTATTTGTTTAAATCGTTATAAATCAATAAAGAATAAGCTTAATGAGATATCTTTATCAACCGGTCAATAATAGAGGAGTATATGTGATTCGATTATCTCATTGCAGAACATCAATCTATCCCAACAAAATGGGATCATGTTTCGAAGGTAGCATGAAGGAATTCGAGGGAGCTAGGTCGGGTTTTTCTTTTCCGGGGAGATTAATTGGAAAGGTCACGTGAATAACCATGATGATAAACTTTGTTCTAATCAAGTAATCATCACGAGTGTGGTCCCTTTCTATCTTCAATCACGGATAATTTAATGTACACCATTCAATCTACTATACATATAAAAAAAATACATGAAAGAGCTCAAATCACATTTAATTGGATCTCAAATTATATAAATTTGAGTTGAATAATGCTCAAGTATATATAACTTTCCGGAAATCACAACCAAAAATATCTATTTGTAGTGATAAAAAATAGTTTTTTTTTAAATATATTTGATTAAAGCTGTAAAATATTAAATTAAAGTGTCCATTTTACAACAATTCTTAACAAGTGGATTTAGTATATATAACTTATAATTATATCTATATTTGCCTTAAGTGGATTTAGTATTTCTCACAATCGCAATGAATTTTTTATCTTTTCATGTTCAAAAAAACAAAAAAATTGAGATTAGGCGGAGCAAATTTCATCTATATTTTTTTCAAGATTTAAACATGAAATATAACACAAATATCTGAAATGAAATTCTAATGCAGAATAAATAAAAAAAAAATATTATTTTAGTTTCTATAAAACCAAAATTTAAAATACATGAATGATATAATGCAAAAAAACAAAAAACTTTTTATCTAATCAAATTATTGTTTTACGGGCTGGATAAAAATTATAAGCATCAAACTATTTGAAGCGCTAGTTTAAGCTGGCCTAAATAAACGGTGATACACATTTGGTTTGGGCTTCAGTTTTCTTAATTAGTTTAATTAAGCAGGCCTGGATATCCAATTAAATTCTTATGGATCGTGAAGCCTATTAGGCCAATTTCGTAATCTTGTGAAATTTCAACCGCACCCCCGTAAAGGTTCCAATTCCTGAAAAAAAAAATATTTTCTTAAAATATAAACTCCTGAACAAAGAGGCAAATATGTCACAGCTCCTTGTTTGAGAAAATAAATTTAAATGTCTCCCAAAATTAATATTTAGCTTTGTTAATTATATCAAACTCAAATCAGACTTGTTAAAATGAAAAAACATTAATTTACGATAAACCAGGTTTTACAATCCAGACCTCGAGTCGAGTCAAACCCCAAGCCGGTCCGAGAACTATAATCCAAGTCAGTTCAAACCTGTCTCTCTTCCCTGTTGTCCATTGGCGTCACTTGATTAAGTTTTTAACCATTTTCTACTCAAGATATACTGAACGTACGTATAGAAACAGAGAAAGCAATTGCTAGAGCAATACTTAAAGACCCTTCTATTCTTCTCTTGGATGAAGTTACAAGTGCATTGGATACAAAATCTGAAAAGTTTGTCCAAGAGGGTTTTAGAGAAGCTTATGGAAGGCAGAGCAGCAGTTCTGGTCGCACACAGGTTATCAACTGCTCGCGACGCTGACAGTATTGCAGTTCTGCAAGCAACATGGGAGGGTGGTCGAAATCGGAAGCCATAACCAGCTCATCGGAAAACCTGGTGGTATTTATAAACAACTAGTCAGTTTATAACAGGAAAAGAACACATAATTATAAGCAATAGGCCCTTTTACAAGGAATCTAAGCCAAAAAAGAAGAAGAAAAAAGTCTACCTATAACTTAACCTAACGAAGCTGAAAGCGTGCAGACATTTTGAATCAGTTGACAGTTGCTTAAGCCTCATTTTATCACCAATTTTCATCCACATCCTAGAACAGAAGCTGGGGCTAAAACCAGCCAGAAACTTAGGAATTTCAGCTGGATTTGCCCAGTTTGGTTTTCTGAGCGATTGCTTGTCCAGATTCAGGCCTGAAAAAGTTCTTACATCGAATCCTAGTCATATACTAGCTCTCTCTTTCATGTTTCGAGCAACCTTGTACACTTGCTCCAATCTTTGATTTTTCCCCCCTGGTTCAAGTTCTTTTTACTTTCAAGGGCATAAAGTAATCAACTTATGGAATCTCGCCAGCAATATAATATACAAAAGAAACTAGAATTAAAGTAGATATATTAGCTACAAGAAAGTTGTTGGAGGGGTTGGTACTTGGTAGGCCACGATCCAACAAGCTCGAATCTGCTAATAGAATTCTCCCCATGTGCTTTGCAGATTATGGGTAAATTATACTTGATTACGCAATTAGTGGAGCGGGATTGCTTTCTTTCGAGGATAAATCAAATCACCAAAAATTCTTGACATGATGCCATGATCTATGAAACTCCAACAACATTTTCTTTTCTTTTTTTTGCCAGAAGGAAAATACAAGAACTTGTGGGCATCCATAATTGTGATTGTTAATTTATTATTGACGTGGAATAAAAGATGATGTTCGTACAAAGACTATTGGGGCTGGATTAGACCTGGCCACGTCTTTTTGATTCCTTAACGCTACCCATTTGATGGAACAAAAATGCCAGACACGTTGATTGACATTCCATGCCACTCCATATCCTTGTCTTTGTTTCTGTGAGAATTTTCCTCGTTTGGTTGAAACTTTGGAGACAAAAAATAGCTGAAAGCACAGCTCATTTGACCCGACTCGAGAAGGCGAAGATGACATGTACTAGTTTAATCGGTCATTGTTTGGCTCCGAGCAATGTTATTTTTTTATTTATAAATATATTAAAATAATATATTTTTTACTTTTTAAATATCATTTTTGATATCAACATACCAAATACCAAAACGGTATAAAAACATAAAAAAATATTAATTTTAAACAAAAAAATTTTAAATTTTAATGGAACGCGCGCTATTTGAATCGCGTTCCTAAACAAGACTTAAATCTTAATTAATCTGAGTTTAATAATTTTGATTTTAAGGTGAATGGTACTGTAGAGGGAGAGATATTATTAAGTTTATTTTTCCAATCTCTCGTCAGAAAGCATGCCGTCTTCATGAATACTACAAGCTAGGAGATTCATATGAATTTTACACTTATTGCATTATTTGCACTTGTGGTTTTATCTTATCGATCATGCACTAGTGGTTACAGCCAGTCATTTGATTGGAGTTTGTCAAGTCAAACAGCCTGGAAAATGAAGGGCCATGCCACCTAAACCACATTATAGCACGGGCATCATCTTGTCCAGTTGCATCCCTTGCAAGGCAAGAAATTAAATTTTTCATGGAGAGAACTCTCATTTGGTCCCAGTAAATAGCAATTTCTTCGCTCATTATCGATAACGGGTAAAAAATATTATTTTAATATATTTTTAATTAAAAAATATTTTATATCTTAATACTAAAGACATAAAAATCCCTTTTTAGAGTTTTTTGAACTTAAACTTTCTATCAGGAACCATTCAACCATCGATCCCTCGAGGCCTAACTGGCATGGTTTATTTTGTTAACGGCAGAATTGATTTTTGATGAATTATTAACCCAATTGCTGATTAGCTACTTGGTGCTTGAGTGGGTGCTTTCTCCGAGAGATCGATCTACCATTATCAGCACCTTGAATGCTGCCATCACTACTATTTATTGCCTTCACAGCTCTGCCCGTCCACACCATTAATGAGACGTTAATCATCCATATATCGATTTCGCCACGCTTAAAAATTTAAATTTAAATTTGGTCATTTTCACAGTCAATCACTCACATGTATTCACACACACAAACACACACAGTATTAACTTTAAAAAACCCTTCATCATTAAGTTATCAATTTAACTTGCAAATCACTAATCTATCTGCATCAATTATTTTAGTTAAAATAATATTAATTGATCCAACTAAATTTAATAAAACTTGATCAGGTTAATCTAATTTTATCAAGTTAATATCTTTTTTTTATTCAACTTAAAATCCAATCCCGAATCATACATTAAGTCGGGAATCTCCTAAGTTAATATACCCGAACAAACATAAATAGATTTACTCGCAATAATTAAGCTGCAATTACAAAAAAAAATGAAAGTATTTTATTATTTTTTCATATACAGATTATTTTTAAAAATAACTGTAAAAAATAAAGAATTCCAAAATATTAAATATAAATATCTTGTATAGTGTTTATTTACTATCTCAAGATATAATAAATAAAAATAATAAAAATATATTTGATCAAATAAATAAAGGCTTACAAAATATATATATAAAAATTTATTTTTAGAATAATTTTTATATTTTCAAAACATAAAGCAACGAAGAGAGGCGGCCCTCGTCTTAATTCTTTCTATTTATTTTATTATAAGATAATAATCGAATATTAATTTTTTATATATAAAAACTGTTACAAAAATAAATAAATTCAAAAAAAGTTAAATAATAATAGATGGAAAAGAAAAACATTAATGATATTTTAACTGAAAAGATTTGCTATTAACTTTAGGCAATTAGAAAAGGAGGAGTGGTTAGACTTTTGGATAGGGATTAGCTGGCAAAAGGTTGTCTAGGTAAGCCAATCCCAGCACATACGCTTCTACCGCAAAAATATTGTCCCTTCTCCTCTTCTCTCTTCGTTGCCTATCTTCCTCACTCTCTCTTCTCGCATTGAAAAATTAGGGTTATTTAGCTCTCCAATTTTTTCTTCACTCCTCAAATTAGGGTTCTTTATCGAGTCTTTGCGTCCGATTATTTCAATTCTTGAACTGGTAATGAACAACCATAACTCTAGGTCACTATCATCGGCTTCAATTTCTGATCAGAGAAAAGAGAGGCAAAGGAGAAATCGAAGGCATTGAAGAAGTAGTAGTTGTTGTAGTGATAAGTGAAGAGATCGGACGGTTGAAATGAGCGCGTCCAGGTTCATTAAGTGCGTGACTGTTGGCGACGGCGCCGTTGGCAAAACATGTATGCTTATTTCCTACACCAGCAATACTTTCCCTACGGTACTCTCTCTTTCTCTCTCTCCGTGTGTCCTCTATCGTAACTTTGCACATTGTCTATGGACGTTTTCGTAATTTCGGTATTTTTGGGAGATCTTTTTATCTTGCTTGATCGTAGAATTTAGTTTGAAGCATCATTCTCTGAGATTATCTTGTTTTGATTTGTGAAAATACTTTTTAGCAATTTTACTGATTTTTTCTTTTTTAATTTTTTCCAGTTTTTAGTGTTCTTTATCTGGTATAGAGTTGAGGCTACAAAATTAGATTTGAACTTGAAATTTAGGGCTTCTGTTGTATACTTTTCATGATAAATGCATTGATTGTGTTTATAAGAATTAGTCATTTTGGTTATCTAGATTGGTAATTATTCATTGCTGAATTTCGAAGAATCCCTGGGCAGATTTCAATGTACATTGATGTTGTTGGTGATTTTTTAGAAATGATTTGGAGTTTAAAATAGTCTAGAGGTCTATATGGTGTGTATTGTAGTGTGTTTTTTGCTTTTCGTTAAATAATGTCCGGGGACACATAACCAGTTATTAATGTAGTCATTATCTGGTTTTTGGCTATTGTGATGCGAAACAGGACTATGTACCAACTGTTTTTGACAACTTCAGTGCGAATGTGGTTGTGGATGGAAACACTGTCAACTTAGGGTTATGGGATACAGCTGGTAATTTTTCTTTACAAAATCTTGTTATTCATTTGTTTATAAGTTGAGGTGCTTTCTTGCGCTGAGTTTAAAGAATTTCATTGAACAGGTCAAGAGGATTACAATAGATTAAGACCTTTGAGTTATCGTGGGGCAGACGTCTTTATTCTTGCATTCTCTTTAATCAGCAAGGCCAGCTATGAAAACGTTGCCAAAAAGGTTATGGATCGTCTATGAATAATTGTTTGATTAATTTCCTTGTACTGATAATTTTCTTTTTGCTGGTTTTCCATTTCAGTGGATTCCAGAACTGAGGCATTATGCTCCCGGGGTTCCAATTATTCTCGTTGGAACAAAACTTGGTAAGACTATCTCTATCACCACATTTTTAAATCGCGAAATGGAATATCTGAATTGTCTCACTAGCTGGTTGGATTTTCTAGGCTAAGCTGCTGTTATAGGACTTCTGCATCATATTAAACCGACCAATCACTGTCCCTTTGTGCAACATACCAGTTCAACTTGGCTTTGATCTTGGCCCAGTCTTAACCTTGATCAGTAATCATCAACCGTGTCCTAGCTTATATTACAATCAATAACTGCACAACACATTGCTTATTTTCCTTTTTGCACTTTTTTTTTCTTTTCATTTTGGCATGTATTTAGAAAATTTGATATGTACTTACTTATTTAATGCTTTTTGAGAATATTAGGTTGCAGTGATTCTAGGATCAAGGCATTGATTGTGCAACTGTTTTGGGAGCTCAATGTTTTTTAGGTTTTAGTACTCCATTCTCATCTGAACTATTTGCATTCATTTTCTATATCATCTTTTATCGAGATGCAAAGCGACTCTGTATTAGCTGAGTTTGCCAACTAGAGTTAGCAGCTGTTCTTTCTTTGCTTCCATTATGCAAAATTTCATCAAGTACTGTTTTTTGTACTGGTTCTTGATTATGTTATGCACAAGTGTCGAAAATGAGAAACAATCTCCTTTTCCAATAAAGGACTAAAATTCGAGAGACGCTTCCCATTATCAACCGAGGACTAAAATTTGTCTCAAACTAATGTTCTTCAAAGCGAAACTTCTCTCACGGTTATAATCATTTTCCATCTGTAGATCTTCGAGAAGACAAGCAGTTCTTTGTTGACCATCCTGGTGCAGTGCCAATTACTACTGCTCAGGTAAATATGACCATCCTCGAGTGGCTCCCCTTCCCCCAACGCACCAAAACTTTCTTTGTATAGGTTCCTTTTAATCAATTTCTTGTCTTGGCTTTGCTTTTGTTGAAGGGGGAGGAACTGAAAAAACTTATCGGAGCTCCTTTCTACATTGAATGTAGTTCGAAAACACAGCAGGTATACACATCCTCTTTTTTTTTGTTTTGTTCTCCATGGGCACTGTGTTATGCCATTGCCAATGATGGGATTTGTTTTGTAATTTCAGAATGTGAAGGGGGTTTTTGATGCGGCCATAAAGGTGGTGCTGCAGCCTCCAAAGCAAAAGAAGAAGAAGAAAAAGGGGCAAAAGGCTTGCTCCATATTGTAATTGACAAAGGCATGATTAGGTTTGACAGAATAGAAGATGGCCTGCCTGCCACTCACTGCAGTCAGTCATTGCTGTGTCACCTCTTTCCATTCTTTGGCCCCCTCAAGGAAGCAGGAAGTCTTGTATAGTCTCGACTGACATTCTGGGGATTTCCATGAAAACACCAGATTGATTGTTTCGTGTTTTCCTCAATCTCGTGGTCTTGTAATTGAATTGCATTCCTTGTCCAAAATGCGCTGTCTTTTTTTGGGGGGTTAAATTCGGCTTGTAATATCTAAATTTGTCTCTCGTATTAACATCCTGGCATGAGATGATGTGATTAATCTATGTAGCTGACCTCCTATACGAGGGTCGCAGAATCTCTGGCCACTTGCTTCGTACCCTATTCTGCAGTAGATTTGCACGACAATATGATTGTTGTTTTGTATTCAGTTTAAGCTATAATGTATTCTTCGCTTTTGGATTCCATGCTATTTACCTCTTGTACTGGGATTGAATTAAACACTAAGAGTTTCTGATCCTGAATTTAGTTCAAGAAATGGCCATGACAGGTCATGATCCATGGCAATTGTTATGGAATCGGCAAAAACATCATTATTTCATCGAAAGGTATTTTATTCCAGCGTACAGATGCTATAAGGAGCATAGTAGGAGCCATTCCTGTTAACATGGAGCGTGTAATTTCGAGTTCCCTTTCCTTTTAAGCTTTAAATGCGTAACATGTAAAACAGCCACCCTGCCTCTTTCATAAGCATGCTGCCAAAATTCGTGTGTGCAAGTAGAATGTCTCCCTCAGGGTATATGACAGAGCAAACGTGACTCGCAATAACATTAGTTTTTTAGCCACCCGATACCTTTCCAATGTATATTGTATAGTATACATGCAATGAAATATTTCAGTCACTTTAGCCGAATAATAGGCACTTGTACAGATGACACGTACCCGGAGAAAAAAAGGCACTTGGGCACCACGACGCCTTCACCAATAATTATTTGAAACATTTCCACCACAGATAATAATTTCAGAAATTCGGATTTTTTTTCTTTCAAGAACACAAAACCAACACTCCTGGAAGACTCCTCCCGTCGAATCCCAAACAACTCCTGGACATCTTATTTACACCTTGATAGGCCCAAATTTCTCACCCACGACACCTCCCTTTTGTTTCTGGAACTGAATGTACCGGATTGTGCTGGCAAAGAAGGCATCTGATGCTGGATCTGGTGTGGTGGAGTCACTCTGCATCTCATTAGTGATTAATTCTACCAGCCCCTGGATTGCAGCACTGGTAACCTGTGGGTTTCCTTTCTCAAAAAAGTACAGGTACCTGAAGCATGTGCAGAGGGTCCATAATTACCGTATAATGCCAGACGATATGTGACAAAGGGATCAGAAATTTAAAATTACAGGTTCAAGCTGCTCACTTGTTCAGTATTTCAACAAACAATGTGACCGGCCCACTTGTACCACTTGCTGCATTGGCCATCTGCTGAGCTGCATTTGCAATTCTCAAGGCACGCTTGAGGCAAAGGAGGACCCTGCAATTAGAGAAGGCATTAGAGAAGGCCTCTGGAGTCATACTCTCAAGAGTTCTTCACATATATAAGAAGCTAAAACTTGTTACAACCTGGAATAATGTAGATTCAAAAGTGAGAACACCCGGCAGGGGACCAATTGATTTATGGACACAACTGTACAGTTATTCAAGTAGAATACAATGGTTTAAGCAAAAAGGTACAGCACCTTTCCCCATCCCTGATGCCATCCTTTTCATCAACCCAAAATAGATGTGAGCAAGCGTACACTGCTCTGCACTGATCAGGTCTCTTCAAAAGCTTTGCAGAATACTGGCAAAAGGCGAAAGAAAAGTCAAGGAGACAGTAAAGGTTTTGAAAAAAATCTGCATGGAAATGACACCGTAATAACAGGATAAGCAAGCACTATTACTCCAGTGGCCTTGTGTGTTAGAGTGTCCCTGTTCTCAACACCCAATACATTCATCCTCTGGAGAGCCCCAATTATTAGATGCATTGCAGTCACCTGGGCCTTTGAGTCCTGAAACAGTGTATAGATGTAATTAATAAACAAATTAATTAGGTAAATGTGACCCACGACACTCTTTATTTCAAGAACATGCACAGACGGTCACTCTTTGTGCGTGGCTGGAGTGGAAGGAAATGGCTTGCAAGTAATTACCACAACTTCTTCTTCATATAATATGAATGCCTGTGTAAAAAATTCATAAGCAACTGGCTCAAGATCACAGTCATTGGCAGCCTGATTATGATCATAGAACAACAAAAAAGAGGTCAGAAATGCATAATTAAGCATAAGTTTGCACACAAGTGTGAGCAGAAAAGCTATCCCTTATAAGATATGGTAAAAGCAATGGTGATATTAGTAACGAAACCAGGGAGGTAAGGGGACATTATAGCCTTTCAAACCAGAAAATGGCTCAAAGAATAAAGAAAAGCCCTTTTTTGCCGTATTTCAAATGTCATTGTGTAAGGGATACACGTGTGCATGAATTTTACAACTGTTTTTTATTTTTATTTTTTTGGACTTTGAACATAAATATTTTTTTTCCTTTGATCATTTCCAGGTCTATTTTCTGAAATACCAAGTTTAGCCATGGTATACCTGAGCACATTGCAAGTACAACCTTAATGCCAGCTCAGGTGAGGGAACTGACGAAAGAGCCTCAATTGTCTGATAAAAAAGATAGCATACTATAAGCATCAAGAAGATGAATTAAATCAAAGAAAGGAACATTAGCGTATAACATTGAACATGTGACCAGCAAGGAAGCAATGGGCTGATAAGAAAGCAAGTAAAAAAAATAAAAATTTGAGCACGCTTTTGGCAAGGAAATTGTCCATAATGGGTAAACTCAACAGGGTGAAAAACAATATATGCAGGGAACATGTAAAGACATCAGTCATGGCACATCTTAACAGCAATAAAAAATTGCTGATATAAATTTACCTCATTCAGGAGCTGAAAAATTTTCTTAGGTGTTGCAGGCTCTTCTTCTCCTACTACATTTCCATCCTGAGCTTGCAACTTTCTCACCAACTGCGAACCACACAGAATTTCAATGAACAGTTCAGTTCAAGAGAATATTAAGTACTCCTGTAGACAAACATCCGCATTGTTTGTCTAGGGTTATGCAGGAACATAAAAGTCAGTAAAGAAAACTCCTGTTGTAAGATCAGAGATCACGAATTTAAACCACATCCACAACTCTTAAGTCTCAGAAATCTAGAATCCTTAAGACCAATTTTTCTCCATCCAAAAGCCTGTCCTATGTGAATAGCAAAGTGCTACATAACCATAGCAGGGTTGATTGAAAAGATTGCAATATGCAATGTCACACATTCAGATCTAAATTGATTCATTTAATTTGAAATCAGGCATACAATCTGGCAAGCTCGCTAGAGACAAGCATAAATTGACAGTGAAGAGATTAATCCTACAGCATCTGCAAATGGAAGAAACGTACCCTGAGTGCAGAGAATATAAGAGGAGGAACTGTAAAAGGTAATCGTGTTGGCCCTCCAGCCATTATATGCTTCCTCACAGTGCAGATAATCTGAATGAAAAGAGACTTATTTATTAAAAAAAATCGATAAGGTGAACTTGTATGAAAGTACAGGGCCTAAACAGCATAAACCTCAAGGCTCCAAACGTTTAAATTTCAAAGTAATCAATTGTCTCTCAATTTTAATAAGACTGCATAAATATAAAGTACATTTGTCTGGGAGAAGTTCATCCAAAGGCTCCAAACATTTAAATTTCACAGCAATCAATCGGCTTCTCAATTTTAATAAGACTAAATAAATATAAGGTACATTTGTCCAGGAGAAGCTCATCCAAGCTCCTCACTTTACTAATAATATATGCGATATTATAACAATTTATAAACCTATTGAAGAAAAGTTAACATCATAATAAGCCTGCAAAGAAACCTCTAAACCAATAGCTTACCTTCAACATTTCCTCCGAATCATCATTATAAAGCATATGTATAAGGCGAGCGACAGAATTTTGTTCTTCATTGAAATCCTCCTCGTCGAGCTATTTATATTTGCAGATCAAGGGAGTGTTAGAAAGCAGCCTATCAATAGAATAGTAACCATTCACATCTTTCTAAAATGAAATTCATAATGCAAACCATGTATCTACAACATGAAATTCATACTGCAAAAACTTTCAACATGCACCTCATCTGCAGCAGTCTCATCCAAACCCTTTATCAGTCCTTTCAATAATTCAAACAACACCTCAATCTAAAATGAGAAAAACAGCAAAGGTTACCATATTTTCAAAAAATAATGTATGAGATTTGAATAAGTAGGAATACTTTACCTCGTCAGCAGTAGAAATGCAAGTATTATTTTTCATAATGCTCTGAATAATAACCATTGCCATGACTTTATTTGTTTCATCATGAAGACAGTCCATAACATGAGGGTAATTAGACAGCGTTAAGGCAGTGACAATGTCATTGTACTTTTCTAATGGAGCACTCAGAAGTGCAACAATTTGTTTTGTTGCTCTGCCCTCTTTAAGCTTTGGCTTGCCAAAGAGGAGCTTAACACATGCCCCCTGTAAATGAATTTAAAAAATATTAAAAGTTGTTCAATGGAATACATCTTTTGATATCAATTTTGAATGCTGTCTGCTTGTATGGTAATTGGACCAGCTGATATCATGTTAAAAAAACATGCAGAACGGGGAATATCTCATGTGCCCAAATGAGTGTATTATTCACATTTATTAAAAGAAAGCATACCAGTACTTGATCCACATAATCAAGGCGTTCAGGATGAACGTGTAGTGTAAATGTGAGGAGAGACACATACAAAGTAACGGCTCCAACAATAGGCATGTCAACCTGTGCTTCAATCACCTGCCATGGAAATCTTGCCAGTCAACTTGTGAAGGATTAATTCCAGATTAAAGACTAATAGAAAGAAACACACAATTTAAAAGAGAAATATTAAAGGATTTAAGTGTTTCTGTTTAACTTCTGGGGCTGTCATCAAATTCACTCACTTCTGTCACTATGATACATTACTGTTGGTTTTTAGTCTTGCACCTTTACAAGAGGCCAACCCATGATTCTATTTCTCAAAGCACTGCTCAGGAGTCATATTAAACACCAGCAAAGCACTGTTCTGTTACTTTTACTTAGGAGAAATTTACCTTTCCAATAGCACTGCTCAATTTAGCAAAAGCTTCTACTTGCAGGAACTCGGGTAAAACCTGGAAGAATAGGCATCATTAACAAAAAAGCAAAAGCATGACTTATGAGGGTCAGGGTCATAAATATAACTCACATCCGGACTTGAAGCAGCATAATTGGACAATCTTTCCATTAACCGTGATAGCACTGTCTTAATGTCAACTGTTGGCTGGAACCACAAAAGGTTGCGTAGAGAAAATATATCAACATGTAGACCTTAAATAAAAGAGGAATGAGAAGGCAAATACAACGTTTGCATTGTTATAATAACATGGTTATTAAACTTAATAATCATTAAAAACTAAATAAATAGATACCAATGTGGCACCCAACCATGGTTGGGGTTGCGGGTGGATGTGTATTGAAATTGGGCACAACTACATGATAAAGTACTGCTATCCAGACTTTAAAAATATCCATTATGAAGAATTTATTTTGCTTGTACATTATATAATAGTTGAGGCAACTAAATCATGGTCACGGGCCACAGATTAGAAATGTTCAGTCCTGTCTGTGAACAAAACAGTCCTTGAACTGGAAAACAATCTACCTGAAGCTGGGGGCAGGCCCCCAACAATGTCTCAAGGGTCTGCAAGTGGTACTCATCTGGAAAGACTTGAATTATGCAGTCCATTAAATAATACTGCGCCAGCTCATCTTTACAGTTGACAATCTGTAACAGCATATTTACATGAAAATTCAACATATCATCAGATACGACATAGAGATGTATTTATGTTGTAGATTTCAAAACAAGGGAAAAAACCTACAAAAGAAAACAGACAGAACCAGACCTGCTCTAAAACTCTGGGAAGAACAGTGTCTCTGTAAATTTCAAGGTTCACGCCCTCAATCTGACTAAGAACATGGAGATTCTTCCCTACCTAAGAAGAAAGGAAAATAAGATGCGTGTAATTCTTATAAGTTCATTTCGACAAGAGTGCTTCTTCATTGATAGATAAAAATTAAAAGCTTACAAGATCGCGAAGCTCATTTCTTTCCTTTTCCAGCTTCTCTCTAATCCTAACAGGCCCCTGCAGACGAGAAAGCCCAATTGAAGGCCTCAACTCAGGATCACCAAAGAGTATGAATAATCACAAACACCAAAACACCTGCATGGCCAAAAATCATGCTCTCATGATCCATTTTACCCATATGGCGTGCAAGTACTGTGGCGCTATGCATGTCTAAAAAATAAAAACATAGGAACACAGGTGTTGGCAGATATACATCAAACCTGATGCTGCATCCGAACCCAAAGTTTATTCATCTCGGTGAAATTTTGCAGCACAAATTCTACTGCATCCATTGCTGTGTCCTCACCTCTGCAGAAAAACAGCGTTGAATTCAAATTGAAAGCTGATAAAAACTTATAACTATGCGAAATTATGAATAAACCCATTCCTCAGACACTGCTAACACAATGACAGTAAGAGACTAGCTAAACTTAAACAGCTAATTCCTGAAACAAACATCTCTTACCCTTCATACTCGGACCCGAGGTTGGGTAATTTATCTCTGCTAACTTGAGCAAGATAACTTCTCAAAAACAATCCTCGAATCGGATTTTGAACACCGCGACACATCTCTACAAGATCCTTGAGCGCATCCTTAGCCGGAGCTTCCTTCGATTTGATATACACTGATCCTACCGTACACAGTAGATACCTATTTAAAAAAAAAGTTCAACAATGCCAACTTCAACCAAACAATAAATTAAAAAAAAATAATCACAACAGCAGTTACTTATGTAACTTACAGTCTAGGCAATATATTGCCAGCATGCTGCACGAGTTCGTATAAATCAACAATCGAAACGCCATGCCTACTCTCGTCTTTGAAAAACATCTCTAGTTTCCTCAATTCATCAAACGCTCTCATATCTAAAATATATATAAAATTCAATTGAATTGAGTTCGAAGAATTCAGAGATTAAGATTAGAAACTTACAGAGATCGTAGTATTTGTGCGGAGAGAGTTTAGAAGTTCGAAGCTCTGATAGCATTAGAGCTGAGCATTTGAGAGCGTCTCGGAGATTGTTGGCGTCCTGAGATTTGGAAATTGAGAAAAGAATTGGGGTTTTGTATCGGAAATTATGTGAAACTGCAAAGTGTAATCGATTACCAAAGCGCGATGCATGTAAAAGGCGTTGTGTTGAATGCCGGCGATTCCTTCTGCTAGCCATTTGTCTTCGTCTTCTATTCCGGCTAAGATCATCTCTTCTCTGCTATTCCTCTTTGGATCAGGAAGTTGCAGTGAGCAAGAGTTTGAATATTTTCAAGTTCGAAAAATTATTTAAGAAAAACGTGCCTTCATCATCTATATCAAGTTTTTAATAAAAGAACGAAATTCTCCATGTATAATAAATAAATGGAAAACTACTTCTCCTAATTAGCTAACAGAATTTTACCATTAATATTTATTAAATCATACAAGAGCTTACTATCTCATCCATAAGGGTCTTCTTGTCTTCCATTTTCTTACTTTTCTCACGTGACATTGTGTTTTTTTTTTCTTTTTTTTTATGATTTAATATATACCAAATAGGAAATAATTTGTTTTATCATCACGCTAATTCACTTATATATACCAAATAGGAAATAGAAAATGTCTTAAAACAACTACGGAATTATTACAATAAATTTTAAGTAGCTTGAAAATATCATCAACTACTCTAGGTCTATAGGTCTAAAAATGAAGTTTCTAGTCAATTGGCTTGAATTATGATTTTTGCAAGCATGCCACAAATTCAATTTTTATAATGGATGCAACGACAATATATATATTAACATAAATGTTCGAGTTAGCTTGTGTACATTTTAATTAATCTCACGGGCACTAAAATTAACAACTATATAAATCTGCAGTGACCTTGAGATTTGTAAAACTTGAACTAGTAACCTCTAAAAAATAAACCTAGAATTTAACCAATTAAATTATACCTATCAAAGTTAATAATAATATATTAGTTCATTCTTCCTTAAGATTGCTTTTTAAGAGTACATACCCAAATATAAATTTTCTTATATCTACATACAAGCTATCAAAGCCATGATAGTTCAAGGTGAGTCTTTCTTGGAGGTAGGGAAAATGTCTCTTTTTTTCAAGTCAAAATCACATTTCTAAGTAAAACTTTTGATAACAAGTTTGGCTTTAAAAATAGTTACAAAAGCCATGATAGTAAAAAACAGAAGATAGTTAGACTTGCATTAAAAATGAATGAGTCATGCTGTCCATACCTTTTATATTTTTGGTGAAGCCAAGTTCATTTTTTTTTTCAGTCATAAGATGTGCCATAAATCCACAGGCAATCTCCTGCCTTGCTGCCCGTGTATTTTAAAAATGTTTGGTAAGATTAGATAAAAACAAAGAACATGGTCAAATATTCAAATTATCTATGTTTTTTTTTTAAAAAAAAAAAAGAAATTCAAAGAATCTAATCATATGGGTTTCTGTACTTCTTAGTGTTGTTCTTAATCTAAACATGATATGACTCAAGGCTTCTTTAGAATTTATTTTCCCACTGTAATTCTCCAGATAGTTATTGTTTGAATTCATACAAGATAGAATACAATATTCTATTGATGGAATGAATAGTAATGGCGGGCTTATGCGGTGCTAATGTTTTGACTGAATGGTCATAGATGGCAGAAATGTGAAACATACGTAATTTGCTAAGGGGAGTTGTAAGATTAGGCTGGAACTAGGGAGGCCTGAACGCAATGAAAGGAGAACTAAGCATTCGTAAGGCAGTTCCAGGAAAAGGCCTGAAGAAAAAGAAACAGGGCAATGAGTATTATGTAGAATGTCTCAACTTTGACCTTTGTAGGGTTGCCGAACTTGTGCATCATGCACTTGTTAGTTCAGGTATGAAGAGCAACTTCTACATGTGTTTTGTTTTGACTACTTTTTGATTGATGCTGGCTGATATTCTTCTTTGCTTTTCATGTGTTTTTCTCAAGATAATGACAGCTTAGTCACAAAAGATTGTTCAGATTGTAAGGGCTTGGTGGAAAAGGTTGGTGCAAGTTCTTAGTTCTGTCCAAAAGGTTCTGATGAAAGCTGAGGAGCATTGTGCAGCCTTGTCAGTGCTAACGGAAATAAACTCAGAAAACTCTCCCAGGTGAGTTGAGATAGAGGATTTACCAAAAAAAATGGCTTAGTTTGTGAATTTCTCTCTGATTTTGTAGATCTTTTATCTTTCAGGAACCGGCATTCATGGATAAGTTTTTTGCCCATCACTTACCAGCAACTATCGTTATTTTGTCTGTTCGAGAGGCAAAAACTATGTTCAAAAGGGATTTAATTAACCTGATAGGAGGTTTGAAGCATCACCTTTAAATCTGGAAAAATAATCGTGAAAGTTATAATGATAAAAAAAACCTGTCTGTCTCTAATTTCAATCATTATTTTGCAGGTTTCAATTTAAATCCAATGTCTTGTCTTGCTATAAACCATTACAGTTTAACAGGAGAAGAGCCATCTGATGTTCATGAAATCACATTCGATACAAGTCAAAGATTTGAAAAAGTACCGAGAGATGACAGTTTTCATTTGAAACACAGCAATGGTTACGAGGAAAACCTTTATTTGAGATCAATTTCTGTAATCCGTAGAGAGCTGCCAGAGTCAGCTCTTGGCTGGCCTCTTCTTCAAAGAACCAATCGTCCAACTCTGGAAGCATTGAGAAGTTCAGAAGTAAGGACTATGTCACTGGTAGAATGGAATTCAAAAGAAAACAATAGTTCTTCTGATCTCAAAACAGATGATTGTATTGTCAAGAAATGCAAGACTGAAGGGACCGTAATCCAATTGTTTCATGCCTCTGAAACTGAGTCAAGAGATGGTAGCCGCAATAGAGAAGATGAGAATTTTGGCTTTAAACAGAAAGTTTCTTCAAATTTTGATTTTTTACTTACCAAAGAATCCACACGATCAGGGCCTGGCTGGCTTCTTCTCCGCATAAAAACTTCTGCATCTCCAGAATCTCTGCAAGAATCTCAGGCTGATGGACTTTCAGTGGTTCAATGAGTTTTGAGTCTACCCAATCGATCCAAAGAAGCAACTACAAATATTCAAATTGATGTTGTTTCCAAAGAAGCAGAGAGTTACGTTGAAAACAATATATGTGGACACGAGGATAAGCACAGTGAGGCTTGTTTAGCATCATCAATGAAGCTGCCGAAGAAGCTGGGCTGTTTCTTTAAATTGTGCTCATCCGGCTGCAAGCAGTTCAGTTATGAGGAGCTGAGGAGAGAAACTCATCATTTCTCCTCAGTTTTGATTCTCTCTTTTTAAAGGGGTAGCTAGATAAGGCATATAGCTATAAATTTATTTCTTTGACATGTTTGCAACAGAAAACTTCCTTGGGGAGGGAGGGTGTAGCAACGTGTAGTAAGGATATCTTCCTGGTGGTAAGCAAGTGGCAGTGAAGATCCTAAAACACTACAAGGAAGCTAGGAATGACTTCTCCTTGGAAGTTGATATCATGTCTTCGTTAAAGCACAAGCACGTTACGCCTCGAATTGGCATATGCGTCGAGGATGATCATTTAATTCTGGTCTACGATTTCTTGTCTAAGGGGAGTTTAGAGGAAAGGCTACAAGGCAAGTGTATTTGAGCATCTAGGTTGCTTCTTTAGAAATGATGCAGGGATGCGGGTAATAGCAGGAAGTCTGCATTGCCATGGAAAGTGAGGTTCAAAATGGCTATTGAGATAGCCGAGACTCTAAATCACCTGCACAATGAATGCCCTCAGCGTGTTATTCACAGAGATATTAAATCTTCTAACATTCTCCTATCAAATCATTTTCACCCACAGGTACTACTGTAAGCAAATTATTGCATCTGAAAACAACTTTTAAGGCAATTGAATTCTGAGTACCATAGTCTCGATGCTGCTCTAATTTTTTCTATCAGTTATATGATTTTGGGCTTGCCACATGGGGAGCTACTGATTCAGCGTATGCAGCACATAATGATGTTGTTGGAACTTTTTGGGTATATAGCTCCTGAATATTTCATGTATGGGAGGGTCAGTGACAAAATTGACGTGTACTCTTTTGGCATAGTTCGCCTTGAATTGTTAACCGGAAAGAAACTAATCATTTCCACAGGTCTGAAAGAACAAGAGAACCTTGTTAAGTGCGTAAGAGTTCTCTCACTCTCTTTGAATTGTTGACGATGTTTAGTTATGTTCTTAGTCCCCTGACCAGACCTGACGAAATTAATGAATAACCAAAGTACTCTAATGCAGCCTGCAGGCAACGCCATTATTAGAGAGCGGGAATCTAAAAGCTTTGCTGGACCCGAAGATGGGCAGAGAGACTTCGACATTGTTCAAATGCAAAGAATAGTTGTTGCAGCAACTCTCTGCGTCGGACAGACAGCTAGAGTACGTCCTAAAGTGAGCCGGCTACTGAACTGTGATATAGTACTGTTATAATTGTGATTAATTCCAGGTTAACTTAACCTCTAAACCACATGCAATTTTAGTTCAATAACCCATATATCTGTTACATCGCCGACTCGTCCGGCTGAATTGCCAGCCAAACGTTTCCTGCACTCTACTTCTCCAGCATATTTTTCTTGACAAACAGTAGACATGACAAACTTTAATTCAAAGATCGTTTTAACCATGCCAATTAAAGATTTGAAGCTTGAGCTATTGAGAGGGGAGAAAGGTGAAAGAGACTGGGTGAATAGCTATGCTAATGATTTAAAAAAGTCAAGTGATGAGGAATTTGATGACCTTTTCCTGGAATTTGGCTGCAAACCATGCGTGGGAGCCTTCATTTCTGGAATTAGATGATGTTGATGCATCACCTGATAGTGTTGATGTCTCTACACCAAGTAGGGCAGGACGAAAGAGCCGTTTTATGTTGAGAGACTATCTGAAAGAAGAGCTGGATGGATCATAATATTTTTGTGTAATTTTGCTACATTCCCTTCATGCTTGATTCCAATGCGACAAAAAGCTGGCATATAGGTTGTGGAGTTCGCAAGTGGAGGGAAGCTGGTTGATGACTGAAGTCGAAAGCACGAATTTTGTTGCATACAGTAAATTTTTTCCCGTTTCTTTTAAAATGAGAAAATCCCAATCCCATTCACTGCAACTTAAGTGGCCAGCATTAAAAAGAATTTGCGAAAAACATTCGGAAGACATGTTGAGTGAGTCGAGTGTTTATCAAGGCTTAGGAATGGATTGGGGGGGGATTGTCACCAACGGGTGGCGGGAGAATTCAAATTGGTTCCAAGAGGAGCTAAGAGTCGCCCATACTCTCCAGATTGTTACAATGGCTTGATTGTATTTGAAAGCCTCTATGGTCTTTAAACTGTCAGTAAGATTGATCATAAATGGCGTGTTAGATTAGCAAAATAATGAATTTTATAAGATGGTTGAATAAAAATGAAAAGAAAAGAAAGAAACTTGTATCAGATGTAAATGAAATACAAGTAAATGACAGCGGCTATCTCAGCTTCCAACTCCTATTGTCTCAAATTAGCAATTCCTGCATCGACTCTAAATACTGCCCCATCAGGCTCATTCATGTACACCTCAACAAAAAAACATTGGGCACCACGAACTTCTTACAAGTTCTTGACTATGCTTAATATTTTCCTCAAAATTAAAATGGAATTGTATAAGGTAATCCATAAACATCTGCCTCAGGTAAGTATTGCGCACACAGCCTCGTAGTAGAATCAGCATGGCACGAGACATCATGGCACACTTTCAATCTTTTGTATCCATGCCTGTCTTGCTTTGTTGTCCCAAAAAGCCATTCCTGATCAACAAGATTGTTCAGCTCAAACTGAAAAGATTCCTCCAAATTCGCAATCAAATCTTGGTGAAGTGATTCTGCTGTCCGCATCTCCTGATCATGTGATCTCAAAGAAGTTTCAACAATTTCATTCTTTTGAGGAACAGAATCCGCTGTTCCCAAATAAGAGCACAACCCTGCTCCATTAACAGGTGCATCGTGCTCTCTATGCCTTCTCAATGGCAGCTGAATTCGAACGATGGTACCTGATCGATCATTTCAACAGCTTAAAGATTACAAAAAGCTGCAGCAAATAATAAGACCCACCAAAGTCTAAAACCCACAAACTCACCATGAGTTTTGCCACCATCAGACAAGTAGCAAAGGCTCTGAGAGGACAGAGGTTGCTTATCTTCCTCAGTAAGATCGCTCTTTTCATCTTCTTCTCCTCTTTCCTTTGGAAGGAACCTTTTGTCCTCTTGATGGAACTTATCACCAACACGACTTCTTTCCTCACTGTTTCCTATCCTATGCTTCCTTCTTTCTTTCTTCTCCCCCCTCTTTCTCCCTTCATGCTTTCCCTTCTCGAAACTCTCCCCTTGGAGCTTTTGTGTACCAAAATAACAATTTTAGAATAGAAATCACTTACCCGAATCAAACCCATTTCTTTTCTCAGAAATAAGTTTGTAGATTCCAAAAAATACCATATGAATTGATACAATCCTGTAGGTTATATCATGCCAAGTGCAAAAATAAAAGTAGTTGACAAGAAAACCAGATTTTCTCAAACAAACCTTAATCGATTCGGTAACGTAGCCCGGAGGCTGGTAAGGAAAGCACCGAGACATTGCTTAATTCACCAGATATATGCTTGGTGACTGAAAACCAATCCTCCAATATTGTAAAGGGTATTAAAGGAAAACTGTTCTCTTTAGTTAATCAATCGATAGCAAATTATGGAAAACTGATTGAATATACAAAAATCTTAAACTGGCTGCCTCGCTCGAGGATTTTTAATCGAATCGCTGAGTGAGGGCTAGGGTTTCTAAAATGGCTTTCGTTTAACCTCCTAAAAGTCCGAGCATCTAAAGAGGACAGAGAGCGAAGGGTGAATAGATAAAGGCGTGAGATCGGTTCTTTTGCCGATAATGCCCTTCACTTAAGGGTGCTTTTCCATCGTCCAGTGTTGTTTAGATCGAGGGGCACTGTTGCAAATTTAATTTTAACCGAAAACTTTTTTTTTCTCCGAAATGGGATAGAATTGACAACCAAGCAAACAAGCCAAAGATGCAGCAAATCCCTTCAGACAAGCATAGATTAATGGCCAAATTAAAGATCCTGCAAAGGGCACTACTAGAGAGTGCCAAACTCAAAAGCATTACGAGATCTCAAGTCAGATGGGGCTTCACAAATGTTCCAATGCATAGAATGTTTCTGGCTGCGAAAACTCTGCATCAGACTGAATTTGGGGGCAACTGTATGAATTTCAGATAGACTGTTATTACTTGCTTGGCCAACCGAATGAATTTCAGTCATTGCAAGAAATAAGAGCAAAGATTGCTAGAAAGGGAGATGCACACATTTTTTATAAGAAAAACCGCCATGATTTAGAAGTCACTGTACATGTTTCCCTCTCTAAACAACATCCTATGCCTATCCTATCAATAGAAACATCTGCACTACATATTCAAAATTGGCTCATGGCCACCTCACAAAAAAATTTCAGACCATGAACAGATTACAGTTGCTCAGTGCTTCACATCAAAATGGAATAGTATAAGGTAATGCGTATACATCAGCTTCAGGCAAGTAATGCCCGCGTGGAAACAAAGAACTTTCGTGACACAAGACATCACGGCAAGCATTTAGTATCTTGTTTCCATGCCTTTCTCGCTTTGAGGCCTCAAAAAGCCATTCTTGATCATCAGAATCATTAAGCTCAAACTGAGGAGGTGGTGAAACCCAATCCTCAATTAAGACTTTGTATGGTGAGTCTGCTTTCCGCATCTTCTTATTGGGCAATTTGAACCGAGAAATCCCAGATTCATGGCAAACAGTACTCTTCTTCTCTGAAACTGAAATGCAAGGCATTTTTTCTGGAGATGCAAGTTCCCCAACAACAGTACCTGCCTTTGAATTGACAGTTTCTTGATGGGATAAATGGACACCTTCATTCTGCCCAGAAACAGAATCTGCCCTTCCCGAAGTAGAACACAACCCTTCACTATTGAGAGGTACATCTGGCTCTTTATGCCTTGTCAAGGGTAACCTAATGCGGAAGACATTACCTGATTGATGATCATAAGTTAAAGATTAAACGAGTCTGCAAGAAATAACAAGACCAATTAATCAAACGAAAAGAGCAACTCACGGGGTTTGTCATCATTAGTTGCTTGTTCCAATTTCCTCTTCTTGTTGCTCCGAATGCCATCATCAGACAAATAGCAAATATTCTGAAGGCATACGGGCTCATTGTGCTCTTCAGTAAGATCACTCTTTTCAGCTTCTTCCTTTTTTTCCCTTGGAAGGAAGGTTTTCCCCTTTTGATGAGACTTACCCACAGTATAACATATTTGGTCCTTGTTTTCTTTCCTATGCTTCCTTCTTTCTTTCTTCTCCTTCTTTATATCTTTATGGCTTTCTGTTACAGACTTCTCCTTTTCCTTTAGGATCTTTTGTGTACCAAAAGAACAATTTTAGGAATCAAAGTACTATGAATTACCCAACTCACGAATTAAAAAATCTTCCACCTTCCCACAAAATGCAAACCACTTTCTCAGTTGTAAATGCATATCACTTGCTCATTTGTAAATCCAAATCACTTGCTCATTCATTTCAAGAAATGAAAAGCTACAGCATTATAGGTTAGAAGCTAGGTTAAAATTTATTTCAAGAAAACAAGGCTTATATCACTTGCCCATTCGCTAAAATATGATGGGTTTTTTATCCCATGAACTATTTTTGAACCAATTTTCTTAACAATCTTTTTATTCAAACCCTAGAGCCACAAGCGAAAAACCCAATCAAGATTTCATGAATCAGGAACACGATTGTGCAATAATCAAGATTACAACATTTAAACATGGTTTAATTACTAAACTAAATTAGTTAAACTAACGGGTCAAATTAAGTGATAAGTCGTCTTGAGGGCGAAAAGGGTTAGTACACATCAAGAATACAATTACAAGTGCAATTTTGCAACGAAAGCAAGTCGAGCACTAGATGGAAAAATCAAATTTGCTCAACAAACCTTGATCGACTCGATCTGGTAGCCCGGAGGCGGGTAAGGAAAGCACCGAGACATTGTTTAATGAATCTGGATCTGAAACCGGATTTACCCGACCGAATATCAAATGGGTATTGACAAGTAATAAAATAAATTTTGTTTCTCTGGTTCGCTAGAAATCTAAGAGAAAAACCCTAACTGAATCGAACCAAATCGCTAGGGTTTTTATGACGGCGTCGCCTCCGAACCCTTCTGACTAACAATTGCAAACTACGAAGAAGGGTGCGGGTGCTCTATATATATAGGCCGACTTGAGACGCCTACTTGATGTGCTCTTCTGTGCCGATAATACCCTTGTGCTTTTCTGTACCGATAATACCCTTCTTTTAATTGGTTATCCTTGCTCTTTCAGGGATACTATTGGGGATCCATCTCCAACAACAAAAAAGTTTAATCACGCGCTTCAGTTGGAGCGTGTCACATACGGATCACAGCAAAACCAAGTCAAGAAACGGCAATCCATTGAAAAAGAACCACGTGTTGATACCTCTCCGTGTTGAAAAATCTTACAAGGCCAGTAGGATAACTAGTAGCTTAAATTGAAAAATAAAACAGCAAAAAGGTAAGAAAAAATAAAATCTGTAACCCGCAAAAACAAAGGAGAATAATTTCATTTAAGATTTCATTTTATTATTTTTATTTATTTATTACAGTTGTTTTAAATAATAACTAGTAAAGTATTACTGGTTATTCTATTAAGGACCATAAAAGTTCTCGTTTAGTTCATTATAAATTATTTTTATATTAATTATTTGGATTTATATAATTATTTTAAACTAAAGTATCTATATACTTATTTTAGGATTAATCTCTTATCGGTGAAGTTACAATGCAATTTACATTTCCAAACCAAAAGGCATAATTTTTTATTTTTTTTTTAAATACATGTTCACAAAAAGGCTCTAGCCATTATCACAATTACAAATTTTGGATTGAGTATATTTATATTTTTGTGGATGTATAACAATAGCATATATTACACCAGAGTTTTCTATTACGTGGTTAAAAAGAAAAGTCATGGGGTGGTTTTATTGTTGAGTTTATGTATAGTTTGGACCGGTTATTTTCTTATAAATTATTATGGATTAAATTATTAATTTTTTAAAATTTTTTAAAATAAGTTAAATTTTATCTTTGTATAATTAAACTCTTCTGAGCTTAAATAAGCACCTAATTACTTATATTTTTGAAAGAAAATGTTAGATTGAAAGATATAGAACTAAAGTAAAAAGAACGGGTAAAATAAATGGTATTTTTTTTATTTTATTTTAAAAATTCATTTTAATTCCTTGTCTTTTTTAATTATTAAGTTATCGGTCCCTTTAGTTATCAGAGATTCAATTTTGATACCAAAATTTATTCCTTTTATTTTTCAGACCTTTTTTGTTACATAATAGAGGGAGTCTCGTTGATTCCAATAGAGAGAGAAAAAATCATAGTTAATGACAATTCTGACCACAAAAATAATTGATCTGAGAGTCATAGGTTTAATTTAATAAGAGAAGTTTAACATAAGTGTTTTTTCCTCTTCCTTAGGTGTTTTTCCTCCTCCTTGCCCAAGGAGGTGGATTTGACTAAGAAAACAATTTTAGATTCAAGTTGATTTTGGTTTCTTGAACTATTTTTTAGAGTCTTAAAAACTTTGGATAGGTTTATCAAAGTGTTCAATGTATTTTCTACTTATTTTAGGTTGAAAGTAGGTATTTTAGCAAAAACAAAACTTGAGACCCTATTTTTTCAGCAATCTCTAGTCCCTGTTTTCTTATTTATCCCAAAAAAAAAAAGGGATGACAGGTTATCCATCCTTTAGCAAAACAATTAAAAACATTTGGGCCTAGATTTACAAGATGGGCTAGAAGGCCTACCTCCTAGTTTTTTTCATGAAGGTTGAGGCATATTGCCTCCCTAGGCCTATACATCCGGCTCATCTGTTTTTTTTTGTAAAAAAAATAAAAATTATTGAATCCAGTTGATTTCGTGAGTCAAGTTGCAGGTTTGCTGGGTTAATATGTAACATCTGACATATTTTATTTTTTACTATAATATATTTTTTTGTCACTCAATTTATAAAAAATACAATTTAACCGGCTTTTATTTTTGATGATTTATTTTTTTTTTTAGTTCAAAACTAAAAAATTATAATTTCATTATTTAGTATCAATGATGTGTTTTAGCTATCTTGGTCCAATATGCCTACCATGGTTGTTTTTTCTTTTAAAAAAGTATTTCTTACAAAAAAATTTTTCTTATACACTTTATTATTATATAATTAATTGAAAAATAATCTATGAGATAAAAAAAATTGTTAAATCTAATAGTGTCCATGACTCGTGTTGCGAGCTTGCTTGGCTGACTCGAGTTTACTTAAGTTTTTTTTTAAAAAAAATCAATTGCTATTTTTTACCAATTTCATCTTGAATGAATCAAGGATTTAGCTTCTTTTTTTTTTCCAAGATTGTCCCCAAAGTTTTGGTGGTCAGCCTGAGTTAACCCAAGTTAATCCAATTTGTTTCCATTTCAATATTAAATTAAAATATCATTCAATTAAAATATTTTTTTAGAAGACATATTACTAATATTTAGATTTTTTTGGCGCTTAAAAAGAATTTTTCTATGACCCGTTACGTTTACTTTAAGAGGCCATTTATTTTTTCTTTTCAAAAGCATTTTTGAAAAGAAATAATTTTTTTATTTTTTTTTAAATATATATTTTTTAATATTTTAAAATTATTCTGATATACTAATATTAAAAATAAATTTTTTTAAAAAAATATATTACTTCAATTCATTTTCAAAAAAAAAAAATTTCAAAAACAAAAGCTTGCACGGTACAAAATGCTGTAGGGCAGAAGATATGAAGGCAAGCTTAACGACTAGTTATTAGAGTGTCCCGCCATGCTAGTAATGTTCTCTTGAGCTAACCCGTGATGATGCCTTTTCAGGTGATCCCTATAACATCACTTTATTTGAACGTTTTAATTCACGTCAGGCCATCACTTAGAAAGGTAAAATCAGCCATGATGCAATGTTGGTTCTGGTTTGCATAATTAGTTTTGCTTTTCATTTTACGACCATGCTTCTGCTTGCTTGTGCATCATGTGGTTTGGATCAGTAAAACTGTGTAAATGGGTGTTAAAATTCTCAGCTTATGATTCACAAGGGATTCCCCTAGCTTTAATCTTCTTCTTTTTTCATTATAATCTCATGTGCTGATCTTAGAGGATGGTGTGACAGATTTGATATCAAATGATGAGGACACACACAAGTGAACTTCACTTCAGGAGAGCATATGGAGATCCTAACTAGCCATTTACTTTGGTTCAATTGTTCTACTTCTTTTAATGGTTCTACCTTTGTTTTGCCCTTAATCTTAAAGTTATGTTGCTGTGATTATCACATATGATCAGGCATGTAATTCCATCGATTTCTATCCAGGATCTGATGGCTCTTCCAAAACTGCCTATCTCCAAGCATGTCGATGGCATCATAAACTTCCTCTAGGCTTCTGCTAGATCTTGCTATTTTTCTTCTGGGTATCTAAAACGATCTTTACATCATATTGCTCTATTTTTCTCATCTGAAATGGTAGCTAATGCTATTGTTGTGATCATAAGTCATAACCCAATGTTCTTATGCTGGCCCACAATTGATTGCCCTTCCCGAACTCTCTTGTTGATTTCAATTCTGCTCTCTCTGCCTACGGAAATAATGTCATCTTTGTACAATGCTGATGCGCAAATATGAACTCCTGGTATCGACTATTGTACTCATGTTCTGTTGTTACTTGCACTATTGCCCTATCCAAGTTCCACAGCTGCTTATTTTGATATACGCAAATTGATTTGATACAATGACTTCTGTTAGAAAACATACTTGTACTACCTGAATTCTTAAAGCGGGTTTCTTCTATAGTTAATCTGCCTTCCTTTCCTTCTGCAACCTGCACATTCCACTGTATTTCTTGCTTCATAGGCTATTTCTTCTTTTTGTCTATTGGATGATTGCTGCTGCTTCAGTACTGTTGAAACTTGAAACCATAGTATCTATAACCTACTCTCTAGATACTGAAGGGGGGCTTCTACTTTTTGATTTTGATAATACAAATCTTGGCTTATGAAAAAAAAATACATTTAGAATTCCAATTTCTGACCTCTTATGGAGATAGTTCTTATCATATATGGAAATACTTTGTGTTTCAATTTTTTGTCATGCTTTTAGATGCCTGATTTTGTTTTTTTCTAGATCTTAAATTGTCTTCAGTGTTGCTGACTTATTTTTCTCTTGCTAATTCTTTAGGAGAAGAGTGGAACATCTGGGACATATCATGGCATAATTATAAGATTTGGCTATTCTAAAATTTTCATTGCAGGTTGAGGAGTAACCGAGTCAACTCAACCTTTAATTTCAAAAAGTAAACCAAAACAATATTGTTTTGATAAAAGAAAGTTTTTACATTTATAAGAAAAGATATATTCTAAGTCAGCGGCTCGCGGTTCACCAGATTGACCAACTTGTAAAGTTCTTTTAAGATTGTGTCAGTTATGTGGAGGTACAAGAATTGAAGTTGAAGTACAACAGATTGAATTCGGCATGGTCCAAGAAATGCAGCATGTGTTCTGTAAACAAAGTTCTTTTGCTTCCTTTTTTTTTTTCTTCTTCGATATTTTCTTTCTGAAATGTATCTTTTGAGCTCATTAGTGAGAGGGATGATTGCCACGTTGCCACCAATGCAGAGGAAATATAGTAACTCAAGAAAAGAAGGCAATGGAGGTGCATGTGGAGAAGGGGATGCAACATGGCCAGAAAATAGTTCTTGAAGGTCAAGTTGATAGAGCTACAGGTACAGTCAGATTGCATTTCTGAAATTGGGCATTGTCTCCTTTCCTAAAACATCTGGGAAATGAGAAGAAAAGGATGGGGAGGAGCCGATTGGGCATGTTCCCATTTCTGCCATCTTCAACTCCAACGAGGCAAATAGCACCAGCTTGGCGTATTTCAAGGTCCCAGCAATTGAAAAGCACAGCAGCAATGCAGACGCATGAACAGGCCAACAGAGCAGGCCCATCATACAAGCCCAGCCATTCATCGTCTCCATTAACAAAATTGATCAGAACTAGGGAGGTCTGTTATTGTTCCGTTGCCTTGCATTTTCAAAAGGAGGAGCATTTATTATGCACAAAACAAGCAAAAACGAAAATGGAAGCAAGTGCACTTGTTTTGTTTATTAGCTAGGACCGGCAAATTTATATTTTACAAGAACCCGTCAAAAAAATTGACAACAAGATAACCAAAGCTCTCCCACTACAAAAAAAAAAGAATACAAATAGTTTAAGCAGCTACGAGACCATAATGTAATTCAGGTGGCTAAAGAGAAGAAGTGCCACCAAGGCCATGATGCAAGAGATTATGAGCAATGTGATCCCTTGCCTGTATTGCACTAGCGGATCTAAGACTATTCTCAGGGATCATAACATCGTCGAAAAGATCAAACTTCAGCTCTGGACCCATCTCCTCGTTTCTCATCTCACAAATGTTATGCAGCACACAACAAGCTCCAAGAACCGCAGGCAAGTCCTGGAGCTTAACTTCAGTTCTTTTTTGCAAGCATGACCACCTCCCTTTCAATCTAGCAAATGCCTCTTTAGAGACCCTTTGAATCTCCCCAATCTTCTCATTGAAAGTATGTTGTGTCCAAGTCAGATTTTGGTGTGTGTAAGGCACCAGAACCCAATCCATCAAAGGGAGTCCAGAATTCCCAACTAGCCAAACATTCTTCAAATCCCCTCTACTAGCCCTCTTAAACAAAGCAGACTCCTCCAACACTTTATCATCCGGCATTGAACCAGGATAACCAATGCAAACATCAGTGAAAACACCTTTAGGATCCACAACTCCCTGAACTGTCATAGAATACGATGTCTTCTGATGCCTCTCAGTATGCCTCCTGTTGTAATAAGCTGACACGTTAACCTTCGGAGCAATAATTGGTACGTGAGTAGTGTACACTGATCCACCAACATTAGGTACCCCTGACATTGATTCAAACTCTCCCTTGATCATCTTCATTTTCTCCTCATCAGGCCATTGAACGAACTTCTGCATCAAGACATTCTTTATGGCGGAGCAAACTTCCAGAACCAGCTTGTGACAAGTAGAGATCCCCAATCCAAACCGCTTGGACACAAGCCTTAAAGGCTCACCGGTAGCGAGCCTCCAGATACAAACAGCAATGCGTTGGCGAACCGGAATGGCATCACGCAACATTGTGTTTTTCTTGGTCACGGCAGAATCCAACTCCATGCAAATCAAATCAAACGTGGCCTTGCTCATCCGAAATGCCTTTCGGAACTCCTCATCAGGAAAATCAGGGTGGTTACACTTGTCCCACCAATCCTTTGACCTATCCTTCACCCATAAACGCCGATGTTGTTGCTGCTGGCCTGACCCTCCTCCTCCCGGCCCACTTGATTCGCTTGAAGCCAGTGCAGTTTCAGTTACAGCCGCGGCAGTCGCAACCTCAGAAGCAGCACGGCGAGCACGTTTAGTTCTTGAATGATCCATCTCGTCTAGATCGGAAAAATGGGCCTCCAGGTCAGAGCGGTAGCCATTCATTGCTACAACTTTTTGCTTATGATTCCAATCGAGAGCAGCCTTGTCTAGTTGCGACTCAACGGCCCACTGCTGGTATTCTTGCTTTTCCTCCTCATCCAATAAAATAAGAGAGCTGAGGATGTCGCTCATTACTGAATTATTATTGCTGCTCTTGATTTTCTTCCATCCACTTTCATCCTCCTCGCCATCCTTTCTTCGCCTCTTTAAATGAGCGTTGCTGTTGGTTGCCAAGGTGTTGCTGTCAATGTCTTGGAAGAGACTGTACAAATGTGAAATCTCTTCTTGATTAAGAAATGGGAAAGGCGATATTTCCATAACAAACAAGAGATGGTGCGAGAAATAAAGATTAGATAGTGTTTGATTAAATGCTTGACCGATAGAGAGAAGAGAGATGTGAATTCAGATGTTTTCAGACTGGAATCCAGGGGATTATTTGTAGTGGAGGGTGGAGGGTGGACGGTGAGCGTGTGAACGCGGTGACAGTTGCTTTTGACGGAGACTTGACTTTTGGATTTGTTTATGCTGTTAAGTTTTTACGCGTTAGAGGGCGGGATGGTGGCCGTTTGGGTGCGTTGATGGATTTAGAATTTTCAATGTTCTAAAGAATAGCAAAGGAAAACGTTGGGAAATAAGAGGATGGTTTGTGGAAGTTTCGTCGCTTGTCCTTGATGGCTTAAAACCTCCCTCCTCCAGCCCAGTCTATGGCATGGCCGAATGCTTGTAGCCCAGTATATTGTCATGGCCCAGTATATGGCATGGCCCAAGGAATAGGAAAGGCTTTTATCCTTAAAATAATATCATTTTTAATAAAAATAATTTATTTGGATTGAATCATCAATTCAGGTTGAGATTTTTTCCGAGTTAGTTCCCGAAAGAACTTGACAATTATGATTGTTGGTTGGAAACCGTCAAATCAAAAGGCTTTGTTTTTTTAAAACTATAAGCACTTTTACCGCTTTAGGTCCTGTTTAGTAATACATTTGACTTTAAAAAGTATTATTTTAGTGATTTTTATTAATTTTGATACACTAATATTAAAAATTATATATATATATATATATAAATAAAAACACCACACGTTTCGGTATCAATAATGATAATTGCAATAGTAAAGGATAGGGAAGCATCTTGATGAATACACATAAACAGATAATCCCTCAATTGACTTCCCATGTATTTAAAAGGATAGGTATGGTTTTTTTCAAAAAATATTTTTTATTTAAAAATATATTAAAATAATTATTTTTTTTATAATTTTTAAAAATTATTTTGATATTAGTATATTAAAATTATCTGAAAACACTAAAAAATATTAATTTAAAATAAAAAAATTTTAAAAAAATAAATTCATTTACGTTTTTAAAATATAAAAACAATAAAAATAAACAGAGTTTGCGTAGTTACGTAATTATCTTTACAATTGGTAGCCCTTCCCCGTGCCAAACATATTTTAAAAATATTTTTAAATTAATATATCTTTATTCCGTACATTTTAATTAATCATTTTTTTAAAAAAAAAGGATAGAGCTCATGGAGAAATAGGTGACGTGGTAAAGTTTTATTAGAAAAAAAGTCATTTTAATTAAAAAAAAATTAAGAATGGTCGATATTGGTCAAAGGTCCGTGCAATTACTGTTAATATTAGTAAGGATTGATTATTTATTTTTGATGAATTAGAGGATTAAATTATAATTACTTGGGAAAACGTTTTTTTTTTTTTGAGTTGTTTTGTTTTATGGAAGTAAATTATGAATCGTGTATGAAATTAAACCACAAAAAATAGTAAAAAAATAATATTTATTAAATTTAAACCCCTCACCAAAAGTCCAAAACCCTGCTTAAACCCAAAGACCTAATCATTTATGAGCTTCTAGAGAGCGAGAGAAGCCACATCGTATTTGCAACGATGAGAAGAGTAAACCAACTAGCCACCCTGAGCAGAGCCTTTTCCGGCGCGGCCTCTCATCAGCGGTTGGTTCAAGGAGCAGCAATGATAAGCACATACGCAGCTTCAAATTCTCAGTGTTTCGCATCAAGAATCGCTGAAAGTTTTAGGATATCAAATCCCTCCGTCGCACGCGGTGTTACTGGGACTATGTTTTTCTCTGTTGCGGCTTCCTCTTTGGCCCAAGAGGCTCAAGCTAAGGAAGCGCCGCCGGTGGAGAATTTGATGCCGAAGGACGTCGTTCTTTACCAGTACGAAGCTTGCCCTTTCTGCAACAAGGTGAAAGGTACTCTATTTTTTTGCTATGTTCTATAATTGGTTTTGCAATTGGGGAATTTGGAAAATCGTTTGCCTTGTTTCGTTTTCCTAGCAAAATGAATTAAAGTTTTGAGCTTTTAGCTTACATTAAGAAAATGGGAAAATTCTGTGTTGAAAATTTGAGTTCTTTTCATTTTCCTCTTTAGTTCTGATTTTTCCAGTTTTTTCACTAAAAATTAGGTCTGATTCATTGATGGGAATTAATGAGGATAAACGATTTGATACACTATCCAATTTCCAGTTCTATTCAGCCAAATTGTCAGGTAGGGATGGATTTGGGGGGTGTCTGGAGTGTGGTAGAGTGGTATTGGTTTTTTTTTGTTTTTCGCTTCTTAAATATATTAAAAAAATATTTTTATAAAAAAATATTTTTAATATCAACACACGCTGAAATAATTTAAAAACATAAAAAATAATAATTTTAAACAAACAAAATTAATTTTAGCCGATCTTTGTTTGGATGCACTCCCGAATAGGGGCTTAATGTGGTAAAATTGAGTACTATTATATGGTAAAATGTGGTAAAATTGAATACTATTATATATATATTATTTATAAATTGTTTGTCATTGTGGTGCGTTGAGGTTGAAATTGCATTTTACCACAACCATAATTTTTTAAAAGTGTTGGTTAATTAATACAAACCATAGTTTTGCATAGTCCTAATGAAAAAACTCTTTCTTAAACCTATTTTTTAAAACCACAGCTACAAAAGCTAATGCAATGTTAAACACACAAACTTGCTTTTATTGGTTTATTTTGCAATAGATATACTAAAAGGCTTTTGTTGGGGTGAAGTATTTTTCCTTCTTACAGACAATGGATTTCTATGAAACGAATGCATATAGCTGAATTCCTGTGGAGGTAAATTGAGTATTTTTTGCCATGATTAGTAGCTTATTGAGTAAGATGAATGCAAGTTCAAAAGGTTTATAGGGTAGTTGTTTTCTGTCCTGACGCAGGTAATAGAGTTGGTTTAAGGGAGGCAGAGCTGTTAAGTTCTGTCTCCTTAATTATTATCTACACTGTGTACATAGTTTCTTAACTTTGTTTGCCTTTTCTTCTCTCAGCGTTTTTGGATTACTACAATATACCATACAAAGTTGTGGAAGTCAACCCCATCAACAAAAAGGAGATCAAGTGGTCTGATTACAAAAAGGTGCCTATACTGAAAATTGATGGAGAACAGATGGTTGATTCTTCAGGTCACTGGGCATTTCCTTGCCAATTACTATTTTTTTTCCTAGAATGTCTGTGGTTAAACTGCTCAGTCTTTGTGTGGTGCATGTCAGAGAAAACAAGCACCAAATTTGTGCCATATTTATTTTTACTATAACTGTAACCTTATATGTTTTATTTATACGCTTACAGATATAGTAGATAAATTGTTTCAAAGGATACATCCAGACAATTCTGTCACAGACAGTGATGAAGAAAGGCAATGGCGTGGGTATGGTTGCATTTCCTACACTTATCTTTCTAGGCAATTACTGGCTTAAAATATACATAAATGAGAGTTGACTATATATACAAGTTATTTTCTCAGTGCTATGGTATCCTGTCTGTACAAATTGCTTGTTGCCATATTTTCAAACATTCTAGTATTATTACATGTTTTCGTTTGATGCCACGCTTTGCTTTGGCAAATAATCTCTTGAAACTGATATTGCAAAAATTTGTGATGTAGGTGGGTGGACAATCACTTGGTGCATGTTTTGTCACCAAACATATATCGATCGGTTTCTGAAGCGCTTGAATCATTTGACTATATCACCACCCATGGTAGGATAGCAGGCTAATCTCATTATAACTCTTCACTTGATCCGTCTCGATAATGTTTCATTTGGTTAAGTTTTTACATCATTTTTTTATGAATCCTTAGTTTAGCTAACTGATTCTCTCTTATGATGCTTTCAACAAATCCAGGCAATTTCAGCCTCACGGAGAGGTTGGTAGCCAAGTATGCTGGTGCTACAGCAATGTACTTTGTGTCAAAGAAGCTGAAGAAGAGACATAACATTACTGATGAACGTGCAGCCTTGTATGGTGCTGCGGAGACATGGGTGGATGCTTTGAAAGGTCGCCAATATCTTGGTCAGTGTTTCTTTTTTCATCAATGGTGATCTTGCTCGGCATTCTAATTTGTTACAGTGTGAGATTTTTCTCTGGTGAGAACCTTTGACTGGTCTGTTGTATTTCTTCTAACAGGTGGCTTAAAACCTAACCTAGCTGATCTTGCTGTCTTTGGCGTCCTAAGTCCCATCCGATACTTGAAGTCTGGTAAAGATATGGTGGAGCATACCCGTATCGGTGAGTGGTACTCTCGAATGGAAAATGCAGTTGGCGAGCCTAGTAGAATAAAGGCATAGCAGATGGTTGGTTTTATTCATTGAATGAATGATGTTCGACCTTGGGGGCGCAGATAGAAGTTAAATGAGATAAAATAATACACAAAGAATTGGTTTTACTGCTAGTTAAAAAACTGCAGATCTTGAACCGTATCATTATGTTATGGATATGGGAAAATAAATTTGCCACTCTCGGTGATCATCGTCGTGGTAGTTCCCTTAACATTCACCCATCAAGCCTGCCTTTCTTTTTGGTGCTTTTAACTAAGCAAGAGGCATATACTATCATGGAGGAACTATTTTGTTTCATTCAAAAAACCTAAGCCTTGTAACGATTTTACTATTGAAGATGCACTACTTACTCTCTTATATATCATTGTTGATTGCATTTTGAACCTTGAATTTATTATTTTTTGCACAATTGAGCTTTTTTAAGTTCATATTAGCACCTAATTGTATTTTTTTTTCAAGAGATGATTGGGTTGAAAGATATAAAATCAAAAATCAAAGTGAAATTTTGAATTCAAAAAATAAATAGTAATTTTGAATTTCAAATAAAAATTTTATTTTGATTTTTTTTTATAGGTGATCAGTTTTTTTAATTGTTATAAATTCAATTTTAATATTAAAATTTATTTCTTTAATTTTCTAGTTTTTTTTATTTGAGAGGAGAGGATTTAAAGTTGGTGATAAGACAGGAGAGTGACTGTAACTTGTAAGCTATATGCTTATAGATTTGGGACTAAATCAAGTTGAAAAAAAGTAATATGTTTTATTTTTTTATTTTAAATATTTTTTATATGTTTTTAGATATTTTGATGTGTTAATAAAAATAATTTTAAAAAATTAAAAATAATTATTTAATATATTTATAAAAAAATATTTTAAAAAGCAAGTTTTAATATGCTTTAAAACAACCCCAGAAATGACCATCGGCTTAAACAGTTAAAAAATGATTTAATTTGTACTTGAGGGCCTAGCTGTTGTGGTCAACCGTGTGACTTGTTCCACCCCCGTTCTGGATTCGACCCTCTATGTGCACGCCTGTCACCCCTGCGGTGCCTAACCTGCCCCTGGGCTTGCAGGATGTCCAGTGGACCGTGGGGAATAGTCATGGTGCGCGCAAGCTGACCCGAACACCCAACGTAAATAAAAAAAAAATGATTTAATTTATCTCAGATCAAATTCACGCAGATATTTTGGATATTTTGGGTAATTTAATTAATTTACCCACGCTAATCCTGACTGCCAGTTGGGCCGGCGTTTCTGTTAAGGCCTTAACGATACTCTGGAAAACCCGTACACTCCCGCTTTTCACCTTGGTCAATCGACTTTCCAGTTCGACATCATTAAACACCGTTTACGCAGGCAACTGTAATCACAGAAAAAGCTTAGCCTTTGCGTGTAAAAGGGTGAGCTAAAGGCCCAGCACACCATTCTATTCATCGGTTAAAACCTGCCATCTGGCTCTTTACAAAAATTTACAGAGCCTTGAGCTGCCTGTGCTATCTGAACGCTCTCTCATAATTACCTTGTCGATGCAGTAATAATCAAGGGAAGGCCAGAATGGATTCTCAGTAAGAAAACCGAGAAACAAGAATCCTGGCAATTACCTGTTCGTTATCTTAGTGGCATCATCACAGCTATTATTCTCCTCGAGAGTTATTGTAACGGACAACTCATGCACGTAGCTCCAATCTTGCACATCTCACGGAGTTATATTACCTGTTATCATGTCAATGGTGGTGGCCATGGTTTGTTTTTGTGTTTAAATATTTATTTAGATGTTTTTTAAAAATATATTTAGTTTTTAAAAATTATTAAATTTATATTTTTTTACTACTATTCAATGATTTTTATGAATCAATATAAAAAATAAAATAAATATAAGATAAAATTATTTTAATATATTTTAAAATAAAAAATAATTTTAATCAGAGACACTTAATATATTTTTAGACTTTTCAAATTATTGTTGGTTTTATATTTATAAGATCCAATTCATGTATCTATTTTTTTTATAGTCTAAATTATAAGTTAGATGAATTCACTCAGTTAATAATTTTAAAAAAATCACAATAATTTCATCTTAAAAAAAAGATTGGATCTTTTAGATGACCATACTAAATCAAATCTTATATTAGTAAATCACATTATTGAGGCACAATGCACAACTAAACATGTTTTTATTTTTATCCTAAAAAAGAGCGTGTTATTTACTTACATAATTAATGCATGTTAACAAATTAAAAAAATCCTTTTGTTTATTTTTTTATAATTAACTCCTTTTTATTTGTAATTATTAAGATCTGTATGTTATCCATTTACAAGAAGATTTTGTAATAAAAGATTGGGTTACAGCATGCATTCAAACAAATTAAGAGAATTCTTGAATCATAATTCTTAATTTTTTATTTATTATTATTCATCGTAGTAGTATAAAAGGATTAGGTATATCTAATACATGATTATTAATTAAAAAATTTTTATGATTAATTAATTACCGGGCTCAGAAAATATTTAATGTAATGCAGGATGTTAGAAAATATATTTATAAGATTACTGGAAAAAGGTAATAATCTAAATCGATTTGTGTTTTTATTTTAAATTAATATTTTTTGATGTTTTTAAATCATTTCAATATGCTGATATCAAAAATAATTTTTAAAAAATAAAAAATATTATTTTGATACATTTCCGAGCGAAAAAACACATTGAAAAGCAACCACAACCATACTTCTAAACACCCCCGCAAGCTAGCATGGAGAATTGTTTTTGGCATCGTGTATTTTTTAATTAAAAATATATTAAAATAATATTTTAATTTTTTATATTAACACATCAAGATCATTAAAAAATATTTTGATATATTTTTTATATGAAAAATAATTTAAAAAATACTTTGAAAAAATAGAAGTTAGCACCATGAAAAATGGCACTAAAAATGAAATCTTGTCCTAAAAAAAATTCGAGAAGCAAATAATGGAATCTGGGGTTTATATGCTACCATGTAGCACCTAGCTGAGAAACTTATATCAAAACTCTCTACCAGCCACACGTATAGTAATCCTACTTTAGAAAATTTGTCGTCTAAAAGTGATTTACTACTTACATACCACAAAAATACAGATATGTTATAAGTTCATGATAGCATTCATGCTATATAAATGAAATGAATGCAAGAAAACTGATAATTCAGCCTTTCTCAGTGACCAAACTGACAATTTCTTCAATATTTAATTCCTCCTTGTTAGGTAAAAACCAGAATATAAATTTAAGGAAATGAGTTTTATATGTTAAGCCACGACAATCAAACTATTTTTTTATATTGTTTTTTTAATGGATATCTTTTATATATAATTTTTGAAATAATCTTCAAAATTATGTTTTGATTAATATCCCTTATGTGTGAACTTGTTTTTTATTTTTTTTTATATAGATTGTTTTTTGGTGTTATTGTGGGTATTTAATTTTTGAAAATATCATTTTGATTTATCTATAATATTTTATTATTATTTTGTATATAAGAACTTTATTTTTGGAAATAATAGTTTTGATATGTTTAGTCTTATATAATATTATTTTTATTTTTATTTTATTTACTCAATTTAACATGTGTATCTATTTTCAATATCATTTGACTGAATAAAAAAAATAATTTTAATAAATAAATTCAATAAATATAATTGGATAAATGTAATGTTTTTCAAGATTGAATATCTTGATCTATACCTGTTTTTTGATTTTTTTCAATTTTATTTTTAGTATCATTAGTGTGTGTATATAATTCTTGATTTATTTGATCATTTATATATATGAATTTTTCAATTATTATTTAATTTTTCATGTAAAAAAAAATCCATATATATATATATATATATATATATATAAAATTTAACCCGATGAAACAGATGTCAAATAGCTAGTAACGTAAAGTGACTCTTTTACGCCTTATCGGAGTGAATTTCTCCCTCAACACCACCTTGTCTCCTCTCTCCTCTGGCCCGATACTTCTGCGACTTCCTGTCCGAGTCAAAAAAACCTGCATGTGTACGTTGTTGCTTAGCGCCGCCCCCCCACCCCCTCTTTCTCATTAATGTTTTTTTTTTTTTCTAAATCATTTCTCCCCATCCCAATCCTAAAAACTAATTTTTTAATCATCCCAGAGCCCCTACTCCCCGGGAAAGTTGTTAGTTTTTAAGTAGCGTTTAACAGAAATTTGATTTTTTTAATTAGTTTTTTTTAATATTTTAAAATTATTTTAATATGCTAATATTAAAAATAAAATTTTTAAAATATACTATTTTAATATATTTTTAAACAAAAATATTTTAAAAAATAATTAATAACAAAATATTAAACACTACCTTAAAGAATTCATGGTTTGCAATTATTTAGGTTTTAACTTAAATTTGGGAAAGTTATAGGCTGTAAGGATAATTTTTAGCTGGATATAGTTTCTGAAGACTACAAATTATAATTTATGAGAATAACAAATAAGAGAGTATGATATTAGCTAAATTAATGATTCCCAAATGGGCACTTATTTCAATCAATTCTTTGGTTTTCCATTTTTAGTTCCTTAATTACACCATCACAAACAAATAATATCCATAAAGCTCATTAATTAATTATAATCAAATTTAATTAGACTTGGTCAGTTTTCGTCTCTCTCTCTCTCTCTCTCTCTCTCTGTATATATATAAACAATCCACGGATTCCTCTCTTTAATCTTTATGGTCTCTTTCAGTTAAATCAAGAGGGGACGAAAAACAAAGCAAAACAAAGGGCAAAGGTTATGCCATAAAGAGAGAGCGCGCCTTTAGAGAGAGATGAAAGATCATGCATCTCTTTTGATATAACAGCAAGCAAGAACCCTCTAGCTTTAACCTACCCTCATTGCGTATCCGTTGTGATTTCATGGTATTGTTATTTATTAATAGCTTGGTCATGAAAGCTGTGAATTGAAGGGGACGTTTTTGGTGTTTGTTGTTTCCTTTCTCAATTTCTTTCGCTAGTAATTGTCATGGCTGTTCAAGCACAGTTGTATCCAGAAAGACTTGGCCTTTTGCCTATGTGTGGCATACAGGATTGCTTGTTTAATAATCCTGTTTCAGGGCCTGAGCCTAGTCTTGGTTTTGTTTTTCAAGAGACTCAACAGCAGAGTCTCTTTCTTGAACATCATAGCTCTCAAAACTTTGGTTTTGATTGTACTATTGGTGCTGCTTCTTCTTCTACGACTCGTGATAGTTCTCTCTCCATGTCTCTTTCTCAATATTTGGATGTCCAGCTTGACATGCAAAGGCGAGAAGTTGATTGCATGCTTCAATTTCAGGTAAGAATGTAACTGCGCTTCGTTGTTTCTTCTTTTCCAAGTTCTGGTTTTGGTTTCTTTTTTGTGTGATTTTATTAAAATGAAGGTTAAATTCTAAAAACTAACGATAATTTTCTTAATCAAATGCAGGCTGGGAGTTTAAGAACTATTTTGCAACAGCAAAGGAAGCAACAGCTTGGAATCACACTTAAGAGTGTAGAATCAAAGTTATCCTCTTTGATAAGGCAAAAAGAAGAGGACTTGGCACAAGCAACAAAGAAAACCATGGAGCTTGAGGTCTGCCTGAGAAAAGTAGAGCTGGAGAGTGAACGATGTCAGAGAGTAGCAAGAGAAAAGGAAGCAATGGTCGTTGATTTAAGCAAGTCGCTTGAACAAATCAGAGGAAGACTGGTCATGGCCAGCAATGAAGTCCAAGATGCAGAGTCCTTTTGTTGTGGCACATGTGATAGAGAACAGGATCAAGAAAGCCAAAAAAGGATGGTTTGCAAAGGGTGCAATTCCAGGAGCTCGTGCATTATCTTTCTCCCTTGCAGGCACCTCTGCTCGTGCAAGTCTTGCGACGCTTTTCTTCGCTCCTGTCCTGTCTGTAAATCAGTGAAGGAAGCAAGCATGGAGGTTTTTTGGGTCTAACAGGGAAGGCGAAAGGTAATGCAAAACAGAATAGTCAAAGGGTAAAATCTTTGGGAACATCACATGCTGTTCATACCTTCAGTGTCCAACATGATGTTTTTGGCTTTTCTCGGTCTTTGTTTACAGATTTTTTATTTTGTACTGCTAAGACCCGTATATAAGTGAAATCAAATATGGATGATATCTGGTACAAGGCATGGCAAAGGATCCCTGTTTTGATCCTTTCTAGATTAATTAACATTTTGCCTGATTTAGCTTGAGCAGAAAGGAAAAACTTTCTATGTTTATTTTTATTTATTTATTTGGTTCTTTTTACTCGGAAGCAATGCCAGCTCCGTAGCAGTAACAATGTACTCTACTTTAACTGACAGAGAGATTTTGAAAGCCATGTTTGACACACATCAAGACACAAGAATTGAACTGTCACCGCCACAAATTTATACGTTTTTTTTTCTTGTTTTTGCCAATTCCAATAAAATTATCCATTAAAGCTAGCTAGCTAGCTAAGATAAAAACTGACTACCTAACCCTAAATGACTGCTCTGATCTGCACACGCCTTGTCTCAGTACCGAAATTTAAACACAGAAAAATCTAGCTGTCCTCTACTTGAGAAACCAAAGGGGAGACTTATTGGGTATACCTGCGAAACAACAGAAGCTACGCGTTGCATAGCCCTCCGTGTGGAAAAAAAGAGTTGGCTCAAAACTGCAGATGCGGACTCTGATGTTGGTTTTTATCTGTATCGTGGGGGTCCTACAGTGTTCTTCTGTCTACTACCAGGGAAGCGTTTACGAGGGAGTGGAATGACTGTTTGGTCGGGATTTTGTGAGTTGGAACTCGTGATGGGACGGCAGCGGCATGATTTCTTCCATGGGAGAAAAAGAAATGTTATTTAACATGTTTTGGAGGAAGTGTTTGTGTATAATTTTTTTTTGGTAGAATAATATAGTTTGATATATTTATTTTTATATTTTCAAAATATTTTAAAAAAACATTTAAAATTTTATTTTTTTATTTGTTTTAAATTGATATTTTTTTATGTTTTCAGATTATTTTGATATTTGGTATCAAAAATAAATTTTAAAAAATAAAAAAAATATTTTGATTCATTTTTAATTAAAAAATATTTTAAAAAATAATCACTATTGCAATACTCAAGTGACCATTGAAAAATAATTTTTATAATAAAATTGTATGATTTTTAAAAAAAAAATTAAAAAATTAAAAAATAATAAAGTGTCATTGAAACTCCAACAATAATAATTCCAGTATTACCAAAAAATAAGTTTAACACGCTATGTAATGTCATAGAAGATAATCAAAGTAGATCACAAGCATTGTTAAAAAATAAATGAGGCATTCACTACCAAAAGATCTACATGTTTTCTATATTATTGATCATATAATGATATACCATATCAACAAGGTTAAACTAAGTGAATTTTAAATTAACTTTTACTTTGACCCAAACTAAATTAGGAGGCTACTACACTCAGTTTATTTAAGTTTAATAACAATAATTTAAAGGGCGTTTAACTTTTACGTAGACCCAAACTAAATTAGGAGGCTAATAAACTCGAGTCTATTTGAGTTTAATCATAATAATTTAAAGGGTGTTTGACAAAACTTTTTTTTAAAAAAAATATTTTTTACTTTAAAAATATTAAATTGATGTTTTTAGTGTTTTACATGTCAATGTCAAGAATAAAAAATATTTTAATGTATTTAAAAAAAACTATTTTAAAAAGTACTATATATCAAAATCTCAAACATCCTCTTAAAATGACATGGCATTGTAATGCAACAAAAACTGAAGGCAAAGGTCTAGTATGTACAAGATACCAAGGATTGATTTGTGTTGTAAAATAGCCAGTTTATGATGTTAAATTGATAAATTTAGATGCTGGAGGGGAAAATTAAAGGGGAAACCAATATATATATATATATATATATATATATATATATATATATATATATAACATGACACCTAACACTTAAGCACTTTGCATCATGTAAAATAAATATTTATTTTTAAAATTAATTAATTTAAGTTAATTAATTATACATGATACTTTTTGTCAAGTTATTAAGTTAGTTCAACTAAAAAGTTGACTTAATACATGATAGTTATGATTTTTATAAGTATATTGATTTGAAGATGTATATTTTTAAATTCTACAAATACACTGAAGAGATGTGCATTTAAACTATACATGTATATTGATATGAAATTGTATTGTTTTATTTATAAATATTAATTTAATATTGATAAAAATCAGCTAGAAAACAATCTTTTTATCTGCAAACTCTTTATTTATATTTACTACAAATAAAATAAAAATTCTTAAAATACTTATTTGGGTCAACTTTATTTGGGTCAAATTCTTAAAAAAAATACACTTGAATAATATCACACACCACAATACCATATATATACTTCATCAAATAAAAACAGACTCTAAAATAACATCGAGTTATTATTTTGAGATAAAAATAATAAAAATAAAGAATGTATGTTATCTTATATTTTTTTAATATAAAAATTCATTTCAAAACTATCATATAGATAATTCATTTTATATCTTATCTTTGTTTTTCAAATCAAACACTTTTAAGTTTTTTTTAAACACTAACTAATTACAACAAAAACCTTCAGCATAATTATTTAATACAACTCGATCAAATATATTAACTTGAAAAATCTAAAATATAAATCTTGATATGAATTAAGTTTTTAATTGAATCACATAAAATATTAATTTAGTAAAGTTTATTGATCAAATCAAGTTTTTAATGACTCGGTGACAGTTGCTTTTGACGGAGACTTGACTTTTGGATTTGTTTATGCTGTTAAGTTTTTACGCGTTAGAGGGCGGGATGGTGGCCGTTTGGGTGCGTTGATGGATTTAGAATTTTCAATGTTCTAAGGAATAGCAAAGGAAAACGTTGGGAAATAAGAGGATGGTTTGTGGAAGTTTCGTCGCTTGTCCTTGATGGCTTAAAACCTCCCTCCTCCAGCCCAGTCTATGGCATGGCCGAATGCTTGTAGCCCAGTATATTGTCATGGCCCAGTATATGGCATGGCCCAAGGAATAGGAAATGCTTTTATCCTTAAAATAATATCATTTTTAATAAAAATAATTTATTTGGATTGAATCATCAATTCAGGTTTAGATTTTTTCCGAGTTAGTTCCCGAAAGAACTTGACAATTATGATTGTTGGTTGGAAACCGTCAAATCAAAAGGCTTTGTTTTTTAAAAACTATAAGCACTTTTACCGCTTTAGGTCCTGTTTAGTAATACATTTGACTTTAAAAAGTATTATTTTAGTGATTTTTATTAATTTTGATACACTAATATTAAAAATTATATATATATATATATAAATAAAAACACCACACGTTTCGGTATCAATAATGATAATTGCAATAGTAAAGGATAGGGAAGCATCTTGATGAATACACATAAACAGATAATCCCTCAATTGACTTCCCATGTATTTAAAAGGATAGGTATGGTTTTTTTCAAAAAATATTTTTTATTTAAAAATATATTAAAATAATTATTTTTTTATAATTTTTAAAATTTTTTTTGATATTAGTATATCAAAATTATCTGAAAACACTAAAAAATATTAATTTAAAATAAAAAAATTTTTAAAAAATAAATTCATTTACGTTTTTAAAATATAAAAACAATAAAAATAAACAGAGTTTGCGTAGTTACGTAATTATCTTTACAATTGGTAGCCCTTCCCTGTGCCAAACATATTTTAAAAATATTTTTTAAATTAATATATCTTTATTCCGTACATTTTAATTAATCCTTTTTTTTTAAAAAAAAAGGATAGAGCTCATGGAGAAATAGGTGACGTGGTAAAGTTTTATTAGAAAAAAAGTCATTTTAATTAAAAAAAAATTAAGAATGGTCGATATTGGTCAAAGGTCCGTGCAATTACTGTTAATATTAGTAAGGATTGATTATTTATTTTTGATGAATTAGGGGATTAAATTATAATTACTTGGGAAAACGTTTTTTTTTTTTGGAGTTGTTTTGTTTTATGGAAGTAAATTATGAATCGTGTATGAAATTAAACCACAAAAAATAGTAAAAAAATAATATTTATTAAATTTAAACCCCTCACCAAAAGTCCAAAACCCTGCTTAAACCTGAAGACCTAATCATTTATGAGCTTCTAGAGAGCGAGAGAAGCCACATCGTATTTGCCACGATGAGAAGAGTAAACCAACTAGCCACCCTGAGCCGAGCCTTTTCCGGCGCGGCCTCTCATCAGCGGTTGGTTCAAGGAGCAGCAATGATAAGCACATACGCAGCTTCAAATTCTCAGTGTTGAGCGTCAAGAATCGCTGAAATTTTTTTTTTTAAAAAAAAAAAAATTGATATTTTTTTATGTTTTCATATTATTTTGATATTTGATATCAAAAATAAATTTTAAAAAATAAAAAAAATATTTTAATTTATTTTTAATTAAAAAATAATCACTACTGCAATTGACCATTGAAAAATAATTTTTAAAATAAAATTGTATGATTTTTTTTAAAAGATAAAAAAATTAAAAAATAATAAAGTGCCATTGAAACTCCAACAATAATAATTCTAGTATTACCAAAAAATAAGTTTAACATGCTAGGTAATGTCATCAAAGATAATCAAAGTAGATCACAAGCATTGTTAAAAAATGAATGAGACATTCACTACCTAAAGATCTACATGTTTTCTATATTGTTGATCATATAATGATATACCATATCAGCAAGGTTAAACTAAGTGGATTTTAAATTAACTTTTACTTGGACCCAAACTAAATTGGGAGGCTACTGCACTCAGTTATTTGAGTTTAATAACAATAATTTAAAGGGTATTTAACTTTTACTTAGATCCAAATTAAATCATGAGGCTAATAAACTCGAGTCTATTTGAGTTTAATGATAATAATTTAAAGGGTGTTCGACAAAATTATTTTTTTTTTAAATTATTTTTTACTTGAAAAATATTAAATTTAGAATAACATTGAGTTATTATTTTGAGATAAAAATAATAAAAATAAAGAATGTATGTTATCTTATATTTTTTTAATATAAAAATTCATTTTAAAACTATCATATAGATAATTCATTTTATATCTTATCTTTGTTTTTCAAATCAAACACTTTTAAGTTTTTTTTAATATATTTTTTTAGACACTAACTAATTATAACCAAAACCTTCAGCATAATTGTTTAATACAACTCGATCAAATATATTAACTTGAAAAATCCAGAATATAAATCTTTATATGAATGAAGTTTTTAATTGAATCACATAAAATATTAATAATGAAGTTTTTAATTGAATCACACATAAAATATTAATTTAGTAAAGTTTATTGATCAAATCAAGTTTTTAATGACTCGATTAACTAAATCAAATTTAATTAAAAAAATTAACCCACATATTTTTAATTTTTAATGACTATCTGGTCGGGATTTTATCCTGTATTGAAATGATAAAAAGCTTATAAACAATATAAAATTAATAAGTTTAAATACCGGAGGAAAAATTTAAAGAAAAAACCAAAATTTATATATAAATATAATGACACCTGATACTTTAGTACTTTGCACCATGAAGAATAAATATTTTTTTATTCTTGAAATTAATTAATTTAAGTTAATTAATTATGAGTTGCCTTCTGAATTTTATAAATATATTAATTTGAATGCGTGTGTTTTTAAATTCCACAAAAAAATACTGAAGAGATGTGAAATTAGTTTAACATTAACAAAAATTAGAAAACAATTTTTTTTATCAACAAACTCTTTATTTATATTTATTATAAATAAAATAAAAATTATTAAAAGACTTATTTGGGTCAACTTTATTCTACCCTGGAGCCTGTTTTTTTTAGATATATTTTCATGTCTTAAAGTCTGTTGTAAACTACACACAGACTTACTTAGGTCTCATTTATTTGCTGGGAAATAGTTTTTTTTTTAAAGTGAATTCCGAGAAAGTGAATTACTTTCTGATGTTTGGTAGTGTAATGGAAAATAAGTTGAAAACACTTTCAAGTGTTTGATTATATTATGGGAAATGAGTTGGAAAATAACTTATTAATATTTTATTTTTTCTCAAGTTTATTAAAATAACGAGGAACGAATCTTACAAATTAAAAAGTCGAATGAGAATGAAATTGAAAAAAATATAATTTAATAAATTATCTCAAATAAAATAAATAATAACCAAAATAATAGAGATCAAATCTAAAAAATTAAAAAAAATAAAAGATGAAGAAATTAAAATAATAATAATCACCATTTCATAAATTATTTTAAATAAAATAAGTAACAATCAAAAGAATGGGGATCAAATTTGATAGATAAAAAATTTCAATAAAAAAATGATAAGGAAAAAGCAAATAACAATTATAAAAATAAGGACTAAAGTTAATATAAAAATTAAATTTTAAAGATGAAATTGAAAAATAAATATTGAAAACAATATATATATATATATATATATATATATATATATATATATATATATATATATATATATATATATATATATATATAGCAATCAAAATTTTGAAGATCAAATTTGATATAATCAGTAAATAATAACATTTCTAATTTTTTCACAATTTCTGAAAAGTGTTTTCCGCTCAAATTTTCCAGAAAAACAATTTCCTAAAAAATCAAGCCAAATTTTTCCTTGACTGTAAAGTGTTTTCTGTTGACCAACTGTTCTAATGCTAAATAAACACAAGATAGTTTGGAAAGTGATTTCCTATAAATCACTTTCCGGAAAACAAACACAGTCAAAATGAAAAACACTTTCCTGAAAACCAATCTAATTTTTTTTTTAACTGAAAAATATTTTTTATTGACTAACTTTACTAATGAAAAATAAATATAAAAAAATTTAAAAAATAATTTTTCAAAAACTATTTTTTATAAAATAAACATGACATTAAAAAAGAGGTGGTTTGGAGTATTTTGGACCTGTAATTAGGGGTCCCATTTGGCTTTGTCGAGGATCAGAGGACTAGAGATTGTCCCTTGATCGAGGAAGTCAGATGGCCATATCTGGCTCGGCTGGCGTGGGCCTCGCTGGCATTACCAATGTGTCATGCGGATGGGCGAGCCATATTGGGCATTGGTCACGTATACATATCATGGCCCATCTTTTATTTTGGTGCTGTTGCCAGCCCAACTAGCTTCCCTGGCTTGGAACTTGTTCTGTGATATGTGGGCCCTCAACGGGCCAGAAACCTAGTAAATTACAAAATGGTGTGACTATACAACTGATAGACGTCTCTGTGTGTGTATAATATAGTTGATGGTAGAGGGTAGAATGGAGATACGAGTGCGAGTCATCTAAAATTAATCAAAACTAATATATTATTTAATTAACGACAAACATATTATCATATGTCTGTGCATTTTAGGAAACATATTGTATATTATTTAAAATAAAAATAAATAAAATGAAAAATAAAGAATTGCCAGATCAGAACAATATTTTAATTCCAACGCCATGTGTGGAATGGCTACTGGGAATCATAACGATTGTTGGAATTTATAATCTATTTTTTACATTTTTTTGTTATATTTTTCTTTCATTTTAAATTATTGATTTTTTTTAGTCGTTAAAAAAACCAATATAAAGAGTGTTTGTTTGAATAGGGAGCAGGGTGGAGATTTAAAAATTACTTTCCAATAGATAAAAGATAAGGAGGTGTCCTCGAAGGCGCGTGGGCTCCGGTTAATGCGGTTCCATTGCCATCCGTTGAAAACAGGACCAAAAGATCTCAAGTTACCCGTATCGCCCTCAACCCTACAGTGCACGCGGCTGTCGAGGATGCCCTGATCATTTCAACCCAGTTTGGACGTCCGTGGCTTTTGCTTTTAAATATTTTTTAAAAATGTAGATGCTTTTAAAAAATATTAAATTATTGTTTTTTTAAATAATTTTAACATAAAAAAATTATTTTAATATATTTTTAAATAAAAAATACACATAAATAACATCTTGCACGACCATACTATATATATACTTCATCAAATAAAAATGAAGTCTAAAATAACATAGAGTTATTGTTTTGAGATAAATAATAATAAAAAAATAGAAAAGATACGTTATCTTTTTTTTTTAATATAAAAATTCATTTCAAATCTATTTATTTATATATATATATATAATTTATCTTATATCTTATCTTTGTTTTTTAAACCAAATACTTTTTTTTTATTTTTTTAATATTTTTTTCAGACACTAGCTAATTGCAACTGAAGCCCACGTCATAACTGTAAATCTAACTCGATGAGACATATTAACTTGAAAAATTTGGAATATAAATCTTGACATGAATTGAATTTCTAATTGAATCAAGTTTATTACTAAAATAACTTGATTAACTCAATAAATCCAATTAAAAAAATTTGACTCACATATTTTTAATAAATACAATTGATTTATATTTTATTTTGTTTTGTTTTTAGATTGGTAATGTTGAAAATAAAAAAAATATTTTAATATATTTTTAAATGAAAATATTTTAAAACACCACTCTACCGTACTTTTAATTTCTTTCTGGAAGCATCGTGGCCACCGATCAAACCTTAGGCACATAGTTTCCGTGTCTGAAATAACACCCAACACTTTCCACTAAATTATTCCTGCCCCCGCACCCCCGCCCCTCCTCTCTGTTTACTTTGATCTTCATCTTCTTCTCGCAGAAGAGAACCCAAATTCCCCTCCAATTCTCAGCCTGGTGACAAAAAGCTTATCAAATCTAAAGATGCAACACGGAGATTACAGTTCTTACTATCAATATCCACACCTCCAAAACCCTAACCCTAACGCTCCTATTGATCATCACCAAACCCCTTACGCATCCGCACCACCTTTCTCTTCCGGTTACACCCCCTCCGATTACTCCATTTATCCTCAAAATTATCCTCCTTATTCTCAAAACCCCGATCCTGTCCCTCCACCTACAGCCCCTACATACACACCTACAACACCTACAACACCGAACCCTAATAATCCACAATCATCCTTCAATCCCCCACCGCCACCTCCACCACAACAACCGCCATATTTTCCTCCGTATGATTCTCATGGCTCCTACCAACCTCCAACAACTCAGCAATCTTATTTACCATCGTTTGATCAACATCAAACGTCTCCCAATTACGCTCCTCGACCACCGCCTCCTAACTCTGCAGTAGCACCGAATCCTACTGGAGCAACTAATTCTCCATACACCTCGATGTACAGTGCTCCTTATAACCCTATAGGATCGTCAGTGCCGCCTGTATACGATACGCCATATGAGAATCCGGTAAAATTTGATCAGAATTTCGGGTATTTGGAAGGTTATAATCGGAGCAGGAGCGATACAGGGTCTGATCTATATGGAAAGGAACCGGAGAGCAGGTACGATATTGGTAGCGGTCGTGATGATGGATATGGAGATGGTGTTTATGCGTATGAAGGCGGTAAGGTTGAGCCTTACGGAGCACGAGGGACAGCGCCAAATTCATCGACCTGGGCTGGGTTCGATGATTATGGAAGATCAATTAGTTTTCCGTCCGGAAAGGATAATTCGGTGCGGTCCAGTTCTGGTTCAGGCTCGGGGAAGATTGTGAGGGCAGTGCCGAAGGTGGAGACGCAGGAGGATGTTAAGAGTGGTGTTCAGAAGTTTAGAGTTAAGATTTTGGCTGAAAGTGGAGGACAGGGTACTATGGATGTGCTTTGCGAGGTATCTATATGAGTTTGTTACTTAATTGGTGGCAATTATTTACTATGGTTTTAATGATTTTTAGAGTGATTGCTATCATGAATTTGATGCTAGAGTGGGTTCGTGTTGAAATGATCAACATCTAGGGACCATTTTGCATGCTTGTTAATGTTAAAATTCTGTCACGTTCTGCTCGACTGTTGCATTGCGTATCGTTTCAGGTTGAACATTTAAATTGACAAACATGGCTAACTGCTAAAGAAGCCCAGTTAAGGAGCGTGGGGAGTTGTTTGGAATTCCTCCTCTTACTGCTCCATTGAATGATTTTGCATGCTTCTGTTAGGTCATCGACATTGTCATTGCAAAGTCGTTTATAACTGTTAAGGAATCAAAATGGAACTTTCCTTGAGATTCTAGCTTTACTGAAGCTAACCAAGTTTTTTGCATGTTTGATTCGAAGTTATATTCATTTTAAACTAGGATTTATTATGTGTACTTGAGTCCCAATGAATTTTTGAAGGTCACTGTTGCTTATAGATGATCAGTGTTTGGCTGTTTTGTTGTTATATTTCTACTCTTTTTTTCACTGTTCTCTGGGTTTATTTATGTGCTGTGCTTTGGGCTCATGATTGTATTTGAATTCATTCAGATTGGTTTGGATGGAATTCGTATGCTTGATCCAAACACCAGCCGGACTTTGAGAATATATTCTCTTGAGAACATCACAAGATGTGACGTGAGTTAACTTATTTCATCCACTCCTCACTTTCTTCTTGAGCATCACTATCATTGTTAATGTATAACTAATACTGTTTGTACACTTTCTCTCTTTTGTAGAAAATGGATTCATCTACCTTTGCATTTTGGTCCAAGAGTTCTGTGGATTTTGAGCCAAGACGTATTAGACTGCAATCAAATAGTTACACCACCAACACCCTTCTTGACACTGTGACTGCTGCAACTGTACAGGTTTTGTGGCCATAAGAAACATTTTTCTTGTATTCTAATTATATTTTAGTTACATTTCCTTTTATAGAAGCTTAAACATTTATTTATGTCCTGCCTCATTCTGCATTGCATTGTTTCTATTGCCCTTCTAATTGCATTAATCGCTGAACTGGTTGTAGATTTGTTTCAAACCGAAACCAAAAAGAGGCATGGATGAAGAAATCATAATATCTAGAGGAAGAAGACCTAGAATAAAAAATCCAAACCAGCTCCTTTATTTATGAGATGAATTTAGGTTAAGCTTTGATGAAATTGAGAATGTTAAACCTGGTAGATAGAACTTGTAAGCATTACAAACACTTGTTAGTGTTTGAAAACTTAACTCCTGCTAGATTTTTCTATCATTGTTGAATGGAAATGTTGACACTGGCTACAGACTTGAAAGCTGTGCAGTAAAAGTATATTGCATTTCATTTTCCTATTGTCGTGGCCACATGTAGCATGTGAATGATTCACTGGTGTAATATCCCACACCGTATACTACTCATGTGATGTGTATATAGAGAGCACACACACAGCCAGCTAAGGATCTATGTGTAACCATGGATATCCATTTTGGGGCTGCAAGGAAAAATTATCTTAGTGTTGCTCCTCTAGGCTCAACAGTCATAAGCATGTGCACTGGCTGTCCCCTGGTGCCTGGGGCATCAACTGGCTTGTGAAAATGTTTTTGATCATTGTCCATGGGTGTCAGAATATGGCTTCTCCAGTGTTTATATATAGATATGGGTCCTGTTTCCTCCTTTTGTGCAGGGATAACTTTTTTCCATTGATGTTTGTGTGGCTTACCAACTCTTTCCATTTTATCAAAAGTTTAAATGAATGCAGCTTTACTCTGCGTGTTTGCTGCTTTAGATTGTTGATGTATATTAACGAAGTATAATTTTGCTCTTTCAATGCAGCTCAAGGAAATGGGTGGAGGAACAAGGCCTTCTGATACATCAAAGACAACTGAGCAGCCTATAGAGAAGAAGAAAGGGTTTGGTGATTTGATGAACTTGATAAAGCCAGGCAGTGAGGAGAAAGAACATTGGGTAAAACTATGGCTTTAGTAGAGATTTTATTTTGTTTATTGATTTAAATGGAATCACACAATGCAGCCATCATTTTCAAGTTTACAAGCTTGGGTGCTCTCTCTCTCTCTCTATATATATATATATTTTTTTTTTTTTTCCTTTCTGGAAAAACTAAAGAGGGGTTGGATGGTTGTGCTTGTACTGTTCTTATAATATTGTTCATTCTCAGGTCCCTGATGAAGCTGTTTCAAAGTGTGCATCATGCAGGATGGATTTTGGGGCTTTTGTTCGTCGGGTAAATTTGTTTCCCATGATTGATTAACTATATTTGCAATTTATTTATGCTTTCAGATTTCATGTAAATTTTCTCCCTTCTCTCAATCCCAGCATCACTGCAGAAACTGTGGAGACATTTTCTGTGACAAGTGCACCCAAGGAAGAATTGCTCTTACTGCTGATGAGAATGCTCAGCCGGTTAGAGTTTGTGACCGGTGCATGGTAAGATTTATCCATTACTTATTTGTTACTATTTCACAAACCCAGACATTCATCTCTTATCTTCTGTTAGTGATATAGACCCCCCCCCCCCTCCCCTCCTTGCTTTCTCTCATTTTTTAATGGGTTACTTGCATGCTAGTCAGGTGCTGGGAGTTCTCAAAATGAATTACCTTTGTGGATGTCATTGCAGTTTATTATAGTTCATTTGCTTTTCAACAAGTATCTGCTGCCGTCTGCCCTTTGTGAAGGAACTTTGTGGTGTATTACAGGACAGAAACATTTAGTTAACCTTTTATGTGTGCGTGTTTGTGAGCTAATATGTTCATTCATATACAAAGCCACCACAATGATGGGTCATGAGCTTCCTTAGATCCTGTCACGCTATGATTATTTTTTCTTAAGAAAGCTTGCTGGGTTGTGTTTTTAACTTATAGAAAGTATAGGAGGTTTTTTGTAGTTTGGGAGATGTGGATATGATTCTCCTTAATTATGTATAGTCAGGCAGCTATAGAAACATATAATATGTGCATATCACAGTCGTCACACTCTTTCTGCATGAATATTATGGTATGCATAAATCGCTGTGGTCTCACTCACTTTCCGAAAGAACAACTCATAAAGTCTTGCTATCCTTCAGGCAGAAGTGACTCAGAGGCTAAGTAATGCCAAGGAAGCAGCTAGCAAACCTGCAGCATTTCATAGCCATGAGGATCTTGCCAGGAAGCTTCAGGTAAAGAATATCCAACTTAAGCAGTCTTGATATTTTCATCCACAGGGTCTCATTCTTTGTTCCCTGGTTCACTTGATATTTGACTTGCACTTTTATGATTGTGATTTTATATTGACATTGATCTTCTGACAGGAGGAGATGGAGAAAAATCGCAAGTCGTCGTCAGGTAACCTTCTTACTTTGAATTTATATTTCTTTTTCTACGTAAAATGATAGGAGAGGCAAATTCAAACTTTTACTTGTAGTTGTCTGAACTTAATGATTGAAGAAAAAGTTCTAACCATAACCAATGGTTCAAATATTCAATGATTTTTAGACATGTTGCCCTCATCAGCTATTTGATACATCTGGGGGTTCTGTGCTAAAGTCCTAGCATGCCATTTTCAAATTTAATCAAGGAGCTATAACACAGGGTTCTCATATTAATGGTATGAATTTCCAGGATCCAAGATCGATGTATCTGGGAGGCGGACGAGAGAAGTTGCCTGTCCAACTTGCACTGTCCATTTGCAGGTTTGAAATCCTTTTCTGCCTTGATAGGGCTTTGGATTTCAATTTGTACGTTACTTGGATTTTTATTTATCTTGTTTGCGCTATTCATTCAGGTCCAGGTTCCCAGCTCAGGTTCTGAAACCATCGAGTGTGGAGTATGTCAACACCCATTTCTCGTCAGTGCTCACTGATTCCTGCAGCGTTTTCTGATTATTTGAGGCGCCTATTTCTCGAGGATGGTGCTAGCTTGTCTAGGGCCCTCCTCTGGGGTGAAGTGCTTGTTTACCCTGGTTCAGGTCTCTGCTGTAAAATTGAATTGTCAAACTTTGTACATAGCTATATTATTTCTTCGTTGTACTTGATTGTTTGTCGTGGTAATATTTTGCCTGTGTGAGTTTCTACGAGTTTGTAACCTGACTGTTCAAGATTGCAATAAAATAATGGATTATTTGTGACTTTGAAGTTCATCGAAAATAAGCAAACTGGGTTCCTGAGTTGTGAACCTCACCCCTAAGGGCCGGGTGCTCTACGGACGTGGTGGTCCAATTGGGCCAATTTTGATACGAGAGTTAGTCATGGCCTGAAGATGGAAAAAGTTGTAGGATGGCAAGGAGCCCCACCCAATGTCATGTCACAAATAACTTGGTGGATAAAAGTGGCTTTCACGTATATAATGGTTGCTTTTTCTTAGATTCCTTCTAGCTCGGTGCGGTTACAAATTCTTCGATGTAAGATAACTCCTAGGCTAGTTTGCTCTAAATTGAATTGAATCGGCCTGGTCCTCGCTTCATTGTCTTGTTGTCAAGTAGGGCTGTTACGTTGTTCTTCTGAATGATTCAGCATCTCATTTGTTGTTTCAGGTAATTTTTTATGACATTATCAAAAACTAATTTACTTTTCAGAAATATGTGTGCACATATATTAATGTTTTTTCCCCTGGTCCACGTTGCCTCGGCAGCGGAGCTTAATAACAAGTGAAGGGCAGGAGAGGGCCTACCCTGTGCTGGCTCATAGCAACTGTACAGGTTACGAAAACAACCGCAGAAGCAACGTGAACAAAGCAGGGTCTAAATCAAGATCGTGGCTCAATTCAGCAGGAGCAGATCTCACAATAATTAGGTCCCGACCAAGTTCACGTAGCCACATTCCACCTGTAAGCATACCAAATTAAAAACATTATAATTATTGGGGTTGGATTGCTATTGCCATTTGCCAACTACAAATTTGTCGGCCCTAACCAATTCTAGCGTGCATTTTTATTCTTCTGAGAATGAATTGTAGTTGGGAATTGATTCATATCCGGGGAAAATTAATTAATTTAGAATTATCGTCACATGGATAGCAAATATATTAAAATAATTAAATTAAATATTATCTTATGAATTTTTTAATGTGATTTTTATTAAAAAAATCCTTATTGTTACTATTGTTGTTGTTGCTGTATTTTTTTTAAATTTTACAAAACCTTAACATAAAAGCCACTCCCAACAAGATTATATTTTTTGGGATGAAAAATCAGATATTATTTAATTTCAAAAATGTATTATATTTTTCACACAAAAATTGAGGTATTTATAATGTACTCAAATTAAAAAGACTCGTCCTGTCGTTATCACCTCAGTAACCCTCTGTCCCCGTTACCTGATTTTAATGCTGGTGTGACATTATTGCAATAATATATAGGGTTTTTCTTCTTTTTGGGCCCGACAATAATATATATGGGGTGACATTATTAATAGTTTTTTTTCTTAAATATTGATACAGTACCTATAGTTTTGGTGATTGATGATTTAGTAGTATTTAAGATTTAAAATTGTGTTAACAATTATTTTTTAAAGTGTTTTTTTATTTAAAATATATCAAAATATTTTTAAAAAATTTATTTTTGATATAAACACCAAAAAAAAATTAAAAAATTTTAAAAACAATTTTTAAACATAAAAACAAAGATTAGTCCTATGTTGCCTGTGGTGCCAATTGACCAATTAGATCTAAGAACTAAATTTATCTGTATTAAGCCAATCACAATGTAAGAATCTATGGCAGCTAGCAGTCATTTATAATATTAAAGTCTTCTACATCAATCAATACAAAATCTTCTAATAATACTCATGAAATTTACAGATTTTTTTGCCGAAGAGAAATATTTTTTTATAAGTTCAAAAGAATATAATTTACGTTCTAGATGCAATATATTTCTTAAAAGAAGAAGAAGAAGAAGATATCAATGTCAATTACGCTATATTTTGTTTAAACACACACCAAATTATATATTTTGAGTAAGTGAAAGAAAATTGTAAAAAAAATTAAGCCTTGAAAATATTGTACCAATTCAAGTTGTCTTTTTTAATTTTACAGTAATTTTGTTTGTAATATCGTTGTGTGTGTGTGTGTATATATATATATTTCTTAATGGGATATCTATAAATGAACCATCAATTTAATTCTATCTATAATTTTATCTGTAAAAACTTACATGTCATTGTATTATTTAGTTTTTTTTTATTCATTCTATTTTTATTGTGATTCTCTTAATATATATAAGCGCTATATTTCCATTGATGTTTACTAATAATCAGGTTAAATTATAATAATTTTAAATTGATTTGTTTTTTTTTTATTATAAAAAAACTCAACTAATGGTTAATAACTATGATGTTACAAAGCATGTTAATTTACACCATATGGATTCTTCCAAAATCATTTGAAGAATCCTCGATGAGCACCTACTCCCTTCTCTATATAATACACCAAGCAAGGAGATATTTGAGATACGAAACATCTTAGTTTCTCATCTCTCGTTAACCTAATTATAAGGAGGGATCGAGGAATTAAAGCCAAGAAAACCAACAAAGACAATGGAGTTTCTTTCATCGAGGCTAACAATAATGTCCTATTGTTTTTATTCTACGTTGGTGCTCTTTCTCACTGTTGTCTGCACCGTCAGTTCCTTGGTAAAGCGACCACCTAATGTAACTATTCCGGCCCTTCTGGTCTTTGGGGATTCCATCGTTGATGCAGGCAACAACAACGACCTTAAAACACTTGTCAAGAGCAACTTTCCTCCCTACGGCAAGGATTTTGAAGGCGGGATTCCTACAGGAAGGTTCTGTAATGGAAAAATCCCGTCAGACATTATAGGTAGGACGACGACCTCTCTCTGTTATTTTTTATTAACATGCTGTAACATTCAAAGCTAATCTTTAGTTAGTTTTAGGGTTCACATCTCCTAAAACTCCCCCGGTTTCATTTTCATAGCGTGAAGAGTAATATCAAATTATTTTGAAACTAAGATAGGTATTTAATATGATATTAATTAGAGATTTGATAATGAAATGATCTTTGTTTTTAATTAATTAAAACTATATTCTCTTAATACAAAATAGAGCAAATCCATGCAAATTTCAAATCCTTTCTTTTTTAATATGAGAAACGTGTTAACAATGATATAAATTATTTTGATATCTTATCCAATAATTTAAAATTTTAAATTATAATAACTCTTTAATGCAATTTAAATTTAATTTTAGACTCAAATTGAGTCTTGAAATAATTAACAATTATAGATTTATCCTTAAAATTCAAACTCAATCACAAGTAAAAATGTTAATATTTTAAACTATATCATTTATTTTTATATTTGAAATCGCGTATGAGAGCTCTTGATTAAAACAAAAACATATTAAATTAGTGTATTCTTTAATGATTATCAATAATTTTAATATGTTAATATAAAAAATAAAAAAAATAAAAAATTATTTTAATATATTTTTAAACTAAAAACATTTTTTAAAAATTCTACCCTTAACAGTAATAAACACCTGATACAAAAGATGGTTACCGGCAGAAGCAAGAGCACGATGATTTCTGACATCCAGATCGATAAAGTTAACATGGGATATTTTCTGAGACCAAAATCTAGTTCTAATGGCATCATGAGCCATTGGATTAGCTGTTAGAACAGTATTTCGTTATAAATTTTTCTTTGGGTCCAAGAATGGGTACAACAGGGCTTCCTTCTTGGAGAAATCAAATTGTAGGAATTAGGATATACCCCGTCTTACTATCAATGGAATAATCACCCATTTGGGTGTACTAACTTTTTACTCTTTCCCAATTCAATACAAAAGTTTTGCCGCTCTAAAAAAGAGATTGTAAACTAGTTCAAGCAAAACAATCCGATCACTTAAGCCACTGCCTATGAGTCGACAACTCATTTTTTGACAGGCACATGATCAGAGCTCCAAGCTCCTCCCACTACTGGGAGCTTCCGGTTTCATGTTCTATTCCACTCTTGAACAGGGTTCTTTTAAAAGAAAATATGATGCAGATCTTTAACCTCAGAGAGAGGGAAAGTATGAGCTTACGGCCTGTTGTTCTAAATCTTGACGAGCAACCTCTCTTGTTTCGGGTTTTGTTTTCAGCTAAAGAATTGGGAATTAAGGACACAGTACCAGCATATTTGGACCCAGCAGTTCTACCTCAAGATCTCATAACTGGAGTAACCTTTGCTTCAAGTGGCTCTGGCTTTGATCCCTTGACACCCAAATTAGTGGTGCATACATTCTCCCATTACTTTACTCTATTCTTGTCAAACATGATTTTTTCCCTTTTTGAATCCTCTCAATTCTAATTCTGGTCAAATTTGGTCACAGTCAGTCCTGTCGTTGTCAGATCAATTAGAACATTTCAAAGAATACATAGGGAAGCTGAAGGCGATAATTGGAGAGGAAAACACAATTTTCACCATAAGGAATAGTCTATTTCTAGTAGTAGCAGGCAGCGATGACATTGCCAATACCTATTTTACTCTTCGTGCAAGGAAATTGCAATATGATGTTCCTGCTTACACAGATCTAATGGCTAACTCAGCTTCTAGTTTCGCGCAGGTAAGCATCTAATTCAAATGTTTCATATCTATCACATGAATAAATGTTTTTTTTTTTCAATAGTAATATCAATTTTTGTATTTGCATTCTATGTTTTTCTTGCAAGGAATTATATGAACTTGGGGCAAGAAGGATTGTTTTTTTCAGCGCACCACCAGTTGGATGTGTACCATCGCAAAGGACTTTAGCAGGGGGAGCTGAAAGAGAGTGTGCAGAAAACTTCAACGAAGCAGCAAAGTTATTCAACTCCAAGTTGTCCGAGAAGTTGGATTCTCTTGCTAGCAGCCTGCCTAACAGCAGGATTGTCTACATAGATGTCTACAATCCACTGCTCGATGTCATTCAAAAACCCCAAAAATATGGTAAATGACCCATTCCCTTGAGTTTTGGATAGTTTGAGAAGTATTTGTTACTTATCAGAAAGTGCTGGATCGGTTATCATATAGGATACGGGGCCATACGAGAGATTTTGAAATGTTGGTGCTCCATAACCTGTGCCACTGTATTTTGTTGTTTTCAGGTTTTCAAGTTGCAGATAAAGGATGTTGCGGTACTGGGAATTTAGAGGTAGCTGTATTATGCAACCAGCATACTTCTGAGACATGTGCAGATGTTTCCGATTATGTATTTTGGGACAGCTACCATCCAACTGAAAGAGCTTATAAGGCACTCGTTTATCCTCTCCTTGGAAAATATCTGACCAAACTCTTCTGAGCCATCTCAACTTGCTATGGTCATGTTTTCATTCGCCTTCATGTATATTATTTCTGTGTTTGGTATTTGGTATTGTGGGGATGGTGTGGAAAAAGCTTAGATGGCAAACATCACATGCTTTTCTGCAAAAGTCTAGAAAGTGGCAAACCATTTCGAAGTCCAGATAAGGTGTGTTTTGTGTTTGAAATAAGTGTGGCCCTGTACTTTTCCTTCATGCATGCATCTAATAATTAAATTTCAAAAATAAAAATGATAAATTCATTTTTTTTGTACTATTTTTTTTCTTTCTTTCTAGGGTTTTGGGTATCTAATCAGAAAAAAAGGAGCATTCCGATCCGTTAACTGCTTTTAAGCTTTTAAAATAAAAAATCACATCGAAACTTCAAGAAAACTAATGTTATTATTGATAAAATTTGATTTAAATAGGATGAAGATGAAATGCTTGTGAATCTACAATGATTGAAATAATTAGTTTTTTTTTTACCATAGTTATTAAAATTATACTGGCGCCTGATAGGTTAATTCTAAAAATTAATTATTAATCTAAATTATAATTTGATCTGAATTTTAATTTAAAATAAAAAATTTAATATATAATTAAATTTGGTTAATCTATGACCTAATTTATCCAGTTAAATATAACTAAGTCAAACCTGGTAAACTATTTTTTTTTTAAATAGAAAAATAAAATTTCATTTTAATAAAAAATATTAACTCGGGTTTAACAAGTATCCAATATACCAGACTGGCAGACACCATCTAATAACTAGCCTTTTGACCTCATAAAAAACGAGGGACGGCTGTCAAATTGAATCGAAACAGCATAGAAAACCCTGATACTAGAAGTGAGCATAGCATTTCCACGCTCTAAACGCATCGGTTTATTCCTTCCCTAAACATAATTTTAATTTCGACTCGATAGTTCCTGTTCAGTGAGTCAGCACTTGCCGCTCCCGCTTTTCAAATCAAGCTCCTTTTAGGGTTTTGGTGAAAATGGAGCCTGTAGCTTCAGTAGTAGACAAAATCAAAGGCGTCGCAAAATCAGGCCAAGACTTCGTCGACGGCCTCCTTCGCCGCCGCGAGAATTCTTCTCGCCGCAATCCGGTACTTGCAAATTTCTTCTCTTTCTTGTTAATTTTCATCACTAATTAATTTATTGCTCCTGTAGTTAATTGAATTTTCAATATTGTTAGCTAGAGCAATCTGAACTAATTGGATTCCATTATTAGTAACTTGATAGAAATCTGGGTTGCTTAAGCTTGACAGAAACTTGCTGGTTTCTTAGGTAACAGCAAGCTGTATGATGGAGCTTTACATCTCTTGCCATTTTATTATTTACAGATTGAGATACTGAAACGGCTGCAACGAGAAGCGTTTTCAGATCTAATGAAGCTAAGAGACAGGCAGGATAAGGTTGAGAGAGTGCTTTCCTTTTATAAAACATTTAAAGGGAGTCCTTTTCAAGAAAACAGTACACTTGTGAGGGGAGAGGTTGATGTTTCGGGAGCGATATTGATGGTGGGTGATATTGATCAGGAGCATTGTGATGCTGTTGGTAGAGCAGGAATAAAAACTGGGATTAGTTCAAGGTTAAGTTTTGAAACAATTGTTCGGCACAAGGATTCTCTTTTGGCAGAGTTTGTGGCTAGTCAAAAAGGCATAGTAGAGATTGGTGGTGTCTCGGAAGGTGCACTTACTCTAGCCAAAGTGTCGTACACGGCAAATGTTAATGACTGGTTTTCTGCTATTGTAATCCCAGTAGGAGCTCAATTTAGAGATCTTGATATGACTGCAAGCTCTTCCAATCAGGTATAATTTGGTTGCCAATGTTAACTTTAATTTTGTTTCTTCGCTTGTTGTGTACTTGAACAATAAAACAGGAAATGCTTGCTAGCTATGTTAGGCATCGAGACCTTCCAGCGGTTTTCTTTCCGTTTTGTCGCATGGCTATTATATTCTTTTAATGGTGCAGATGAGTTTGCTTGACCATACTGAAGCAAGGTGCTGCTCCCATCGAGACATTCGTGTTTCATTCTATTCTTAATTGTGATGGGAATGGAACTATGTTATATCCTGATGTGTATTTTGATAGGGACTGTTGCTGCAGCTGTCTCCAAATTTATTTAGTAAATTAATTGAGGTTCTCATTTCATGGCAGAGACATGGTGTTACCGATCTTTCATCTGTTGGACCACCACTTTTGAATCAGCCCAATGACGCGGCAATTGGCTTAACAGTGAGGAAATCAAATGTTATCGCTATGATGGCTCAGTCTGTTTCTGGACTGCGAAGGCAGCCATTTTTTGATGGAATTGGTCATGACTTCGGCACTTTTGGCCAAATTGTTTGTCAACTTCCAAAAGGAATAAAATTCTCACTTATGGGTCTGCAGCAAGTCGCGAAATCATCTAGTCATAATCTCGGAGCCCTTGCCATTCCTGTTGGCTTTCTGAAACATCACGAATCTCCTGAAATATCGTTCCAAGACTCTGCACTACCTGTGGGAGCAAGCAGCCAAGAGATCACATCAAGAACTGGATATATAGCTCTAAAGTTGGAGTCGGAACTTGATGAGAGTACTAGAATTGGGGGTTGGATTGAGATGAAAAACTCAAATCCCAAGCATTTACAATGGGCTTTAAATGCATTTGATGACGCGGAAGATGAATTTGGATGGGGTCTGTGCCTCAGCGGGGTTTTTGTAGATCCTACCAACCATGGTCGTTTGCAAGCCGAATCATATGTAAAATTGAATATAGGGAAGAAGTTCTGCTTGAAACCAGGCATTACATATTCCAGGGATGGTAATGCCAAAATATTAGCTCTTATGCTTAGATCCAACTGGTCCTTCTGATGACCAGGGGCTATCTTTTTCACAGCAACATGAAAGGCTCCCTTTTTCGGGGACGTGGTATCTTCTCTTCAATTATATAGTTCTTAGCATGCCATCATTTTTTTTCTACTTATTTGCAAGTGTGAGCTGCCAAGATCTTGATGCTAAAGAAGGGCAGAGAAATATTTGCTCACATTCCTATCAACCATGCTGTGCTCTGATAATGTTTGCAAATCATTTTGACAATGAATTTTTAGCTGGGCTTAAGTATGATCTTGGCTTTGCTTTTGGGATTAAACTATAATGGTTTTGTTTCGGAGAAAAGCATATGGAGAAACTGAAATTTACTTAATTTTTCCTTCAAGTATTACAGCATTTATTTTTATTTTTTCAAAATTCAATTAAGTTCTAGATTGGATTTTTTTTCTACAAACAACGAAGATGGTTTGATTGCTAAATGATATCATAACAGTTCAAAACAAAAGGTATGTTACAAAAACTCATTAGGGTTATCATATCATTAATTATTAAGTAGAAAAAAAAGAGAGTTCAATTACTTCATTAAAAAAACAAGTCAATAATTTTATAATAAAATATAATAAAAATATTTAGCCAGACCAGTAATAAAAAAAATAAAACAATATTATTTTAATATAGATATGGATCCGATCCCCGATAACTGTTGACTCTAGTTTTGTAATGGGCCACCACTTGGCCTTGTCATAACAAGGCCCTATGATTTCCAATACAGTAATCTGGGCTTAGCCCTTTATGCTGGTTTTTCTTTCTTAGAAAGGAAAAATAATTTCCACGTGGCAAGCTCATAAACAACAACGATCTCACCGCCACCGTTTCACACCGTAGATTAAATATCGGGCTACACAATCCCAAACAGTATAAAAAATCTTCTGCTTCCTCGAGAAGGCTAACAATAATTTCTTGTCTCTGTAGCTTCTATTTTCTCTCAATCAAAGAGAAAAACAATGTCGACGGGCCGGAAATTTATTCTGAAAAGCTCAGACGGAGAGTCATTTGAGGTCGACGAAGCCGTAGCCGTTGAATCGCAGACTATAAAACACATGATTGAAGATGATTGCGCTGATAACGGTATCCCTTTACCTAACGTCACAAGCAAGGTTCTTGCTAAGGTGATCGAGTACTGCAAAAAGCACGTTGAGTCCCCTAAATCGGACGATCGTCCTTCTTCTGCTGCTGATGATCTTAAAGCTTGGGATACTGAATTCGTCAAAGTTGACCAGGCCACTCTCTTCGATCTCATCCTGGCATGTTCTTAATCTTTACTTATCTTGTGTGGGTTTTTCTGTTATGGGTTTTAATTAATTGCTAGGGTTTTGATCTAATTGCTTTAATTGAATTCTAGGGTTTTAATTTAATAGCTTTAATTAATTACTAGGTTAGGGTTTGGATTTGATTTGACCGCTTGTGTGGCTGTTGAAGTAATGAAGTCTACGGGATATAATGTGAATCAGGAAGTCTGTCTTCAATGGGGATGTTGAAGTTTATGCCTTCAGAATTTTTTTTATAAGACGTTTGGTGTTATGAATGTTGCTGATGCAGTTTGCGGTATGAAAGATGAGAGATAAGAAAAAGAATTGGCTTAGAATTTTGGAATAGTGTCGATTATGCTGGCTCGCTGGGTTTAATGGAAGCTCTGAAGTGAGCCTACTAACAATATCTGTGGTTGTGAGCATTCCGTGTGGTTGCGCCTGATGGGAAAGTTTGGTAATAGATCTCAAGAAGTCATATTTGTGCATCTGAGGATTTTTGTTTACTGTTGAGGGTTATAAGAATAAGATGTAGTTTATGTAGATGAAGATCTGCTTGAATTTGTTGTTTGACATATTTTAATGTTCTTGCATTTCTGGCTGTAATTATGTCTCTGTCTAACATTTACTTGAATTTTGTGTGGTGTTTAGGCTGCCAATTATCTGAACATCAAGAACTTGCTGGACCTCACTTGTCAGAGAGTGGCTGATATGATCAAGGGCAAGACTCCAGAAGAGATCCGCAAGACATTCAACATCAAGAATGACTTTACACCAGAGGAAGAGGAGGAGGTTCGGAGAGAGAACCAGTGGGCATTTGAGTAGAAGGAAAGAAGTTCAACCTGTATTTCTAATTGCCTTCTGTGTTGGACATGGATGGATGTTAAGGTTTTAATGCTTTGCAAACAATTTCCATTTTGTTTCCATGTCCCTTGTCTCTCCACGTCAGTTTCACTGTGTTGATATGGTATATGTCCTTGCCTTGTAATTTCTTTGTGTTTTAGATGACCTAATTATGCCATCTGTGATATGCTATCGTTGTTTCACCATATGATGCTCTGCTACCAGTTCTTTGGCACCTCACATGTTTGGAACCTGCAAGCAAGTTTTATGTGATTGGGATGCTATGAAGTGATCAATTTCTTGTTTAGGTTTGGAAGAAATCCAATCTTAAGGTGATATTAGGGATATTCAGGTCCCTTGCAGTCTTATCCAATGACTAGGCTGAGAGATCTCAGTGAGAAATATAAATACAATTCTCAGGTAGCCTGGCAACATGCATTCTTATTTATACGCATTGAGCTTGAGATGATATACTATGAGCATCACACGCATTCTTGTATTTATTACTTGTAAAATGCATCTGTTTGATGCAGTTGTTTCCTGAATCACCTACTACTTGCGACGAATGGAGTGCGGACATTAAATTTTTTGGTTCTCCATGTAATTGACCCGAACATGTCTTTCTGTAATGAAGAGACAGTTGGAGTGAAAATTATGTGATAACTCAGTCTTTGGCCGTTCTTTGTGAACTGCAAGCTAGTTGGACGCACGGTGACTGTTAGACCAATAGGTGCTTCAATTGTTAGAGAGTAAGTTGTGGTACCATCTCCAGCAACGTTTGTGAGGGTTCTGGTAATGTTCCTACTGTGTTTTCCAGTGAGGTTGAAAACTGCTATTGACGGATAGTTGATATTGGATATCATATTGACTTCTGATTCCTTCGGACAAGCAAAACCAGCTGGAACATCTTTGGAAATAACTTTAATTGTGGATATATTGTACCCGTGATAGCACAGGAAGTATAAGTAGTCAATGGCGGTGGTTTCATAAACTAGCCCTGGTTGCAATGCTCGGTTCGTGCTCATTTCACCCGCCCCGTAATCATAAGCTGTGGCAATAGCACCTAATTCTGTTGTTATTGGGGCCTTCATATTGTTTATCTGAGATGCTGTATTCCAGGAAAAAAAGGAAGGAAACCGAGGAATTCATAGATTAATACGAGATTATGAAATATGAACCAAGTAATTTACTCTTGCTTGTTATAGACCTTCACCTGTTGTCATAATGGCAGACTTGATAGCAGAGGGACTCCAAGAGGGGTAATGGGATTTAAGCACAGCGGCCATTCCAGAAACATGCGGACATGACATGGAGGTTCCTGACATAATTTTAAATTTTGGGATTTCTCTACCTTCATCAGTTACTTCTCCATCATAGGCCGTCCAAGCTGCAAGTATGTTTGATCCCGGTGCGGCTATATCAGGCTGCAAAGCAGGAAGGCAAGAGAAGAATTCATTAACACACATACCTGTGGATCGAATCAAATAATATGTAGCTAGGAGGTACAGGCTTTGCCTTGAGGATATTCCTTGAGATGGAGGAAGGCCCTCTGGATGAAAAGTAGGCGATAGCAGGTGCTGGCTTATATTGTGACACCACTGTGGTGGGTAGGATTGTTGCAACTGGATTTCTGGGAAGATATCAAAAATTTCAGAACTAAAGTGTATCCTTAAACGTTGTCATGAATCTGTCACTCGGACAGCTACATGTAAAGATTGTACCGAGATAATTGTCTTACTTGGTTGAGTTTAGGTAGGCAAAGATCTCGACAGCATCCTTTGATCTGATCACAGTCATTGGAAATTCATCGAAATCAGATGCATCTCCATTTGTCTTGTCGCTGACCAAGACAGCACCAATTCCTTCCAAGTTCCGCACCTCGTTCATCTTATAATATGAGTTTATATCTTCATCATTGTCACAGATGACGATTTTTCCTTTGATCTTTTTCCCATCCATAGAATCTGGGTTGCAGTTTCTGAACCAACACATGTTCTATGACACAAGTCTTTGGTGCCAATGTCTAGGATCCTTGTGAACTATTTGTATCTCTTATGAGTTTAAGCTAATGCATTTGTGATTATTTGTCATCTTTAGAAGCAAAATAAGGGGCTATCACATAGATATTGCATACCTGGCATCCCTTGCGTCCGCACCGGCCTTCTTAGCTGACTTCGCATAAATCAATGGATGTACTGGAGATTTTCCAATATTGGCAAAATTTATGGCTTCACCCTGAATTGAAATGAGAACACTCGTTATGTTTCAAATCCACAATTTATTGGATGAAAGATTACTAGTAGCAAAAGCAAAACTTAAAGGTAACTTCATCAAGAAAAGAAACTTGATTGCTTCTAAGAAAAACATCTTTACCTTGATCACCTTGTTTTTATCAAACACAACATTAGACTCGAATCTCCGATCTATGGTTGTTGCAGCAACTGTCAGAATCCAGGGCGCACCATTCAAAACAGTTTTTTCCGATGGCCCATCGTTCCCTGCAGAGCAGACCACGGTGATACCATTCTCAACAGCATGGAACGCTCCAATGGCTATTGGATCTTCCTTAAAATCGGAGATGCGTGATGCTGGTGAACCTAGTGACAATGATAGTATATCAACACCGTCTTTAATGGCATCACTGAATGCAGCTAATATACTGGACCCGGCACATCCGTTTGGCGTACATATTCTGTACACAGCAATCCTTGACCCAAGTGATCCACCTTTCGCAGTCCCGGAAGCTAATCCATGGTAAGATGCACCAGGGACCATAATTCCTGCTGCAGTCGAAGCTACATGAGTGCCATGACCATTCATATCTCTTGGTGTATTAACAAGTCCGTCATCGTCATCGCCAGGGCCATTGTAAGATCTTGCTCCAATTATTTTTCTGTTGAGGATCAAAACCATGAACATCATGAATAAACATAAGCAGATTAATGGGAGAAAAAATTGTCCGATATCCAAATTCTAGTTGACAGCGCAGGTTTTACCTATTACAATTGGATGAGTTGAAATCTCGAGCTTCGACACAGGTACCCTTCCAGCTTGATGGTATTGGATCCATATCCTTGTCACTAAAACTCTTAGACTCAGGCCAAATACCTTCATTTCATGTAGCTCGAAGCTTACACGTCATTTTTTGGAAAAAGAAATGATGCTTTGAGTTTATATAGAAAGTACAAGAGATTTTACCTGTATCCAGGATTCCAATGATCACATCATATCCTCGAGAAGATAAGTTAGAGTCAGAATTGGGGCTCAAGTCGATCTTTACATCGGTTCCGTATTTCAAGAAATCCCATGAACGAGTTGTGTGGAGGTGGTAGACAGGATCAGGAAAAACTGATACGACCCCTGGGTTTTTAGCAATTGATTGTGCCTCTGCTGCTGATAAACGAGCTGTAAACCCTGAAATTCCATGTTCGTAGCTGTGCACTAGAGCATTCTTTCTCCTAGCAAGCACAAAGATATTCAGGCTACCGAATCACTTTGATATCGAATTACTTGCGCAAGCAAAAGCAAATTTATCATGTTTTTCTTAGATTGTATCGTCTGCTCTGATTTATAAATGTCAAGCCATCACACAGATCATTTAAAGGTGAGTTTAATGAGTATGGGACAGAAAAAGTTCACCGTTTTAAGACAGAGCTCAGAAGCTGAGCATGTTCATTCTTTGAAGAACCATTTGCTGTCGCAGCTCCCATGTAAACAATATAAACACCATCCTTCTCTCCCTCGTCTGCTCCTGATTCTACCAGAAATACATCAAAGAGGATAAGGAACAGCACATAGCATAGGGCAGAATATTTCATAGATTTAACTGATGGGGCAAGGCTACTCTAGTTTATTGATGTTATTACAAGTGAGAAAGCTATTAGACAGCCATCTACTGCTACTTATACTAGTATGATGGTGTTGTATGTGATAGTAGGCAGCCGCAGACCCAATGACATATCCTCCAAAGTGCGCCATTGATCATCTTTGGCACTCCATAGTTGGAAATGGTGGAGGTGGTGGTGGTGGGGTGGTGACGGTACATGGAAGTGGTGGTGGTACAAGATATTTTTATAGTAATTGCCCTCACGGCACCAACTAAATGCGCCCCCATCTTGAGCATAAATGTAGAATAGAAGGTTGGCAAGGGAACCATTCATGTACTTAACACCCGTTTGTGTGCCTGAAAGCAAATTACAAGGAAAATTCTCTTTGGTAAAGGCATGTTAAGAAATAAATTATTTGAAATGCTTGTATGTGCCATAAAAAAATAAGTTCAAAAAACATTGTCGGATATATTGAGAATAGCTTCTTTTTGTTGTATTATCCTTATTATATTTGTTCAATTGTCATTCCTACCCCCTTATCTAGATATGCTTTTGCTAAGTGAGTTGTTGGAATTTTTTCTTTTGCACTTCAAAAAGAAGAAGAAGAGGTTGATAATTACTCTCAAATGTGGTATCTTTCCACTAGGGATCAAGCACGTTTTTGTCTTTTTTTGAGACATAAAGGGAGAGTAATTGCTTCTTCCAATCATATTTTTGGTGCACGCCGAGTATGATTTTCATCATTTTCATGATTGAGGACAAGAATTATTCATCGGGTATCAATTTTGGCAACAATGTATGTAGTGTGGAAAAGGAATAGTGAATGAGCCAAAATTAGGATAGAACTCATCAAATCAATGCTTGTGCCTCTTGCACATGCCCTGCCACACCAAAATTAGTGTCCATATACTTCTGTTAACAACTCTTCTTGTAAAATATCAATCGGGTCAATTTTAATCTGTCATATTGACCAGAAATTGTTACTTCTTCTAAATTGCAGGCTAGTTGGAACCACTGCGATTTTTATACCGTTTGGTGCTTCAATGGTTAGAGAGTATGTTGCAGCACCATCTCCAGCAACATTCGTTAGGGTTCTGTTAATGGTCCTGATCTGATTTCTAGCGAGGTTAAGAACCGCTATGGATGGATAGTTGATAGTGGACATAAGATCGACACTCAAGTCCTTCGGACAAGCAAAACCAGCTGGAACATCTTTGAAAATAACTTTAATTGTGGATGTATTGTTGCCGTGATGGCAAAGGAAGTTTAAGCAGTCAATGGTTGCGGTTTCATAAACAAGTCCAGCTGGTTGTAATGGTCCACTAGTGCTTATTTCTCCTGCCCCATAATCATAAACTGTGGGTTGTAATGGTCCACTTGTGCTTATTTCTCCTGCCCCCTTAATCATAAGCTGTGGGTATGACACCTAATTCTGTTGCTGTTGAGGTCTTCATATTGCTTATCTGAGATGCTGTAGGCCAGAAAATACACCATTAATTTGGTTATGAAAATCACCAAGTGATTTAATTTTTGTTTTTGTAGATCTTTACCTGTTGTCAAAATGGCAGGTTTGATTGCAGAGGGGTTCCATGAAAGATAATGGGATTTAACCACAGCAACCATTGCAGAAACATGTGGACATGACATGGAAGTTCCTGAAATCACGTTGAATAGTGGGGGCTCTGTACCTTTTAGAGTCAATTCTTTATCATTGGCCTGCCAAGCTGCCGGTCTGTTTGCTACTGGTGCTGCCATTCCAGGCTGCAAGGTGCAAAGAACGGAGACAGCAGAACAATTTATATGCACATATGCTCAGGCTAGGCTTCTGTGACTCGTGGGAGATACTATTCATGAATCCAATGAAATAACGTGCCTAGGAGGAAGAGGCTTTGCTTTTCCTTGAGGATATTTCTTGAGATGGAGGAAGGGCCTCTGGATGAAAAGTATGCCAGAAGGTTGGCTTATATTGCGGCACCACTTTGGTAGGTACGATTGTTGCGACTGGATTTCTGGGAGGTTTCAAAATTTGTCAGCAAGAGAATTGCCATAAATTTGTAGCTGATTCAGCTGAGTTGTATCGAGATGATAGCGTGGATCTTGCTTGGTTGAGTTTATGTAGGAAAGGACTGCAGAAGCATCCTTTGAACTGATCAGTCATTGGAAGTTCCATGAAATTATTTGCAGCTCCCCTTGTGTCATCAACCAAAACAAGACCAATTCCTCCCGAGTTGTGTGGCGTTGGTAGACAGGATCGGGAAAAACTGATACTACTTCAGGTTTGTTAGCAATTGACCGTGCCTCTGCTGCTGATAAACGTGCTGCAAACCCTGAAATTCCATGTTTACAGCTGAGCACTAGGGCGTTTTTTTCTCCTAACAAGCACAAACATACTCAAATTAAACATCAACGTTTTTATTATTTAGGTGATTTTTGAACTGAAAAATCTGTTCTTATACTATTTAAAGAATTCTGAAAAAATTGATTATTTGATTCTTTTTTTCATAGATTGAACAAACCAATAGGCTGGAAGCTGAATGAAATAATTCATGGATCAAGCCCTCATTCAAATTTTATTTGGTGAAAAATAATGAAACAATAAATCCAAATCCAGACTTGAGTACAAGCCAGGCTAACATGTTGAAGTCTAAAATTTACTTTGTTTAAAACATCTTTCAAGCTTGAGAACTATTTTCACCCAATTTTAACTTCTTACTTTATAGATACCTGGAATTTTTTGTTTTTTTACATAAAAGATAATTTTTTTAAAAGGTTTTAATTTTAACCAAAACATGTCAACTACCAAAAATTATTTGAAATCAATTTCATAATTTTTTTTGGTACAATAAAAAACAAACTAAACAGTTCTAGAGAAACAATGATTCATTGTAAGCTGGCTCATTCTAAAAGGAGGAGACTCAAATCATAAGCTGCGTAGACTCCCTAGCTCCAAGTTTCGCCATGAGCCAGCATAAGCATTGCCATCATTGGTAAGTCTGTTAGTTGAAAATTGGACTGACTTTCCCGAGTTTCTTCTCTATTTGCTTACTGAGATCCCACGCCGAGTGTTACTATTTGTATTATTATTTGCCCTCAGCTGAGGTACCCCCATCTCTTACCGGCGAGTTCTCTTGTTGTTCTCAGGTTACACTAAAGGTGCTAAATCATACGTTGTTTTCGTGTCGTCTTAAAAAAATATTATTTACAATCTTGTAGCCAGGTGTTTTAGTTCCACTGGGCTCTCCTCGCACAAAGACAAGCCTTTGACCCTCTAACTGAGCTATCCTTCTACTGGACTCAAGCCCACTTGCGTTACATGTTTCGGCCCAGTTTATTTTATAGGCCCTTCAACCTTCATAGTTGGGCCTTCTAGAGCATCATATTTATTATATGATAACGTATAATCCTTTTCCTTATTACTCCTAGATTTTCTATCACGTGCCACAATTAGCCAATCTCCATGAGTTTCGCCTTTCTCTAGCTGCATGGCCAAATTTTCAAGATTTGCTGGCTCTACCCTAACACCAGGGCTAGTCCCCTCTGCCGCCCCCATCCTTCATGCTAGCCAATTTCTCCGCCATGCTTCCATGAGAATTTATCGGGCATGATCTTGCAATTTGGCCATAGCACCCACATCGAAGATTAAATCTCAAATATCTCTATTAACTATTTTCTTAACCAAATTTTCCAATGCCTTAAATGTTAATATCTGGCACAGAGCTCTTCAAATATGTTCATCGTATTAACAAAAATCCCAGAAGCTAAGCATGGTCATTCTTTAAAGAATCATTTGCTGATGCAACTCCCGCGTAAACAATATATAAACCCCATTATCCTCTCCCTAGCTGCTCCTGGATATTCTATCAGAAATGCTATAGAGAGGAGAAAAGGGAATGCAAAGCATAAGGTAAAAACTTTATTTCATGTGCTTTCCAGTTTAGGGATGCTTGGATTCAAGTGTAAAGGCTGCTAGCAAACAGGCTAGTGCTAGTTATAACAGTACAACGGTGCTTGTGTGTGCCCTATTTCTCAGTTTTTGCACTTAACAGGGGGATGTGGTGGTGTCGGCGCTGGTGCATGGAAGTCAAGGGCAAAAATGATCACCCAAATTGATGATGCTTGGTATGTTCGGTGCCGCGTGCTTGATTTGTTTTAAAATTATTTTTTAATTAAAAACTCATCAAAATAATATTATTTTATATTTTTAATATTAATACATTAATATCGTGAAACACATTTTAAAAACACTAATTTGAGTCTCAACTCATAATTTAATATTTTTCGGGTGAAAAACGAGTTGAATAGTAAAAAAACTCACTTAACTAGATAATTAGAGGTAATTTGATAGTTCAATCAATGTTTTTGTAAATTTCTAAATATGCCGACATCTTGAAGCACAAATGTAGCAAAGAAACTTGGCAAACGGAGCCACTCGTGGGCATAACTTTCCAACTAGAGCGAATATTGTATTTGGTCCACATTTCAATATTAATTTGATGATAGATTGTGCCCTAATCGCGAGTTGGAACTCGAGGGTGTGCTGGTGTCCATGTGGCAAAACACCCAAATGAACAAAATGGAGCCACCGCAAAAGGAAGATGTTGGCGAACAACTTGAGCGTGATTGCTTTTTGTTAAGCATCGAAGACATATATTCCTTTTTGAGACATATAGGGCCACTAGTTACTTCTGCGGAATCCTATTTTTGGTGCAGGCTGAGAATGATTATAATCATTTTCTAATTATATTATGACAATAATTTTGATTTGGAATCTATATCTGTCGGCAACAGTGTACAGTAGTATACAGTTGTGTTAGGACTTGGGGAAGGAATCTTTTGCATGGTGGCCGGAATGTAGGTCCATTTTCTGGCCTCAACTGACTCTTCGAATCAAAGTTGTTACAAGCATAGATTTTAAGAGTGGAGTTACATGTTGATTAAGCATATCAATGGGTCAATATAATTCTTTTTATTATAACAACATCATTATAGAATTTTTTTTAATTAAAACTCAAAATGATTTTATTTTAGTAAAACAAATAATTTAAAATAAAATTTAATATAAATCAAATTTCAAAATTAATGAACGGGTCATTAAATTAACTATCATACAAGTTAATACCACTTAATAACCCACCAAAATTAGTATCCATCACATATTCATGTTTTAACTATCTTGTATTCGTGTTTCTGTTTTCTTCCGATTATATATTAGTTCTTGATTCAATCGCTAATTTTTCTTTCGTTTCTTTCTTTTCGTCTTATTCAATTTAGGTCCCAAACAAATTTTAAAATCCTCTAAATTGAGTCCCTCCTCTCTATCATTGATGGATTTGAATGAGGTAAAGCATACATCAAATTTCTTGAGCTGAAAATAATAAGAACATATACTAAAACAAGCACTGAGTAGGCAATATATTGTTTATGCATGGAAAATAATGTGCCATTCCTGCCACCAATTTCATTGCTTCTTGGCTTTGGTTCTGGAAGCTGAATTCAAGTAAAGCATGGATCATAAATAACTTAATTTTTTAAAAAAATTAGAAACAACATCGTTTTTTATATAAAAAAATTAATAAGTTTACAAGTGGTTTTTTACCAAGTTTTATATGGGTTGACCATATCATAAATCAACCCATGTTTTTCACGGAATTATACTAAGAAAATCCCTTCCCTCATTTTTTTTATTATCCGAAGGCAGTCTAGTTCGAGATCCACCTACCATACATTCCAAATTTTATAACTATGCTTCTTTGTCCCAAGGCAAAGACAACCACTTTTATCCACCTTACATGAACATCTACTTCGTGGGTGGGGCCGAAGCTACCTTTATCCCCTTTATATATATATATATATATAAAGGTTATTGGATTTATTTTTTTTAATAGGGCCTAGATGCTGGATCCCATTTTCTGCAATTTGCAATCAACCTTTTGAGTGTAGTTGTTGAATTTATACAACTTGGTAGATTGCTTTGGAAAATTAATTATATAGACTCAAGTTACATGTGATACTTGAGGTTCTGGTCTAACGGTCATGACAGTGACTTGTTTTTGTTTTAACATCCAGATTCAATTTTATTTGTGCATGTTTATTATCTTTCTGATGTCTTACCTGCTTACTGAGTTTGCAGAATGTTTAGTAGATTCGGGAATTAATCGTGATGCGCGTAAGCTGATCCAGATATCCTTAAATTATATAAAAAAAATTAAAAAATATATTAGCTCCATAAAATTTAATAAATCTAATTAAAATTGGTTTGGGAAACATTAAAAAAAATATATTAAAAAATAAAATAATATTATTTTAATAAAAATAATCTATTCAATACGATGTGATCAGTAAGCTAACCCTCTGAAGCAGATTCTTTTTCGGGGCAGTCCCCCAACCTGATATGACCACCGTGCTTTTGAGTGCCAAGAGAGTGGGCAACGGCTCTCAAGTGGAGAGATGGTCCAAATCGAAAGCCCATGATTATTCATTAGGCCTCCTCCTTTTCTTAACAAGGACCCACACGGCCACAAGTGGCTAATTTTGTACCGAAAGGGAAAACATTCGGTAATCAGAAATTGGCACGACAGCGTATGCTAATTTTTGCTCAAAAGAAAAGGCAAACAAATGGCTAATCAGAAACTGCCACGACAACAAACTGACAAAAATGCCACGTGACATGCTTAGCATGTATTTGCACGTGCTTCTCACGTGGAGGCACCCTCTTTCCCCGTCGTGTGCGCTAGCTAGTTGTACTCGTGAACAGTTTCCCATTCATGGTAGCATATTCCCATAAGCGATGGAGCTGACAGAATATTAATTGACATTCATTTTTCATGCTAATCTTAGTTATAATGGTTTAATTCTAATCTTCACCATAGCTTGTAAATTATTAAAAAAATTCAAGAAACAACTCGACTTAAAATGCATGATGAAAATCATAATCATGAGTCGGTTGACGGATAAAGAAAAAAAATATAATAATTGATCATTCTCAATTCAGAAATTGACCCATTAAGAGTTTGAATTACTAAATTATTGAGTTAATATGCAGATTATCAAGTCAATTTAAGTTAATTTTTTTTATTAAAATAATATTTTTTTTTATTTTTAATTTAGTCGAGCTTAAATCATATTTAATCGTGTTAACTAAATCATTAATGACCTAGACATGACAACTAGATTTTACCGGGTCAATTTTTTTTATGCAACTTAAAACTCGATTAGGGTTCCAAGTTATGGATTTTCCAAATCAATCCATCCACAGTTGGGCAGTCCCGGGTTTAACAAATGGTTGATGATACATATAAACAACATGACTTAAGTCGAAAGGCAAATAAAATCATGGTTAGAGTTGACTGTTAAACTAAGAACTACCAAACACGATTCGTCATGTTCACAGTCAAAATCATTGAGTGCCAAGTTGTTTATGGCATTGAAATTATGTTGTTTTAACCTCCCTTCATATAGCATCACTATGTTTTTCTTTTTCAAGAAAAATAAAGTATCATTGCCTTGAAATTATTAAAAAAAAAAACTGTGATAAAAACTTCAGTTATTTTTTTTTAAAAAAAAATTAGCGAAATAATACAGTAAATTTCTTTTTTGTTACAGTTAAAAGGTATAATTTTTATAACTTATCACAATTAAATTCAATGAAAAATATATTAAATGGACAGGAGAGAATAAAAAGAAATATTAAAAAAAAACTCTGAGATACATTGAAGCTTTGAATCTTGACAAAATAAATCCAACAATATTAAAAAATATTATCATTAGTGACCCAAGTATCATATTTATCTTAAAAAATAAGTGAGTCACTTTTTATTTTTAAACAGAAAGTATAACTTATTCAGGTCACTGTTGATGATTTTTTTTTGTGTTGTTGGATAAACTTCTTTTATGTTACTGGATTTATCTTATGTCTCGATGATTATTTTATTCTGAATAGTAATAAATTATAAAAATCATGTTCTTTAACCATGATATGTACAGACAAACTATACTACTTCGCCCATCTTTTTTTCAATGATGTTGTTCCCCTATTATTTTAAATTATTTGTACTAATTTATAAAAAAAATCATAAACATCTTTATAAAGGCATTTTCAATTATAATTTTCAGTTGATATTAGCTGTAGGCTGTAGCATCACAAGAAAGTTGCTGATGCTTTATGTGGAATGTTCAAGCTAGATGTCAATTTGCTTTGGTCTCATGCTGACCCACATCTTACAACATGGCCGCGCAATGAAATGGTCCTTACTGTGTCAACGATAGTTGTTTGAAGCTTGAACAATGGAACAGAGGTGTTGCAGACTCCTTTCTGTTTCTCTCATTCTGGGAAAATAAGGGGCAAAGCAATGGAAGTATCCTATTCCTATTCATTTGAATGAAATTAACCCACTGCCTCCTTCACATTTGAATGCCAGATTCTTCAATTAAACAGCACTAAATTGCGAGATTGTTTGGAATCACAGATAAACAAAAAGATGGAAAACACAAAGCTCTGTGAAAGATCCATAAAAGATGTTGAAATCGATAAATTATGATAGGAAAAGCGAGCACTGAAAAGGGGGTTCGAGGAAATACTAATAAGAGCGAAGAGATTACGCTAGAAGAGACCGTGATAACGATAGCCAAACAGAGATGCATATTTATAGGCAAAAAAGACTAGAAAATGCTATTTCCCTCGGCATTTATCTGTCCCAACATCACAGCGTCTTTAGTGGGAAGAAGCATAAAAGCAGAAATGGGAAAGAAGACAAGAGAGTCGAGGAATAGTTAAAGCAAACAAAAATAAGAACCCTCCACTGGTCCTGCGGCTTCCAATCCATGCAACTTTATTTTGTCCTTACCACTTTCCTAGCTTTTGTTTGTTCTCCTGTCACCACAGCCGCTTGATTGAGATGTATCTAACACAACAGCAAAAGCCCATTGCAATATTACATTGGAAACATCTCACTCTCCTTTAAGGAAAAATTTGGGAAGCCAGAAAGATGGGTGAAAAGAGCAAGTGGGATTAATAAATTCTCAAAATGGAGCTGTTGAGGTTCTATAGAGGGTGTTTTTTTTTGGTAGCTGAGCAGGAGCTGCTGCCAAGAACTGCAAACACAAATATGCATAAGAAATTCACAGTCTATGACGTAATCTCTTGGTTTGTGTAAATTAGCAACATTCCAAATCAGGAAACAAACACTCCTCTTCTACAGTACTGACCCTTTCTTGCTGCCTTCTAAGCTTGGCATTCTCCTGTGCTAAATGAGCAGCTTCACGTTCCAACTCAACTGTGTAAGCCTGCAAAATTAGTAAAAGATAAAAAATTAACATTCTATAATCATTAAATTTCACTAAAAACAAATTTTCAAAAGGAGAGCAAGATTCCTGCTTTCTAGCCCGGGACCGAGCTGCAGATTCTCTGTTCTTGATCATGCGCTTGTGCCTCCGATCGCCGCCAGAGACATCACCGTTTTCTTGAGGCCTTTTTTTGCAAATGGAAAGGAACACTGAAGAAGAACCCAAGGCATCAAAGGGGGAATCGAGAGAAGAATCAAAACTTATTGTGCCACCATTGGCATGACTATGCATTTGTGGATTTGGCCTCACAGGGACAGTATTACTGCTTTCCAGATAATGAAAATGATCAGACCCAGAATTCAAACTCAGCATGGTAGCTGGGGGTGGCCCTAAAGAGTTCTTCAAGAAACTGTTACCCCCGCCAGAGGAGGGTTCCTTAGAGGCAGCCCTTGTTGATGTGTCTTTATTGGAAGGTCTAGCCAAGAAATCTTGAAAGACCATACCATTAAAAGAATGGTGGTTGGTGTTGCTGCTTGTGTTAGTATTTGAATGATCATGAAGAGAAGCTAGGTTTATGTCATCCCAAACTTCTTCCATTGAGGCTCCGTTCATTGATTGGTTTGGTATTGGAGGAGAAGGAGAGAAAGGTGAAGGAGAAGAACATGTAGAGGAAAAGCATTTTGAAGGAGAATTGCCAGAGACTTTACTGTTGCTCGTGTTGTTGTTATCAATATTTGCTCCTGGCGATGACCACATGCTTTGACAGGGAAAACAGCACTAGGAGTAACTGGGGATGAAATGATGTTTCTTTCTGATTGACTTGGTTCTCTTCATAAATGTACTACTGTGTATATATATCGAAATTTTAAATACAAATTAACTCTGATACAAAACAAATTCAAATTAACATTTTTCACACCCAATTTTTTTAAAATTTAAACTAAAATTAAGAAAAATAAATTAAAATCGCTTCAGATTATGTGTAGTGTTGTACTTGCTTTTATGGTTGTAGTTTGAAAAAATAATTTATAAAAAATCACTTTTTTACATAGCTAGTACACTTGAATTATTTTTTGATAAAAATTATGGTTTAAATTGTTTCTCCATTAAAAATATGCCATTAATATTTGATTAAAATTATAATTGAGATTGTGGTTGGACATGAAATAACCAAATAGAACATTAATTTCTTCCAAACATGACATTGAACAATTAATACATATTTTTAAGATCAACTACTTTTAAATTTAAAAATTCTACAATTCTCTCATCTAACTTGAAGCAATTTCATCACGAACACAATCCATATGAAAAGTCTTGTTGCTTCTATATGTCTCTGATCATGGAACAACATCATATAAAAATCTTATGGCATGAAATTAGGTATTTGATTTTTCTATGACACACAAGCACGCACATGTGTGTCATTGATTGTTACTATACAGTTCTAAAAAAAAAATAATCTAAATTAGTTATTGTAAGTTAACTTCAAAATGAATTATATAATGAAATTGAAACAACAAATATATTCAATCGCTGATAATATTTAATGTTTTCTTAAAATGTGACGTATATCCCGGGTTCATAGTAATTTCCCGTGGTGTAGTTGAAAATTTTGAATCGACTAGTTTGATAATTTCAACTACTAGCAAACACATAACCTTCAGAAATTCATTGTAATACCTACTCAGGGTTTCACCATATTGTTGAAATCTCTCCTGGATTTCCTTATTAGAAGCACCCAGAGCTAAAATGTAAAGAAACCTGCCAACTTTCTTTACAACACTCATTCTCCTTGACGATTTCAGTCCATATTGTACTTCTAATTCAAAATAAAAACTCTAAAATGTCATTGCATTCATTTTAAACATATTTACATAATGTATCTAATGTCCATTTAAAATCTCGTTCAACCACTGCATTCATGTGTTGTACGAAATCATGTAGGGCTCCTTATAGCTGTAGTAATTGTAATACATTGCAAGTGCACCTACCGTGCACAATACTAGTTTCAAGGATCAAATTCTCTATGCCAAAATGAATCACCCTCATCGTCATCATTGTCTTTGTTACTGTTGTCATTGTCATCGTCATCATTATTTGCATTTGCTATCATTAGCATCACCACTACTATAACTGCTATGACTTATACTATTCCTACCACTGCAGTCATGTGAAACATATTGAGCAACATTGTTAATGACATTTTTCACCAGCATTACCGCTATTATAAACGCTATACCTTATATTATTCCTACAACTACAGTCATGTGAAACATATTGAGTGATATTGTTCATGACATTTTCATACTCCCCGTCAAAAAGGTCATTAAATCAATTTGCATCCATATCTATAATTTAAATTAAATAATTATAACAAAGAATAACATATTATTTGTTTTATAAATGTAGAGGTGTTACAAGCTCTACCTTCACACCTTCAGTAAATCACATTACTTGTACAACAAATATAATTTTTATTAACCCCCTTTAAATTTAATTGATTTAAAGAGTTTGCCATGACAATCAAAGTGCATTAATTGATTATTCTTATTGTTTTTAATACATTCACATCAAAACTGTTATAATGTTATTCTTTCCTATTAGTGTTAAAATAAAAAAATTGTTAACGCTGTAGTATAGAGACAGAGATTTAGAGTTCACAATTAAATAGCTATGTTGGATCAATACGTTAATAAAGATTAAAAACAATCATGATAAATGATAAAAAATAGAGATTTTAAGTTCAATATTAGGCTATATTTGTTTCTCGGAATTCACTTTCTAATCTTCCCTGTATTTATTTGTCATTAGAAAAGTTAGTCAACGAATAACACTTTCTAGTCAAAAGAAAAATTTAGCTTAGTTTTGAGGAGGAAAGTGTTTTTCCAGAAAATTTAGGTGGAAAACACTTTTTGAAAGTTGTGAAAAATTTAGAAATGTCATATTATTTGCTGATTATATCAAATTCGGTCCTCAAACTTTTGATTGCTATATATATTTTGTTTTGAATATTTATTTTTCAATTTCATCTCTTAAAATTTAATTTTTATATTAACTTTGGTCCTCATTTTTATAATTGTTATTTACTTTTCCCTTATTATTTTTTTATTGAAATTTTTTATGTATCAAATTTGGTCCTTATTCTTTTAATTGTTACTTATTTTATTTGAAATAATTTATGAAATGTTAATTATTATTATTTTAATTTCTTCATCTTTTATTTTTTTTATTTTTTAGATTTGATCTCTATTATTTTGATTATTATTTATTTTATTTGAGATAATTTATGAAATTATATTTTTTTTCAATTTCATTCTTATTCAACCTTTTAATTTGTAAGATTTGTTCCTCATTATTTTAATAAACTTGAGAAAAATAAAACATTAATAAGTTATTATTTTTCAGATCATTTTCTATAACATAACCAAATACTAAAAAGTATTTTTCAATTTATTTTTCATTACACTATCAAAATAATTTATTTTTTTTAAAATTTATTTTTTCAGAATTTATTTTTCAAAAAAACTACTTCCTAACAAATAAATAAACGGTTATTAATTTAATGTCTCGTGGGAAAAAATATTAATAAATTCTGAATAATTTATATGTTCATTTTTTTCTTGATATGACCCATGATGGAACATGTACAATCATCCATAATTGTACCAATCTTCTTCCTTTGGATGGCCACAAGGCTACTACAGATTCCTTATCAAAATAAGAAAAATCAAGATGAGAAGCACAAGGAGCTTTTTTACTCCCCTGGATAGAATGCGGCCGAATCAATTTAAGGGCTCTCCAATTGGCAAATCACAGTGCAAGTTATTGCCTCAGCCATTGCTCAACTTGCCATGACAGGAGTTAGTGGGGGATGATGTGTTATTTTCCTTTTTGTTTGGCTGAAAGGATGTGTAATGGTGAAGAATTGAGAGAGTAGATGAAAGGATTAGATGATGGAGAAAAATATGCATCAATCCACTCATTTATGATTGTCTGGTATCGTTTGTTTTTCTATTTTCTATTATTATTTCAATTTTTTGAAAATAAAAATAAAAAATTTATTTGTTTGGATTCTATTATTGAGAAAGAAAAAAACAAAACCAACAACAGTATCTCAAGTTTTTTTTCTTACAACCATTATTTGGTTTCCAAAAAGTTTGTCTTTTTATATTTTTGGAAACAGAATCTTTTTTTTTTTAAGTTTTTTATATTTTTTTTAAGGAAAAAAAAACACCCCATGATTATTTGAAACCAATCTTAAGAAACCTCCATTATTATACCGATCCTGGAACAGAGATTCAAGATATCATTTTTAGAATGGAACTAGTTACTATATAAGACATAGCAACGGGAGATTTCTTTTTCTTTGTTTAGATGGAAAAATAGCTCATTCTCTCCGTCTTATCCACACGTCCAGCTTTCTTTCCACTAAACAGTGTTAGGATCGATCCCAAAAGAAGCATGGTCGAGGATTCTGTCATGAACAGCCTCATCTGTCGACCAATGTTTCCTCAGATTTTTATCTTATTTGGAGAAGAAGATAAGGCGAGCCCTATAGACAAGTGAGGTGGGTCGCCTAGTTGTGCTTTATCATGTTTGTGTTCTGTGACATGGTGTTGTGCTTTCTGTGTTTTTGTTTCAATCATAGATTTAAAAATATTATATTCTTGTACAAGTTTCACGGAAAACTTTTTTAAAATTCTAGTTAATTAAAAAATATAATTTATAATTTTTTTAGATTTGTTTTTTTTTCAAACCTCAATCGAAAAGGCTATTATAATGCAAAAAAATCCCACCTTTCGCTGGTAACTTGGGAAAGCAAGCATCTATAGTTATCTGTAATACATATAGAGCAGCACTTTCGAACTTGATTTTAATACACTAGAATCAGTTTGGCAAGCTTGAAAGGCTGTCAGTTCCCGGGATCAGACCTACTGATGACGTGGATGCATCTCTATACTGCTGTGCTTAGGTTGACATAGCCGCCTGTGTGCAGAGACTCTTGATAGCCAGCCAGACTAGCTAAAATTGAGTTCCAGGTCATTTAACTCCTCCCTCTGACAAGAGCAAGCTGCTTTAATGATCTTCGAGAGCGTGACAATAGCCTGCTAGCTCAATGTAACCAAACGCCCTAGCTACCGAGTCCAGAGTTCAAACCCGGACTGGTTAAACTCTGATTGGTAGTAGAAGCTAAGCTGTATATAATCATTTGGGATCAAAGGATTGGTATCCGATAGCAGTAATTTGCTGACCAATGCTCGTGCGCGTAAATGGTTATATGCCTGTCAAAATCTTAACTAGCCAACTACGATGCTTTTCGTATCCTTATAGGACCCGGCCTACTGTTTAACAAGATTCAAGGCTAGGATTTTGTGTTCATGGGATAACCTAACATAACATTATTTTGTGTTTTTTAAATAAAATGATATTATTTTGAACAAGAATTAAAAAAAAATCCTTAAAGTTGATTGCGTCTGGTCTCATATTGAGGTTTGAACGGATTAATTGAATTAATCTTATAATTTAACGGGTTTTATTTAAGTTTGATTGGGTTAAAATAAAACTTGATTTTGGTCCGATTTTAGATTAGCAACTAACAAATTAACCTACAAAGTCAGGAGTTCGATACGAGGAATGAAGTTTAATATCTATGTTTTTGGTTTTTCTAGGTACTGAGGGGTGCAAAATGTGCGGGTGTATAATAGCATCTGGTCATAGTTAATTAGATAGGTCATTCATGAAATTCAATTGTGGTTCATAATCACTAATGTGGGGGCAAGAAGGATGACATGTTTGGGAAAGAAAGGAAAATTTTAGAAAAGATACGTGAAGACAACCCACCCCTACGAAATTTCCATAAAGACTGATGATAGTTTATGTTTCACACGTAAAAGCAATTCCTCTATGAAAGACATGTAGTGCTCATTGAAGTAGAGAGTGTAATAAGAAAAAAGCACACATGGATTAAGACAAAAGCCAGTTTTTTTTGTCTCCTCCCATGCCACTTTTCTATGATACCTAGACAATTCATCCCAACCCAGTCACATCTGCATATAAAACGCACTAAGGATTCCTTTTTTTCTCTTGGTCAAAACAAGACTATCGTCTGCCACTCCACTCTATTGGATTAAAAGGACGATAATGTTTGATGGTGCCTTTATTCCCTTAACAGATGACATACATACAGATATCAGATGAGTAAATAAAGAGGTGAAAGAGTGATATATAGGTCTACAATCTATATCATTAGGCAGACGTACCACAAGAGAGGAGACGGGAGGTACGTACAGGGAGACAACGTTTCACGCTTCTCTTGTCCCTTTCGTTCTTTCACTTTCTTGTGCCCAGGGAGGTTGATTCCTTCACGAGTCCTCAGAAATCTCAAAACAGTAGTTTTTTGTTTAGCACTTTTGATTAGTTTAGAAAAGAATGGAAGTGTATTTCAATTATTTCCAAGTTTCGACTGCGAACAATTTATAGGTTATTTAGGTTAACAGTAACTCAGACCTGATATTATGGAGAAGATTATGGATATTGTAAGACATTTGGTCCCTCCTGTCATCAATTTTCGATTTGTATTAAAGAGAGGCTGGGAGGATGAATATAGTGGTTACACATGCAAGTCGGGAGGGAAGTGGGGTTTTCAGCGGCAACTGCCTTGTAAGCTGAGAAGCAAAAGAAGGAATCTGCCAGAGAAGAGGCTCGCATTTCATTAGCTAATATTTGAGGTAATAGCTTACCAAGATGATGATCGGTAGTTGGTTCTAAGAGAAGCCAAACTAAGACTGAGACACATCCTAGGCTCCAATCAGAGGCAGGAGTGGGGAATTTTCTGCAATTGATGAAAACTTTGACGGAACAATGCTGCATCGAGGTAGAAGGTTCACGGGTCGTGAACTTCTTTTCCCAGAAAAAAAAAAAGAAGCAATGATGGTATCTAGAAAACAATCATCCACTAACGCTATGCCAATTGTTCCAATCCCGTGTTTGATATTTGATTTCAAAAGAATTTATTCATGATATACCATATACAAACTGATCTAAGAATAGATCTAGCAATTGAAATCAATGATAGGAAAAAAAAAAAACTAGCTAAAAGAGAAAAACACCATCCATTGTATTCCGGTCTATGGTACAGGAATCACGTGAAATATGATGATTGAGAATGAAAATGGTGATTATGTTCTAGCCATAAAAGAGCCATGCTTGTACGATGACAAGATGGCCTCAAAAAACATGAAAAACATCTACGAAGGAGCATTATATATATGCTCCCGGATTGGCCATCTGCTAGTGCTCGGTAGAATATAGCGATGGCTCTATCTGCTAAACGACAAGCTTTGACATTTCTTTTGGTGCTGGTTACAGTGATCGGCAGGTTCAAAGGGAAAAGCTTAAAAAAGCTAGTTTCCATGCCCCACAAAAGCCACGTTTCAACCACGTTTCAATCTCTTTGCTAATCCTCCAAGTAAAATCCAGCCATTATCTTCTTCAAAAGTAATGTTCACAGTCATAGGTGGAGCTCTCTCTCTGATAGTCTTTTTCAAAGTGATGTCTGTACAAAAACCTATAAATCTAAATTACTCGATTCCCCATATCTACCTGCCTTAACTAGTGTAGGCGCTTGTGCTCAGATGATTTCTGACTTCGTTGCTAAACTCGTGTCATCACATTAGTGCTTACTCCCGATCAAGTGTAGCCCGGGGACCTTGTGCCAATCTGACAACCAAAACTATGAGGTTGGGCTGGCTCTCCACATTTATGATTCAGGACGGCTCTATAGATTAGCCCACTAACCTCTTATCTCCACCACTCCTGCACTAAAATTAAAAGAACAGCTATACAGCGGATCGTTTTCACTCTAAATATGTTTTTATTCATCGTCGGTGGTAATAGTAAAATGATAATTTTACTTAAAAAAACCTATTTATCATGTTTTTTTTAGTTAATTTGTTATTTGATAATTGTTTAGAGGTTTTGTTGTAAAATATAATGTTGATGTATAATAAAATTAGTAACAAATTATTTAGCTTCGGTTAATGGTCTTTTAGGCATTTCATATTTTGATGTATAATAAAATTATAAATTTAGTTTTGGAGTCAATGGAGTGATTATTCTTCTTCTTCAGGTTTTTCTAGGTATATAATCACCTTTCTAGGATTAGTAATAAAACCTTTCATTTCTTATTATGAGTTACTTGGATTAACTTGATTATTTCAATATTTTTTTAAGTTAAATGATATTATTTTAAAAAAAATACAAATTAAACTAGGTTTTTTCCAGGTTTTAAATTGATTGTAGGTTAACCTATAAAGTCAACTTAATCAGCATTGGTTTTATACAAAAATAAGTTATTTTTGTTTACAATATTTCAAAAAATAAATTATATATGACCCAAATCATGTAAAAAATTTGTGATAGTACACTACTCAATCACTTATACGGTCACATCACAATTCTTGAAAGGAGTCATATACTGAATAAGTTATTAGTGACCTTACTTTTTTTTTTGTTAAAAAAAATAAATCAATCACTACACTTTTATTTATGAAACTCAATTAAAGGAAATTAATTAATATTTACAAAATTCATGGTAACATCAAGCAATGGAAGAAAAAACCGTAAAAATGTTGTAGTTATCATGGTTACTATCACGACAATTCTTTTAAATTTTTAGAAGGATAACTATTTTTAAATTTTTAAAAGGATAACTATTTTCATAACGAGGATGATTAATCAAAATTCCACTTAATGCGTGTTTGATACTATAATAATTTTTAAAGTTATAATTTGAATTAGTAGATTTAAAAAAATATATAAATTATCTATCTTTTTTGCAATCAAGGTTTCAAAAGAGATTTTTGCGGTACTCATACAAAACTATGACATATATAAATTAATCAGATACTTTTAAAATTATTATTAGAACAAATTATAGTTTCAACCATACATCTTCGTAATTTTAAGACTATTGTTGGAGCTTTTGGCAAGCACACAAGAATAGGACGAGGCATGCAGTGGTGGATCCTGAACAAGAATTTAGGAAAGTCAAGAATATGACTAGAAATATAGTAATATAGTGCCAAGCTTGAGTTAGCACTTAATTCTAATCATATAAATAGAAGATCAATAAGTTAAATTATCAATTTTTTGTTATGATTATGATCGTCTTACACGCTTGAGTGTACAAATATTACTTTTAAATTTTAATTGGAAAAAGGAAAAACTATTTTGAAAAATGAGTATCTTGTTGCTTGAAACTAATATGTTTGTTATATATCTATGCACGTGAACATAGACTTTTAGCTTTGAAGAAATGAAGAAAAAATCGAAATCAAGTATCCAGTTGCGAGTAGATTTTGGGATGCAAGGACTGAGTTGAATAATATGAAAACTAAAAGGAATTAAATGCACAAATATTGGAAATTAAAAATTAAAAATCCTAGGGGAGGCTGCTGCCCTCCCCGTCTCTAAAAGGATCTGCTACTGCAGACACGCTCGTCTTACATGGAGGTGGGACGGCAGTCTGGACATGGAGCGGGCCTCCTTCCATCCCTTGTGTGCCAGTGCCAACCATGCAGCAGGCTCCCTGCAAATTTTCCATACTGGAAAAAGTATGTGGGTTTTGAACTGTAGATACAACCCATGCCTATAACTGGGGAATATATCAAGAGGCAAAAACATCACACCAACCACGTAAAATGCACTATAAATCAAGTTCATTAGCAAGAAAATGGGTGTTATAGCAGGCTGCTTGGTAGTGGAGAGAGAATAGCCAGAATTCTCGCCATAATGGGTGTGACTGACCACTGCTACCAAAAAATGAAAAAAAAATAATAAAGAAAAGAAAGGGAGGGAAATCATCCACACCAAAACCAGGCTATACAGGAACCAAAAATCTTATAAACTGCTAAGTTACCATCCTAAAATAAATATCTATATATTTCTTATTTTGTTTTGCTCTACGCGCAATGCGCCTTGTCAAACTCTGTCAAAACCAGGCACGACAATTGAAAAGGTAAAACTAAAGGCGCTGCTCCTCACCTTCCGGGGAACATTCCCCTTCCGTCCAGAGAAACATGTGTACTACTTTTTAAAATGATTGCATATTCGGTGGTAGCATAGAATGATCGTTTCAGTTCAAAAGCTTGAACTGGTGCCTGCAGCACCCTCCTGATGAGAGATTCCTGCCTGGATAGTTAACTCACATGTCTTAGCTGTTGTGCTATCTTGGTCAGCAGCCACATCCTCCATTGAGATCTTTTGAAACGATGTTGTCAGAGTATCAGAACTTGATACACCAGAGGACTGAAAGCCCAAATCAGTGCGCGGCATTGTAGAACTAGGCAGCCAATTCATCCAATCATTACGCCTCCTCACTTTGTCATCCTGGATTAAATTTCAATATTACATTCAAATCAAACAGTAGAAAATGATATCAATTTAAATCTTAAATAATGGCAAAGGCACTTCTTGCATGCTAAATCACGATCAATTCAAATATTAGACACTTTGCAATCAACATTAACAAATTTCAAGTACAATATTGCCAGATTCATCAGATGGTTAAGTTAAATATTAATGGATTAAAATGAAGGTACCTGTACTTCAAGCAAAGTTGAAGTCCTCAAGCACTCCAATATAAACTGGATGTTGTTTGTCATAATCCTAACCTGCAGAAGCATGGGCATAAAATAAAGTTGGTTTGCAATCATAACCATCTATTATGAAGTAAATCTAAATTCAAAATGAACAATTTTTTATTCAGAAATGATGAAATAAAATACGAATTGGATCTAAAAGCAAATCATGGTTAATTTTTTATTCAGACACAATCCCCACACTGTTTTGAGAAAATATCAAGGCTAGATATAATAGCGCAGAAAACCACAAATTTGATAATAATATAACTACCACCTATTAGCAGGAAGTTACTGCAAAGAAATATCCCTGACAGGTCAAGGTATATAAAGCAGGACAACTTAAGAGGACTGTCACCATAAAACCCCACTCGAACAGATTGCTGTCGTCAAAGATCAGCACAAATAAATGATCTCTTTAGTGAATTAAGAAACTCCAAAAAAGTATACAAAAGTTGAACAGCTGGTTCTAAAAGCTGAACAGTTCAAGTTCATACAGGAAAGGGGCATAATACGAGGAACCAGACAAAGAATGTTTTAAGTTCAGTCACAACAAATTATTCTCTTATACAAACCATATCTTGCATTTTCAGAGTCTTCCATGTCAACAAATGAAAAACAAATCAGTTATGGCCCATGATACCACATAAAAATTATCTACAGTTTCTCAACGTAGGATCACAATGAATGATACTCTTAAAAGACCAGGCAAACATCAACAAGGACATCACAACACAGAATGCCCCATAATACATCCATTTCAGTATTCCCCATAAGACAGCCAAAAAAAAGACAAGGAAGAGAGGTAGGATTGGTGAAGTGTACAATATTGAAGATAACAAGCACCAAGTTCAACCTCTGATCAAAGAACATCTCAAGCTCATGACCTGTGAATTACAAAGGACCGGGTCACAAAGGTCAAACGACGATGCAAGAGGATGGAACAACTAGTATCAACCTCACATTTACAAAAGTTTAAAAGATAACTCCCAAATGATCTTAGCTAGGAAATGCCCAATATGGGTGAGTGCTAAAAAAATTTCCAGCTTCAAAAGGCACCTCAATCCATGTCATCATGCTTCAACCCCAATGTTAAGGGAAAAAACACCAATGGCCAATTGACTGAAAGCATGAAGCAAATGAATTGGGAAGCAGGAAGTATTAGCGAGTTTAAAGCTACAAGATGAAGCACTTCTTATAGCATAATATAGCTCAAAAACACTTACTTGGATAGTACACACTCCATCTATTCATGAACCTTAAAAGCTCTCTATATTTTGCCAAAATCCTAACCATTAGCCATCTTTTGCTCAACATTTAACATGTCATAACAAACTAATTCCAATTCTTAAAATCACCACAGGGAATTGATTTACACAAGTAATTCAATACAGCAGTTATCCTTCCCATTTTCCTTTATATTTCTTTTAATTGGATTATAATGACCATCAGAAATCTCTTTTAACTCCATTTCCCAACAGGAAGCTAGTTACACTTGCATTCAAAACTTTTGGTGAGCAGAGAATTGGAGAGAATTTACTGAGCAATCTCAGTCATTACTAATGACCAAACACCGGTTGCTCCCCATAATCCAGCAATCCATTCCACAATTCTACTCCCATGCCCTAAATGGCAATTATATCCAATGCCATATATAACAACCTGCCTCTTGAGGTTGGTTGGCACAACAATTGATAGCCAATTATATGATATATAAGATCAGTCATGAAAAGTATCTGATTCTATTGCCTAGATATTCCCAGAAAATCAGCACCTGATATATATAAATCAGGAGAAAAATCAATGTAGTAGCATTACACAGAACAGTAAAGAATAATTTCTCACTTTTCCAAACACACCTTGATTTTGATGAACCTACCACACCTCCACATCATTAAGTCTTATTGAAAGATGCAACTAAGATGCTGCTAAGTGAATAAATAACCCAGACCACTGTTTGTTCATATTACAAAGGCAGAGTTCCAGCACCACAGTTCAAGAAAGTGGAAAGAATGAAAGGGAACAAAGAAATTGATGGAGATCAATGGAAACTATATATATATATCGAGATGAATTGAGTTCTATAAACTATCATTGGCAGAACCTAGTTTGATCAGCTTTAGCCACTACAAGCAATACAATCACAAAGAAATAAACACCCAAGATACTGCTTCAACAACACATTGATGAAAAAACAATTAAAAAATTAGTCCAGGGTTGTGGTGAAACACGCTCATCAATAACCATAAGGAGAGTATATGTCAAGGAAAACAAAAGGAAAAATCTAGTGAAAGTAGATAATCACCGTCTTCAACTCAGCAACAGGGATAGAAGCAGAAATTACATAAAAAATTGTAAGATTTAAAATAAAAGGGTATATAACTGCATGACAGATGAATTGTAAAGCCAAAAAAAAATTATACTAAGAGAACTTAATGCATGAAAGATTGATCTAGGAACTCTTTCATGCACAAAGTCCATATCTTTTAACAGCAATATCTTGGGTTTTACATAATTTTATTAATATCCATCAATTCAAGAATCTAGATCTTCAATGTTTTCCAGGACTTTCTCAAGCTTGTTAATTTTTAAAATTAAGACTTTAAATTTTATAATCAGATCAGAAAGGCCTGGCTAATTTTCAATGGTAGAGTGAAAAGTTTCCAGAAAATGAACAAACAAGAACTATCAAGTTCCCCTTAAATTGGATGGTGTTTTACAATCAGGGAATTTTAAATAGGACAACGTGTCATATAAGAGAAGATAGACAAAATTAAACTTATCATATGGCATAAATGGACCCAAGGACAAAGATCGTGACCCTTAAGCTCATCAATCAGTGTTCACTTACTCGATTAAAGCCCGCTATTAAAGTAACAGGAACCCAACCTTCATCATCCATCTTTGACTTTAAGAAACCATCTTTTGATAAATTCATATCGCTGCAAACAAGCAAACCACAATTGGAGTTCTTAGTTGAGTTTTCAAGAAGCTATAGAAGAGAGAGATCTTATGAAGCTTAAAAGTTGCCCTTATAAGACACTCGCTAATATGATGATACCTGAAATAGTATTCTATCTGATTTAGTAACAATAAAGGTAGAGGTTGAGGAATAGGCATCAGCATTGTTGGTGATTGCATGTGTGGCACAACCGGATAAGGTTCCAAGGTTATTGGAGGCGGAATAAATAGCATATCTGAAAGAGAAATGAATCGTAGTTGCCAATCCACAATAAAACAAAACAGGTGTCCATTGAAAAAGGAGAGAGGAGCTTACCATGATAACCCATGGGATTTGCAAATGGTCTCACAGACTGGGGAGGAATAAATGTACCACTATTTTGCGGTGAAGGCCGAGGAAATCCCCTTGTAGGAGCTCTCTGTTGCTGCACATGAACATCTCTTGAATTTCCATGATGTCCACGGTCCTGTTCACGTCTGCCAACATAATTATTACGGTGGGAACCATCTCCAGGTGGCTGGCCAAAGTTGCCTCTTCGTGAGGGGCGTCGGTGTTCACTTACCACAGGCGGCGGAGGAACAAAACCCCCAATTGGTCTAGGTTCCCAGTTATTCCCTCTGTATAGAGTTTCTCTGGGAGATTGATCTGGCATAGCTGGTACCAGATTAGTAAAACCATTGGGTGGCATTGGAAATATAGGAAATGGTGGTGGTGGCGGCGGCGGTGGAGGGTGAGTAAAACTGTTTTGTGAATGTCCACCTCCTGAACTACTTCCACTACTACCACCACTGCCACGCCTCACAGGCCTTTGCCGAACTGGCATTGTATGGTTTGTTGCCGAGATAGATTTTGCATTACTATTACCTTGCTTCTTAGGTGAATTCGCTATCACCGGTCCCTAATACACAACACATGGAAACAAAATTCAATTAAACTCTCTTCAAAACTACAAAAATTTAATTCTCTTTTATTATCCATAAATCTAATGAGCCCACACCGGGCTACTATCTATTTCACTAACGCAAACAAAACAAAATAAAAAAACGTTCTTTTCGTCTTTGTTCCCTAAATTTTATCAAAAATAAAAGAAACAGGTAAAAACCCAGAACCTGAGAAGTGGGTATTGATCCATCAGAGACAATCTTCGAGGATGATTCAGCAGGCGATGGTTTTGGAGAAGGCTTAGTGGATTCAGATAAAGCAGGCCATGAAGTTGCATCCATAACAGGACTAGTAATCTCAGCTACACCATTCGATGTTGGTTTGTTCCAAGCCGGCTTCTTTGCCTTACCTGCATTGCCCTTTTTACTGTCCGAACTCTCAATCGCCGCCCAATCATTCGATTGCTCCAGCATAGAATTGATCGATTCAGCCTCACCGCTTACGGTTTCTGATTTTGGAGATGACGACTTCTCTCTCCTTTGAGAACTTCTCACGCCGTCCCTTGGAAATCGTGGAGAATTTGATGAATCCACCGTGTAAACCATTCAAAAAATAGGGTTCTTGCGGATTCGAATAATTTTACTCGGATTAATTAAAAAAATATTTGGAAAAAGGTTGGGCTTTTTTTTCCTGAGAAATTTAGGAATGAGACCGTGAGGAAAGCCGAACAGGTTTCTCTCCACCTTCGTGCTTTTGTTGCTGTGGCTTTGGTTTCGTTTGTGAAAGAGACGCAGACAATACAATTAGAGAAAGTATCTTATATATTGTGAAATTACTAAAATAGACCTTTGTGTTTTCCTTGCTTGTTAGGGTTTTATGTAGGGCATCTGACAATGGGGACTCAGAAATAGGTTTTCTTATTGTACTCATTGTCTATCAACACATAAACAAATTGGATATTTATATTTAAATATGTATAAAAATTCATTATTCTACCACTATTTATTATTTAATGTAAAATAAATTACTAGTATAAATATTTAATATATATTGAAATATGAATACGTTTTATTTTATTCAGAAAATGTAAATATTATACATATGTTTATATGATATAAATCTATATATGTTAGATTATTTAAGTTTATTTTTGAGTTGATTTGATAATATATGTATCTTATTCATTATCTATCTATCAAGTAAATTAATTGTAAAAATATATTAATTAATTAGCTTTAAATTAAATTGTTATCTTATTCTAAGATTTTAAAAAAATATATAAAATAAATAGAACAATTTTTTAGATGAATTATAGAAATAGTAAGAAAATGTATTATCTCTGATCCCATTGTTTTTATCTCTTATGTTTCGAAGACCAAACATTACCTAAAATAACCAAAGATGGGTTAAGTAACAAAGATTGATCCAACAACATTCAAGCATGATTTACAATTCAAATTGCAATTAAATCAGGTTTTCCTTGGTAAAAAAAAAAATACAACTTCTTCCAACCTATGACAATCAGTCTGCACCAATTCCCAAAAGTTTTAAATGTGACTTATTTTTTAATTGATTTTATTAACTTAAGATTTCAAAAATTAAATTGTAGAAACTTTTTTTTCCAACTTTTTTTATTTTAATTAATCAATATTGCAATGATGAAAAGTAAAAAAAAAATTGTGTTATTGACCTTGAAGAATCACAAAGAGCCGTTATCATGGAAGGGAGAACTAACTTTTCTTCTTCTTCTTTTTCTTTTCTTTTTTTTTTACTTGACCAAAATGATGATGAATGAATTCAAATAAAATGAACCCATGAAACCCTATAAAATTAATCCAAAAATTTTCTTGGAAATAGACCTAACAAAAACAATTATTAAGCTTAGGTTTGGTATCTTAAGCCCAGGGTACAACAATAAAAGGTCCAAAAAGAGTGAGCTTGAGCGTGGTAACCTAAGCCCAACTCCTTAGAGAGCATGAGCTCGGGCAAGAAGCTTGCATGCCTTACATGGACATGCCCTCCAGCACCCCCGTAAACTCGAGCTTCCATGTTCGAGCCCTATGTGCTTGGGGCTGGGAGCGTGCCTCGAGCCCAATATGCTTAGGTCTCGACAATGTGCCTAGACCCCTTTATCACCTCTAATATATCCGAACTCAGCGTGTTCGCATCCAAGTGGTGCGCCCAGCCCACTTTCACCCATTGCAGGTTGGGCTGTCATGTTTGAGCCCAGCGTGTTTGGGTTCAGGTAGTGTGTTTAGACCCGCTTTTCACCTCTCGTGGGCTAAGGCTGTCACATTCGAGCCCAGCATATTTGGGTCCAAGTAGACACTTAGACCCTCTTTCACCTTTCATAGGCTTGAGCTGTCACGCTTGAGCATAGTATGTTTGGGTTCAGGCTATACGTCCGGACCTACTTTCACCTCTCGTGGGCTCGGGTTGTCACCTCCATGGTAATTTGGACTCACTTTCACATATAATGGGCTCGGGCACCTTGCATGAGCTTAACCCTCACCAGAGAATTTTTTTGGGATCTCATGGGGGTTTCTCAATATTTTATATTGATATAGTATATATTATTTTAAGTAAAATACAACTTAAAATATCACAAGGATAAAATTACACTTCAAACTCTCGTTTTCACATAAGGACAAAACTCATGGGCTATAAATACATCATGACACCTTCATAACAAAGTTTTATAATCTTTTCATTCTCAATAGTTTTAGCATATATATTTTCAAAGTCTATCTCTCTAAAATATCATTTTATTTTTTTTCTCTACAAAGTTATTGACTTTATCTTCAGAAAATCCCTACTTCCACCAAATAAAACATTTTATAGGTACTAACCACAAGTCACATTGGCCTACTAAGCACAAAGTATAAGCTATTAACCACCCTGGCTGGAGACAATGGACGAGATTGTTAGGACAAATTGATTAACTGATTATCCAACCTGGAAGCCCTATTCCTAGACTACTTGAATTTTTTGGGACATCATCGATAATCTAACTAAAAAATAGATGACCTCTGAAGCAACATGATATTTATCGTACATCAATTTTGATTTTTAGATATAAGTTGGCAATTTTATAAAAATAAATAAACTTTCAGTATTTAATCACTGAAAACTCAGTTATCAATAAATATTCGGCACTATAATTTTTATAATTATTACTTCTAATATCCCAATGAGGTAAAAATAAATAAATTATTTCATTCTAAAATTTCTCATTTTTTAGTGTTTGAGATGTTTACGTGTTTGTTTAATATTATATTTTTATTTAGGTTTAGATGCATTTTAAAAGTACATTTGTCTTGAAAAAATATTAAATAAATATTATTTCAGTGCTTTCTGATAATTTCAATATACTGATGTAAAAAATAAAAATAAAAATTTAAAAATTATTTTAATATATTTTAAAGTAAAATATACTTTTAAAAAGTATTCTATACTATAATTCAACACACGCACTACAAACCTTAGTTATTAAACTCGGACAGACCTTACAGGTAGACCCAAGACCCGATGGCCTGTCCAAATAAGGCAAAAGACTGGGATAAGTAAAAACCTGGCAAAACCTAGTTAATATCCTTTTTTTCAAATGTGTTTTTTCTCATAGCCAAAGACCCCCTTTTTATATATTTTTTAGTTGGTTATTAACCCTTTTCAAAGTTTATTATATAAATACTAGAAGAATATTTTACGTTTTCAATGTAAGATTTGAAACCATTTAGTATATATACTCTATGTTCATAAGAAAAAAGTTAATTTTTCAATGTGAGATTTGAAACTATTTAGTATATATATTTTATGTTCATAAGAAAAAAAGTTATATTTTTTCAATGTGGGATAAAAAGTCTTTTGAAATAATATTTTAAATTTTATTATTTATAACATATATAATTTATATTCACATGTATTATTTTTTTAATTTTTTTATATAAAATATTAAAATATTAAATATTTTTTAAATATTTTTAAATTAAACTAAATTAATCCATGTAATCTAAAACCCGATGACTTGATAAAGTCCTTCCGATAATTATGCTACAAACTTTGACACGATCCCGGTTGAGCGGCCATACCCAAAATATTAAGATGATCTTGAATGAATACTTTTGGATCACTTCCGAAAACGGGTGCCCACTTGCGGTCCCTGGCGACCTTTTGGCTATGATAGTTTCAAAAAACAGTATATAATCTTACGAGATCTCGCCATTTTCTCAAGAGGTTTGGGAAAAAGTCTTCGGAAAATACGTACAAAAACATAAAATAAATATATATTTTTATATTTTTTGAATGAATTTTTATCATTTTTTTTAAATATTCCTATTATCCTTTATATATCCGTCTCTTATGTTTGCTAACAGCAATCGGATTTTGGGTAAATTTGTTGGGGGAAAAAAGAGTCCATTAAAGCAATGTCATATTAAAGTGATGGACACCTGCTCACATCCCTGGGCATGTATAGTACCATACCTACCACTATTTTGTTTATTTTTCTATTTTAAAAATATTTAAAAAATTAAAAAAAAATTAAATTAATTTTTTTTGATATTTTTAAATTATATATTTTAATGTGATAATATTAAAAATAATTTTTAAACAATAAAAAAATATTAATTTAATACATTTTCTAATAAAAAATACTTTTAAAAACAATATTACCTAATAATGCTGCTAAAACAACGGTTCCAGCCGATGGATCCAATTTCCAATTACTTTTTGCTTAAGTATCGAAGGGCTGTGGATTCACGGCAGTCCCTTTCCAATTACTTCGTGGAGAAGTGTGGATTCTCAAGCAAGTCTTAGAGAATCTTTCGGTTAGATTTGAAAAGGAAAATAGGAATTGAATTGATCCAGTGGTGTACTGTTCCAAGCAATGCCTGTCAAGAATCAATTTTATGCCACCCAGTTTAAGGACGTGTTAGTTTTTTAAAAATTAAAAATTATATATTTTTAATTAAAGTTTTTTATTTTAGAATATTTAGTGAGACTTAATTTTAAGGTAGTGTTTCATTGCTCTTCTAAAACTTAAATGATGGAAACAATAGAAACAAATATGCCTTTGGTTGACTAAATAAAAAAATATATATATAAAAAAAATTGTTTATGTGATAATTTTAGAGTGATTTTATATATATCCAAAAGAAAATGTACAAAGAAAAAATGTCTTCAAGATAATATTTTTTGTTTTTCATTCCTAAAATATCATAGTAAAAAACTCTCAATTTTAAAATTATCCAACTAAAACATATAAAAATAAAAATAGTTATTATCATAGTTTTAAAATTTAACTGAGAGGTCGATCCAGGGCAAATCCTAGAAATGAATCGGGTTAACATGAGTTAACTTGAGTTAATGTAAGGGCAATAAATGATTTAAAAGAGCTTTTAGGGTCTGTTTGGGAACGCGGTGCAAACCACGTTCCCTTAAATTTTGATTTTTTTTGTTATTAAAATTATTATTTTTTTATATTTTCAAATCGTTTAATGTGTTAATATTAAAAATAAAAAAAATATTATTTTGATATATTTCTAAGCAAAAAACACTTTGAACCGTAACCGCTATTACAATCCCAAATACATCTTTAAATTCAAGTAATGAAGATATTTGTTCTTGAATTTTAAGTAGGTTAATACTAAGAAATCTATATATCTATATTTTAAGATATTAAAAGTTTTAATCTTTTAAGATAATTTTTATTCATAAAAAATCTTAACCAAACCAAAAAGTTAACTCAGTCACTTAAGTAATTGAAAATTGTTAACATCTGTGAAAAATGAAAATGCATTTTCTTAACATGTAGAATTTCGACATGAAGGTATGTGGTGCGGATACCAAAAAACCTGCCGATGGATGCAACAGCGCCCCTACTCTGTGCATGAACTACTGCATTCATCCTTTCAAGGATAGCAACTTGGCCGACACACCAGGAAAAAGGGTAGGAGCAGTGGGTCCTCGAGGTCTTGGACATGTAGCTGTGAAGTTTGGCAAGGCATTTGGTCGCCACGTAACTGTCATCAGTACTTATGCCAAAGAAAAAGAGGCCAAAGACCGCCCGGTAGCTGATGATTTTATAGCAGCACTCATGCCCAAAACTGCAGGTTTGTTACGTGTGTGTGTGTGTTGGTGACGGGCAGCTAGGAGAAGTCTAGATTTTATTGTGGATACAGTGTCAGCTCAGCTTTCTCGGGGGGCAATGCTAGAATTACTCAAAGTAGCAGTCCTGGGGGCATCAGACAAGCCGATTGAGCCGCCAGCTTTTCCTCTGATATTAGGTAATTGATGTGCAATCTCTTCTCTAATTTTTCGAAGCTTAAATGATACATATATGATCAAATATGAAAGGGTAAACAAGGGTCTTGCTCCTTTGCTTTCCTCTTTGTGCAATTTTCGCAGGCAAGAGATCTGCAACTGGTAGCATGACAAGGGCTCAGAGGATTGAGAGATTTGGTCACCCACCTTAACAGAAATATAATGTGATCCGGGAGGATGAAAATTTTTATTGGTAACTACCACACCCAATAGCCAACCAGAAATCAAATTCCAAGTTTCAAGAGATAATTAATTAAGCTTCCAACTAACAAATGGAGTGGGGTGTTAGCTCGTAGAGAACCATACGATTGGCTTTAAGCGAGGAAAAATCCAGCCTGTCTTGGAATTGCATTGCGAGCCCAGAATCCTACCATTGATGAATGATTATCCATTACAAACTAATCAAATCCTTGGCCAGCAATCCCCAGCCACATCAGTGACCAGACAGAATCCATAGTCCTGTTAACAGCATATAAACTAGTCCGTTTGTTCTTTTATTCGAAGCATGTGCTTCCTCAACTCTCACATAAATTTTAGTCTTTTACAGTATAGTTCAGTGAGAAAACAAGAACAATTGCAGAATAAAAGAAGAGCTTAATCTTAAAAATTTACACTTGGAAGGATCTTTAGGATGTGATGATCGAAGAAGGAGAAGTATCTCAGCAAGTAAGAGACCATGTCGAACCACCATCAGCACCACTTTTTCCACCCTGAAGAGCTCGGTTCTATGGTCCTTTTATAGAGCTATTACTGCAAACCTCATTTGCATCCCTTCTCTTCCTCTGTCACTATTTCCACCGTAATTGGCTGCAATAAGGAAGCTGGCCCCTGTAATGGTGTTGGCCTTTAATTAGGCATTGCATGGTCTTTTGGTGGCATGATATCTATCCTCGTTCAGGTCCAAACACTGCACAGATTCTCTTCCCTTTATTTATTTAAGCTATAATTAAATTTCTGAAGTGAGTTTCTTGGTATATCACAGGGGATCATGTTAATCCAGCCGTGACATTCTGTCTGTTCCTAGCAAAGAAAGGTATCATTGATACGAGCAGGTGGATTATATGGTGGCTCAATGCCTGGGAGCAACAGGTGGAGTGGGTTTGGTCAAGGCATATATGGAAGACTTCTATAAAGCAGAAAGAGGTGGTGCTAATCTGGTGGCTCCTACACACTAAGGAACTGCTTTAGGCATTTATTGGGACTTTTGTATTAGTCTACACTGTATTTTCTGCTACTGATCCTAAGCGTAGTGCACGTTTTTCTCACGTTCCTGTAAGTATTATTAGCTTATAATTGCCAAAAAATATATATTTTACTGATCAATATTCTTTTTTTTTTTTTTTTTTTTTTTTTGATTATCGTGGGTGTCCGGGCCAGCTTGCGCGCACCTCGACTAATCCCACGGGTCCTGAAGTTAACGACCATGTAAGCCTCCAGTGGCCATCATATGAGCAGCCATAGGGTTTGAACCTGAGACCTAAGAGGGAGCAAACCCCTTAGTCCCAAGCTCTTACCACTAGGCCACCACCTAGATGGTTACTGATCAATATTCTTGATATATACACTTGTGTTTTGGTGGACAATTGTATTACGCTGTTCGGGTTTTGTCACCTTTGCCAATTGGGTTTGCAGGATTTATGGTGCATTTAGCCACCATCCCCATAACAGGAACTGGAATCAACCCAGCTCGAAGCTTTGAGGCTGCTAGCTGTTATATATAACAATGAAAAAGCCTGGAATGATCAGGCTTGTAATTTAAATTTGGCTAAATTTGTCTTGTCCCCTCATAACTTAAATTTGCTTTAGGAAGTGCGAATAGATTGTTTTGGCCATTTTTAGGAGCAGTAGCTGCAGCACTGCATCGTCAAGCTTTGTGATCGTTCACTACGAACCCCAAGAGGACGTGCTAAAGCCTTCTGTGAATGTCTATTTCGCTCACCTTATTGGCCTTGCTGCTGTACACAAAAACAAAATCTCCATTGGATCAACACTTGCTGTGGAGTATACAGAAAGTGTTGATCTCAATCGATAATTGTTTGAGTCTCCATACCACAATCAAATACGACCCAACAATTATTTCCAGATCGCTAATTCTCAGTATCATGACCTACAATGATTAGAGAATGAATAATCAATGGGAGGTTTCCAAATTCTGGATAAACCCCCATTTCATGCATATGAATCACCCTTGCTGGGAAGAAATTGCATAATTACTTGGAAACAAACAAGCTACGTTGCCATCTTTTAATGTCACATATTAAAGCTAGCTCAAATCTTAATTCTGTCAGGTTGCAAGATGCCTTGGAGTGAAAGCAAGAATGTCTTGGAGCTCTAAGGCAAATTGCGGCTCAAAAAGCAACCAGATCGTGTGCTACCATTCAGTTTCGGCAGGTAAATTTGGAGGCTTTAATATCAGATAAAGTTCGCAAACGTCATTTTGCCCACTAAACGTGAATAATGTGGAGAGAACAAGAAGCTGCCTAAATTACTTTGGCACAAGTGTGATGATGTGTAACCATGTTAGGGATCAACTTGTAGCTAGTTCACCAAATGAGCGTGCCGCCTGCTCCTCAAGCTTGTCCTCTTCTTTTCCTTATCGAAGAATGAAGGAAGAACAACTGGGGGATTGAAGAGACGTTATGAACTCCCAAATTTAGAGAAAAAGTATGATTAGCAACTAATCCACAACAATTAATTAGTCTCTATTTGAGGGTGTTAGAAATTTAGTATAAGACAAACAAAAAATTTAACGATGTTCTAAAAAAAAAGGAGATAAATAAAACCGTTTATTTGATAATTAAAGTATTCTTAATTAAAAAAAACTAAATAATTGATTCAAAACAAACATATATGGAGGTACTATTAATAATAATCACCCGTAGAAATTATAATAAGAATTATTAAAACACAAAAACATACTATATTTTATTTTTTACTATCACTTTTAGCTATCTTTCTTTATTATACAAAGATTATTGGTATTGATCAATTTCAATAATCTATTTTTCAGAAAGAGTATTAAGAAATTACTTAATTTATTATGATAATCATTATGATAATTATACTCTAAAATAGTTGACACATTTTACAATATTTCATAATGTTATCAACTTTAAAATACTCCAATTAATGTCTCAAGTACAATCTTTCTCGCTCTATAAATCATGTATTATTAATATTTTTAAAACAATCATTAATTAATAAACAAATATTACTACATGATATATATAATATTTGTTTTTTTTTTTGCTATCTCAACTTACATGACAGTATTAATTAATCTATCAGGGATTCAGGGGGCTTAAATAATATTTTTATGAAATGGGAATCTTTGTCGAGTCCCTTTGCATCTTAAATAATATATTTGCAAAAAGTTTCTTCGAGGAAACACGCTACGCACCGTATAAATGCTTTTACTCCTGAGAACTGAAGTCATATAATTGGTTGGTTTGGGTATCCGGTAATTATAATTATTTTTTATTTAAAAATATATTAAAATAATATATTTTTTTATTTTTTAAAATATATTTTGAACATTAATATATTAATCAATCAAAAAAACTATATATAAAAAATAATTTTACACGCCTTTATTTTAATGATACCAAAAAACCGGTGACCATTACTTAAAGATACCGCGTAGACCAAAATAAGTATAGAAAATCATGCTGGATCTTCGATCATATGCTTATGGGATGGTACAAATATATATGCACAGAATCAAGATTCTCCACAGTAAAGATGATCAAGTTTTTTGTTCGAGAGATTATATATATATAACCTTGATAAATTAATGGTTAATAAATTAATAATATTAATTAAATAATATTTTGTTCGATCCTAACTTAAATTTAAAGTTTAGATAATATCTTTATTAATTAATAATTTTTTATGTTTAAATGATATTTATTTATAAAAATTTAATTGTATATCAAAAGATTTTTCAAATACTTTGGATGGTAGCTGGAAATTACAAATTTAAACCCCAAGCAATTAAGCAAACGAAAGAAAGTGAAAGTAAAAGTAAAAGGGAATTGCTATAAATTGGTAGACGAATATTTTAAGACAAATAACATTATCTTGGAAAGAATAAATTAATAATTATTAAAATTTAAATCCAATTTAACTGACTTGATTACTATCTGAATAAATAAAATTTTAAGTTGAAAATGAAAAATACATTGACTCCTTAAAATTTTTAGAGATTTAATTAACTTGATAAAACTCTGACCGAATTAATATATCAACACTTAAGAGTTTTTTTAATAAAAAATAAAATAAAATAAATAATATTTTAATAATAAAAAAGTGATTGACATGTTGGTTTAGCAACCCAAGTCAATCCAAATTTAACAACAATATATTAGTAACAAAACAATGGAGGAAGAATAGAAATAAAATAAAGACAACAAAGTACGGGTATTGCCTCGTATACGGGGAAATAAAAGTTTTTCTTTTACTCAATTGAACCTTATACATGTGAGTATCCTATCCTTTCTAGTTGATTATTAGTTTAGATTAAAGTTTTTTTATATAAATACTAAAAAAAAGTTTAAATATTTTTACTTAAAAAAAACTCAAATTATATTATTTACAGCACTACATACCAAATCCCTTATCTTAAATACTTTAACACCCTGAAAATTTCGAGTAAAAACAAAAATATAGAACAGTATAACGTTCATATTCAAAACAGCGTTTATTTGATAATTTGTAGGCGGCAATCACCAGAGCGAGCACGTAGCATCCTCAAGTTAATTGATAGATATCCGGTTGATATTACGATAAATCGCACATTTAAAATTAAGACTGAGTCATAATTGGTTCCACGAAAAAGGGAAACGATAATAATGATTATACACAATTTATTCCATGTTAATTAATTATCATACAACGTATGAGAAATTCCGAAGACAACCGATATTGCCAACACTGTTTCTGCTTACAGAAGCTTTGTCCCAAGGCATTACACGTAAGGTATACATAACGTGTGAGGGATGTTATCGTGTGAGGTGTTGCCATTTACAGCCATCTGGACTTTCTTTATCCCTCGTATCTCTTTGTTTCAAACTCAAATTGCTGCCTATATATGTGCAACTACATGCTTTAATCTATGTCAAGAAACCGAAAAGAGAAGAAAGTTGATCAACATGACAAAGCTTTTGTGGGATAAGTTAAAATCTACCTTTTCAAGGGCAGGTGTGTTTCAACATCATCTTGTCCTTCTCAAACATGAGTTCTTGTCAAAATCCCATGTATATTTTGGAAAAATCTTTAAATTATGCTAGTGTTTTTTTAAGGAGGTGTTCATAAGCTTTCTAGTTTTGATTTAGTTAATTTTTTTATGGTGCTATCAAGAACTTGAGTTCTTATTTCTTTTCTTCTTTTTTTGAGTGATTGATGTTTGTTTTCTGGTTTAGGAAGATCTCCCAAGGAACGAGCTAGCAGCTTAAGCAACAAGTTGAACGTTAATGAAGAATACAAGGAAGCTTTCAGGACGAAGTCTTATGTGGAAATGTGGAGCAAGATTCAGGACCAGCTAAGAAAAAGACGCGTTGATGGAGTTGACAAAGTCACCTCACCGTCCTCATCTCTTCCTTTCTATCTCCATCTCTCTGATTATTTGTTTGAACCACAGCAGCAAGCGACCCTGAGAGAGATGATAGAAAGCTTGAGGTTTCATCACTTTCTGATTGATTACTTTGAAGCCAGATCAGAAGCATGTCATATTTGCGATTTGCTTCTTCAATGCATCCAGCAAACACGTGCTAATTATAAGAAAATTAGAAGGGTAATCAAGTTAAGCAAAAGGGTGCGAGATTCTGCAGATTATTCAGATAAGATTTGCATCGCAATGTTTAGAGAGCTTGCTGCGTATGCAGTGCTTGAAAATCCATTATCGATGTTTTCTACCACTGTAAAATTCAATGATTTTCATGATAACAACTTGGTGTTGCTCCATGGATTGAATTCAGAACAGAGAAAGATTACGAGGAAAGCAAAGTTCAGAAGGATATGCATGAAGGTTGGAGGAGGGTGTCTTGTCATATCACATACTGCAGTTCTAATTGCCTTGCTTGTAATTGCAATCCATGGCATAGTTGGCATTGTGGCTGCACCAGGAATAATGGGTTGCTCGTTGTATGTATTCAGAAAGCAAATCAAGTTGGTTCATCGGGGGCTTGAGACAAGCTTGCTTGAAAAAAGACTTGGTGCACAGCTAGATCTTGCAGCCAAAGGAACTTACATATTGATCAAAGATTTTGATACCATGAGTAGACTCGTGAGGAGGTTATTCGATGAGGTAGCACGCCGTAAAGCTCTTGCTGATATGTGTGTAAGGAATAAAAAACCTGAACTGTTGAAAGAGGTCGTGAAAGAATTTCACACTCACGACTTGTGCTATCTGGAGCAGCTAGAAGAACTCGAGCAACACATCTACCTGTGTTTTCATACCATAAATAGATCCAGAAGGCTTGTTATGGACGAGATAATGGCTGCACCCGAGAATAGTAGAGCTGATGATCATCAACAAAAGATCTTACAAGGATGATGAAAATATTTGGAGAGATAGTGGCAGGAGGTGATCTTTGGTGTTACAATACAGGCTCCAGATAGAAATTGCTTCTCCCTACGCTGAGCTTACCTAGATTACAAGGCACATCCAATTAACCCATGATTTATTTATCACTTCTAATGTTAACTTCAACCCTGTATATGTCCAGATTACCATTCATTAATTATAGTCTCCCTGCATATTACCCAACTTCCAGCAGTTTATATTGACAAGATATACCATTAATATACAGTCCCTCTACCCAGCATTGACTGTAATGTTTATGCATATATTTAGCTTTCTTCCCTGGTCAGAACTTATTTGCATAGTAAGCATCCCATCTTTGTCAGGTTTTCCTGAAGTGAATATTTTGATATCATAAATTAAGAGTAATCATCAAAAAATTTGCAAGCACAGCTCTCTTGCAACACAACATGCTCTATGGCAAAAAAAAAGCAGTTTTCTTGACATCCTAGGTCTGCCCCAATAGGTAGCATAACTCATCCACACGACATTGTGCCACTTGCATAACACAGACCTCAACATTCAATATCACAAAGGGAATTTTAAGGTAAAAATTTAACTCACCTATTCTTACTCGTATTAGCAAAAAAAGCATAATCTGATACTGTTCTGTTTCTTATTCTATTTGTCGAGAAACAAAAATGACAAGATAAGAACTAGATACAGTAAGGAGAAGTATTACAATTCACCTAATTGGTTAGGAAATTAACCTGGGGGTGAGGCCCATCAAAGAATTGCTGGCTGGAGGAATTCCAAATGAAGCTTGAATTCCTTGTTATTCTCGAAGTCTATAAAACTTTTCCAAGCATCCCAAATAGCTCAGCTATTTTCTCCAGTTTCTTGTATTCTTCAAGGCCCAACAATGAAGCTTTGACCTTCAGACAATCTGCTGGCTTGGGCATGATAATGGCAATGTACCCTTCCCTGTCTGCCAACAACAGATGAAATCATCAATGTGGGTTGCCAAACCACTATTACATGCTAAAAACGGAACCATCAGATGAAAGAGAAGATATGAGATCTAATTAGTGACAAGAATTGATTCTCACCAATCAGCAAGTTAATTTCTCAAGGGGGTGATGATATGTTTCGGAATGGGAGATTTTAGAGGCTGATATGAAAATTACTGCCTAAAAGTATTGTCCTCGTTGATCACTAATTCAATAACGAGATCCTATCTATGTGTTTGTTTGAGTTTTCAATTGCATTTGGACGTGTTTCAAAAGTACGTTTGCCTTGAAAAATCATTAAATTGATGTTCTTTTTAGTGTTTTCCAATGATTTTGATGTGTTGACATCAAAAATGAAAAACAAATCTGAAAAAAAAATATTTTGATGCATTTTCAAGAGAAAAACATTTTTAAAAAGCACCAAACACGTATAGACACTTGCATCTGACATTTGGTAAGCATGGAAAAGAAATACTTACTGAAGAATTCAGCAAATTTTGAATGTTTGATTAGTCTGTCATTCACTTCCAACAGAGAGCCTTTAACACAACATCTGTCAGAAGTCAATGACAAATTTCAACTCCAATATTAAAAAGAAGGAACGAAGGGAGGAGGGGGTATGAAACTGAAAAACAGTTGTACCTGACAATATAAGAATCGCTCTGGGTGCAAACTTTACACAGAGCAGTGTCAGACTCAAAGTGTTGTGCATTCTGCAAAAGATGCTCTCTATTGTTAGTAAAAGTTGGCTAAATGAGAACATAAGAAAACAAATCAACTCCTGATCCTAAATGCATCATTACAAAACAGAAATCTGACTAATCTGTAGAAATCCTTGCCCTCGAAGCAGTCAAAGTTACCTCTCAATGCAATCAGCTCAGATTTCATAGCCCAGTTATGTTAAACTGGCCAATTGTGCTTCCGATGATATGAAAGCCACAAAACCAATGTGCACAAAAAGAAACAATGCCACTAAAAGAAGTGGAATCCAACTGATTTTTCAAACTGATCCTCTGATTGTTCCAGTATATGACTCAGATAAAGCCAAATTGGATGGTGAACTTCCACCCTTGATCACTAAGCAACTAAAATGTCCTGAAAGCCCTAACAAACAAAGCTTGATGCTTGCAACCATGTTAGTAATGTAAATTCAGTTATCCCCACCAACTCAAAAGCTAGCTTATAAGAAACCAACCAAGCTACTAATCATAGAGCTTTTAATTGTCTAGCTATTGCCAATTTCTTCACACCACCTGCTCAATTCTAAGGAAAATTGCTTAATTGTTATACAATAAAGAAGGCTAAAACCAACAAAGAATGGACTTTTTTTCGCTTTCCAGTGACCTTAATGCCACTACGATCAGACTTTCCAACATTGAAATCAACAGCCGTGATTCCTCCTGCGTCCTTAAAAGCCACATGGGTCGGAGCCAAACACATAACCTTTTTTTCATCACAAAAACAATACATAAACAATTAATCAAAACCCCACATATATTTTAACAAAAGAATTAAAATAGTACCCAATGGCATGTCTATAAACGTACTGGTCGTGTCCTGGCTTCACAAAATCTGATCCAAAATTCAACAAATTAAGAAAAGTATTTGCTTTGTTAAGCATCATCAATCAAGCAAAAAGAAAAAGAAAAAGAAAGCAGAAGCCTGGAACGAAGTAGGAGACGAAATTGGTTTGAACAGAAGATGGAGGAGTGATAGAAAGATCACAAATGTCAGGTAAAAGCAGCTGATGCAACTCTTCTTCGTCTTCTTCTGTTCAACAACCTGTTTTAGTTCTTGGTTTTAAATTGGGTTGCTAATATTTGAGAATTTTCCTAAAACTACCTCATGTGTGGGCTGCTAATATTTGAGAATTTACCTCAAACTCTCTAATTGGCCCAGATGAAACCTAACCGTATTGCTCTGTGGGTTACCAGATCATTAGTTCGTGATGTAGCGAGCCTTGCTATATTAAATGAATTTGAGTAGTAAGGTATATGTACGCCATGACTAGATAAAAATTTATTTTAAATGAACATATAATAAGTGCAATATATATATATATATATATATATATATATATATATTTATTTATTTATTTATTTCTTTTACATCATGCTTTTTAATATATATTGAGTTTATTTGAGCTGATTAGAAGGTATTTTATGAATTTGGTATATCTAAACAACTTTATGAATTAATTGCTAAAAAATAAGAAATTTTATATTTTATATTTCAAATCTTACGGTATTTCACCAAGTTAGAGTTCCAGAATGTGAATGTGGGTATAATTTAAGTTGCAATACTCATATCAAGTTTTTCAAGAAAGTATTATAAGTAGAAATCTGATTTTATTTGGACTTCTATTCAGACCTGTAAAATTAAGTCAGAATCCTAATACAAGTAGGAGTCTCTGCTTTCATACTAAATATTTAAACAAGCATATCTTAAGTTTTAGATATCAAAATTAAAAAAATCAAAAACTTGAATTCATCTACACAATTAGGAATACAACTTTTATAAGAGTTTGAGGTTAGAAACAATTGTTTTCAAGATGAAAATTCTGATGCAAGCTGGGTGATGGATTTTATCTCATGATTTGATGGGAAACTAACAATTTAGAAGTCTTATCTTAAGAAGAAATCCGATAGGATCACATGAATTTTCTCTAAATTATGTAACTTCGCAATATTTAGCTTTAATAACTTATCATAAAGGTTGCCTATTAAAAAAAAAAAAGAGGAGAAAAACATAAAGGAGTAGGACTTTCTTGGTCAATAGGAATTTAGGAGACAAATCATCTTTGCTGTTGAAATTTTTAAAGATCATGAGCAACTAATTCTTAATTTTGGTTCAAGGGGAATAGAGATCATCTCCACTATCAAGTTATGAGAAGTAACGTTAATATTGTAATTCTTTAATATTCAAGTACTTATTTATTCTTATTTCAGAATTATGTCATTGATTTTTGTTCATGCTTATTGAATTGTTTTGAGATGGTATATATGTTTTCTAGTTTCTTTTAATCCGTAATTGTTATTAGAGACTAAAATAAAAGGCAAATGAATTAACTTAATTGGTGCAACTATCATTTTAATTTATTAGGGAGGAATAAGTTAAGTTAATTTGCTAAAGCTTTTTAACAATTGCTTAGAATAAATTTTACAGACTTTGCTCCTAAGGCTATTGCCAAGTGAGTGAAAATTGCTTTTCAATATTAAATTCGTTTAATGATAAGAAATTGATTGGAAAGCTTTGTTTAATTAATTTGCTCATATCTCCTCAATTCCCTTTAATTTTAAGGGATGTCGAATTTATTTGCTTGAATTGAAATGATATTTGTTTTACTTCGATGATTAACAAGTTTATAGGAATGAATGTCTAGACCCTTGAATTAAATTATTGACATATCGATTTATCATTTTTATTTTCATAATTGTGTTTCTTTAATTTTTTATCCAAATCACCAATGTCTTTTTTTATTCTAATATCTTGTAGGAAGATTAAACAAAATTTCCCTTGGATTTAACCTAGTCTTCACGATCAAATCATGAAATTATTTTATTTGTGATAGTAAAGTCATAATTATATTTTAAAAGTTCTGACAACCAATTAATATGTTTAGGCTCAAAAGAAAATCTGATCACACCAAATAAGAATAATAGCTCAAAAATATCATAATTTTGATTCGACTATTAAATCGCGCTCAAGTCTTTATAGTAATTTTTGAAAGTCGTTTTCAAAAATTATTTTTTTAAATATTAAAAATCTCGTCTAAGGATCCTAGTTTTGATAATTTTTATGACTTTTCTTGTTACTTGTGAATTTCCTGCTTATCCTGAATTTTTCTTTCCTTTATGATTTTACATTTTAAATTTTTTATTTTATGGTTGAGGTGGGGTTTATGTAATGTTTAAAACTTTGTAAATCTTCTAAAGATTGAGACTTCATTATTATTATTTAAAAAAAATTGTGAATTTAAATTTCATATTCACAGTCTTTTTTGCCTATAAAAAAATTGTGTTCTTTATTTATTATTATCTTTAATTTCCGCCGTATCAGTTTGGGATGAACATTGGTGCAATGCTTTTCAATTTGTCTTAGTTTCAAGCATGCCAAGCACACGTTCAAAAAAGTGTGATCAAACTATTGGTGAATCGACGTAACTATATCATAGATTCATGTTATTATAGGAATTGGAAAGAAAAAAATGCTCTATGAAAATAGTAATTACACTAGCTCTGACAGATTTCTTTGAAAAAACATTTAAAGCATAACTTGAGTTAGGTTTTAAATTGAATTAAAAAGATATTATTTTGATAAAACTTGATTAATTCAACCAGGTGTTTATTAAAAAGATATTATTTTTTTTAGATCAATCTTATGATCTCGGGTCTTGACAAATATAGTTTTACAAGCTCAAGTTAACCAAAACAAAAATATTATTTATATTATTAAGCTGCAAATTGATTGCGCTTCATATTAAGTTGCAATAACTATATACTAAATACAAAAATACAACTCCTCTGCAAATCCGTGATCACTGAAGCACGACAGCTCAGTAGCAGCTAGCCTTGAGTCCATGGGTTCCTTTTCTTCACCCTCCCTCTTCAAATCATAATCCAGAGCCAGAACCTTATTGTCCCAGCCATCATCAGAAAAATCATTGTGGCGGGCTGCTCTAGTAAAATTATAAGCACGCCTCGGCCAATTTAGACCCTGAACTCTAAGGCTGCTGATAATTAATTTAGAACTGTACTGAACTAGAGAAAGTCTGGCCAAATCCCCAATTTGCTGGAACAATGTCCGTGAAGAATCGGGTCTGTCCATCAGTATTTATGATTTTGAAGGACAGAGACTGGCCATTGAGATAAGCATTAGATTGCCAGTTAGCTCCCCAATTTCTTGACATTGCCATCCAGCCTGTTTTTGAGCCTTTAATGGACACAGATTGAATGGATCCAGCTCCAGCCACATTGCTAATCAAGACAAGCTCGAAGTAGTTTCTTCCATTAATGGTGAATCTGACTCCTCCATGCTTTTTGCAAGGAACCCTGCATCATTATCCCATATGATACAATATTAGATTACGAAAAAAGAAAGAACTTGTGACAAAGAATGGTCAGTGCATGTGATTAGTACTATACCTTTGAAACAAAACAGGCACGATTCCTCCTCTATAAATACCAATCTTTTCCCAAGCTGGCTGAGCCATATCAAAGTGCTGGAGAGGAGGGTTGCACCAGCCTCCATTGTTGTTTGGAAGGGCATAATTAGGGGGGCAGAAATTTGTTGCAGTAATGGTCACAGACTTGCCTTTAATACACCATCTGGGGTCTGTTTGAAAATCACACATAATTCTGTAACATTCCCCACATGAAGCTCCATCATTGAATAAAGCAGTGCTTAAAGCAGCGGTCCTGGTCCCATAACCAGTAGAATACAAGTTTCCATATCCACAAGCCCCTCCTGTGGCCCAGATTTTGAAAGAAATGAAACGCTATTAGCTGTGATGTTTCCAAAAAATGAAGACAAGAAAAGATGCAAGGAGTGTAGTTACATTACATACCCATAGTTCCTGAGGCGTCACTGCCTCCATAAAATGTAGCATGACCTTTCCTCCACCCAGATGGAGCAAACGCATTAACATTGATAGCCAAATAAGAGCAGAACTGAAGCAAGATAATTGCAAATGTCAAAAGAAATTTCCCCATCTCTTGAAAATATGAATATTACTGAAACAGTGACAAGAGAATAGAGAGTGAGGATTGGTGGTAGGCTGGTAGCTAGTGTATTTATATTTATTGGCATTTCCAAGTCGAAGAACTGCCTCTATAAATAAGGGACCAGAGGCAGACTTGCTTCATGCAACAACCTCACATGTGACCTCTGAAAGACTGCAGAACTCTGAACCTCATTCAATTATTCCCACGTTCTCGTACTCTCTCATTGCATGTCCACATGCACTCACCCAGCAGAAGAGCCGTGAAGCATTCGAAACCACTAGCCAAATTGTTGTTTTATGGGTTTCTTTTAATAGGTAAGTTGTTGGTATTTGAAGACATAGAATCACATCTTCAGTGGTTTTATGTGACAACATATTTATTTTTGTAAGATCATATCATATTGCCTCACATGGCGATGCTCTGGCCCATACGATGCAATGACATGTATCATGTGTCCTGTGCACATGGAAGGTGATGGGTTGATAAATGTATCTCCTGTTAAGATATGTTGATACAAGATTTAGGGTTCTGCAAAACCATCTTGGTTTTGTTTTTTACTGTTTATTGGATTTTATTGATAAAAAGTAATGCACCCATGTCCATGGAGGGCCTAGAAATTATACTATTATTTCGCTTTGGCTTAGGTTATTGTAAGCAGGAAGGGCCTGTTGTGAAGAAACTCGAGAGCAGCTGCAGAGAGTTTTGTGATCCCTTTACCCTTATTGAATAATGTTGACCTTGATAGATTCTCCTCGGAATGTTTTCTAAAAAATCCCATCATTAAGTTTATATATGGGATTCTCAACATATGAATTTTTTTACCAAATGATTTAAATAAAAATAATAAATAATATTCTCTACAATCAATATTTTCCTTGAGGTTTGACCAACATCAATAAAATTAAAATCAAATTGGGTTTGATTGGATTGAAAGTTAACTCATCAGGTTATTTAAATTTAACAAGGTCAACTCTACCTAATTTTCTTGAAACCTATTTCGTACTAGGTCTTGAGTTGATCCCCAAGTTTAACAACACGGCATATGCCCATCTGCCATTCCATTGAACTTGCCTATGCCATGTTTACACAGTCAAAGCAAAACCATGATTTGACAGTCTAATCCACGAGCTTGATTGGCAATGAGTAGGTTGGTGGGAATGGGAGGGGAAAAAAAACAAGGGAAAATAATTGAAATCATATACAAGTATGAACTGCACCAAGTTGAGCCAATCAACAAGCACATTTACAGGTAGTTGATCTGATTTGATAATAAAAGTCAGAAACAAAACATAGACTTGCTAGGAGTTTCATTGTTTTATGGCAAAAATGATTGGAATCACATCATCCACATGAGATTGGCTATTTGAACGGAGGAGATTCTTGTTTTCTGAATAAATATATTCATTTACGAGTATAAATTTTTTGTAGTCTCTTCGTTATTCGTTTCTGTCCTTAGTTCTAAATTCTTGATATGATGAAACAGTACTTGGATAATTATTAATATATTCCGAGATCTATTGTTTTAACAGGATCAAAAGTCACAGGTAGTTTTAGTTATTACAAGGTTGAAGCAGCATTCTAGCTTATGGAATTTCCACAAAACGAGAAATTTCGAAGATATGATTTTATCCCCCAATAAGATAAGGGATGTGGTCCCTAAAAATCAGAGATATGACCAAAGTACCTTGGTCTTCCTGGACATATCTACCATCCTCGGTTCTTTAAGGTGGATTCATATGACAGGTCAGGCTTAGTTGTAGAGTATATATCCATACATTCGATTTGTCTTTCCAGGGGCAAATTGAGAGCTTGTGCCTTACTTCTTTCGAGGGGATTTCAAGTTCAAATCTAACCCTTGTAATAGAAGGTTTGTCTGGACTGGGCAGGAACCGACTCCACTCAGTTGTTTATGTTGCCAAAGCTTGGATAAGTAATGGAGCATATTAGTGTTCTCAGTGTGATACAAATATCCACCAATGCAGCTAATTCCAGTTATAAATGCAGAAAATTACAGACAGTAAATAAGAATCTTGGATCGGTCCGCAACATTTCCGAACATTAACATGAGTAACGTTAAGAGATGTTGATCATATTAGCTGAGGCTATAGTCTGTTTGCCATATCCAATCAAAGTAACATACTGATTCCATCATGGAAATGCAGGTTCTGTTCTTATGATACTGAAACAAATTTATCTGCTTAATAAAGAGAGTATAGAAACTGGGGCAACAAAGGGCAGAAACTGAGAAAAATGAAGCATGGTTCTAAAGATACTTACCATTTTCCTCTGCTAATAGGGCAAGTTGTGCTCCATAAGTATTTGACTTGCTGGTTTCCATAGAAAGTGGGGCCCGGTCAGCCTCATTGTGCAAGTTAAGACAGAAAGCAATCCTAGAGCTGAAGGCAGCCCGTGGCTCGGCTGTAGAGTAAATGTCTCCGGTCTCCTTCAATGTTAACCACCCATTTGCATGATCGATTTTAGCTTCATTTGCTCCATCGCTAATGGCCTTAGCTACTATGTTTTCAACATCTTCAACATGGTTTGTGGAATGCATCCTCAATTTATCAGCAACATCATCAAGTGAGATGCTGGAATAGCAGATGCTGATATTGCGCAGTCCTATCCTAATGAAACCATGTCGCAGTCAAACAATCACATTGTTTGTTCTGTCTGATAAGAAAATGCCAGCAAACTTTTCTGAGACATCACTAAACAGCTCCAGGTCACCTATTCGTACAGCCTGACAGTTTAATCAGATAGTCGTTATTGTTCAGATAAATGGATAGAAATGAGCATGCATGCTCATTTCTATCCATTTATAGGGCAGTCATGTCAACTAAACCACTTAAAGGGAAGTCACTCACATTTCTAAGCTCGAAATATGGCCTCAAAACCCCCTGCATTCCACTCTGAGTAAAGATTGTCCTCTCAGGTATTTCTCTCAACAGTAAACGAACGAGGACAGCCCACTTGTTACATTGAATTCGAAAGCTACGAGCTGCAACAGGAGCTATCTGAGCAGCTTACACAAATCTTTCTTTTGCATCAGAATACTCCAGTCTAATTGTCCGAATCTTTCCAAGACAAACCAAGTATCGGCAAAGCTACAAAGAGCAGGTTTTAACTCAGAAATTAATTGGATAAACAGATATATACAACATGTTTTTTTTTATGAATAACGTTTCTTCTTGTTGTTGAGTGCCACCAGAAAAAATACAAACTGATTCCTTCTCCTTATGTTTTGTCCGGTTTTTTTTCTTTTGACTAGGCCATGTATTTCCCCTGTTAAATTAAGGTCTAGACTCTAGACCATTTAAAACAGAAACAGGTACCTTTTTTTCCTTAAGTTTTTTCAACAAGCGATCCACAAGAAGAGATATCTATACCAGAAGCAAAATCCACACCTGGTGATTTTAGCGTGATTGAAATTTTGGTGCCTTTGACCTCAATTTCTCTGCCTGGTCATATAGGTTGTAATGCAGGTAATTACGAAGCAACATATTGATTAGTGTTTCCTGCATCATTGTCATTGTATCACATATGAGCTACTGAATTTCCAAACAACCTTCAGGTCGACTAGTAACAAACCTGTCCCAGCTCATCATGGTTCAAAATGGCAACATTATGCAAGCCAAAGAGGGCACTGAAAATAAAATTACAGCACTAAAGTTGGAAAACAATCTGATCATATTTGAGAACAAAGCAAGCCCTGCACTTACCTGATTCTTCCATCTTACCAAGAATGCATTGGTTCAACACGAAATTACAGTTTCCAACCATGCCAATATCTTTCTCTTACAAGTTCAGAGATAGACAAATCAAGAAACATCAACATAAACGTTTTCTTACCGACGAATTTCAGCAAGATCACCCGAGACCTCATGGGTATATGAGTAATAGAAGTACAACCTAGATGCTATAGCACCAATAGTTACAGGCTCTACTACGTTTATATCCATCAGTCGATTAAGGCCATCCATGGAACAAGTTTTAGCCTGAGAAGAATACAACACACAGCACATTTACATTAAACTACTGGAACAGAGGCAATGGCCAGAGAAACATCATGCAAAGCTAATATAACCTCTTCATATCTTCTCTGTTCTACCAGAAATATCAGCACAAGAAAGTAATAGAATAACAAGATCTCTGGCAAAAATTTCCCCCCACAAATTGGACGAGAAGATGTGCAGAATCTTCTTCCTTGTCTTCCTACAACCAATATTAACAACAATAATTTAATAACCAAAAAACAAATTATCGATTTTATCCTGACCCCAGATTAAGTATGAAAATTACATTATTTCAATGTCTATTAAGTTAAAATCCAAACCCTAAGTAATTAAATAATTAAAAGCAAAAATATTAGAGTCATTTTCCAGATTCTGAAAGTTTGCCTGATAAGCAAGGAATGCAGATAGCCGAGCTTTCGCAGCAGAAGTCTTCGAAAGAAGAAAATCCAGAACTTCTAGGATTAAATCATCTGTCAGCTTGTTCCTCAAGCCATGCACATGTCGAACAGCTCAGAGCCTAGACACGCACACGAAAAAATAAAAAGCAGAACAGAGCTTATAAAAACGCAATGTGCAACAAAATACATAAAAGAAGAAGCTTGTGATCAGATTAATTGATGTGATTTCGAGAGTTACCAACTGATAAAGTTGGAAAGGAATTCTGCGACAAAAGAAGAAATGTCGGGGACATTGCTACGATTGTTAACTATCTCAGCTTCTTCAGGCATTGCTGCTAAAAAATTCAGTGTCGAAAATGAATTTTTTGTCAGGAAATGGTGAACTCATGGTTCTGCTTTGATAAGAGAAATGGAGTAAGGTAGTGGCTGAAAATCTTAGCCAGCATAGTGGTGGAGCTGGGGAGAGGTAGCTCTGGAAGGGTTTGGAGCTCGTTTTAATTGATGTTTGGGATTTGGCGACTGTTTCACGTTTCTTTTCATCCAAGTTTCTCTCTCTTTTTCTTTTTTCTTTTTTCTTTTTCGTTTTTAGATTTGTTCTATTGTTATCTTAACGGGCCCATAAGCCCATTAGTGAATTGAATAATGGTATTTTCATACTAGCAATATTTTTTAAAATAAAAAATTGAAACTTGGATTGAGCTGTATCAACCTCCTCACCTACAATCCAGAACTTGAATTGGATCTCGATCCAGCTAGTCTAGTATGTGTAATGATAATAGCCAAAATATAATGAAAGAAAAGGTATGATAAATAAATATGAGAAACTTATGAGAAATGATTATTGTAATTTTATTTATGATTTTAAATTGTAAGAATGCTAGAAGAGAAGATTATAATTCAGTCGCTTTTTTTATGATTTGATTTTGAATTTATATAAAATGGAAAGAATTTGATTATTATTATGAGTTAAATCTTTTCATTTTGAAAATCATAAGTTAATCCCTTGAGCAAAATTTATTTTTAATTATTTTTTGAATTTATAAATTATTATTTTTAATTGAGTTTTTTATTTTGCAAGTGGTGGGTGAGAATGGTAATTTTGATTTGAAGTGAAGGATATCTTAGAGAGAGAAAAACAATTAAATTGTCATGAAAAAACAACAGGGATAAGTTTACAACAATTATTAAAATACAGGGGCTGGAAATTGGTTATCTTAAACTAAAGGGATTAACTAAATATTTCACCAATCGCATATTTTATGGCAGTGCCTTTAACCTCAATTTATCTGCCAGGTCATAAAAGAAGTGTTTCCTGCTTCATTTTCAAAAGTATCACAAGATGAGCTGCTGAAGAGGCTTCTGAGATGTGACTAACATTATAACTCACTAGTACTATGGAGGGAAAATGACCCGTTGCTCTGTTAAATCTAAAAAGCACGACGATCTTTTAAAAGTCGATGCACGTCCCATGTAAACCGCAGCCATGGAGCGAGCATTTGAGCATCTATTTATAAAGCATGCAGCAATCCATCGAGTAAGAGAGATGGAAAAAAAATAAAGAACACTGCTAGGTAGAAATTAAGAAGATTACAACTGAGCAAGCACCCCAAACTACAGCCACCACAAAAAAAATAATAGCCCCAGGAGGCGCAATGGTTTCAAACTAAAAGGATTAATCTATGGTGGTTACACATGAACGTCCTAAAGTTAAACTACTACTACTACTACTACAACTTGGGTACAATAAAAAAACCAAAATGAAAAGGGGTAAAAAGATGATAAAGAAGGCAACAAACACTAACATCTGCACTCGATTCTAATCAGAGCAAAAAATGAGCATCTTACGCGGCTGCGGGGATCGGCCCATTAGATCTAAATCCTCGGCCCTTCCCACGATTCCCCCTCCCACGGCCACGACCTACAATCAATACGCAACAAGTTAGTGCACCATGAAAGACAAAAAGGCATTTTGAATTGGTGCTGGCACAAATCCATGGTGAGACTCCTGAGAAAACCCGTCACAAAACACATCAGCACCAACCTCATGCAAGCAGATCTAAAAGATGGGTTAAGTTGAAATGCAAAACAATAAATTACATATAACCGGGAGTTGACTTCATTACATAGACGATTTGATAGTCTAAGAAATGTATTCTTATGTGCTATGTTTTTATTACACATTTACATTAATAGCTATTTATCCAATCCAAACCTTTTATTGCCCTTGTGTTTCAAGAACGTGCACTGTTTTTCAAGGAACCTTTCTGCTCAAAGTAGAGTTGGAAAGTTCATGGTTGTCACAGTAAATGAGATGTCAAGAGTAAGCAAATGTATGCAGACTCAACTAGAGGACATCCAGGTGAAGCACCTAAAAAATACATTAAACTAGGATTCTTTTTTGTGATAAAATATGAACTCAGACGGATAGTCATATTGATCATGAACAGCAAGAAAAAAAATGTCGAGGAAAAATACCACGGCCTTGTGGAGGAGCGTCATAATTATAATCGCCATCTTGTTGTGTATCAGCATGAGGTGCATTAAACCCTCCCCTTCCACGGCCACGGAATCCACGTCCTCTGCCTCGACCCCTGCCCCTGGGAAAGCCCCGGTTGCGATCCCAACCCCCATCCTCATGCTCAGCAAACACAAATCCATTCCCTGCACAAAAGAATGGCTTGTCATGCCATGCAATATTGGGAATCAACAGCCACAGTATAAGAACCTTGCATCTCACCAACTCATGCATCAAAACTTAAAAAGTCCTTACTATTTTTACTAAAAAGCATCCCATAACAGCCTAACATGGCCAAATCATCACCGTCAAGCATCACAGTACATTAAATAAGTACACAAAAAAACAAAAGGCAGGCAAATACAGCAAAAAGCGAACGAACATTTAGCACATAACCACTCGCTGATTTCTGGCAATAAATATATACAACCAAATATATCCAATGAAATTGTGCAAATAGCAAAGGCATGGAGGCAAAACCCATCAGGACATACCTCTACTCCTTGCCCTTCCTCTACCACCCCGTCCCCTACCACGGCCACTAGGTGAACCATCTGCAACACAAAAATAACTCTAAGCAGATGCAAACAGGATCGACTGAATAAATTATAACAATAATGAACATTTCTTACCTCCTTCATACTCAAAATCTGTGAATGCCTTCACCTGCTCCGCAAGTAATGGGAGCTGATACCTGAAGAGAGCAGAAATTTGTAGGCTATTAGAAATAACTTTTCTTACAAATATGCTCACTTGCTATAACAAAAGGTTCGAGCGATTATAACCAATTGCTATCACATAGTTACAAGAAATCAAAATGCTTAAATCACAAATCTAATAATTGAGAAACAACAGAGGCGCACAAACTCACCCAACAGAAGATGTATTCAGTTCCTTCATGGAAAGGGTTATTGTGATCATTGAAACATGCCTTGTGGTTTCCAATCTTCAATAACAAAAACAAAATTCATGGTCAGAGCTACGGTAATGGAAACCAAGAAAATTAAAACATCAGATATTCTGAATTTCCTTCAGACTCTACTTACGGAAGGAGGCCTTCCTCAAGAGGTTCCCATGTATCTGTTATGTCCGTGGATCCAATCAACGTGATTTGATGGAGACCAACAATTCTTCTCTGCATCACAACAAGAAACAGAGCATTACCACCCACAATCAGACACAACTGACTAGAGTAACAGACCGATCCATTAATAGTTCCGCAGTTACTGGAAAAACCTTAATTAACTCCACGATGGTCACGGTCTTGTTGATGGCTCTTCCCATCGCCTTGAATACAATTTCATTTGAGCCCTTTTCCTATAATTAAACACAAACATTAGCAAAAACAACAAAAAATGAATAAATAAAGATAAGCACAACGCTTTTATTGAATAAAATGACCTAGCAATCCACCTGGCTAGCAACCCTAGCCGCACATGACCTTATTAATTAACAGGCACGAAAAGACATCACAACAAAAATAACACATATATATTCTTAGAATAAGAGAATTATAAAGCTACCAGAAACTTACAGAAATTCAAATTTTAGCCCAGAATTAAAACTAAAGCTACCATAAACTTACAGAAATTCAAATTTTATCCAAAACACAACAGTTCAGATCCAAATAGCGTTCAATACAAAGCCAAAAAAAGGAGGCAAGAAATTGAAACTGAAACAAAAAACAGAGCGAGAGAAGAGAAGAGAAGTACTTGAAGCAGACTCATGGCATAAGAGATATAGCTACGCATCCTTCCTTGACTAGTAATTCGAATCTCGTTCTCGTCAATTGGTGTATCTGCTCTCGGCTTCTCCACTCTCTGGTACCGATCCATCTTTCTTCACCGCCGCCAAAACGAAAAAATCAAGTTCAAAATTATAAAAACAAGATAATTAGGTTTTTGAAGGAAAAATGGGAGTTAGGGTTTGTTGAGGTGGATCTGAGAGTTACCTTGAAAGGGAAATAGAGATAAGTTTGCTCGGACAAGGAGGAGCCGTCTTCTACGGCTTCGTTTCTTCTTTTGCGCCCTAAACCGCTAGCTGGGGCTTATCGTGCTTTATACACAAACACTCTTTCTAAACTGCCCTAACCAACTCTCTTTTATTTCCGGTTTGAACCGGTTTTTAAACCCGACTCGTCACTGTAAAGCTTTTGATTGATTTTGTAGACTGCCACGTTTTAAATGCATTTTTAGGGTGCATTTGTTTTATACTTGTTTTTGTGTTTGCGGTGTAAAAAAATATAGTAAGGTAATTGATAATTGTAAAAACTGGATTTTATACTGTAAGATCTATTTAAAAATTGAGTTAGAAATATAGTTTTTGTAAAGTAGTTTTTATATGTTTTTTTAACTTTCTTTTATAAAACACTGCTTGTTTTTATGTTTCAAAAATGTTTTTGAAAAAATTTAATAATTTTTTATTTTTTCTTTACTTAAAATTAATATTTTTTGTATTTCAGATCATTTTGATGCGCTGATATCAAAAAATAATTTTTGATAAATAAAAATATATTATTTTAATACATTTATGAGTAAAAAGCACTTTTAAAAACAACCACAAACACACAACTATCAAATATTTTATATATGTTTTTTGCTGCACATAAATCTCAACCACAATTTTTACCAAACATATATTTAAATCCAACTAACCATATTTTTTTAAACCACAATAAACCAAAGTTGTTTTAAAAACAAAACACTCTGATTATCGCGATATTATTATTGTTATGAGAAAAAGTTTTGTATTTAATATACTACCTCGTTATTAATCAAATCCAAAATCTTTTGATTTTATCAATTATATCCTCCCCTTGATTTTATCAATTATATCCTCCTCTGTCAATCATAAACCTCAAAATCGATATTAAAGGATTTTTTTTTTTTTTTTTTGCTAGGTGAGTTTTAAATGATTGTCTTCTATATCATTTTAGGATTCTGGACAATGTTAAGAGTGCTAAATTTATTTGTCAGGTTTTGCTTACTAATTAACACAGTATACATTATGGGTAAAAAGTTTCAAATTAAAATGTGAATCTTATCATTTCATCTACAAAATATTAAATTTAGATTTTTTTTATGATTTTGATGTGGTGGGATGAAAAATAAAATAAAATAAATATTATTTTGATGATTTTTTAATAAAAAAATACTATACACCACATTATCAAACACATATTTAATAAGATAATTATAATTTAAAAATTAAATGATAGATATTGATCATTTAATAAAAAATTAAGTATCTGTAACATGTCATCCTATGAGTTATTTTAACATCTTAGATGAGAGTATTCAAAAAAAAAAAAAGGATAAAAAGGTCATGTTGTCCAGTGTTAATCACCCTTTGAGAAAAATTAATGAAAACAAAAGATTTGACTTTTGAGACTTGTTTGATAATAATAAGTTTAAGTTTATTATCTATCGGATATTTTGCTTTGAGTTTTTACTTCATCCTTGGCAGACAAGACAGTGACTGCAAAAAAGGAAAAAAGACACCCGGTTGTTCGATACTGTGAAACAACTTGAGTCCCAAGATGTCTCTGAAAACCTTTATCACGTCATGTCGCAAGAAGCAGCCAATTCCAATCCACTCTAGATTAAGAGCGTGTTTAGTATTGTGGTTGCGAGTGCTTTTTAAATAATTTTTCGTGCTAAAATGCATGCCAACGATGTTTTTTCATTTTTTAAAAATCATTTTTGACATCAGCACATCAAAACGATCCAAAACGTACAAACCATATTAAATTTTAGCAAAAAAAAAATTTCAAATTTTTTGAGAACGCAGCCGCAGTCGCGTTCCCAAACAGTGCCTAAATCATAAACAGAGTATTATCATAATTAATCACAGACCAGTTTCGGGATTTTTTTAATAAAAAAAACACAAACTCGAAGTTTTGATTTTTTTAATTTAATTATTTATTTTTTTCAATACATGAATATCTTTATACCAATTTGTTTATTAATCAAGAATAAATTTTGTTCATGCTTGAGGGATGTAGATCAATTAGTCAGGTCCTGAATTTACTTTCTAAAAATCACTAATTCAAGTTCCACAAACATCAAGACTACTGAAAGTTTATATAGTCGTTAATTTTAGAGTCCGTGGGATTAGTTGAGTTGCCTGTAAATTGATTTGGACATCCACATTAATTAAAAAATAAATAAATTTTATTCTTGAGAAATTGTAATAGTACATATCTTATCTTATACTAATTTAATACATCCATGAAAATAAATTTTATTTTATAATTAGATTCGAACTCATAAAGTTAATCCAGGAACCGGCCTCATATATAGTAATAAATATAGTCAAGTAATTAACGAGAGAGGGTGAATTTTATGTGGTGGTCTTAACATAGTTGATTAAAGTGTGTCAGAACTGGAAGGCTAGGGGTTATATGATGTTTTTTCAAAATAATTTTTAATTCATGATATATTAAGATAATATTTTTTATAATTTATTTATTTATTTTTTTCAAGAACTGTGAAGATATATTTTAAAATATTAATTTAATAATTTTTCAAATACAAAATAATTTACAAATATTTTAAAAACAATAACTACCAGCGGTCAAAACTGGCGGTGACAACTGAAACTTTCATATTATTAGAAAAGGAAAAAAGCCTGGGAAGGACAACATGACAGAAGCAACACTGTGGGAGATTCGCACAAACAATTCCACAGCGAGGGAAGATCTGTGTGTTTGACTTTTTATCAGCAAAGTGCTATTCCCTTTTTATTCCCTCTACCGATGCTATTGCTTTTGGTCTTGGACTTTGTCAGCTCTGGACATCCCTGGCTTGCGGGTCTCCGTAATGGGCTGCAAACCCAGTTAACACACAAATCCAAATTTTTTATTGTTTCGACGAAGATTTTAACCTCCTCGCGGCCCCGTGGTGCTCTTACTGGTTCCGGTAGATCATTAGGCCAATCCTGTTAATCTTTGTTGGGTTTTTTTTTTTTCCTGGGAGGGTTAGACATACTTGTTTGATCGGCTTACAAATATTAATTCATTAAATTAGTGGTACTGTATCGATTAATTTTTACATTAAAATGATATTATTATTTTTTATTGAATTAATTTGATCAAATTTGATAAGATTACTCAAGTTAACTCTATCAAATAAATATATTATCTAAATTAACTATTCAAACAAAGTTTTAAATTTTAAGTTTTTCAGGTTGAATCGTATTTAATAATTATGAATTTAGATATAAAAACAAAACATAATATTATTACCAAAAACATAATTTTATTACCAATAAAAAAGATAGTTTTTTTTTATAGCTTGAACCGGTTTTTAACCCGGCTCTTCACTTTAAAGCTTGTGGTTGATTTCATAAACAGTCAGGTTTCAAGTATATTTTTTATTACCCAAACAATATTATTGTTATTATGGGAAAAAAGTTTTGTATTAAATATATTACCTCTTTATTAATTAAATCCAAAATCTTTTTATTTTATCAATTATATATTTGATATAAAGTGTATTTTGTTTTTGGCTAAATTATCAAGAATATCAAAGTTTCAAGTGAGTTTTAAATGACAAAATATATCTTATGTCATGCCTTTGATTGTTACATGTAAGTGGTGAGAAGAAAATTGAAGTATATTTTAATATATAAAACTTTATTTTTTTCAATTTAGATAATTATAATTTTAAAATTAAATAATAGATATCCATCGCTCAAAAAATCTCTAACATATCATCATACAAGTCATATATTGGATTTATTGTTTTTTAGTCTTTACTTCCTCCTTAGCAGACAAGGCATTGACTGGAAGAAAAGGGAAAAAGAAGCAACTTGAGGCCTAAGATGTTCGTGAATATCTCCATACCAAATGATTTTTTAGTCTCTATCATGTCATGTCGCAAGAAGCAGCCAATTCCAATCCACTCTAGATTAAATCATAAACAGAGTATTATCATATAATTAAGCACGGACCAATTTCAGATTTTATTTTATTTTATTTTAAAAAAAACATCAATTCATTGATATTTGATATTTTAATTATTTTTTAACACAAGAATATCTCCATACCAAATGATTCATTAATCAAAATTAAATTTCATTCCCCGGTGATTTTAAAATTACATATCTTATCCTACACTGATTTATATATATCCATGAAAATAAAATTCATTTTAATACTAGACTCACACTTATAAAGTTAATACAAGAACCGGCCTAATACATGGTAATTAACAACAAAGACTGTATTTTATGTGGTGGTCTCAACACAACAGGGTCACGAGTTAAAGATTAAGTGTGATTAGTATAATATTTTTTATTTAAAAATAAATCAAAATATTTTTTTAATTTTTTTAACATTGAAATATCAAAATCATAAAAAAAACATTAAAAAAATTAATTTAATATATTTTTTTCATATCAAATATACTTTTAAAATACATCTATATACAATTTTGACAACAAAAGCAGACAATAACAAAAAAAAAAAACAAAAAAAAAAAAGTGCAACTTTTATATTTAAAGAAAAGGAGTAACGTGTGCAGGAGATTCGTTCAAATAATTCCACATCAAGGGAAGGTCCGTGTGCTCGACTTGTCAGCAAAGTGTTATTCTTATTCCCACTGCTAATGCTACTGCTTTTGGTCTTTGACCTTGTCAGCTTTGGACATCCCTAGTTTGCGGAAACGCCCGCGGATCTCCGTAATGGGCTTCAAACCCAGTGCACGTGCACAAGTCCAAATGTTTTTATGTCCCAACCGGATATTTTTACTTGATCACGATGGCCCAACTGAACTGATTCGAATAATTGAATATTTTTTATAGTTAATTTACTCTTCAGTCAATAAATAATAAATAAGATGTGAATATTACTGATCCAAAACTTGTCCTAACACGTATGTATTTTTCTTACACATATATATGGACTCCTTTATTTTATGTTTAATAATAAAAAAAATACTTAAATAATAAATATTCAAATAAATTCAATGAATAAGATATGAATATCTAAATTTTATATCTAAATAATAATAAATAATTTATTAATACAGTAGAAACTTATCTTTGAATACCCTTGTCCTTCTCCTTGATCGGCCAAAGTGTTATTTGAGAGAGAGAGGTGGGCTTAGACACTTGACCATTTTTGAATTAAGAATATCCTCAACCATAAAACCAGAACATAATTTGAATTGATCCATGGTGGCTTCTGGGTGACGCTGGAAAGAAAAACCAGAAAATATGATCCTTCCCACAACAGCAGTCAGTCATTGAAGCAAACGATGTTTCCTCGCGTTCAAATGTGACTTACCATGTGATTCTTGGCAGAGGACTGGTTGTATCTGGGCGGAATCCATATAAATTTTATGAGAAAGAACATCTCAAATGCATTTCCCACCTTTATATATATATACACTAAAAAACTAAAGGAGCTTACTTTTTTGCTCTTCTGTATACAAAGTTTTTGCCTTGATTGCGAGGTGGAATGATATTTTTCATGGGATTCGAAGGTTATTTGCAAACAGAGTTACATAGATGAGTTGAAGGATATTTTAGTATTTTTCTCATGGTTTTTTTTTTCATTTACACTCTATTTAGATTATTGGAAAATTAATATTTTCATAAATAAATAAATAAAAATGTTGGTGGTGTGCATGCCTTGAATGTTGCTCATGCCCTTTTGATGATGTATGTGGCATTTTTTGGCGATCAAAATTTTCAAATTACCGTGTTGTCCGAAGTATACATTGGAGGTGGAGCTTATTAGGCGGCACATATTGCTCAAATCACAGTAGTTTGGCAACAATAGATTTTTTTTTTCTTCTCCGGTCCTCTCGTTATTTTCTATCTCAACTTCTTGAAATTAGTACCAGGTCAACAAAAAATCAGGGTTGTCCTAACATTTATTTTATCTTTTAACCATGATTTTTTTTTTATTAGTCTTTCTTTGTTTTTTATTTTTTTAAATTGTTTTTTTTTAATTTCATCAATTTTCATTTGATTTTATTTTGTTTTTATATCAAATTTAATACTTCTTCTCTTAACCACGGTTTATGATTTCAAAAATTAGCCCGATTTATCTTTGATTTTTTTTATTTTTTATTTTTTTATTTGATATTAAATTGTTGGGTCTTGAGACTTCTATTTTTTTTCATTTCCTTCCTCTAAGCTTATTCTGGGTCGCAGGTTAGTTAAGTTAACACGGGTTGCTTTGGATTTTTTTTCAATGTCTTTTTTTTTCATTATTTGATATTAGGCTATTGGGTCTTGAGATTTTTTATTTTTTATGATGTTATTTTCTATAAGGTTATCCCGATCTATTGAGTCTTGAGATTTCATGAGATTTTTTTATTTCAACGTATGACTTGATTTTTTCAATGTTTTTTTATTTATTTAGCTTTGATTATTTTTCTAGTTTATTTTTAAAAAAATAATTTTTTTATCTCAATTTCATATCACAATTGATAAGTTAGTAGAGTGAATTTTGGTTGACTCGAGTTTTTATCTTTCATGTTTTTTTTAATTATTTTTTTCTAGTTTTAGCCTTTAAAATTAGTTTTGTTGGTCATTGAGTTTTGTTTCGTTTTTTTTTTTTTCACTTTTCTTTTCCTAATGTTATCCTGAATAGTAAGTTGATTAAATTATATAGATTCACTCATGTTATCTTAATTTGACTATATTTTTTTTAAGTCATCATGAGTTTAGATATCCTGAGTCTAATATAAAACTAATTAATCATCTTTGACAATAAAAAGGTTAGTCTCGGTGGAATAGATGGAAAAACCTGGTTTTTCATGAATATAGAACCACATACACCACTACATATTTCAATGAATCGAAGAAATTCTCCTCGTACAAATTTGAGCGTGAAAACCCTGCCCTAAAGGGCGATCATCCTTCACATGTATTCTCACTCGAATTCAGGACAAACCAGTCCTTGTTTTGGCAACCGAATTGAGGACAAACAAACCACTATATTATATTCTTTTTACCGTTCTTAAGTCTACCACCACTAGCTATAGTCGTAAAAAACGAGCCCCTTAATCTACGACCGGCCTTCTTAGCCAGGGGCGGGGCCTTCAAGGGACTGCAGAGCCTGCCGCCCTCGCTAGTTTTTTTTTCTTAATATATATAATCTTTAATTATTGTTTCAGGACAAAAACAATTATATTTTTCTATTTTATCTTGAAACGTTAAACAAAGGAGACCTTAAGTCTTATAGCCCCTCCAAAATTATCCAAATAATTGATTGGCTAATTATCTTTGCTAGAAATTAGGTGGTAATCCTATACAAGGAAGTACAGTAAAAGCCAAATAATTTTTTCCCTTTAATATATATATATATATATATATATATATATATATATATCTAGGTACCCATCCTTGAACAAAACCATCTATTTCTTTTATATAGTTCTTTAGTTTCCAATCCATGAATCCCTTTCACTCTAATTTTCATTTACGCAAGAAATCTGGAAATTTTCAGAAGGAAAGCATTAGAGAAAGTATATTCTTGTAATGAAAAATCAATTGAGATTCTTGTAATGAAAAATCAATTGAGCTTTTTATTTATTAATTTTTGAAGAAGCCATAGAGTTTGAAAGTGCTTTTTTTTTTTTACTTTCTCTTTAAATCAAAGCATATAGTCGCGTTTGCCTTGTTTACTTGACACAAGTATATCAAAAATAAAAATTTTATCTCTCTATTATATCATAAATTCAGCCCTTAGAAAGTTGTATCTTAGCCATTGGCACGTTGAGGCTGAATGGGATAGTCTATGAAGAGTGAAGACAAGTCTCTTCTTCTCAAAGGAAGCTTAAATCTAATCCGGTCTTGCATGCTTACTCTACAATTAGCCATAAGGTTGGATTCAGGGGGAGCCCTCTACCCCCATGGCCCCCCTCTCGTTGACGAACTCAGACACTCTTACCTTACTTGGCTGCCTGAGGGCTTAGGTACCATCGATCAGCTACTAAAAGGAGAGAACAAAAAATTGTCTACTTAACAAGGATCTACAAATGTGTTTGGAAGATGCTCTTGCTTTGTTAGACACAGCCAAGCAAAAATATAAAACCTTTATTGCAATACCATTAACAGTTACAGGCAGACAGGCACAGAGATACAGGAACTCAACACTATATAGCACTGTGTTGATTCTTTCTTCTACACAGACAAACATGTAACGAAGTGCCTGAGGTCTTTCAAGCCATACCGTTCATATGAAATGGGGAACATCGATGCTCTGACTATTTGCACCAACCAATGGATCAATAATGCTTCTCCAACCATTGTAATCCAAAGGAGAACCAGCATCAGGCAAAACAAATCCATTGACGAAAAAAAAGGGAGTGCCAAATACCCCTCTTGAAGTACTATACTGCATGACAGAAAGTGTTGAATAAGAACAGTGTTCACAGAGAAGAAAGTGAGAAATCGTAACGTGCAGAGAATTGCAATCTATGAGCAAGGTGTTATTTTACGGAAATTACAATCCGAAAACAAACTGCAGGATACAGCAAACATTGGTTCTGGCACACTTAAACATTCTATACTATAAACTTCGCGTCAAGCCGAAATCAAAAGATGCCATCTTACCTTGAAAGAAACCCTTGTTTTCAGATCAGTTTGTCTATCATTAAAACCGGATTCGAAAGCAGAAGAATAAGAATTCCCAACTGCTACAGTTGCAAACTTCACGATTTCTTCCACAATAGAAGTTTTTGACAAATTGCTTGTTTTGGCATTATAGAACTTCTCCTGAATTTAAAACACCCAACAAATTAGTCTGCATCAAACTCAAATATCTAAAAAACAATTCCGCCCATTTACACTATCCATGCTTAAAAGGAAGTGCGTTTTCAAAGGGTTGGGAAAAAAAAACAAGGGCAATCAAAAGAAGCAGTCACCATTACTCCATTAGCAGAGAAAATTCTAACCTGATGCTTGAAGAATTCCTCCAACAAAGGGAATGTAAACGAACTATTGAGAGTATTAGCGATATGCAAAGCACGACAAGAAACAAATGCATTGTCATGGTAGCTGAAATGGAAAGACAAACATATCAATTCAAGAGAAAATTATGATCGGCCCACAATAACAAAGTAAACAGAAAGCATCACTCCCAAGATCATTACAACTATAAACAAACGCTAACTAATCCATAAAATCTCAACAAGAGTCAACATATTATGCTTAATCAAGGTTAAAAGATCAGTAATGAATGAAGTTTCTTAGTTGCCCAATTGTAATAACTTTTTTTTGGATTCGAGTAACCCCACTTTCTGCAAAGCGTACTTTGTGGGTCTAGGTAAGTGAGGAAAACCCCAACTGTCTCACGCCCTGACTCAAACTCGAGACCTGCTAGGCAAATCTTAAGCCCTTTAACAACACGCTCCCCTTTAGGACCTCAATTGTAATAACACTAATCAACACAATACAGAATTGGTCTCCAATTATTTATTTTACCAGTTTCAGAAAAAATAAAGCTATGCTGTACACAATTGCTGTTTCCCATTTTTGTGATAAAGAACAGAGAGAAGATTACTCACGGTAAGGGGAGGAGGTGAACGACGAACCAAACACGAGAGCCGTAGTGTTTAAGGGCTTCTTTGAGAGGTGGCCAGGAGTCTCTGGAATCGGGGCAGACAGGGTCAAAGAATGCTTCGACCAGGATGGAGTTCAAATCACCTTGGCGATTCTCGTACACGAACCCATCGTACCTCGCAGGTGGCAAATTCTGGGATTGTACGGTCAATATAGACAAGTTAACGACAGGTAGTAGTATGAAGGAGAGAAGCTGAGTTAGAGTAAAACGATGTTGTCTCTGCATCTTTTCTGGTCCTTTTCTGTTTCGTCTGGTCTTTCGAAGGGTTGGTGCTTCAAGAATAGGAAAGATGCACTCACTGTGTCGTCGTCATTCGTCCACTGCACGCTCTGTCATTCACTTTGTTGTTCTTTGGGCTTTACTTAGATTTGGGAAACTCTTCCTAGACTTGTTCGTTGATCTGTTTCTAGGCTCAGTGCTGTTATGTACCAGTCTAGGCCCATAACAAGTTGAAAATTTTCCTATATGTAAGATTGAGCCCATTAAAAATTGAAAATTAAGCTTCACTTTTTTTTAACAGCATTGTCAAACAGAGCAGAATTTCTACTATCATTCATTCTCCTCTCATTTGGAAATGCAGACACTGCGTGAAAGTACGGGAATCCACTTTACTTCAACAGATTTGGCTACAGTAAACTTATCTTTTTGTTAGAGTGGAGGGATTCGAAAATCATTTAATTTTTATTAGATTAATAAAGAGTAAAAATCTCTTATATTTTATTGACTAGGGATATATATTATTGTTATATCATTAATGTGATAAAAATGTGAGAGTCCTCGTAAGACCTTTCACACTTTATATATATATATATATATATATATATATATATATATATATATATATATATATATATATATATATATAGAGAGAGAGAGAGAGAGAGAGAGAGAGAGAGAGAGGAAATGATTATTTTTTACATGAATAATTCATATTAATGGTCTTAATCCAAACCCTATGATCCAAAAATAGATCTTTAATGATCTTTAAATCAATTGGATTTTGAGTATAGTCATGTCTAAGAAAGATAAGTTTGATAATCTACCAGACATATGTTGTCTTATACTCAACATATGACTCAACCAAAAAATATTGAGTACATGTTGAATTTAGCAACTTGCAAAACACACATTGCTTTAGATCCAGTACGTGGTTGAACCCAAAAATATCGAGCCTGACAATATATCGGCCCCACATGGTCTTGAACTCGGCACATTGCTGAGCCCAAGTATATTAGGATCATCAGTAATTAAAGAGGTGTGCAATCCCATGGCAAAAAAACATGGTTATGAAAATTGAAACATGGTCTGACCTGGCGAGTCAACTCATGGCATGATAATTTCAAGTCTTGATCATGGTCAGGTTTCATAATAAATAGAGGTAGCCGATCAAGTGTGATTTAGCAAAAAACCAAGTTATTTTACAACCCAGTTATCCTAGTTAAAATTCAATTGATTTTTTAAAAAAGATGTTTTTTTTATTTCTTCTTAAAAATTTATCCGCTTAATCCATGATAAGACTTGTGACCTCATCCTTTATCCGAAGTTGAGTCTAATAACTATTATAAAAGGTAAATGATGCAGTATTTGATATTGTGACAATAATTATTTTTCATAGTATTTTTTATATAAAAATATAATATTTTTTATTTTTTATTTCAATATATAAAAATAATTCAATCACACTTAAGAAAACAATGAAAAAAAAAACATGAACATTGTGTGGCCGCCTAAACAAAATGTTGTACTAAGGCCATGTTTGTTTCCCGGAATTCATTTTCCGGGAAACCACTTTCCAAACTTTCCTGTGTTTGTTTGCCACTAGGAAAGTTGGTCAACGGAAAATACTTTCCGGTCAACGGAAAACACTTTCTGGTCAACGGAAACACTTTTCGGTCAACGAAAAACACTTTCCAGTCAAAGAAAAATTTGTGTTTGTTTTCCGGAAAGTGGTTTCCGGGAAACCACTTTCCAAACTTTCATGTGTTTGTTTGCCATTGGAAAAGTTGGTCAATGGAAAACACTTTCCAGTCAAAGGAAAATTTGGCTTGGTTTTCAGGAAAGTGTTTTCCTGAAAAATTTGGGCGGAAAACACTTTCCGGAAGTTGTGAAAAATTTAGAAATGTCATTATTTGCTGATTATATCAAATTTGATCCTCAAACTTTTGATTGTTATATATAATTTGTTTTGAATATTTATTTTTCAATTTTTCCTCTTAAAATTTAATTTTTATATTAATTTTGGTCCTTATTTTTATAATTGCTATTTGCTTTTTCCTTATCATTTTTTTATTGAAATTTTTTGTCTATCAAATTTGATCCTCATTCTTTTGATTTTTACTTATTTTATTTAAAATAATTTATGAAATGTTAATTATTATTATTTTAATTTCTTCACCTTTTATTTTTTTTAATTTTTCTAGATTTGATCTCTATTATTTTGATTATTATTTATTTTATTTGAGATAATTTATGAAATTATATTTTTTTTTTCAATTTCATTCTCATTCAACTTTTTAATTTGTAAGATTTGTTCCTCATTATTTTAATAAACTTGAAAAAATAAAATATTAATAAGTTATTTTCCAGTTCATTTTTCATAATATAACCAAACACTGGAAAGTGTTTTCCAACTTATTTTCCATTACACTAACAAACATCGAAAAATACTTTTCTAAAATTTACTTTTAAAAAAAAAACTACTTTCCTGCAAATAAACGGGGCCTAAAGTTCATTCCAGAATCCATAAACACTGATGGTTGATATAGCTTAGTCAAGTGGCCATCACTATTCACTGATCCATGACTCAACTACCAAGGATGATCAGAATTTGGCTCGATTGATGTGAAGTGAAGGTTATCGGAAAATACCCCTCTATTTATATTATATTATTTTAATCTAGCTGTATTTGAGGTGTTGTTATAATTATTTTTTAAAATATTTTGTAATTAAAAATATATTAAAATAATATTTTTTATATTTTAAAAATTATTTTTAACATAAATATATCAAAATAATTTGAAAACATAAAAAAATATTAATTTAAAAAAAATAAAAAAAATAAATTTTTTTAAAAATACTTTTAAAACACAAAACAAATATTTTCTAACATCCAATCCAATGATGTATCCTTTGAATGTGCTTCATTAATCACGCAATAAAGTGCTTTTTGAATGAATAACGAATGTATTTATTCACATTCTTCTGAATGAGAATCATCTTAATTAATATCAAGAATTGTATCAAGCAAGTCTACATAATTCCTATCAATCTATTTCCGATCTGGCATGTTTGGCAGGAGACTAGCCTGGAAATTACTGCCACTCTTTGTATTATCATGGCTGTCAATTACTATGACGGGATCGATCATGGCATCTCCAAGTGATAGTTATTAAACTCCTCCTCCTAGAGTAAAGTCTATGGCAATGAATGAAATAGGTTACCCTTAATATTTTTAATAATAAAATGACATTATTTTTTAAAATAAAAAACAAGTTTTTGATCAATTTGCAAGTCAACCCAGATTTTTAATAATAATATCGTATTAAATTAACTTTATTTTTTGTTTTTATGAACCCAGACCTGTTCAAGTTAAGAATTGACTGTCAAATTGACGTGGATTTAATAACGATACTCTAAATCTTAATTGATTCTCATTTAATTATCAATTTCTTTCTTAAATCTACCTCAAGATTTATTCATACACATCATCAATTACTGTCAAGTGTTTTATTTTTGAGCAACTTGGAGTATTTGAACTAATTTACACGCATCATAATTAATTCTCAAATTCATTAAACACTTTTCAAGCTCAATAAACAACATCGTAAAAATGACAGGTATATACATTAAAACTCAAAATCAAAAAACAAAATAAAAAACCTTGCCATTACCGCTGGCGAAAAGCCTCGGTGCGTGGAGTGTTTTTATTATCATGGCTGTTAACTATCCTAATTAATCTTGGCCCCACCCCCTCCAGGATTACTCATTACTGCCTTTTAAACATCATCGGTTTATTTGATTTTTAAATACATTATCATAAAATCCCATGGGGCCAAAGGAGCAATAAGTACACTCAAGGATCGTGAACCATCCAATCGACCACATCGCCAATATATATATATATATAGGCCATCACTCAGCGACAAGTGGATCCCATATGGTCTCTCCTCTTTATGGAGCTAACTATAGAGAGATCATCAGCACACAGAAAAATAAAAGGAAAGCCGCAGTAGCATCGGTTACTCTTGTCTCACACACACAGCTGTGCCGTTTCAAGATATTTGCTTGGCAACCACGAAACGCGTCATCGATCTACAACACAGCAAAACCAGAAGCACACTTACCATATCTTTCTACGTTCCCAAGCCGTGACCCCTTCACATTCTCTACACAATTTCTTCCTTCAAATTCCACGTCATCTTCCACAAACCTTCCTCCTAACCCCAAACCGCGCCACCTTCTCATATTTATATTCCATTTTATTTCCTCTGCTTTTGCTGCAGCCCCTATAATGCGCCATGGTGTGTACAACACACCCTTCACACCGCCTCCTATTCACTCTCCTACTCCATCACCACCCCCCTTGAACTTCAACCCCACAACCACCAACACCGCCTCTGCCGTCACCTCCGGCCACAACATGCTTGTCTCTGTGTTTTTGGCACTTTTCCTACCATGCGCAGGCATGAGCGCTGTGTTCATTGTCTATATCTGTCTCTTGTGGTATACTGCTAATAATCAGCCAGAGATTCGTTTGCCTGTAAAGACTGTGACAGAGAAGGGATTGTCTTCTTCGGAGTTAGAGAAGTTGCCTAAGGTTACCGGGAAAGAGCTTGTCTTGGGGACTGAATGTGCTGTTTGTCTTGATGACATTGAAAGTGAACAGGTGGCTAGGATGGTTCCTGGCTGCAATCATGGGTTTCATTTGGAATGTGCTGATACTTGGCTTACTAAGCGTCCTGTTTGTCCTGTTTGTAGGGCCAAGCTTGATGCTCAGCTCTTCAGTACCCCTCCTCCTCCTGCTCAAGAGAACAATACTTGTTAGAGTTTTAGTGATGAATTTGAAGCTGATCATGTTTTGAGTTTCTTGCTTAGGATTGTAAATGATGCAGTGTCTGCAGGGCTTGTTAAATTTCAGGGTTTTTTAGGATACAAAGAATTCTTGTTCTTTATTATTTACATATTTATGGCTCTTTTTTATTTATAATCATGGATTAATTCTTTGTGATCCCTTGTTTCATTTTGTAATTAGCTAGGATCGGAACCACTTGGGAAAATGAAATTATACATGGAAATCATCATACCATGGTAAATTATAAAATACTTATTTTTTTAATAACTATTTTCTCTCTAATCAAAAAATGAATAAAAAACAAATTGAATTCAGTAAAACAATATCTTTTTTAAATATATGAATTTAATTTGCTATAATTAAGTTTAATTATATCATAGAATTGGCTTGGAATAACCTATTAAATAGCTCAATCAATGGATATTTGACGGAATTATGGTCCAGTTGTTTCCAACTCCGTGAATGAATATCTATCCCGTTGGCAACCAAAAAGGTTTAAGTTTCCCTTTGTCTTGTCGACAAGTGGGGTTCAAACTATCAAGTTCAGCTTTTCCTCTTGTCTTGAGCCATGTCATATGGCTGTACAGTGTCTAAATACCAAAAGAATCCTTGTACAGTTTTTCGAAATTTCAATCAGGACCCAAATGTCACTGACTAATGTCTAATAGCATGCATGCACGCATGGAGGTTACTGGTGGCAGACAGGCGGTGCCTTGATTGTCGAAAAGGATACTTCTGAAACTACCAGTTTTAGATGCCATCGGTTTCCGGCTGTGTGTTTCCATATGTTCGTGTATATTTATGCCTGGGAATCTGCGATATTCATCATTCATTAGTTGCAGAGGCTCACCTGAATTAAGGCCATTATGCCCTGATCTTACCATTACCTGGCCAGGGCCAACTGCCCATAAAAGACAATCGATCCTACGCCACCCGATCTTAAAATTGGTTAATGGGCAACGAATTCCATGTGAAAAGCCTTCAACAGAAGTCACAGGAGTGTTTTGTCCGTGTTAAATGGATTCTTAATTGCAATTTTGCACTGTCTGGTATGGAAAACCGGGTGCCAAAGGCAGCTGATTGCTTCTGTTTTTGTCTTGACAAGGCATCATTCCACTTAAGATTGACTGTTGTTTTCTAAATTTGATATTTACATTACATATACATCTCGGTATTAATTGAATGCTCATCTGTTAATGTGGTTGCGACAGCATTTCGTAGACAAAAAAGAAAAGAAAAGATATTTTTACTATGGTGCATCACGTTGTCGAACGGTGCATGTAAAGCTTGGACCACTGCTGCCAAACCTTCCTTTAAAGGGCAGTGTGCGCATGGAAAAAGATATGGCCAGCTATGTCAGTTCGTTCTGCGTTCACTTTCAGGCAATTCATCTGAGTCTCTGACAGAACCACTTTCTTTAATAGGGGTTTTCCACATATACTGTTCCATCAAATTATGGTTAATTTTAGTTATCAGTACTTTTTTTTAAAAAAAAAAAGATATATTGACCGAATAACACAAATAAAAAAAAAGTGAAATAGCACAATTTATAATTATCTAGATTAAAAAACAGGATACTTATATACGACATCTAATAAAAAATGTTAAATGAAGAAGAGAGTATAGTGAAGAGTAGAGAATAAATAAAGAGAGAGATGATAAAAAAATCGAAACTTCAATTATAACAATATTAATATTACGTAAAACATCTCAGTAACATTTTAATATCTTAAAAAAATTATTAATATTGACTCGAGTGTGTTATACTTACCATAAAAAACAAGGAAGCCATCTTTTTTATAGACAACGAGTATGACCCACTCAGGTCACTATTATGTTATTATATTGAAATTTCGATATATTTTCAAGGTTTTTTTTTTCTTATCTCCTACCTATGTAATATTTTTTATTAGATATTGTTATTGAAAAGTGATAAACTATAAATATCATGATTTCTAATTGTAAAAACTGTCTCACTTTTTATTTCAATTGTAAAAACTGTCTCACTGTAATTCGAGGGAATTCTTGAAGCTTGTAGGATTCCACAGCTTGCAATCTCCAAATTAGGAAAGCGTGTAAATAGACGGTGAATAAGACTCGGGGGCCTGTGAGGGTCTTGGAGCTTCCACGAGTGTCACGTCAATTGCTATGCACAAAAGAGTGCTCGGCACAAGCAGAGGCCACTAATCACATGGCGCTACGTCCGGAGAGGAGTTAATAGGGTGGGCGAACAACCATAACAGAGCTGACCTAAATTAAAGATTTTCAAATTACTCGTGACTTGAAAACGTTTTGTTTCGAATTTCAAATTAAAGCAATAGAGGAAATTGTATTTGGTGTGTACTTCCAAACTAATTCAATTAATGCAGTTATTGACTAAAAGCATCAAGCTCAACTCACTTGTGATTAAGCAGAAATAAAAAAAATGACTTATGGTATTGCAATCATTGTTATTAAACTTAAATTGCTTCATGAATTGAAATGATTAATTTAAATTCATCAAAAAAAACTATTTAAAACCACATTGTTTTAAAAAATAATTTTAAAAAATTACAAGTTTTAAATTGATATCACAAGTCAACTTGATTTTTTAATCAGGTCACTCGAATAAATTTATTTTTTAATATTTTATAAAAATCAGATCAATTTAGATTTATAATCGATTTATCCATCAAGTTAATCCGAGTTTTATAACAGTGCTCACAATCAACAAATATGCCTCATATAATATGATTATAGAATTTACTCATTTAAAAATATCAATAATTAACAAAATTAATAATAAAAGTTTATAAAAGAGGAGGGGGAGGCCTGGCTTGACATAGAAGGCGGAGAAGAAATAATACCTCCCTGGACATAAAATCGTGTGCAGTCAGGAGCCCAAGTTCATCAATGTTCCTAGCCAGTGATAACTACCTGTGCGTACCAAATGGTTCGCGGGCCGTGGCACGGAAAAATCTGGACTCCACAACATTCCAATTCGGTCCTAGTTTCCCAAAGTTTGACCATTTTTCATAAATAGCGAAGGGGAAAGGAAAACTAATTAATTTAAAAGAAACTAAGTTTTGTTGCATTTTTACTTCTCACTATCTCACAAATTATTGTCAATTGAAATAGTAATTTTTTAAAATTCTTAATTTAATCTTCATTTTTTTTTGCACAATTGCATTTTTTTAATGAATGGTTAAATTTAAAAGTCAAAGGATCAAGATGAAAATAATAAATAAAATAGATCGTAACTTTGAATTTTATACAAAAACTTCATTTTGATTCTCATCTTTTATGGTTTATAAGTGATTGGTTTATTTAGTTATCAAAAATTTAATTTTGGTGTCAACATTCATTTTCTTTATTTTTTAGTTTTTTTTTTTTGCAAAATAAGAGAGAGAGGATGTTAAATTCCAAAAAAAAGAGAAAAAGTGGTCGTTGACATTAATTTTAGACATCAGAAAGGTTGAAATCGGTGTTATTGGGTTTCATTTCACCAGGGTTGTTTTGTTTTCTTCTACTTGCTCAGGAAAACATATCGGACAACATAAATGTTCTCTGATTCAATTTATTTCAGGTTTTTGAGTCATTTTTCTAGTTTATGAATAAGTTTATTATGGTATTAGAAGTCAAAAATTAATTGAAAATAAGTTTTAACGCTAAAAAAATTGAAGCCCTATTTTGCCACCAATCAAAGGTTGTTGGATACTACAAAAAGTTAAAAAGGCATCATTTGATGCTGTTTTGTTTTTAATATCTACACACATTAGGCTACTGGATCCACAAGCCTGGGCTCCTTTAAGTGGTTTTTTTTTTACTATTTTATATTTGAATTAAAAAAATTGATAACTATTTAGTCTATTAAGCCGGATTATAAGTTTAACAGATTAATCTATAACATCAGATATATTATTTTTTTGAATGGTTTTTTGTGCTCCTCAATATTTTTTTTTAAAATACAATTTTATTATTTATTATTGATGTTACTTGTTTTTTATCAGTTCAAACCTAAAAGATTACAATATCGCTATTTGTTATGAATGAAACATACCCATCATAGTTATGGCTAAAAAATTTTAGAGGGTAAAAGTAGAAAAAATTCTGAAAATAGCTAGAATAAAAATTTAAATTGCTCGACCAAGAGCCACACCCTTACTCTAGAGAACTATATAACTAACATTGGAAAATTTTAATCCATTAAAACTGAGTTTGGAATTATTATTATTATCATTGTCATTGAGGACAGGGCAAGTATTTGGAGGAGGGAATATGGTAACCCATGACTCGAATATTAAACGAGGGAGGTGGTGCCGCCCGGACTCTCCCGGGCGACGGCAAAGGAAACATAGTTTAGCCATGACTATATAGGCAATCTGTTGGTCCACACTTAGACCTGGCTAAATTCATCTGCGGGGCATGTTGAATAAGTAAAACGAGGCTTGAATAAAGCCTTTGGGCTGGATGTAAGGAATTTGTATGTCTAACATAAAAAAAACTTTGAAACTTGATTTTCTTCTCCTTTTCAAACCAATTTTGACTTTCTTCCGGGAACTTGACTTTTATATAGTACTAGTACCTGTGAGAAAACTAATTAAACATGTTTTTTGGAATTTCTTTTAATAGATGAATTATTTTTTCATTTATACTAGTAGTTGTGATAATATTAATAGTAATATTGATTGTAAAATGATGGTCTATTGTAATTATTGCGATGAGATTATACATGTAACGGTGATTATTTTAAGATGATGGTAGTTATAATACCGATAATAATAATTGTTGTTGTGATTATGATGGTGTTGAAGTGATGACTATACTAGCAGCTAAATGTTGGAGAGGCGGTTACGGTGTGTCAGAATAGTGATTGCATTGATAACTAAATGATAGTGGTCAGTGATATTGATAATAATTGTTGTAATAATTATAATGATATTTATAATGTAAATAATAATAATAAAATTGATTGTAAAAGCAATGATTATATTAATAGTTAAAAGATGATAGAGAGTGTCGTGATGATAGTTATAATAATTGTGTGATGATTATTGTAATAATAATAAATATAATTACAAGTATTAAAATTGAATATTGTAAATTAATTATAGAGTGAAATATATATTTTAAAATATTTATATTCAAACCAACACTACTTAAAAACTGATAGGAAGAATCGACTTATTTTTAATATCCATTTCACATGGAAAAATAAAAACTATTTTCCTAATAACAAACTTTCTCTTAGAAAACACTGTAAGGCCCGATATTATAAGTATTAACGCGTCACCAAACAACGAAGAACAACGCCACGTGGTGGGGGATCGGAGCTAACACGCATGTACCTATAGCTGTCATGAAAGGTCACGAACTCCCATCAATGACTTTTCCTTTTTGGCTTTTTAGAAACTGGAACACGGCATGTTGCTAGACACGTGTGTCTCGGTCCTAGAGCTCTGGGCTACATGGTGGTTCCCAATTCTAGATTCGAATAATTGAGGTGATTGAAAGCTAACCAACCACCTTCATACGGCAACATGTGACACCTGTCCATGTTCTTTACACGTGTCTCTATTTCGTACGGTGTCTTTTGTTTACTTGTGCACCTCGTCTCTTTTGATTTAAGGAAACCAGATTTTCTCACGTTTGGATTTCGAACAAATCTCGTGCTTCAGCTTCTCAACTCCCTTTTTTCTTTCCTTCTCTTTCTTTGCCCCCCATCTTTCCTTTTTGCTCTTCGGCGCCGGGGGAGAGTCGAATAATCCGGCTATCGCCTGAAAAAATCAGTCCGGGGGAAAAAGGGCCGCGAGGAGATATTTTCTAGTACTCTAGCTTTCTCATCTATGTTGTGAGATCTTATGGAGTTTTTTTTCATGTAAAATAGTGTTATGTGACATTATTTAATTACTGTTTTCGAGAAAAAAAGGGAATGAGAAAATAATTTAAAAGTATTTCTAAAACTTTATATTCATGCTTTTTTTATTCAATTAAATATATTTCCCCCCTATCTGTGTCTGTTACTTGCAAATACAACCTTACAGATTCACGACCCCATCAACGGTCATTTCATGAAGAAATTGTTTTCATTTATCTGTGACTCTATCGTGTCATGATATGAATTGTGCGATGAACGGCTTTTCTTTTTGTAAATGGATTTCTGACAACGCAATCATTAAAAACTACATTAGGACACTTGTTAATTCTAATAAGTGCATACTTTTATAATTTATAAAAACAATCTAACTAACCTAGAATAATTAGTTCCTATCAATTTTATTTGTTTATTTTTGATCAAGATAGTTCATAACTTATATTTTGTATTTCATAGGTTAAGGTGACTTGCAATTAGTACTTGTAAAAAATTTTCTTTATCGGGGTAAGATCTTTTCGGTGCTTAAATAAATATTTTTTTATAAGAGAAAATACAAAAATATTATAGAGAGATACTAAAAAAAAATATATGTAGTAGATAATTAAGATTATCAACATTTTCTCTGAGCGTCTCATGGTGTATTTATAGGCCATGAATTTTGTCATTTTGAGAATATAAGGACCTGAAGTCACTACAACATTTAACAGTTTTACCGATAAAATTTTTCCATCAGCGTAAGACACATATTCTTTCAGTAATTAATTTATCAACAAAATCACCGACGTAAATGCTCCATCGGTGAATCTTTCATCGGTAATTTTTTGTTCGTCGGTAAATCCGTTTGTAATAATATTTATTTGCTGATGGAATAGACGCGTCGGTAATAATCTTGGTAATAATCTTTTTATTACCAATAGATTTACCGACGGAATTTCAGTTGGTAATTATTTAAAAATATTTTAAAAAAATTTATTTTATAAAATTATAAAATAATTAAATTAACACAAATCAACACTCTATATTTTACACTCTAAATGCTTGGAAAAAAGAATAAGAAAATCAACTCAAACAAATTTGCAACAAATAAATAAAATGAAAAAATAAATTCAACTAAAAAAATTCATATGAAAAAAATGAAGTTGCAATTGCTAAAAATTTAAAAATCTTATCAATAAATCAACTAAAAATTGATCTCATATAAAAAAAAATCTCACAACAACATTTATACAATTATTAAGAAAAAAAACAATTAAAAATAAAATAAAAAACAAATACAGTGAAAAAAATCATGAAAAAAAAAGAAAAAAGAAAAATCTTACCTTTATGTAGTTGCAAATGAAGCTACAGAGAGAAAAATAAATTTGTAAAGCATATTAATTAAAAAAAAACTAAGAGGATAAAAGAAAAAAGAAAAAAAAGACATACCTGATCATAGAGAAAAAGAGAAGGAGACGAGGAGAGAAAAGAAAAGAACAAAATAGATATTGATGTTTTTTATATATAGTGAAGAAGAAAACGAAGTAGTAGTAGTAGAATAATAATAATAATAATAATAAGAAATGAGTTTGTCTCTTTGTGAAATAAAGGGATTCAAGCTTTTTATTTGGGCGCGTTAGCGATGGATTTACCGACGGATAATTAAATATTAATATTTTTAAATTATTCCGTCGGTAATTTCATCGGTAATATTTAATTTAAATTTTTAATTTCGTAAATTTTTTTCAGAAACCGCCAACAATTACCAATATTTTTTCAATCCGTCGGTGATTCCGTCTATAATATTTAAATGAAAATTTTAAATTAATTGATTTTTTCAAATATCAGCCAAATAACACCGACGACTTTTCAATCCATCGGTGATTTTGTCCGTAAAGAACAACAATTAATAGTGCAATTGGAAAATGCACAGTTCTGGAGCTCTCTTAAAAATACCGATGAAATTTTTTATCGGTGATCCCGACTATAATATTTAAATGAAAATTTTAAATTAATTGAATTTTTTCAGAAAACAGCAAAATAACACCGACGACTTTTCAATCCATCGGTGATTTTGTCCGTAAAGAACAACAATTAACAGTGCAATTGGAAGTGAACAGTTCTAGAGCTCTCTGAAAAATATCGACAGAATTTTTTGTCGGTGATTCCCTTTATAATTGACATAATGAACGGTGTTCACAGTTTACCAACAAATTTACCGACGGATTTTACCATCGGAAAATAGTTCTGGAGCTCTCTGGAAAATATCGATGGAAAATTCCGTTAGTAAAAATGACACGTCATCATTTTTTTGCTTTATTTTAATTTTTTTTCTCACGGTAATTCCCTCTGTATATACCGAGAGAATATTTCCGTCTGTAAAATCCCTCGAAAATTTACCGACGAAAATATTCCCTCGGTATTTTTGTTTGTATTAATCGATTTTCTGGTAGTGAGTGTAATCTTACCTTGATAGCATTTAATGAGCGATGACTATCATTTATATCTGAATTAATGTTGGATGGGAGTATGGTGTGTCTTCAAAGGACTTTTATACACCTAAAAGGTGTATGGAGATTATGGTCAAAGATGTCAAATGTAGCTAAACTTATGAAGGCTAAATTCTTCCCCATGGTTAGACCTAAGGGACGTTTGTCATTCCCTTAGACGTCCAAGTGTCTTGCGTCTGTCATATTTGCTAGACACACATTGTCTTAGACTTGATTGACTGTCAAATCTAAGTGCCTTGGATTTACTAGCACTGTTGATTTTGTTCAATACATATGAGGTCACCGATAATTAATTTTAGTCAGTATTTTCCTTATAGCTAGAGTATTGTTCACTTCTTACTTATAGTATTTATTACTATTCATTACATATAGAATCGCCGACAAATAATGTATATCGGTATTTTCCCAAGAGCTAAAGTACCGTTCACTTGTCACTTTTACTGTTTATTAATGATCATTATTTGCGGAATCACCAACAGATGAAAAAAGTATGTAGTGATAATTGGTGGGTTATTGAAAATTTTCGACAATTAAAATTTCAAATGGACTTTACAAATGGATAAACCAATGAAAAAAATTAATATTTAATTATCCGTAAATAAAACCATTGATAAAAAAGCCTCAAATTGAAAAACCATAATCCCTAAAATCAAAATAGACGGACACATTTCTCGTTTTCTCTCTTTCTGTGTAGCTTAATCTCTTCTTCACCCAGATCTTCATTTTCCGTCTATTCTCTCTCTCTCTCTCTTTTTATCTTCAACCCGTTATCTTCTTTTCTCTTATTCTCCATGCATTGATATGTCTTTTTCTCTTTTCCTTTTCTTTTCTTCTTTATTTATTGAATACAACGCTATTGCGAGGACTTGAGAGAATCTCACTATAACTAGGTAAGATTAAAATGAAGATAAAATTTTTATTGAATTTTTTTATTTATTTACTAACAAATAACAGGGTTGCGTGATTTTTTATACAAGTAAAAAACACCAAAAATATAGGAAAAAGAGACCTCCCAGGTTGGAAGGAGGTGACAATGTGGAAGGATTTTAGACAATTGTAAATTTCAGAGTTGTGTGGGCGAAATATAACTAGCTCATGATGTACAGTCATTTGTTGTGACGATCACACTTCGATGCGGAGAACCAGAATCGGCATGTTTACGATTCAATTACCACGCATACTAACGACTCCTTTTTCCTTCGATTTGCTTGCAAAATTGATGGTAAGATTGGTCTTTAATTAAATCCATTTTTTTATATAAATATATTTAACTGACAATAATTATATGTTGTAGGCCACGATTCTTGAACTCAAATCAAGCCCAACATAGCTTTTTATGAAAATGCACGTTTGGCTTGATGACTGCAAAAAAAATAGTGCAACAACTCGTGGATAGTTGAGCTTATATGAGATCACATATATACGCTCTTTTTTATTCGCCTCAAGGTTTAGTGAACATTCTCCTCCTCCTCTAACGGTACTTCTATTTTAAATTAATTATATTGGAACTAATAATAAATGTTTAAATTTGTAATGAGTATTTGAATTTTATATTATTTTTTGTTTAATAATTTTTTTTAAATTATTATCGAATGCAAAGACAATAAGTCCCTCCTGACATCTATAAATCACAGAATGCCACATGTCCTGGCCATAAATTACCAGCGGTCCCGTTGCCTAATGGCAAATTCGATGGCGTACGTCCATTTTGGGAACTGAACATGATGGTCCCAGCCGTCCAAGCCGAATTATCGCTGGCTATACATTTCTCTCTAACCAGATTGAAGAGAAAAAGGGACTTTCTCCGATAAGGTGATGATGCAACCGAGTTGTCTATTCGGACGGAAAGTTACTTCGTATATTTTCCTTTTCAAGTCTCAAAGGTTACTGATGGATTCCCCTTGAAAACGCATCAATTTTAGAGGTTACTTTATTTTTATTTTTTTAAAATGAATAAATAGTATTGGATAATTTTGAAAAAAGGTTTATCCATCAAACTAATCATCCCTAATTAAACAGAGGAAATTCGGCATCTTAGACTTGTGGTAAAAATTAATTTAGTAAAATCTTAAATATAATATTTCCCCCCTACATTTCGGTTGTGTTGTCTTTTCTGATGATGTTATTATACCATTTCAAGTAGGAAACGAGAGTTCTAATTGCTTATATAGTATGAGGATGACATTTAAAACATATATTTTCAATAACAAAACATATTATATAATTAAATTTATGTTAGCTGGGACAATATTTTTTTAAAAATTTATCTAATATAAATATTGACACACATCATCAATTAATGCTATTTATGAAAACGGCGACCAAATTTCTTATTTAGTGGCCATGATAATGATAGTATCCATTAAAATTAAATTAAAAATGGGTGGCTGGTACGTAAAGCTGATCATATATTATGGGAAATTCCTTTCAGAAAAAAAAAAAAAATCAGAGCAAGGGACAGGTGTGCTGCTGTTTGTTTACCTTTCTTACGTCATAATTCGAAGTCTTTCAAGACACCACTGCTAAAATACAGGGAGAAATTACAGTACCATTGTTCACACCAATCCGTTTCTTTCGTTACCTCACACGTGGCAAATTATCTAAAGCTGGTCCCTTGGTGTGATATCTAGATAGGGCTTGTGGTGGTAGTTAGTGAAGCACTATGGGGTTATTGTATAGAGAGCATAGCTTGTAGTTTCCTACTGAAGAGAGGTGAGTGCCACGTGTGCGTGTTATGATTTCCTATTGGGTGTAAGGTAATGATGTGGAGTTTATTTAATAATACGGTTTAATCTGAAAGTATTTTTTTATTTAAAAACCTTAAATTAGTATTTTTAATATGTTGATTTGAAAAATAAAATATTTATAAAAATAATTATTTTAATGAAACAACAGTTTTATAAAAGTAATCTACACTGTATTATTTCTAAGCACGTACGTGGAAAGAATATGGTTCTCAGGAATATAAGCATGATACTAGAGGATTGTATTTCATCTCGAGAGAGAGAGGGAGAGGGGGAGGGAGACTGTGTGGGTGAAGAGGAGAGAGGTCAAGAAGGAGATGAACTTGGAGGAAAATTCCAGGAAGCTTCAAGCTAGTAAAGCTGAAGCAAACGGCGACTCTCACAGAATCTCAAGCTCAAGATTTTCATCACTTCTGGCCTCGAAAGATCGTGATTATCTTCTTTCCCAAGATGGAACTCAGGTTCACTCTCTCATCTCTATCTCTTTCTTTATACATCTATGATCTAAAATCTTAAGTTGTTTAATTAAATTTATAAAGATTCATGCAGCAAACTGTGGTTCATACTTCACATGCTCATGGTTTTCCAAGCAAATATTTCTGTCAACTTTTTCTCTTTCTTTGTTTTTATTTTTTTGGGCCATATAATTTTAAACATTTCTCTTCTTAAGTTTATCTGATGATCCGAGTTCTTAATTTTGAGCATAGAAAAAATCCGGGAAGGGAAACTTAAGTGCCGGGATTATCTGGTATCTGCAGATCGAGTTTATCTAGTCATTTCGGGTTGTGAAAACAATATTTTATCAATTAAAAAACGAAAAATAAATCCTCTTTGAGCTAATATATATTTTATTCGGAAGGAAAAAGGAACTTTCTGCAACCATTATTTTGATTGATTTTCTATTCATGATCTTAAAAAATAGATATCCATTTCTTTCTCGTTGAAACCCAAGATCAATTACTAATTTTTTAATGAAATTAAATTAAAGAATTTATTGATCAGAAAGAAACAGATTAAGATCGAGTCAACGTCTCCTACAAAATTAAAATGCAAATTAACAAACCAAATCATAATTATTTAGATCGACGAATGATATTTTACATGTCTTCTCAAATCCTTCTGTCCAAATAAATAAATAAATAAATTCAAAGTAGTTTCTGTGACGGGTTGAATTTTTTTCTTCCTTTTCTCGTGCTATTACGTGGTTTAGACGAGGCTGTGTAACTCTCACAAGTTATTTAAATTATAGTAGCTAAGACTTAAGAGCATGAATGACGTAACTGCAGTCAGAGTTTCAAATAGCAATGCCTTAGCAAAATAGTAATATCATCTGAGTTTGTTTCTTTAATAAAATTATTTTATCTCACTGAATCTTTTTTTTTTGTTTTTTTTGCTGGGTCTCATGTATATGTTTAAACGTTAATGGTTTGGATACCACCTCGTCACCAAACTAATTAAGTTTATGGCCGCATGTTTATTATGAATTAACACGGTACTCTATTTTACTTTGTGGAACGAAGCTAAGGTAAATTCTATTTGATTTTCTTCCATTCCAAACAAGAAAAAGGAAGAGTAAAATGCAAATAAACATCAGTGAATAATTACTCATCCTTGATCACCATAAAATTAATTTTGACTCTCCAGGACTCTCCAGTCTATGAACTTATCCTTTCTAGTGGATGGTAGGGCGCGGGGAACGAAGCATACTGAGCAGTTATCGGAAAAATTATCATGATCTCTGGTGCGGTTTAGGGTGGCCTACTTACAATAAATATACTTTATGGAACCCTAAATTGACATGTAGTGAAACAACAAGGAGATGGCTAGATAAAATAGTAGAATTATTAAACACTAAACCTTGCAGCTCATTGGATTAACTAATTAATTCACCATGTATTACCGTAAGTGTAATTAAAATTCTTGATTCTCTATTATTCTTATCTTGTCGGCAATCCAACGACGTTAAGGCGGTCGATAGTGTTCTTGTTTTTGTTGTTTTTTTGTGGGGCGGGGGAGGAGGGTATCATTTTCTGGGACAGGGCTGTGTTTATTCACAAGCCAAACATGAAGGTGGGCTTCCACAGTCCACACGATGGTTGTGCGTAAACAACCATGCTGATAGGACATGTGTCAGTTTCACAACGTAATGATCACTTCTTCCTTGCATTAAAGCAATAGGTGCAGCAACGTGGCTCAACTTATTGGAGAATGGATTCTTTGTTATCATTGCGTATTGGATGATTTTCTCATCATTTTCTTGGAATAAAATGGATGCCTCTCGTCATTTTCTTGGCCCAGCTATAACACAAGCTGCATTAAATTGCTAGCTAACTCAGTGCTGGAATATCTGGCTTCTTTTTAGGTGAAAGTTTCTGATCTTGAAGGCAAGGTGCTTGGCCTTTACTTCTCTGCCAACTGGTACGCGCCATGTCGAAGCTTCACCTCCCAAGTCTTAATTGGTGCATATCAGGATTTGAAGAGCAATGGATCTAATTTCGAAATTGTCTTCGTGTCGTCTGATGAGGACTTGGATGCCTTCAACAATTATCGTGCCAACATGCCATGGCTGTCCATTCCATTTTCAGATTTGGAGACCAAAAAAACCTTAAATAGTAAATTTGACGTTGAAGCAATTCCTTGTCTAGTCATCTTGCATCCTAAGGATAACAAAGATGAGGCAGCGTTACATGACGGGGTGGAGCTCCTTCATCGGTTCGGAGTCCAGGCTTTCCCATTTACCAAAGAGAGGCTGGATGAATTAAAATTGGAAGAGAAGGAGAAGCATGAGAGGCAGACCCTAACCAATTTGCTGACTTGCCACAATAGAGACTATCTTTTGGGTCATCCCGCACCTAGACAGGTCAGTTCCTACCTAGCCTCCTTGAAATTTAACTTGATCTCACTGCAGGCAGTTTTGATTTTATGCTGTTGTCAAAATTTTAGTTATAAAACCTTCAACAACTTGTAGCATCCACTCATACTAAGCCGAACTAGAGTAAAACCCATATTTGGATTTATTTTTTTAAAAAATAATTAACTCGGACTGAACTTCTCGACGAGCTATGACCCGGTAAATCTTCTGATCAAGTTTGATAACTAAAACAAAAATTTGTAGGAAATTACAAAAATGTTTTTCGATGTGTTGGCAATAATAAGATGCCATCCATCTTTATTCCGTGGGGACACAATTTTCATTTGATTTGACCACTCGGTTTTAGAAATTTTTGGTCGCTACAAAATGATGGGAGGGTCATTGCGGTGGGTCCACTGAGTCAGCACCTTGTGCATTACGATTGGCCAGATATATACAAGAAAAGAGCTCAAAATGTCACCTGGTTCACGCATGAAAAAAGAAAGCATAGCCGACATCATGACACGTATTGTTTAATTAGATTCCTTCAAAAATATTACTATTTTTAAAATATTTTTTATTTAAAAATATTTTTAAATAATATTTTTTTTATTTTTTAAAAATTATTTTTAATATTAGTATATCAAAATGATTTGAAAACAATGTAATAAATTTTTTTTTATTTTTTTTAAAAACTTTTGAAACGCAAAAACAAACCTGAACTAATTCTTAACTACATCACTGTAACTATTGCTTAATTGTTTTTGCTTGCGACGTGGCCTTGTTCATCGTGTAAGGGTGATGTATGCTTATTATATGATTTTGTATTTACGACTCATCTCATCATATGAATAAAATTAAGTTTACTAGGCATTGTTTGATTATTATTTTATGATGGAAAAGACAAAGATAGCTATTACACACTCTTAAAACATAAATTCCCAGTAAAACTATCTTGAAATTAAATTAAATTTTATGTTTCCTTCTTTTTTTTCTTCAAGAAAATACATTTTATCTTTTTATACATGTTTCTTCTGTATTATTACATTAATTAAACAAAATCTTAATGAAATATAAGATTTTGACGGATTAAGTATACATATGCATCCAACTCTAATTAACATGTAAATGACGTGGCAGATAAGGTGATAACAAGAATCTGCACATCTCCTAACCTGATTGGATAGTTCTCACATATTCATAAGATCGTAAGGCCCGTATCTCTTATTTGGGGTGGGTCTCCTTGGCGTACAATTTTGTGGAGGCCATTTTTATTGGAGTTCATGCACTGGCCTGTGTTTTTCGAATCTGCATTGAAGATCTCTGTACCAAAAAAAATGAACATTGGGATTTGGGATCCACTCGAGTATTGATAAGGACAGGCAATAGGAACATGATTCAAGATTTTGACAAATTTCATGATAGAAACGCATGTGCTTGAAAATCTGTTTGTCTAACGTACGTATTTGTCACTTGCAGGTGCCTGTTGCCTCATTGGTAGGCAAAACAATCGGACTGTATTTCTCATCCCATTGGTGTCTTCCAGGCGGGAAGTTTACTCCCAAGCTGATATCCATCTACCAAAAGATTAAGCAAATGCTGGTAAACAAAGGAAATGATGACGACTTTGAAATTGTGTTTGTGTCAAGTGATCGCGATCAAGCTGAATTCGACTCCTACTTCAATAGCATGCCATGGCTAGCATTGCCTTTCGGAGATCCTGCCAACAAAACCCTTGCTAAGCACTTCGATGTAAAAGGTATCCCTTGCTTGGTAATTTTAGGTCCTGATGGTAAAACTGTCAGTAAACATGGGAGAAACCTAATTAACTTGTACCAAGAAAATGCGTACCCTTTTACCGAGGCCCAAGTGGATTTACTGGAGAAACAAATGGACGAGGAGGCTCAAAGCCTACCAAGATCAAAGAACCATGCAGGGCATCGACATGAACTAACCTTGGTTTCAGAAGGAACTGGAGGAGGACCGTTTATATGCTGTGATTGTGATGAACAAGGTTCAGGATGGGCTTATCAGTGCCTTGAATGTGGATACGAGGTGCATCCCAAGTGTGTCAGAGCTGTGGACCGTGGCTCCATGGCTGAGAGCTGATAATTAAGTCCTACGTGCTGATCTTGCTAATAATCAAGCTTGGGTGTTCATTTGTGCATGTTGTCTAGTTGAAATCGTAGATTTGGCATGTCAGTCTCTTAATCACTACCATATATGTAGATTGGTTCTCTTACTGGAACAGTCTTCTGTAACATGGGCTTTAACTTGGGAATTTTATTTTAGATAAAGCTTTGAAAATCTCTTTAAAATTTTAAATATTGCCCTATCGTCTTAATGAGAGGATATCCTTTTTATATCTAGTGAAATTAGATGCTTGAACTTCCTTGGCGATCGAATTGGATCTGTACCAGCCAAACTTTGAACTTGCTAGCCTCAGCATCTGAGCTTAACCGGTGATAATTATATCTCTAGCCTCCAGACCATGAGCTTGAAAGTGAAGTCTCTATATATAGCAAGTAAACATTCCGATTAATCTCATAAGTCGTGTACCACTCACAGATGAAACGGCTATTCGGTTTAAGGGGCTCAAAGGCAGCCTTTACCTGATTGTTTAGAATCAGATGTTTCTTCTTCCTGTAACATCATTATTGATATCCAGTGTCATTGCAAACGTGACTGGAATGTTTCTTTCCATCACGTTTTGCGACAGGATAATCGGGGAGCTGCCTTCCTAGCTAAGACGGGGTCTTCTGGTGACATCCCTCTACAGGTCTGGATCTTTCTCATCCGCAAGGCATTTCTGGTACCCTCTCGAGTGATGCTGCGGGCGTCTCCTTCCTTGGGCAGTAACTGTGTTTTTTAGTTCTTTTGCACCAAAAATAAATAAATAATATCCACACTCTGTGCTCCCCGTGCTTAGGTGTGGTTAAGAGACGAGAAAATAATGAACAGCCCACCCAATTGGCAGACGATTTGTTTACAAATAAATTTGGAGCATGTATATATGAACAATCCCACATTGATTTGAGCGTGGGGAAAAATGGAGTGAACAATTTTTGTTCTTAACTAGCACAATCCACATTCTCCACCAAATATGGTATTTTCCTGCACAATGGGCAAGAACTGTGTCCAATAAACCACTGACCAATACAACGTGGATGAAATGTGTGGCGGCACCCCGGCAAGCTGCAAACCAATTCCCCCAGTTGGAAGTCCTGTCAATCAGCAAACAAGATAAGTGTTAAACACCATTATTATTCGAATTGGGGAGATTATTTTTTTAAAACAGCAAAGCCACTAACCTGTAGGCAGATTGGGCAGGAAGGTCCATTCCATAAGGTATCCACAAAGTTTTTGTTTGCAAGTCTCTTATTTTGAATTTTCAGCATCGATAATCCATCGCTGCAAATTGTGGTTGAACTAAGCCTTTCTATTCTTTCATTCAAGATGTTTGAACCTGTTTGAATCTAAAGTTGAAAGGCAAGATCAGGGCATAATTAATTCAAATTTTCCATCTCTGAAGTGATCAGCGTAGTGAGGAGCAATCAGGGAACTTACCAAATGAATGAAGCTGTCAATTGCCCAATCATCAGAATCCCAGAGAACGAATGATTTTCTAAAAATTTCAAAGGAAAGTATGCACCCCATGATGGCTCCAACTGCGGCTCCATGAAGTAAGCTACTTTTAGACTTTAGGCCCACAACTGCTCCCACATAGGCTCCCAATGTTGTGCCAGCTATAAATAGAGAAAGAGCTCGATGAATGATTAAAAACAAATAATTAAAAAAAGAAAAGATTGAAGGGGAGGAGATGGGATGATGGTTCTCGTGACTTACTAGAACGATTGAAGCCCGATATTTGAGAAAAATAAACAGAAAATCTAACAGAAAATGACCCAAGAATGTTTGGCACTCACCTACTGCAAACACGAACGTCAAGATCGCACAGAATAGCTTGCACGTAATTGCATAAACCTTGGCAGAAACCCAAAACGCTAAAGAAGAAGCAGAGCAAGATGATGGGCAGTTGCATACGATCTTCATAAGCTTATGTCTAGCGATTAAACTGGTAACAAGGCCACCGGACATCTCCTTTTGATGGGAAAAAATCTGTTGGAGTTGAGAGGGAGAACTTGCCTGCGAAGGATACAAAAAAAAAGGTGCAATTTTGATGGAGGGTTAACGCAACATAGGCAGCCTATAAGACTAACTTATCCGCCGCCATCTAAGTCAACATTGACGTGCTTCAACGGTACACTCTTGTCCGGGTCATTCCATTAAAGAGTTCCTCCCTTCCGGATCGAAGTCTTCTTCAAAAGTCGTCAACTAACAAAATGATGTAATTCTACCTACTCTCCCAAGTTTTCTGAAAATTGTAACTGCTGCAACTTTACTAACCAAAATTTATTTGTTTTTTTTTTAATATGAAACTGTGATTAAAGTTATTTTTTAAAATATTTTTTATTTTAAAAATATATAAAAATAAAAAAAATATATTAATTTCAAATAAAAAAATTTCAAATACGTTTTTGAAAAATAGAAAGTCAAACAGGGTGTTAGCTTGATTTTGCCAAAACGCATTTTTTAAAGTGTGTTTCGAGCGTGTTTGGTAGTGTGGTTGCGGGTGCTTTTCAAATAACTTTTCATGCCAAAATGCATGCCAACAATTTTTTTTATTTTTTAAAAATTATTTTTGACATCAGTACATCAAAACGATCCAAAACGTACAAACTATATTAAATTTTAGCAAACCCAAACGGTGCCGAATGTTTTTTTTCACTGTTTGGGCAGCTCTTCTCAACCAATGGACATTATTGAGCCGGGAAATTACTGGGCTGTTTAGGAAAGGAATTGAAGCGTGCATGTACACAGCTTCAGTTTTTCTCTACTTCCTAAAGAAAGAAAAGAAAACATTGGAAATGATTGCTGATTTGTTTAAAATTTAATTATTCCAATGCATGCTTTGCAAATTTGCAATCCATGAATCGCCGTGATATTAGGGTTGCAAGACTTTCCATACTCGACCTGAAAATATCGTACAATGTTTTTTTCCTTTTTTACAAAGGAAAGATTGTTCACATGTGCAATTATATTATTTTAAGATTATTGTTTCTTTTTACTATGATTTCTCAAACCATAAAACATGCATATAAAGTTTTTTTCCATATAAAATAAACTTGAAGATGTAGATTGAAATAATTATTGTAAAACAATTTATTATATATGTTTTAATGTAAGCAAAATGATTGAAGTATTGTTTCATGAGCTTATATAATCTTTTAAAATAGATATTAAATCAATATTTATATGTTATTTTATTTTATATATATATATATATAAATAAAAGAATATAAAAAAAGTTTGTAAAAGGGGAGATTTTGTAAAAGAGCTCCATCATGAGAAATTTTGTCAGAGTTGTCTCTATCCACATAAGCTGACGTAACTGTGTGACATGATTTTATTTAAAAGCATACAACTCATATTAATAGATTTTTAAAAAGACAACTTTTCCTTCACTGCCTGTGACCGATTAATTAACAATACTACGATGCCATTGGATGGGCCAGCAAGGATATTTCGTTTCAGCTCATTCAAGTTAGTTGAGCCATTGGATCCAGTACGGCTCAGCTCTACGTTCGGCCGTTGTCATTGACAAAAAGAATTATTATTTCTTGGATTGGATGGAGGCCTCACACCTATAGTTTTTTGAAACCCAAAACAGTGGTTGATCCGGTTTAATAATCGAGTTACAGGTTAAATAGGTTAATCCAGATCAATCCAAAAAAAATAACTGAGCAAGCAGCCAAAAAAAAATTAACTTGACAAAACCCCCAGTTATCAATTAAATCAAAATTATCCATCTTCTTCTCTTCAATTTCGAAGATCATATATCGATTCAAACAACAACAAATTTCCTCTTCTTTACCCTAAAAGATCAAATCTTTCACTAACAAAATAGAAAAAAGGGGACAAATTTTGCCAGACAACATCATTTGTTAATAAGAAAAGCAAAACCATGCATGTTTCAACACATACAGTCAAACAATCTTATTTTAACAAAAGAAAACAAACCCTTGTAGAAATAAACAGAGACGAAGAGGGGCCCCATCCATTTGAGCCAGTCCATTAGTCTCCACGCTCGTCCTTAAAAGAACTGTCTCTTTGAGTCTCCTTTAATCTCCTTCAAATTTCTAACCACAGCGGTCGATTTGTATCTCGCCGAAGAAATGAATATTCTGGCGATTACTTATTCTAACTCTATACACAATGTCTGCGTTTCCGATCATCGCTGTCATGTCTTACACAAAAAGACCCAAAGCTAAAATCCATAGTCCTCTCTTGCATAGTCTCTACTCTCTAATTCAAATGGATGGCTCAAATGGATGACAGCTTATAAAGGGTTGAGAGAATTGTAACTGAGTTAAGTAAATAAAGGAAAGCAACAAACAGCACAGTTGCTTTAATCTCAGCCGGGTTTACCCGGGTCGACCCGCCGAGTCGATCGTGTTTCGCCGGGCCAACTTTCAAGTGGGTTTTTACTTAGACCCGGACCGTTCCCAGGTCCGGATCAGCCGGGTTCCGGGTCGACTCTCCGGGCCGGTCCGGGTTTTAAAACTATGCTCACACCATCTAAATTCTACCCTTTCTAAAAACCTATATATATAATTTTTATGGACTAAATCCTAACAAGTTATTTTCTTAATATATACTAGTGTTGTTTGAGAACCGGTTTGGTTCGGTTTAATTTTAAAAAATCAATCAAACTAAAATTTGCTAGTTTTAGAAAATATGAACTAGATTAGATAAAAAATTAATTCAGTTCAATTAATTTTATAGTAAGAAAACCAAGAAAGAAAAATGCTAAATGCAAAATCAAAAAAAATAGGACAAACTGTAAAACACATAGAAGAATAAGTTTGATACGAAGTTTTTGCTAATATTTTTATTAATCTACAAGTTTATTTTATTTATTTTTAAATTTTTAAATGAAATCGAGACTCGTTAAAAAACAATAATTGATAGAGAATGCATAGTTATCATGATTCCAACCATAAAAGTAATTAAGTTTGGTGTTTAAATATTCCATTCGATTAATAGAATTGGATAGTAGTGATTATTGACATTCAAATTAAGTTCGGTGTCCAATTAATTCAAAGAAAGTATATGCAATCTTAATATATATATATAAAATTCTTCGGAAGAGGTATATAAACTGTGGTCCAACGCCACTAACTTCAATACACTACAACGTAAATCAAACAAGTGATGGTACAACCTGATATAGTGCTTGTTTTTTGCATCGAAACAAAATGGAAAACCGAAAGCCTGAAAATAACAGAACATTATTAAATTACGGGCCATAAAAGTATCCACTAATTATTTGTGATCTCTTAATTAAATAAATAATCTTCGGAAACTTCTTTCAGGGAAGCGCATGGACACTTGCTATATATCAAATCAGCTTGTAGGTTGCATGGACAAGGACGACAATCTCAACCTGTGAAGCAATTACCTCACGTAATATTAGCATTAATTTGATGGAATAATAACTAAGAATATTGATTATCCAGGCAAATTCATTCTTCCACACGTTAACCACTAGTGAGTTAATTACAACAACAAAACCTTTTGGTATTTTCCGGTGGATTTGAAATGTCAGAAATGATTTGGTTTTCGAGGATAAGAAACCAAAGTGGAACAAGTTGTTTGATCCTGTCCTTCTTTGACTTTCTTTCGATTGAAGACTAGAAATGGAAACACAATGTCCAAGCATCTTTTATTTAATCTTTGCATCGTGTATAGTTTTCATTCATGCTTTTCTTACATCTTGTTTTAGTGTGAGAAGGCCAATATCTTTGTATTCCTTTTCATCCAAAGTACTATTAAGATTCTGGCATATTAAGTGATTGTTTGGAAATATAGTTATGATTGCTTTTCATGTTGAAATGTATTAAAATTATTTTTGAGATATTAGCGTATCAAAATAATTTCAAAACATATAAAAAAAATAATTTTTTAGTAAAAGAAATAAATTTTTATGAAATAGAATTTGCACCGCATTCCCAAACGATTCCTAATAAAACTCTCATTAATTATCACATAAAAAAAAGAGGCAAATCCATACCTCACTTTCTTCTGCATCTATTTTGGTTGGATTGAATCGTTGAGGATGGCGTCTTCTACTCATGATACATGCAACTGAGTCAAGCTTTGGAGGAGATAAACTTACATGTGTTAATTGTTATAAAAACTAATAATTACAGCATTAATAAACAAGCAATATAGCGGTAATTAAAGATTACAAATTACAAACTGAAGAGATATATATACAAGCGAAACTAATACCTATTGATGCCATGACACTTACCAAAGAAAAGAAGCATGCGATTACTGTATCATCAGAATCCCACGTAGCAAGTAATATTTCAAGGATCTTTTTGGATAAAATAACCCCATTTGCCGCTCCAGTTATGGCTCCATGGAGAAACCCCTTCTCCGTTTTCAGGCCAGCAAAAGCTCCTATCAGGACTCCCAATGTTGCACCCACTGTATGTTCAAATAAAATATTAAAAAATAATATAAATTATATTCTAGAATTTCATTTAAAAAATTAAGATTTTAATTTTTAAATTGAAATAATTCTTTGATGTAATAAATCATTAATTTTACCCAATTTTCTACAAAATTGATAGTTAATTGTTTTCGTAGAAAAGTAATTGCTTATAATTTGTCTGTAGTTTTTTTTTTTTTAGATTGTATAATTACAAGGCAAAGAATGACCTCCCAGATATTACTAATTAACCATGCGTCATCGTTTGGTATCAATCGTGGTTGGACTCAACAAAATAGTGGTTCTAGACTTCCAGCTGGTTTTATTTTTAAAAAATTCCTGAACAAACAAATTTTGTAATTTATTTTTTTTAAAAAAAACCGAAAATCAAACTGAAAAGGTTACAGAGCAGGACGTTATCTATTCACATGAACAAGTAAAACCTGAAGAATATCAGATCGAAACAAGTCAATATATATAGTTCGAGAAAAAGGCGCATAAATGTTACATGCACCCACCTTCTGCAGATAAGAGAGTCAGAATTGCACAGGTCAACTTGGCTATTACAGTGGACAGAATAGAGATGCATGGCTCCCTCAAACTTACAGAAGAAACAGTCGATACAAGAGAAGAACGGAGAGTTGGAGGAGGAGGAGGACAAGCGCAGACCTTCATGTGTGGAGCGAAACAAGGCTTCAGTTTTTCGTTTAAAGGCTGAAGCAAAATGTCAACAGTAAGGAGTCATAAGATGATGGAGAGCTGACAAACGAGAAACAAAAGCACATAAATGCCGAGAGAAGACTCGTGGTAGATACAGAGTTGGCAGGGCTGCTATCACGTCAACAGGAAGAATTCCCCAAGTCAATGGTTAACATATAAAAAAATAAAATTAATGGCTGCCCGAATGTTGTCCTGTTCAGCATGTCAAAGTTTCATTATAGATCTCAAATCTTTAAACACTTTAAATTTTAAGCGATAGCCATAAATGGCTATTCTTCAAAAGATTAATGCTTTTGAGTCACGACAACTCCTTGGCAATATATTATTAAATTTCAACTGTGAAAGTGTAGTAATTTTTATTTTTATATGCATTTTAAAAATGCATTTTACTTGAAAAATTATTAAATTAATATTTTTTTAGTGTTTTTTTATGATTTGAATGTATTAATATTAAAAATAAAAAATCTAAGAAGAAAAATATTTTAATATTTTTTAAGCAAAAAACACCTTTAAAAAACACCATATATCATAATATCTAATACACACTAAAATTTTTATTTTGAGAGTTAAGGCCACTATTACTTCGTACATCACTAGTTTCTAGTAAAAAACAAATATGTTGATTATGAAATTCAAATAAATATTAATTTAGTTAATGTGATAAATTTTAATAAATATGAATTACTAATAATAAATCAATTTAATTTCTTTGTATTCCATTTTTTTGCAGCTAATAGTATCTTTATGTTAACCCATCTGGCCGCGATAACAACTAGAAAACAAACACAAAACCAAAACTATAAAGCAAATTCCCAGGTCTGCTATAGCAGGGAGTCCCATACATTATAGACTTGGGGTACTAAGATGAACTTGTACCTTTTGTGCATGAATATCGTGAACGCGTAACCTTTTCTATTATTACATGGTATTTGATACTCTATTACGGTTTAAAATATTTTTTATTTAAAAATATATTAAAATAATATATATTTTTTAATTTTTGAAAAATTATTTTTCATATGAGCAAATAAATAAAATTTTAAAACATATAATAATAATAATAATAATAATAATAATTTTAAAAAAATTAAATTTTTAAAAAACATGATTTTAATTATTTTTTAAGATATCATTGTCCAGCTTTTATTGAAAGACCAAGACTATTTTTTAAAGAGTCTTTTGTGCATGAATATCATGGTGTGAATGTAATCTTTTCTATTATTACATGGTATTTGATTCTCTATGATGATTATGGTTTAAAATATTTTTTATTTAAAAATATATCAAAATAATATATATTGTTTTATTTTGAAAAAATATTTTTGATATCAGTAAATAAATAAAATTTAAAAACATAAAATAATAATAATTTTAAATAAAAAAATTAAAATATTTAAAAAACATGATTTTAATTATTTTTTAAGATATCTTGTCGAGCTTTTATAAAAAGACTATTTTGTGCATGAATATCATGGTGGTGTGAACATAACCTTTTTTTATTATTACATGGTATTTGATATTCTATAGTGATTATGGTTTAAAATATTTTTTATTAAAAAATATATTAAAATAATATATATTTTTTTATTTTGAAAAAATATTTTTGACATCAGCAAATAAATAAAATTTAAAAACATAAAATAATAACAATAATTTTAAATAAAAAATTAAATAAAAATATAATTTTAACTATTTTTTAAGATATCGCTGTGTAATTTTTATAGAAAGACCAAGACTATTTTTTAAAGAGTCTTCCTTTGAAACTTATAAATGAATAAAATACAAAATCAATGCATGTGATGCTCACTATACATAAATTTAACATTAACCAAGGGTTGACGGATGTAAACAAAGACTTTGCTTTGTCATTATTTAATTTAAAATCTTCTGGGCAAAATTTATAATTTCATAAAATCTGTGTGTTCTTTTAAGATACTAATAATTGATTAAGGCCTTCTTTGAAAACCCCGCAACAATTTCTAACCGGAACTGTCTCTTTCTCCTATCATATGTACCTCCTCAATCTTGAAATAAGTGGTTGTATATTTAATTATTTACAATTTGATTGCGTAAAGGAATTGAAAATCACGCTCATTGATTCTCTCAAGTGATTAATTTCGAACCTTTCATATTTTAATCATGGTTATTGCGGATGGAGGACTTTAAAAATATATTTTAAACGTGTGTGTGGTTGTAGTTATTTTTAAAAATATATTTTATTTAAAAATATATTAAAATAATATATATATTTTTTATTTTTTAAAAATTATATTTGATATTAATGTATTAAAATGATCTAAAAACACTAAAAAATATTAATTTGAAATGAAAAAAAAATAAAATATTTTTAAATTTTTTCAAAAATATTTTAGAAATGTAAAAACAAATAGGACCTTAATTTATATTTATTCTAAAATAACAATGTTTATTTTTTTTGAAATGATGGTTTTTAGATGAAAAAAATTTTAAAAATCTAAGATCTAACCAAGTAAATTTTACTCAGATTTAATCAAGTTAACTCTTAGCCTATTTGAAAATAAATTCAATTTAAATGTGTGGTATTTTTTAAAAGTATTTTTTATATCAAAATAATTTTTTTAAATATATTTTTAATTTTAATATCAACACGTAAAAATTATTGAAAAATATATAAAAATATTAATTTGATGTTTTTTAAAATAAAATATCATTAAAAAAAAAAAAAAGGTTTTAAATCAAGCTTCAAATTAACCATCAGGCCAGGGACTTGAGACGTACGATTTCAACCAAGGAAAGTAAGATTAAAATCAAGCTTCAAAATAAACATGAGGGCAGGAACGTGAAACGCAAGATTTCAACGAAGGAAAGTAAAATTGAGAATCTCTCATGTTGAAGGGCTACAGAATTCAGAAGGCCCATTTCAGAATTATATGAGCAGGGCTTTGTTGAGGTCTAAACACTATGCTTCTGCTGTTCTTTATCAAGCAATGCGCTGTATGCTACGGGCTTCACAATCCAGTACCGTTTTGAGCTTAATTAATCCACATTATTGCTGTCATGAAGCAAATTGTGGTGGTGGGCTGGTGCGAAATTTCCTTACTTCACACGTCAAGGCGATAACAATACACAGAAACGACCACAGGAGAAGAAACGCGCCGATTACTGCACCATCTAAACTATGCTAAAAGCTATTGCTTTGAAGCACGAAGAAAGTCCTCTCCTTTGTCTTCACTCAACAAAGCGAAGCAAAGTAGATGCGTCAGAATGAAGCAAAAATATAAGAGAGAAAGAAAGAATGATACCCAAGACTTCACAGAGGGCAAAAGCAACGCACCCAAAAAAAAAGTAAGCAGCAGAATTTCCTAGCCAAAACCTCAATATCTTCCACAACCTACATGTTCTTGTTATAAATCGGAACCCCACCAAAAAATTTAAAAACCTGGAACAATCTTTCTCTCTTTTGATCAGTTACTGCTCACCAATCCAATGGGAAAATGTTTCTCTAGGTCTTGTTCTCATGACATCCCTATTTCCTCTTCCTCGGACGATGTCTACTACCAACCAACACCACCTAAAAAACCAACTCAAGAATGTTGTTATCCATCCAGACCGCTACTGCTACCACTACCGCCTCCACCACCAATATCAACAACACCTTCTTCGAAAACATCTAGGACTTCTCAAACTATTGTCACTTCATCCTCAAATATTGGTCCCATTCTTGGTAAACCATATGTTGAAATAACCACAATTTACGATCTTGATAAGGAATTGGGTAGAGGCCAGTTTGGTATAACTTATCTTTGTACAGAGAAGGCGTCGGGAAGGATGTATGCGTGCAAGTCTATCTCAAGACGTAAACTTGTGAAGGTAAAAGATATTGAGGATGTTAAAAGAGAGATTTTAATACTACAACACTTAACAGGACAACCTAATATTGTTGAATTTAAGGGCGCTTATGAGGATAAACAAAATCTGCATTTGATCATGGAGTTATGCTCTGGCGGGGAGCTTTTCGACCGGATTATAGCAAAAGGGAGTTATTCAGAGAGTGAAGCTGCGACAATTATTAGGCAGATTGTGAATGTGGTTCATGCCTGTCATTTTATGGGGGTTATGCATAGAGATTTAAAGCCTGAGAATTTCTTGCTTGCAAGTAAAGATCCAAATGCTCTAATTAAAGCTACTGATTTTGGACTATCGGTCTTCATTGAAGAAGGTTAGCCATTTTCTTTTATTTTTTTTGCAAATTAGATTCCCTTTACCTCTTAATTTTTTGGGTAACTTCTAGCATGACGTTTTCTTTTCTTTTTTATAAGTAGATACAATTCTGAAACTTGTGCTATTTAATTTAACAACTAGATCTTGCCAAGTTAAAACTAATTAATAATCACAAACTCCATGAATAAAGATTACTCGTTGCCTTGATTCTATATTAACATAATGAAAAAGATCTCGTTGAAGTGAAATATAATTTTGAACCTCCTTTGTATAAGAATCTCATGAAGATAAAGAGTTCGATCCCTAACAGGTTCACTAATCCTTTTCTTTTTGTCGAAATCTAAAAAGGTTTTTTGTAAAACTCCTTCCTATGGATGATTTGTCAATTATCCAATCATAAACTCTATGCTCATGTTTAACATCACACATTTGTTTGTTTTACATTATTGTAAAGAGTAATTTTAGGATTATAATCTCTTTTATTAATTGAAATGGTTTTTCGATCATTAATTGATTTGGTTTTATAATTACTGGTGCGATTATTAATTAATAATGCTCATTGCATGTGAATCTAAATATTAAGATAATGTCAATAACTTCTTCTTAATGCTATTATGTCTTAATAAGACTAAGTCAATCAAGAAAGGGACATTACAGATCAATCAAGTCAATGTCTTTTACAGATCAATCCAGTGCAGGTTTATCACATGATGACTTAGCTACCAAGTTTGGTTATGTTGTGCTATTAAACATCCTAAAGACATGTTTTAGTGACCACACTCATGTATAATTAAAAGTCCCCACTAATGAAGAGGACCATGTGCTTAGGCCTAACCTTTAAGGGGGCACATGCTGCCAAGTTGTTAACATATATCTTGTGATGTATTTGGAGGGCTGAATCTGAATTTTAAAAGCTTATTTTTCCTTCAAACCAAATTTTAAAGTTTACCTAGCCAAGTGTTACTTAATTTAAATCAACCTTTAAATCAAATTGAAATTGAAATAAAATATAGATAAGATAGGGTTTTGAGTCATTGATTTACTGAGTGACTCGTTATGTCCGACCAAGTTTAATAACTTTGGTAGAAAATAATTTTATCTTTTCTAGCTGGCCAATGCCTTTCAATTGGATTTACGTTAAGGTAAATTGCATAATTTTGGAGAACCAAAGACATGCAATCTAGATACATTAGCTAACAATGATCTCATTTTACTTTATTTATTTGCTCTGTCATCGTTTCTTGCAAGAAAATGATGAAATTAGAAGCACGCAAAATCTTGTTTTGCTATACAAATCTCATCGCATATTACTTGTTAAGATTTATTTCCAAGAACATAGTGTTGTCATGCAATGAGATTATACATCATCATTTATTTACTTAACTTTTCATAACTAATTTTTCAGGAAAAGTATATAATGACATTGTTGGAAGTTCTTACTATGTTGCTCCAGAGGTGTTGAAACGGAGTTATGGGAAAGAGATTGATGTATGGAGTGCTGGGATCATTCTATACATTCTTCTAAGTGGGGTGCCTCCTTTCTGGGCTGGTATGTTCTTCGTTACTCTACTAATTGAGCTATATAGCAAGATGTAGCCACACCCCTCACTTTAAACTTAGTTATCTACTCTTTGAGAAACAAAAAATGTGACCCATTCTGTTTTTAAGAAAATGATTTGTGGATTACACATTCTTAAACCATGATTTTTTTTTGTGCCGATATATTCTTGAAGTGTAATGTTTTTCTAACTAACATGTGAATGAACACATTTTCTAATAGAGGCTGAGAAGGGCATATATGAAGCAATATTAAATGGCAATCTTGACCTGCAGAGCAAGCCATGGCCTAAGATTTCACCTTCTGCAAAAGATCTTATCAAGAAAATGTTAACGAGGGACCCCAAGAGTAGGATCACTGCTGCCCAAGTACTCGGTTAGTGTATAATTATCCGTTATTTGATCGATCAATCCTCGCTCTCATTCTATATATTAGGTGTCTTTTTTTGAGGCAGCAAATAACTTTAAGCCTCCAATATCGTTCTTCAACTGTTTGATCTTAAAACAAATTATGAAGTTTTTCTTCATTATCAAACTATAATGTCATAAAATTATGTGGTTTATTGATATTATTCACACCATACACTTGAACCAGATCATCCATGGATGAAGGTGGGCGGTGAAGCATCTAACAAGCTTATTGATAGTGTTGTCCTGATTCGGATGAAACAGTTCAGAGCAATGAACAAGTTGAAGAAGCTCGCACTAAAGGTATGTTTTAACACCTCCATTTTCTAACTGATCAAAGTGACATGACTGTTCACATTTTAAGAATCCCTTGTGCTTTAAATCACTCTTTATCAATGTTAAAGCATGTGGAGGAATAATTTTAGCTGTTAGAATGATGCCACTATTTAGATTTGGAATCACCAAGAAGAGCTATCACTTTTATTTGTTTTTCATTCCTTTCATATCCTTACCATTGCTTTCATGATTTGCAATTTAATTGTTTAAAGGTCATAGCTGAGAACCTTTCAGAGGAAGAAATCAAGGGATTAAGACAAATGTTCAACAACATGGACACTGATAGAAGTGGTACTATCACATACGAGGAACTCAAATCTGGACTGTTAAGGCTAGGATCTAAACTTACTGAAGAAGAAATAAAGCAGTTGATGGATGGTGTAAGAACAACACTTCAACTATGCTTTTTTTTTTAATCATTTCTTATGTTGCTTTCCCTTTTGCTCCTTCAAAATCCATTTTAACTAACAAACATTGTAGCAAGATTCACGTTAATAAGACCGTTTTTTTTTGTTAGGCTGATGTTGACAATAATGGTACTATTGATTATGTTGAATTCATTACGGCTACCATGCATCGGCATAGACTTGAGAAGGAAGAGAACTTGTATAAGGCCTTCCAATACTTTGACAAGGATAATAGTGGGTTAGTTGCCTCTTCCATTCTCTGTAATTTTTAAGATTGTGTTTGTTTAGTATCCCAAGATATAAAAGACACGTAAAGAAGGGAATAGAAACGGAAACATAAATAAATCTGTAAAGCGAGTTTTTGTCTTTTCAAAGCATAAAAGACATGGACTATATCTCAACTGTTTTCATTTATTCTATTCCGAAGTAGTAATCAAAATGTTATCTAAATTTTATCATAAGTGGTAAGGTTACTAGTTCTCCTGAGATAAATCTGGTGTACAATATGTCTTGACTCCTAACCAAAATGTTAGTAGCATTATTGAACTTGAGCTGCTCAATTTTCACAGGTTTATCACTAGAGATGAGTTAAGACAAGCCATGTCTCAATATGGAATGGGGGATGAGGCTACAATAGATGAAGTCATAGAAGATGTTGATACTGATAAAGTAAAAATCCTTTCTTTTGACCTTTTTATTACCATATGTTGATGCTTTCTTGAAACTCATCTAGAGATTAAGACATATTATGCAGGATGGAAATATCAACTACGAGGAATTTGCAACCATGATGAGAAAGTGATCCCAAGATTCTAAAGTCAATTTAAGATATAAATATTATTGTATATAACATGCTTGTAAATAAACCAGTATTATCTAGAAATCCTTTGCTAGAAAATTATTGGTGCTCAAGTTTCAAATAAGTCTATAGTTTTTCATGTTAATAATAATTAATAAAAATCTTCACCCTATATTCACCAAGCAAATTGCAAACATAATTATTAAAAATATCCCAATCTACTTCAAATCATGATGTCGAGTGCCAAGATTTCTTTTCAAACTTTTTTAATTTGCTATATTTTTTTATATATATATCTATCTATTTTTTTGTTACAAAAAAATGATTTATATTTGAGATTAAAAAAAAAGATATATTTTTTAAGCACAAACATATTTATTAAATTGTATTTGGTTAATGTCATGGATAGAAAAAATAAATATAATAGACAAAAAATAAAAACATAAAAATAAAATAAATCCAAATTTTTGTATTTTAAAAATAGTAAAGGGAGGAGGCATGTTCTCTTTATCTCCATTATCTTTGTTTTTTTTTACAAAATGTTATATTAATACAATAAAAAACTCAGTGTTTTAAGTGAAATAATGAGAAATTATTTTTTTGAGAATTAATAAATGATATTGTAATTAGTTTGCTCAAATTTCGGCTGAAAAAAGGAATTAGTCGGGCTTATATTAAAAAAAGAAAGAAAACAAATTAAAAAGTGGAAGCTACCCTCCCACACAGTTTGTGTGGGCTTTATGATCTTGGTGGGCTTTTATTGGGCTTCTGAACTTGGGCTTAAATTTTAGTCCTGAACATAGCGAATGCTATTGCCTCGGAAAGCAAACTGTGAGAAACCGCCACAGACTGAAACCCGAAGAAAGTCCCCGACTCCCCTCCGCTAAAAGCAAAGCGGCAAAAACCCTAACTCTCCTCTTCGCTTTCCTTCCATTCGCAAATCAAGCATCTTATCTTGGCTCAGGTACCCCCTCTCTCTTTCACCTTTTGTATCTGTCGTCTCAAAACTAAATAGTTTCAGTTCTTGAACAACTCAATCGAAGAAGGCAGCCCGCAATTTATTATTAAACTGGACAATTAATCTGTTTTTAATCTGGATTTTACACCAATCCAGATCAATATTAGGGTTTAGTTCTTTTGAAGGATGGAAAGTTTGATTTTTTTTTTGTTTTCATTCAAAAAGATCATAAATTCGTTTTTCTTTATGTTTTTTTTTAATAATTAAATTCCATGAAATCCAAGTTTTTATATTAGGAGGATTTTGCTATTTTATCTTCTTAGGTTCTTGAGTGTCTATGTGTTACTCTAGTTGTGATTTTTTGATGGATCTGTTCGTTGCTGGGGTGTATATTTGTTATATGTAATTGTGTGTGTTAATGTAGGATCTTGAGGTTTTTTGACTTGTTGCATTTAGCTTGAAGGAGAAGATGGCTTCGCGTTTCTGGGGACAGGTTTGTGATTTTGTTATTTCATATTCTAGGGGAAGGAATGTTCCATTTGGCTTTGTTGTGTTGATTGTTTTTGTTTATTTTTCGATTTGGTTATAGGGTGATAGCGAATCTGATGAGGAGAGTGATTATGGAGATGAGATTGAGGATGGAGAAGCTGACGAGCCTGCTGCCCAAACTGCTGAGAACAAATATCTTAGAGGAACTGCTAGCGATAGCGACGAGTCTGATGATCAAAAGCGTGTGGTAAGGTCAGCCAAAGACAAGCGTTTTGAGGAGATGTCAGCCACTGTTGATCAAATGAAGAATGCAATGAAGATTAATGATTGGGTCAGCTTGCAGGAGAGCTTTGATAAGATGAATAAGCAACTTGAGAAAGTCATGAGAGTGATGGAATCAGAGAAGGTTCCCACGCTTTACATTAAAGCTCTGGTAATGCTGGAAGATTTCTTGAATCAGGCTTTGGCGAATAAGGAAGCTAAAAAGAAAATGAGCAGCAGCAATGCCAAGGCCTTGAATGCAATGAAGCAGAAATTGAAGAAAAACAATAAACAATATGAAGATCAGATTAATATATATAGGGAACATCCTGAAAGCGAGGAAGAACCAGAGGCTGATGAGGAGTCAGAAGAGGAGGAAGAGTCTGATTTGGAGTTTGAGGAGGACCCTTCAAAGATTGTAATATCCGATGAGGAGGAGGGTGTCAATGACCAATCTGAAAAGGATGGGGGCTGGGAGAAGATGATGAGTAAGAAAGATAAGCTCATGGATAAGCAGTTTGCAAAAGATCCTAGTGAAATCACCTGGGATATTGTAAACAAGAAATTTAAAGAAATTGTTGCTGCCCGGGGTAGGAGGGGAACTGGAAGGTTTGAGCAGGTTGAACAGCTAACTTTCCTGACGAAAGTTGCTAAGACCCCTGCACAGAAGTTGGAAATTCTTTTTAGTGTGGTCTCTGCACAGTGTGATGTGAATCCTGGTCTCAGTGGGCACATGCCTATACATGTCTGGAAAAATTGTGTGCAGAACATGCTGGTTATTCTTGACATTCTGGTACAGTATCCTAATATTGTAGTGGATGACACGGCTGAACCTGATGAGAATGAAACCCAGAAAGGAGCAGACCATAATGGGCCGATTCAGATTTGGGGAAACTTAGTGGCATTTCTTGAGAGAATGGATATTGAGTTCTTTAAGAGTTTGCAGTGCATTGATCCGCATGCACGTGAGTACATTGAGAGACTGCAGGATGAACCTATGTTTTTAGTTCTTGCTCAGAATGTCCAAGAATATCTAGAGCGTGTTGGAGATCTTAAAGCTGCAGCAAAGGTTGCCTTAAGACGTGTTGAGCTGATCTATTACAAACCACAAGAGGTTTATGATGCTATGAGAAAGTTGGCTGAACAGACAGAAGATGGAGGCAATGGTGAGGAGCCTAAGGTTGAGGAAAGTAGGGGTTCCTCTGCATTTGTTAATACTCCAGAGCTTGTGCCTCGAAAGCCTACCTTTCCTGAGAATAGCAGGACAATGATGGATGCTTTAGTCTCCCTCATTTACAAGTCTGGAGATGAGCGGACCAAAGCTCGTGCAATGCTCTGTGATATCTACCACCATGCTCTCCTGGATGAGTTCGCAACCTCCCGTGACCTGCTATTGATGAGTCACCTGCAAGATAATATTCAGCACATGGACATTTCAAGCCAGATACTTTTCAACAGGGCTATGGCACAACTTGGTTTATGTGCATTCCGTGTTGGTCTAATCACTGAAGCACATGGATGTGTTTCTGAATTATATTCTGGTGGAAGGGTGAAGGAGTTGCTTGCACAAGGTTTTTCACAAAGCCGATATTATGAAAAAACTCCAGAACAGGTGCTGTTCTCATAAATATATAAGATGTCATACTTGCGATGCTTGCATCTGCAAGGAGTTATCTTAGTTGTTTCAAGTTCCCAAGTTGTTTACTAATTTTTTACAGAAACATGGTTCGTTTTATTTAGTCTCTTGGGGGGGGGGGGGGTGTATCAAGCTAACATTGGGTTTGTTTAATGTTGTCTTCGGGGCCTTAAACTTATAGTTTTATTTCAGATTTCAAGCTGAGTGAAGAACTCTAAGCTTGTATTAAGAAGTTGATAATTCTGCTTTTGGATAGAAAAGTCGAATTAGCTGATGGAGGCTAATTGTCTTGAATTGCTTTCTAAAGGATATTTTAACAGTTTAGGCTAAGTCTTGATTTTTATCATTCAAAATGTTATAGTTGTATTTTTTTTTGTTTTCTTTGAACTCGTATTTTTGTAACCTAGTTAAATACTGGTGTGTGTTATGATTTGGTTTATCATTGATCAATTTCTTAGGAAATAGAGGTGGTAATTTTATGTTATTGTGCATGTACTTATTAGAGAAGAAAAATAAACTTCTATAACTTCATTGCTTGTGAGGGCTTGGTCTTTATATTCAGGTGCAGTTGATTTCAGGCATGTGAGCTTGTCTTTATATCCAGCACGCATATGATCATTTATTGCAATTCAGCAAACATTCTATCTTTTGCATTTCATCTTGAGTTAAGTTTATATATTTTGCAGATTTATTTTTGTTTGTTATACTAGCTGACATGAGTGAATCGATTCTTGGTTGTATCCTTTTTCTTGGGTAAATGTAGCTTTTAGATTCATACTCATCAGAGTTAGCACTTTGTCCAAGGACAGGTCCCACTCACTGGTGTATTTAATTAATTTCAACAGGAAAGACTGGAAAGGAGACGCCAGATGCCATATCATATGCACATAAATCTTGAACTTCTGGAGTCTGTCCATCTCAGTTGTGCAATGCTGCTGGAGGTCCCCAGCATGGCAGCCAATGTTCTTGATGATAAGCGCAAGGTCATTAGCAAGACATTTAGGCGGCTGCTTGATGTAAGTGAGAGGCAAACTTTCACTGGTCCTCCTGAAAATGTAAGGGACCATGTAATGGCTGCTACACGGGCACTTAGGAAAGGAGATTTCCAGAAGGCATGTGATGTTATTGAGTCTCTTGATGTCTGGAAGCTCCTCAGAAATAGAGATGGTGTTCTTGGGATGCTTAAAGCCAAGATTAAGGAAGAAGCTCTGAGGACCTACCTGTTTTCGTACACCTCCTCCTATGATTCGCTTGGCTTGGACCAGTTGACCAAAATGTTTGACCTTTCAGCAGCTGAGACTAAAGTCATTGTCAGTAAAATGATGATCAATGACGAGCTCCAAGCAAGCTGGGACCAGCCAACACAATGTATTGTATTCCATGATCTTGAGCACACAAGGTTGCAGGCTTTGGCGTTCCAGTTGACAGAGAAGCTTTCAATCCTTGCTGAAAGTAATGAAAGGGCAATAGAAGCAAAAATTGGTGGTGGTGGTTTGGATCTGCCTCAGAGACGGAGGGATGGCCAGGATTTTGCTAACCTGGCTGCTTCAGGTGTTAAGTGGCATGAAAACTCATCTTTCACTCATGGAAGGCAAGGTTCTGGACGTTCCGGATATGGTGGTGGTGGTGGGAGGCCACAGGTTTTAGGCCAGGCTTTCGGGACTAGCTATTCGAAGGGGGCAAGCAATTTGCGAGCTGGAGGTGGATATTCTGGAGGCTCTCGATATCAAGATGCTCCAACTCGCATGGTTACTCTTAATAAGGGAGCTCGTGCTTGAGAAGTTTTGTTAGTTTTTTTTTAAAAAACACTCTAGATCAATTTTCTGCATTTCAGATTTTTTTCATCTATTTTGATTAACCTCAAGCTTGTAGAATTTCCAATATCTAGCATCCAAAGAGGTCCCCTTACGAATTTTGAAAGTACATGTATCTTTTAATTAATTTTGATTTATTTGGTTCATGGTTGGTACGACCTTTGTAAATTAATTTAAGTTGATAATTTACTTTTGACTAAAAAAGCTTTGATTAGAAATTGTTTTTGATTTAATCAGAAGTTGAAGTTTTTAACTTAATTTATCGATTATAATTTATATTATATTTTTTTCTCAAAAAATTATTTTTAATTATTTTTATTAAATACCCTATCAACTTGAAGTTAAAAAAAGGTAAAAATTATAACTTAAAGTTAAAAGCTAAATGGATTATTAATCTTCAGCTGAGTCACTGCTGGCCAAACAATTGGTGGTTGCTTCTAATTATCCATGAAAGCTTGAATCGGAAAACTTATTATAAGGCATCCTTTTACCGAGTCAGATGTCCAGCATCATCCTCCAATTGCTTGGTCTTACAAAACATCTATGATAAGCTTTCTAGGGGAAATTTTTTCGTCGGTGTCGGAGTTTTTTCCGCTTCTGGCAAAGAGATTTGAACTTAATGTTATTTATGAAACAAAACTAAATTTATTAGATAGTGTTTGATTGTTTTCTCGGGATAGAAAAGGCAGGGATGATTAAGCTAGGAAGGATATGTTCTCCTGTTATTTATATTTAAAATTATTGTAGAAACAAATTTATTTTTATGTAAATATTTTTCAAATCAAACTTGTTTTTATTATTTTTGTATATATATTTCTTATTCTGAAAGATTCATGTTTCTTTATAATTTATGTTTTGAAAGTATATAAAATCTATCAAAAGTTATTAAAATATATATTTATTTTTTACTTATCTCTATCCCTCGAATTAAATATGTTTTTACTTTTTTATATTTAGCCAAGAAATTTTTAGCAGAAATGGCATCACAAGCTATATTATAATTATCAGTAGCAACCTGATAAAAACAAAAGCCCAAACTCTAATAACCTAAACCCAAACCCCATCGAAAATGCTTAAGTCATTCTGGCCCAACATACATAAAAACTCAAGTCCGGCCCACTATCTCTTCCGCTCACGTCTAAAAATTATAAAATATAGACGACCAGCAAAAAAAGGAAGAACAAAAAAACACAAGAGGATGCTCTCCCTTCCCTCCGTGTCCCGTTGCTCAGCTCCCTCCTCCTTCCTCTCTCGAAAGCCAAGAGCTTTAAGATTCCTCACTGTTCAACCTTGTTCCGAAAGATACTCTTGTTCGAACCAGAATCAACGAATTCTGTGTAAAGCTTGAGGAGACAGTAGATTCCAAGTCAGGAAAGTTAAGACTTGATTCTTGGATTTCTTGTCGCATTTCTGGCTTCAGTAGAGCTCGCGTTCAGTCTATTATTAAATCAGGAATTGTCTCTGTCAATGGAAAGATTACCTATAAGGTAGTTATTTAACACATCCCGGTTATTTTGTTCTCATCTGGGGTTGGTTTTTCTGAGATATTAATGTTGATGTCTGTTTAAGTTTTCGCATAATGTGAAGGCTGGAGATGAGATGGATTGCATAATTTTAGAGTGGAAACCTTTGAGGGTTGAACCTGAAAATTTACCTTTGGATATCGTCTATGAAGATGAGAATGTTCTGGTTGTTAACAAACCTGCCCAGATGGTGATCGCTCTTTAAAAAAAGGTTGAAACTTTGATTAGCTAATGTTGTGTTTGGATTGAAATGTGATGCTGAAATTTTCCTTTTTGATTGTGTGATTTAGGTTGTTCATCCTGCGCCTGGTAATGCTACCGGCACGCTGGTGAATGGGATACTACACCATAGTAGTCTTCCAACAGTTTCAAACCAGGAAGTTTTGTCGGATGCAGAGGATATTTCTGACGACGATGATGGTGAAGGGTTATGTTATAGCTCATACGTAGCATCTGTTCGACCAGGGATAGTGCATTGGTTGGATAAAGGCACCAGTGGATTGCTTGTTGTTGTTAAGGTGACCCCCCCCCCCCCCCCCCTTAATAACCTTAGTGGTTTTAATGTTGAATTTGCTGTAAAATTTTATGAAATAGTTTCGCTAATTCTTTAGTGCAGTATATATTGATGGTGGGTTGAACATTAGCATGCTCATTTATCTGAGCAATTCAAGAGTACAATGAAAGTCCTCTATTAAGTGACGAGGTTTATGGAGGGACTTGAAACATGGCCTTGTCACTGCTTCGATCCAGAACCGACCCTAGCTGTCATATCCAACTTTCTTACTTTCTTTTTCACTTTCAGGACTATAGAGGCCATTCCTCCATGGTTTGGCTCTCGGGTGGGGCATTTAGAAGATAAAGCTTTGTCCATTTGCTTCACTGCTTTCCATTGACACAACTGGATAATATGGAAGTTTGCTTCTTTCCATTGTTTTGTAGATTCACACATCTGTGCACGGGGAAAGAAATACATTTTTCATGCCCGCCTCCTCCCGATTTTACAGATATTTTGAACCAGCTTTGTGAAATGGAACAGAGAAGGTATTCTCTCTAAAGGGCAATTCTGTGTTTTGGGGCATCACTTTATTACTATTTGTGTTCCTTCGAAAGTTTGCAAGTTGAATGTAAAACCTAAACTTTTGGAAGATCATCTAATCTTGTCTGCTATATGATCAACAAAAGAAAACATAACATAGGGTTGCTCAAGTAACACTCGGTCCTGGCACATCATGAATTTTGCTTAATCTGGCATGTGTCTTGTCATTCTGTTAAATTGTGGTATAAAATGGTGTTTTACATGCTTTTCATCTTGCTTCTTTAATCTGAAGGGGTCACTTGAACAAAATGATCCATCATTTGATCTTAACCTAGATTTTCTGTGGCTTTATTGTACAAGACTGAAGTTTCTGATTGATGTTGTTCATGGTGTGAGCAAATAATTTTAGGAACTTGTCTGCTGATTTTTAACCGTTTGATGAGCAACCTTCATTTAAGGAATGACAGAATTTCTCGAGCAGCAATAAGAAAAGATTGTTCTGCGAGCGAAGACGACAGTGTCAAAACATGCGGAAGGGTGCAACACCAAATGGACAAATTCATGGTGAGGGCAAGATTCGGGCATGTTAATGAAGGTGCTGGCAACAAGATTCTACACGGTACATTTAGGATTCTGAGGTAGTTCCTCACCACAAGAGATGGCACTGCCTCGTTCAGTTGATAGTTCTCAGAATAGTCTACGACCATGGTAACTTGGAACGCCATCCACGAACAGTTGAGAATGAGAGAGATTAAATCGCTAGGAGAATTTTTGCTTAATCCCCTGTATGTTTTGTTGTGAGAATATTAGAGGTGACGAATTAGTTGATTAATTTATGTAAATAAATAAATAAATGTATGTTAGCCTCAGTTGGCATAAGCTATTTTGAAATGCCTTATCATGAATTTTTTAGATTCTTTTTCTATTGATCCGAGGATTTCTGTGATCTGCAAGAAAAGCAGCATTCAAATGTAAACGATAAAGCGCTCTACAGTGTAAGTCATCTAAACTGCAATCAGATAAGGTAACAGGTCATCTCCGATTCCTGAGTATTGGGTGGGTTCTCCATGCTAAATTAGAGTCTATCATGGTGCCATGCCATGCATGGGACGTGATTGGTTGGGGAACAGAAACAGAGACATAAAAAATGAGAATAGTCTTGGAGTGGATTTCCAACAAGAAAGATACAAAAATATTTACTCTTTATCCCAACCATCCTGTTTCCAAGATAATAATTAAACAATGGTCTGTACTCTTTAGAGAAAACAAAACGTCATTTTCGCAGCTCAGTCTGGAAGACATGAGGAGCTAGCCTCTTCAAGTAGTAAAATTTATAAAGAAACAAGGTGAAAGCATTCACATTGCCAAAGTTAACACTAGGGTTGCAGGTGCAGCATCATATGGCCAGAGCGAAGGTCCGTGGATTTTGGATTAGCAACTAACAATACAATTCGCTTGAAAGTTTGGAAGGAAATACAAATTCAAAAGCACCAGCTTCCAACAAATGGTAGTAATTTATATTTCGGATTTATTCTGTTAGTTTTACAGTTGGCTGCAGGGTGTTGGTGCATCACCTGCAACCAATTTTCCTATCCCCTTTGAGTCTATTACTACAAGAATTCTATCAAGACCACCAACTTCCAACCCTAAATGCTGGATAGAAGGGTAAAAAACGTCTATCAAATGAAAAATCTCCATGCATGAGTTGTAAAACATCTGTGCTTGATTACAATGAAGGACGCATCACCATGTGTCAGGAATTCTAACACCATTCACCATGAACAGCAATTGATCCACATGGTACAGGTCTTCCTATCCTGCTGACAGTAGAAAAGAAAAGAAAAGGTACTGTCAATTCAGTATATTGCCAGAAGTCGTCGATTTAATTGATTTATTAAACTGCTTTGTCATAATACTTGCAAAATGATGTTTGTAACAAAAATCAAGATCCATATTCAGTTACGGCAGGTTTTCTGTTACCACCACACCATACTGACATATAGTAGCAAAAAAGATCTCAGTAGTTATACCACCTATGGAATTTAATGAACCCAAAGGCGCATGTAATGCCCTTTCTGGATGTCCAAAACATATAGATGATACATAAAACAACAAAGCAGAACATTAGGAAGGAACTTAAATAAGAAGATGCTTTACTTAGTACTTGCACAAATAATACTCTTGAGAGCTAGTTAAATTAGCATATACTCTCTTTCTTGGTCACCATCTCCCATCTAATCCAAAACTCTGACTAGTCACGAGAAACAATTGAACATCATTTGATATCATCTACCAAGAACTTTAATATGTGTGTTTCACAGGATGAGACAAGTAATTCATTTATTTAACAAATGACAATATAATCAGGGTAAATAATGCCAAATAACTGCAATAAAACCAATTTCCTGAAACATACAACCATGACTTCACATAACATTAATAACTCCTTTAGCGGTGGAGAATTACCTTTACAATAACAGCTCAGATCTTGTATTCCCCAAGATGCATCCACTTTGTAGCTGACCACTTGTTTCCTCTAATCACAGGGCAGCTACCTGGCATGAGCCATGATAGGAATGTGAGTTAACTGGATGATTACAACATGTTAACAGTGGAAAGGGAAATAGCTTCCCTCCAAAGTATTCAGGAAAGGTGTATGTGATATATGCCCCACACAAAAGTAACCCCTCCTGCATGGGGCCAATAATTTTCTCGGTAGTGAAAGGACTGTGTCCACAGTGTGAAAGCAGCTATGTCCTGTGTGTAAATAGGCACTCCTAAACCAAGAAATTACGTTCAATCCTGATTTTTTTCCTTTTCCTTTTCCTTTATGTCATAAATAACAGAAACGAGGACCAATGAACAATAGGACAGACTTCTGAATTATCATTGATCCTCGGTTAAAGCTATCAAACAGTAGTAAACTGAATGATTACTAACCGTGCAAACTTGAAGGATCCAGTGTAGCATCAGGTCTTGTACTCCAGAAAAGCAATGCATTGCCCATTTTTGGTTTCAGGGAAAGACCCTGTTTGGCGCATTCGGACAACTCGTTCCACCATGGCACAGCACTTATGTTCATGTTGGCAGCAGGAAATACAGTCTCACCCCCTTCTTCAACATCTGACCTGCAGAAAGTAAAGAAGAAAAGGAAAGACGCAAGTTAATTTAAAGGATGTATATATCCGCTTATCCAGTTACATGCTATCCAAAAGAAGAGACTCTTACAGATACATAAGAAGAGTAGCTGTCCGCTGGCCACCATTCTTTGTATTGAACTCGTCAAGGAAATAGTCAAAGTGAGCCTCGTACTTCTGCCCAACCTCATAATGGAGAACTTGAAGTCCCTCTCCATGCTCTGGTTGTTGTAAAGTTAGTCTAGACAGGCATCTTTAAATATATAGTTCAGGAATATACAGGAGAAACAAAGAATGCTAATTCATCACATATGATTTCGCTACACAACATACCGCCTATTTCCTCCTCGATAATGGTAAAAATCCGGTTTTTCCACTACACTTTAAGTGGAATTAAGCATGCAAATGGTACAAATACTTGACTTCAGCACAAAATGCCGAAACTTTACATAAACTATGTTTTCAGCATTTACAACCTTTCGTATGAAATGTTATTGATAGATTAAAATAGTCATGTCATTGAGGCCTTAAAAACCCAAAACGTTATCAATGTGTGCTGTTTAGAAGGTGGTCAGCTCGCTGCGTTCAGGAAACTCTTTTTGTTTGAAAATGGCTGAACTTATTGGAGAGGTAAAAAAAGACTTATTTGTAACAAAAAATTCAAAATTCTACAGGTCAAGAAACTATTGGGCTAGGCATATTCCAAGATAAATTTTAAAATCCAACTACATTTGGATGCCATACCTACGGGAATGAAAGAGAAGTCAGCTATCCTCTTTTCTATTTCTCTAATGACTCGATCCCGTCCTCGCCTCAAGAACATTCCAGAGCTCGTCCGCACCCTGTGAAGAAGAGATGTAAGCATCAACAAATAAATTTAAAACTGATTCAAATCAATGCAAGCCCTTCATCTTCTATAATCCACCTTGATCTGAAACAGAAGTTGAAACCAAAACATTGGGAATTCATACCTGCTATCTTTACTCCGACCCGTCTTGCTATCAACCACAGTAGACTTCACCATATGAGGTTTGGCAAGGTTTATTAGATATTCACATTCTTCTTTTGACTGTTCAAAATCAAGATGAACGTACACCCAAATTATCATTCCATCCACTATCAATATATTATCTAAATACAAGCGAGGATACATCAAGGGCAGATCAAGGCAGTAATTATTAGCTACTAATCTGGCAAACCACAATACATTAAGAGAAGACCATTATCAATAAATCACCTAACTCTAATTTTGTTACATAAATTCAATTTCAGGAAATGCATAAAACCCACCAAGAAATTGTGATAAAGAAAAGCTCTAGGCTCCCAAGAAAGAATTTCAGTCCACTGTTCTTCTCTCTTCCCCATCCCATCCCCATCACTGCATCATCAAAACCCCACCAATAAAAAACAATCAAATGATAAATTAAATCAACAAGGAAACCAACCCAGTTCTTGAAATAAATTACCTTTCAGAAGCCATACGCCTATACGAATTGAGATCATTAGGAGAGGAATCTTCACTGCTGACTGGAAGAGAAAAAGCCCCAAGACCCAACAGGATCAAAAGAACAACTGTTAGCATAAACAACATACTCAACACCAACGTAAATGTCGACCATTTCTTCGTATGTAACCTCGAATGTCTCACTTTCACCATTTTCTTTAAGCCCTAAACTCTGTTTCTGGAATGAATTGTGGGAATTTTGTATGCTTGGATCAAGGGTATAGGTGTCTTGTTGGTGGAGGAAGAAAGTCTGATATTATATAGAGAACTTTCAAAAGATGGCAGGTATTTTTTCTAGTGCTGGCGAGATAGTCACTAGGACTTTATATGTCGGCGGAGGCAGCAAGGGTGTTTTTGGGGATTTGTACGGTTTGCTGGTTTATATTTCCGCTTTCCGGCTGCTGTGGGCAGCTCCAGGTTTGGCAGCGAGAAGTCTTAATGTCGCCTGCATATTTGTAAGACCAGGGAAAAAAGAATAGAGGATGTGACCCCACATAAGCATCGTGCGATTAACTCGAAAAATGACATGGTTATAAGTTACAGGGTCAATTATATTTATTATAATTAAATTATTTTATTTAAAAACCTAATCACTAAAAACCAGGTTAAATTCTAGATTTCCTAAATTAATCCATCGGGTCAAGGTGGGCTAATAGCTATGCACAGTAATGCCACCTTTTGTTGTTTGTAATTATGGTAATTTTAATTCTTATAAAGTATTGTCATTCAAATATTAATCTTAAATTATTATTTTTTATTTAATGATAACAATTCGAGTGGAGGATCTTTCATAAATCGACCATTATGATTGATATTAGTTGAAAGTTAATTTGGGATTTGATAGTTCCATACGAATGGCAATACTTTATATATATTATGATTTTCAGAATTTCCTATACTTTTTCCCTTGAAAATGGATTCCACCGGTTCTAGATTATTGGTTTTTTTTTTTTAATGAATATGAGAATTTATTTAGTATCAAAAGCCATGAAAATATAAGTAATTTCTAGCTAATTGAAGAGCTAGAATATAGCAAATACTAAATTATCAGCTTTATTGATAATATTTCTACAATTCTGTAAAATAATTCCAGACTCCATGTTATCCTTATGTCTACGAGCTAAATCGCTAACAACAATCTTAACATCCATCTCAATTATTACTAATCTTGTATTAAAATATAAGAGTCGTTGAAGAGCCCCTTTTAAAGCTAGTAGTTATGCCACTTTTGTCGAGAAGACTCCTCTTTGTTTCCAGCACTAACACAGCCTCGTACAACCATTTTGATCTCTTATAGTACTTCTAGTCTTTATAGCTTGTTCTTGTTCGAAGATGACAGCATCCAAATTACACTTTAGGTGCCCTGCAACAAGCTTCTTCCATCTAGTCAAATTATGTTCATTATGAGTGGTTATGTGCTCTTGAGGTTTCTCCATGGCATCTCTCTATTTATTCAAATTATCTAATCCATAATTCACCACTACTACATTACTAGTACATCGCCTGCCCCTCCAAATAACGTTATTCCGCTTATCCCACGCGGCCCATACTACTGTCACCACTCTAGCCATCAAAAGTCCATAACAAGCCTACACCAAATTGAAAAACCAATCCTGCAGGCTATCCAAGTGAGAAATAGACATGCACAACCCTAACTCTTGCTATCATTGGACTGTAAATTAGCAATGGACTCACACGTGCTCTATGGATTCTCCTTCATGCTCGTAAAACAAGCATGAATTTCTCTCTGGGAAAGTCTCATCTTTACAGGGATACTATCATGGCAAGCGTTCTATATAAAATATTTCATGTTTGTATTGATTACCCAAAAGCCATAAATTCAGTCAGTACAACGAATGCTCTTCAAAACATGTGTGATAATTGTTGTTTTATCTAATATATAAGGATTTCATGTTAAACAAAGATACATTTATAACAACAACTAGTATCCATAGTCTAAAAAAATTCCATATCTATTATGGAATATATATAGTGGTAAGAGGCTTGAGATTTTTTTGTTGTTCTTTTTCTTATTTTACAGGATTTCCTAACACATCACGAAAAATAAAAGAAGGTAATTGAAGGAAAAAAATTTTAGGAAATAAAACAAAGTTTCCTAGCTAATTTAGAGCATGAAATTTCAGAAAAGCCTCTAAAAAAGACAAAGGGAGAGTCGATTTCAAGCAAAAGGCTTTGTTTTAAGATGTTTTTTATATATACTTATTTTAGTGTTTAATATTATTTGCTTTTGACTTTATTCTAAATTAGGTTTGTTTTGGCCTATTAGACATTATTTTAAGGTATGTTTCAATATTATACTTGTGTTAGTTGATTACTAGATAGGGATCATTAGCTTATAACCCCAAAATGGGTCCATTAAAGTTATTTAGAAGGAACTATATATTGCTTTTATGGCTGCATGTTTCGATAGTCATGATGATTTGAACAAATATGATTTTTCCTTTGTTTTACATGTTATAAACAATCTTTTTTTGCAGCGACAAATATCGCACACTGATTTATCAAAGATTAACTGGCTTCATCATGTCATTCACATACTTCGAATTCTTAAGTACAAGGTTATCTCTGGATCCAAGTTTTTTTTAGTACCTTTAGTTCTTAGGTGCAGGTTTCTCTTTGGGTCGGGGTTTCAAACATGATATTTGGCTTTTTTGGGTTGGTTTTCAATTTTGTTTTAGGTTGCATGACCACATGATGATGAACATTACAATATATGCAGTTGACCTAATCCGGAGGATTGTAGAGTAACTGCTGGGAGATGTTTTAACTACAAGCATGAGGGACATAGATGAAGGATTGCTAATATATAGATTATAGGTGTTGCCTATGTGGAGAGTTTGGGTATTCTAGGATAAATTTCCCAAACAAGATTCAAACATAGAGCTAGAAGCAATCAATTACACTGGATATGCTAGACATAGAGTAATTAAAGCATACTTAGTTAGGAGCCAATGCTAGTAGAGGGCAGGTTTGAGGCGGAGATGGTAGGACTTAGGGCAGAGTGTATCACCCAGATCAGGAGGCTGTCAAGACTTCACCAAATACAGTGGCATGTATGATTAGAGTTAATGCTGAAAAGAGTTATGCTTTGTTAGATCCGGGGGCTACACATTTATTAATATCTAGTAAATTTGTAAATAAATTAAATGTGTCTATAAATAAACCGTGAAAGGAGTTGGTTATTGGTACATCTTTAGGGAAAGAAATAGGTGTAGACGATGGGTGTAAATGGTGCATTATACAATGGGAGGTTATGATTTAAGGGTAGATTTATAACCATTAAAAATATATTATTTTGATGTAATCTTGTTAATGAATTGGTTAATCATGTATCATGTTAGGATGGATTGTTATACTAAGATTGTAACACTTAGGGTGACAAGTGGAGACAAGGGGAATTCAGGGGCAAAAGGAATATTGTGTCTAGTGGATTAATTTGATGATGACAACTAGAAAATTAATGAGAAAAGGATGCCAGACTTATCTAGCTTATGTTGAGAATATGAAAAAAGGATATAACAGAAATGGTATCCTTGACAACCATTGCTTCAATCGATCACAACCATTAGAGATAGGGATTTGGGAAAGTTGGGAGTACGACGAGATTGCAGAGAGTTGACTGCTATATATAGAGACAAAAATCATGACATTGACAATAAAATAGGAAGAAAGACCAAATTTTAATCACCCTTGATTAATGTTTGATTTAGCCAAGTTTGTATGTTATTCCCTCCCTTGACAGTGACCCTTTCAACCTCTTTGAATTTTTTACTCATTATCTTTACATTAAATGGAGCATTAATTTCGTTGATTGCTCTAGTTTAGATTAGAGTAGATAGATAAAGCTAAAATGGCGTATAGAGGATAAAATCTTTGTATGTAATGATGAAAATTGAAATGGAAGATTACTCATTGTATTTTGTATTAAATACAGTATGGGTTAAAGGGAAAGACTCAGTTTAGCTTTGAGGGAGAGAGAAACTATCAATGCCTGATATGAAACCGCCATGCTTCATTTTCAAAGTGTGCCATTGATTATAGTTTTTATCTTTTCTAATATGTTTTCTTAACCTTTTATTTTCTCTTTTATTGGAATTTCATGTCAAAAATAAAAATAATTTATTGGTCTTACATTAAAAATTTAAAGCATTATATTATACATCGTCCAAATATTATATTGTTGCCCTTTATTAAGTTGGAAAACCTGCATTAGACATTGTCAACATAGCATTTAAGGGGTTAGTACAAGTGTTATATGAATGTTATCGTTGTTATGATATAAATAGATATAAAAAATTACTTTGGAGTGAATGATCTAAATTGAATATGTCTGTAAGTAAATTGCAAAATAGTGTTAGTTAATAATATACCTTTAGGAAAGAAGTAGGTGTAGACGATGTGTATAAAGGATGTATTATACAAATGAGAGGTTATGATTAAATGATAGATTTAGTCCCATTAGAAATACATGATTTTGATATAATACTAGGAATGAATTGGTTAATCACATATCATATAGGAAATTGATGAGAAAAGGGGTGTGAGGCTTATCTAACTTATATTGATAACACAAAAAAAAGTAAAAAGTTATCAAATATCTTTGTAGTAAGAGGATTTTCACATGAGTTCTAGGATGAATTGTTAGGATTACCTCCTAAATGGGAAATTGAAGTTTTTATAGCGGATTTGTTGGGCACGACGCCTATTTCTCAGGCTCTGTATAGGGGGGCCCGTATTGAATTAGTTGAGTTAAAATTTTAACTGTAGAAGTTGCTCGAAAAAAAAATTCATCCAACCAAATAATTCACCATGGGGAGCCCCTATTTTGTTTGCAAAGAATAAGGATGGAACCCTTCGACTTTATATAGTTTACTGATAATTGAAATTGCCTACCAGTCTAAAAATGAAGGAAAAATACCTACCCAATTAGTCTCCAACAAAAAGAAAAAAAAAACTTGCCCAGAAACCCAAGGCAAATACTTACCGAACCAAGCCTCGACAGGCTAGGACTAACAAGTCTAGAAATTAAAGGCAAATACCTACCAAACTTATCCTTGACAAGACAAGTCTTATCAACCCAAAAATCCAAGGTAAATACGAATAAAATCAAGTTCATGTGGGTTAAGAACACCCAACCTATAAATCCCGGGCAAATACCATTACTAACCAAGCCCTGATAGGTCAAGACCTACCATATTAAAAATGGAAGCAAATACCTATTGAATCAATCTGTGATGGATAGGATCTACTAGCTAATAAATCCAAGGAAAATACTTACTGAATCAAGCCTTGACAAGCCAATAACGCTTGATCTAGAAATCCAAAGCAAATACCTACCAAACCAAGCTTCGATAAGCTAAAAAAGTCTAACCTATAAATAATAGGTAAATAGCTAACGAATCGATCCTTAACAGGCCAGGACCTACCAGTACAAAAATGGAAAACATATACCTAATAAACTAATCTCCAATGAAATATGACCTACTAGCCTACAAATCCAAGCCAAATACTTGTCGAACCGAACCAAGATGGGTCATGAAAGTCAAACCTAGAAATTCAAGGCAAATACCTACCAAATCGAGCCTCAAATGATCAAGACCTAATGCAAATAGCTACTAAATTGCGCCTTTATAGGTTGAGATCTATCATCCCTAAAAATCAAAGATAAACACCTACTAACCCGATCCCTCACAAGTCCGGACCTTTGTGTCCAAAAAATTTAAGAAAAATACCTACGGAACAAAGCCCTAATAGGATGAGACAAGATCTTTCGGCCTAGAAATATAAGGGAAATGCCTATATAATCAAGCCTCAATGGGCTAGGAACACCCGATCTATAAATCTAAAGCAAATACCCACCAAACCAATCGTTGATAGGTCGGGACCTACTGGTTCAAAAATTGAAGACAATTACTTACCGAACTGATCCCTAATGGGACGGGATCTACTAACCAAGAAATTCAAGGCAAATACCTACAAACCAAGCCCAAACATGTTAGACTTAACCTTTCAGTGATCAATTTTTCAGTATAATTATTATCCCTACATTAAAAATGTTTCAATTTAAACATTATAACAAGAAGTATATTTGCTTTGTTAAATCATTTTAGTTCTCAACACTATAGTCATTGATTTTTTAAATAAAATTTGAATTCCTTTTCAAATCTCGTTCAACTTTAACCAAGAATTTCATAATCAATACTATTTGAGAACAAATTAAATATTTTTCTTAATTCATCTAGAGTGATAAATACTCTTTTAATTATTTAAATATCTTCATATAATTTATGTTATACTCAATATTTGCTTGTGTTACACTTAATTAGAATAACGTGTGGACAAGATCAAAGTACAACACTCTCTATATAAAATAACTTGGTAAACCCAAGGCTAAGAATCCCTTACACAGCTATCACGTGAGTCTTTTTATAAACATATATTATTTTTTCATATGAAATTCTCTTGTGAGTCAATTCAGTATATATATTATTTGGCAAGTACCTGCATATTAGTTCCAAGTATCTATTATATCTCAGTTTATAAGAGCAACAGTTTTCTTCCTTAAAAAAAAAAACATATTATGCATTGGTCTCAACAATTCTAATTAATATCTAATCTTAATAGAACATTAACTAAGAACATTTAAAAATAATGTCTTGATGCAATAAAAATCTCATAATTATAACAATTTTTTTTTTGTTCCACGAACTTTATCTTTACTTTAAATTTATTAACTAAATATTAGATTCATTAATCAAATATAATTGAATATTAAAAATAAAAAAAATCTTTATTAATAATAAATAAAATTTACATGAATAAAATCAGTGCTATGTGACTAATTCGCTATATGAAATATTCATTAATATTATTATAGTCGTCGGTGCAATAGATAAAGCTTGGTTTGCAAGCAGGGTAATCCCGAGCAGACAGAAGAGTAGCAGCATTGTAACCCAAGAATCATGCATTATAACCTATGCTTCTATCTTTGGCCATTAGTTTTGCATCTTCATATAGTAGAAAAAATTTAAAACCACAGGCCTTGTAGATATTATCTGGAAATGATGGCAGTGATCTATTGTATTTCCCTAAATGGAATGGCGTGAGGTTCTTAGTTTCCAGTTAAGCAAGGATGCAGAGAGCTGTAAGTGGCAGTCATGGATGCAAGGAGCTCGTCCAGCTTAATAAGCTTCTCTTCGTGGTCATTTTGTGATCAGTGCCTTCCCAGAAAATTGGAATGAATATTTGATTCATCCCAGTACATTTTTCATTGGGAGAGCTGGGAAGTTCAAACTAATTACCAGTTACAAATGCAGACAGCACAGTAAAAAAAAGTCAGATATATCAGAGAGGTAGAAATTAGCAGTTTTGAAGCATGCCAGGAAAATTCTCAAAATTTTGCTCTAAAAATGTCAGTTTACAACATCAAGAAACTGACCTTAATCATCATACGAACAAGCATGTATCTTAATAAGAAAGGTTAAGCCACAAATGGAGAGAATAACTCATCGGAGCAGAATGCACAGCTTCCTCTACAGTGGGCGAGTAACAAATCCTCTATCTACCATCTTTTCTACCAATTCTTCATGCTTCTTTAACTGTCCTGCTTTCCTAAGCTGCTGCAGAACCATGTCATAGACCGGCAGACTAGGTCTCAAGCATTTCTCATCAATCATCTCTCTAAAGAATTTGTAAGCATTATTCCAGTGCCCCATTCCACAATACATTGTGATCAAAACCTTGTAGGTATTCACATTAGGCTCAATTTTATTCTCATCCATTTCTTTCTTCAACTTGAGAACCATATCAGTCGATTTCGATGCAACAAACATTTTCATCAAGGTGTTATAAGTCACCGTATTAGCCTCGCAATTCAACTCTTTCATCTTTTTATACATCCTGTGAGCTGCATTTACATCCCCTAACTTCGCAATACACCCAAATAAAGTATTAAAAGTAGACGCATTCGGAGCACAACCTTTCTTAGCCATCAAACCAATCACCTTAATTGCATCCTCAAGATTCTCATCCTTGCAATGAGTTTCTATAAGAAAATTATAAGTAACCGTATCAGGCTCACATCCAAGCCTCTTCATTTGATTATAAACTTGCAAGACCTTCTCCGTCCTTCCTGCTTTAACATGTATCCTCATCAAACTATTGTAAGTTATCGAATTTGGCTGACACCCGGCATCAAGCATCTCTGCAAAAACATCATGAGCACGCGTGATTTGCCCGCACCTGCACAACGAATCAATAACAATACTGTACGTATACACATTAGGTTTAATCCCAGCCACTTTCATCTCCCCAAACACCCTCTCTGCCTCCGATATATTGCCAGCACGACACCATCCTCGAACCAAATTCGTGTACACAATAACATCAGGCTCAAACTTATCTTTTAAACTATCAAAAAATTCCTGAGCTTCACTAGCTCTTCGTTTCCTACACAAAATACTAATCAAAATCGAAAACGCAATCTTGTCAGGCTTACAATTATAATCCTCCATACGATTAAAAGCATGTATCGCCTCCGCAGCCAAACCCGCCCTAACATACCTTCTCATAAGAATCGAGAACGTCTCTACAGTAATTTCCACATCTCTAGCTTTCATTAAATCAATAACATGCCAAGCTAAATCAAACATCCTTACCTTACCAGCAAAATCCACCATTTCGTTGAAAGCCTCGGGTGATTTATCAAACCCGTCTTGATAGCTAGCCCAGTTGAAGAATGCAAGGACTTGTGGAACGGGGATACCATGACGGACCCCGCCGGATTGTTCAATGACGTGGCGAATGATTGAGGGGGAGATAGAATGGACGGTGGAGATGGTTTGTGAGAAACCAAGGGAGAGAGATGGGATTGTGTAGGTGGGGTCAGGTGGCAGGGTTTTGTTGGGGTTGTTGCGGTAGTGGTCTTTGATAAGGGAGTGGAGTTTCTCAGCGACGGAGGTTTCTTCGGGAGATAGTGGGGTTTTGGGGGTTTTTATGGTATGTTCTTCATCGTCATTCGAGTCGTCTTCGAGGAGGTTAGAGTCTGAGGTTGTAAGAGGAGAGCAAGAGAAGGGTCTGAGGAGGTGAGGAGAGAGCGAGTGAGGAAAACGGTGCTTTGTTTTGAGTAAAGCCATTGGCGACTATGGCTGCTTTGAGAAGCAGAGAGTTTTGAAGAAGCAGAGACGAAAGAAATTAGGTTTATACAACAGATTTAGTCCAACTGTTTTTATCGACACACTCAGAAATTAGTCCAGAAATCAATAAACCCACAAGCCCATGGGTCTTTCTGCTTTCCATCTATATGGTTGCTAAACTCAGTCCAAGTCGTCATGAATTAAATGAATTAATTTATATTAATCCAAGCCAATCAATATAACATCTATCACTTCCTTTTTAAAAAAATTAAAACCATAACATAAAAATTTAAATCAGATTTTAATTAGATTAGTCGAGTTATGAATTGACCTATTGTGAAGCCAGCCACCACCAGCCACCAAGATTGAATTAGAGAATGTGAAACCAGCCACCTAAGGAGTCAACAATGGTGGGAGTCAACAATGGTGGTGAAGCCATCCTTCCTTAGTCATAAATTGTAGGCACCAAACTTGTGCCACTTGCCTTGCCCCTTGTATTTACATGGATGCTTGCCTATAAATAGGCAATGCATCCAAGCATTGTAAACACACCACAAGAGAGAAACAAGAGAGGAAGAGAAGAGTGAAAGAGGGAAAGAAATCCCACAAAATTGTGAGGTATTTGTGAGAGAGTAAGTGAGGTGTTTTCTCCTATTAATAGAGAGATTTCAGTTGTTCTCCTATTAGTAGAGAGAGGTTGTAATTCCCACATTACTTGGTAAAATCCTTCTATACTTGCCCGTGGACGTAGCCAAATTGGGTGAACCACGTAAATTCTTGTGTGTCTGATTTCTCGTTTTATCCTATTCTTTGCCTTTTATCTTGTCGGGTTTGCATGCCAGTATCCTAACAGTGGTATCAGAGCCTTCTGGTTGGTGTTGTTAATACACAAAAGTTATTCGTGTATACGGTACTATTCACGTCTACGACACTATTCACCTATACGGCACTATTCATCCATACGGTACTGTTCACATACGCTACTGTTGGCGTATATAGAAAGTCAGTGCGGTGATTAAATACAGTCTAGGAAGTTCTGTCTAAGGAGATTGGGTTTTAAGCGGGACCATTTGTGACCCCTCCAATCTTTCCTGGGAACTTACTTAGTGAAGTATTATTCACACGATACTATTTCTATATACGTTACAGATCTGTGAAACGGTGATAGCTGAATAGATCTCAGTGAATACAATGGCAGCAAAGTACGAGATAGAGAGGTTCAAGGGGAGCAATTTCTCACTGTGGAAAATGAGAATCAAGGCAATCTTAAGGAAAGACAATTGCTTGGCAGCAATTGGGGATCGGCCCGCGGAGATCACTGATAATGCAAAATGGAATGAAATGGATGGCAATGCTATTGCTAACATACATTTAGCATTAGCCGATGAAGTGTTATCAAGTGTGGCGGAGAAGAAAACAGCTAAGGAGATATGGGAGACTCTAACAAAGCTATATGAGTCCAAGTCTTTGCACAATAAGATTTTCTTAAAGCGGAGACTTTATACCCTTCGAATGGCAGAAACCACGGCGGTGACTGACCACATCAACACAATAAGAACTCTATTTTCACAACTCACTACGTTGGGTCAACAAATAGAGGAAAGTGAACGAGCAGAGCTTCTACTTCAAAGTCTTCCAGATTCGTATGATCAGCTCATTATCAACTTGACCAATAATATCCTCACAGACTATTTAGTCTTTGATGATGTTGCAGCCGCCATCTTGGAAGAAGAAAATAGGCGCAAAAATAAAGGAGACAGAAATAGTTCAAACCAAGCAGAGGCATTGTTGGTGTCAAGAGGGAGATCAACGGAGCGTGGCTCCAGTGGGAGTCAAAGGCAGGGGAGGTCCAAATCAAGAAGTAAGAAGACTGTGAAATGCTACAACTGTGGCAGAAAAGGGCACTTCAAAAGGGATTGTTGGTTTAAAAAGGGTATAGAGAACACTGCAGAGTCATCAAAACCTCAAGGATGTGTTGCGAGCACCTCAGAAGATGGGGAGGTTTTATATAGTGAAGCAGCGACAATCTCTACAGATAGAGAAGAGCTTACTGAGGTCTGGCTAATGGATTCAGGAGCAACATGGCATATGACTCCTAATCGAGATTGGTTCCAAACATATGAACCCATCTCTGGAGGCAAAGTGTTCATGGGTGATAATCATGCTGTAGAGATTGCTGGCATTGGCACCATCAAATTGAAGATGTATGATGGCTTAATTCGTACTATTTCAGGAGTGCGACATGTGAAAGACTTAAAGAAGAATCTTTTGTCCGTGGGACAATTTGATAGTCTTGGCTGTAAGATCCGAACAGACAATGGAATAATGAAAATTGTCAAGGGAGCGCTGGTGGTTTTAAAGGCGAGAAAGACAGTTGCAAACATGTTTGTATTAATGGGAGAAACACATCATGGGGCAGAAGCGTCAATTGCATCAGCCAGTCCTGCAGAAGAGAAGACGATGATGTGGCATCAAAAACTAGGCCACATGTCAGAGAAAGGTTTGAAAGTTCTCTCTGATCAGAAGTTACTCCCTGGGCTTACAAAGGTTACTTTACCCTTTTGTGAGCATTGTGTTACAAGCAAACAGCACAGGTTGAAGTTTGGCACATCAACAACTAAGAGCAAATGCATCTTAGACCTGATTCACTCTGATGTTTGGCAAGCACCGGTTGTACCCTTGGGAGGAGCAAGATACTTTGTATCATTCATAGATGACTTCTCCAGGAGATGTTGGGTGTATCCAATTAGAAGGAAGGCAGATGTGTTCGCAGTCTTTAAAATTTTCAAAGCGCGGGTGGAACTTGAATCTGAAAAGAAGATCAAGTGTTTGAGGACTGATAATGGAGGAGAATATACCAGTGATGAATTTGATAACTTCTGTCAACATGAAGGTATCAAAAGGCAGTTCACAACGGCATACACTCCACAACAAAATGGAGTGGCAGAGCGGATGAACAGAACCCTATTAGAAAGAACAAGAGCAATGTTGAAGACTGCAGGTCTAGGAAAGTCATTCTGGGCAGAAGCAGTCAATACCGCCTGTTATGTGATAAATCGATCTCCATCAACTGCAATTGAGCTGAAGACACCGATGGAGATGTGGACTGGAAAGCCAACTGATTATTCTCGATTGCATATATTTGGAAGTCCTGTGTACGTGATGTACAATACTCAAGAAGTCAGCAAGCTGGATTCAAAATCCAGAAAATGTATATTCTTGGGATATGCTGATGGAGTGAAGGGGTATCGCTTGTGGGATCCCACTGCCCACAAGGTAGTCATCAGCAGAGATGTTATATTTGCAGAAGATAAAATGCAAATGGAAGAAAATAATAGCATTTTAAAGGAGACTACAGAAGTCCAGATGGAAAATACTCAGAATCGTACTTCTTCTGAAGCTGCACCAGAGCATGAAGAGCAAGAACAAATAGAGTCTGAAACTCCTGAAGTTCGGCGGTCGACTCGTGAAAGAAGACCACCGGCTTGGCACTCAGAATATGTTACTGAGAGCAATATTGCATACTGTCTTCTAACAGAGGATGGAGAGCCATCAACTTTCCATGAGGCTATCAAAAGCACAGATGTATCTATGTGGATGACAGCAATGCAAGAGGAGATTGAAGCTTTGCACAAGAATAACACTTGGGATCTTGTTCCGCTACCACAAGGAAGAAATGCCATTGGCAACAAATGGGTTTACAAGATAAAGCGTGATGGCAATGATCAAGTGGAGCGGTATCGTGCAAGATTGGTGGTGAAAGGGTATGCTCAGAAAGAAGGGATAGACTTCAATGAGATATTTTCTCCGGTGGTACGACTTACTACAATCAGAGTAGTCTTGGCGATGTGTGCTATATTTGATCTTCACTTAGAGCAGTTAGATGTGAAAACTGCATTTCTTCATGGAGAACTTGAAGAAGAAATTTATATGCTCCAACCAGAGGGTTTTGCTGAAACAGGCAAAGAGAACTTGGTTTGCAGGTTGAACAAATCTCTATACGGTCTCAAACAGGCGCCGAGGTGTTGGTACAAGAGATTTGATTCCTTCATAATTAGCCTTGGGTACAACAGACTCAGTTCAGACCATTGTACGTATTACAAGAGGTTTGAAGAAGATGATGTTTTCATCATTTTGTTGTTGTACGTGGATGACATGTTGGTAATAGGCCCCAACAAAGATCGAGTCCAAGAATTGAAGGCACAGTTGGCTAGGGAGTTTGATATGAAGGACTTGGGACCAGCAAACAAGATTCTAGGGATGCAAATTCACCGAGATAGAAGTAAGAGGAAGATTTGGCTTTCTCAGAAGAATTATTTGAAGAAGATCTTGCGACGCTTCAACATGCAAGATTGTAAGCCAATTTCCACCCCACTTCCTGTTAACTTCAAATTATCCTCAAGTATGTCTCCTAGCAATGAAGCAGAGAGGATGGAGATGTCTCGAGTACCGTATGCATCAGCAGTGGGAAGTTTAATGTTTGCCATGATATGTACAAGACCAGACATTGCACAAGCAGTGGGAGCAGTTAGTCGATACATGGCAAATCCTGGTAGAGAGCATTGGAATACTATTAAGAGGATCTTGAGATACATCAAGGGTACCTCAGATGCTGCCTTATGTTATGGAGGATCAGAATTTACTGTCAAGGGTTATGTTGATTCAGATTTTACTGGCGACCTTGAGAAAAGAAAATCCACGACAGGCTATGTGTTCATAATTGCAGGAGGAGCTGTGAGCTGGGTCTCTAAACTTCAGACTGTTGTAGCGTTATCCACAACAGAAGCTGAGTACATGGCAGCTACACAAGCTTGTAAAGAAGCAATATGGATAAAGAAACTTATGGAGGAGCTCGGGCACAAACAAGAGAACATTCTTTTGTATTGTGATAGTCAGAGTGCCTTGCATATTGCAAGGAATCCAGCGTTTCATTCAAGAACAAAACACATAGATGTTCAGTATCACTTTGTTCGCGAAGTGGTGGAAGATGGAAGTGTAGATTTTCAAAAGGTTCACACAAAGGAAAACCCAGCAGATGCTTTGACCAAACCAGTCAACACTGACAAGTATATATGGTGCAGATCCTCTTATGGCCTAACAGAAACGTAAGCAGCATGAAGATGGCAAGTATAGAAAGGATAGAAGAATCACAGAAGATCATGTGTGAAGACTTGATTAAATCATCAAAGTCTTCAAGTGGGAGAATGTGAAGCCAGCCACCACCAGCCACCAAGATTGAATTAGAGAATGTGAAACCAGCCACCTAAGGAGTCAACAATGGTGGGAGTCAACAATGGTGGTGAAGCCATCCTTCCTTAGTCATAAATTGTAGGCACCAAACTTGTGCCACTTGCCTTGCCCCTTGTATTTACATGGATGCTTGCCTATAAATAGGCAATGCATCCAAGCATTGTAAACACACCACAAGAGAGAAACAAGAGAGGAAGAGAAGAGTGAGAGAGGGAAAGAAATCCCACAAAATTGTGAGGTATTTGTGAGAGAGTAAGTGAGGTGTTTTCTCCTATTAATAGAGAGATTTCAGTTGTTCTCCTATTAGTAGAGAGAGGTTGTAATTCCCACATTACTTAGTAAAATCCTTCTATACTTGCCCGTGGACGTAGCCAAATTGGGTGAACCACGTAAATTCTTGTGTGTCTGATTTCTCGTTTTATCCTATTCTTTGCCTTTTATCTTGTCGGGTTTGCATGCCAGTATCCTAACACCTATTAGATTGATCAGGTCAAACTTTTAACTAGATTGAATTATAGTTAGGCTGAGATGTTTAGCTAAGCAAAGTTTAATAACATTGCAAACAATATATATAACCAAGCTTTGTTATATCACAAGTTAGGCTAAATTTTTCTTGATGTTGAAAAAGATGTTCGGGTGATTTCAACGTCTAAAAGATCTGGAACTCGGATCATTTGATCGGGTTGAAGAAGGTCGGCAGTATTTTACCTCTTAAACCATCCATTTAGTAAGAAAATTGAGAACATAGAGACGATGTAAGCAAAAAACTGAAGCTGCAAAATGCTGCGAGCAGACCATGAAAAACATAGGTTATAAACTTGCAACGCATAGAGAAACTACTCCTCATGTAATGTGACTCAAAGCCTAAGGACTTGTACTAAAATCGTGTTAATTTTACTGATTAAAATGATTCTGTTAAAAATAACAAGACTGTGACCGCATCTGCAGATCTTAATATGAAGAGATTAGGCCACGAAAAGAGATCAAGGGTCACCTAAATTCACTAACAAGAACAGAAGGCACGGCTTCAAGGGGGACGAGAAACAAATCCTCTATCTACCATAATTTTTACCAATTCTTTGTGCTTCTTTAACTGTCCTGCTTTCTTCAGCTGCTGAAGAACCATTTCATAAACCTGCAGGCTAGGTTTCAAGCACTTCTCTTCGATCATCTCTCTACACAACTCATAAGCATCCTTCCAATTCTCCATGTCACAATACATTGTGATCAAAACCTTGTAGGTATTCACATTAGGTTCAATCTTATTCTCATCCATCTCCTTCTTCAACTTCAAAACCATATCAGTTGATTTCAAGGCAACATGCATTTTCATCAGGGTGTTGTAAGTCACCGCATTAGGCTCATACTTGAACTCCTTCATTATGTCATAAATCCTGTGAACAGCATTTACATTACCAAACTTTGCGACACACACAATTAACGTATTGAAGGTAGACGCATTCGGAGCACAACCTTTCTCAATCATCAGCATAAGCACCCTTTTCACATCCTCACGATTCTCGTCCTTGCAATGAGTCTCTAGGAGAAAATTATAAGTGACCATATCAGGCTCACATCCAAACCTCTTCATTTGATTATACAATTGCAGAACCATTTCCGTCCTCCCAGCTTTAGCATGTATCCTCATCAAACTGTTAAAAACTATCGAATTTGGATGACATCCTGCATCAAGCATCTCCGCGAAAACATCATGAGCACGTTTAGTTTGCCCGCACCTACACAAAGAATCGATAACAATACTATACGTATCAACATTAGGCTTAATCCCAGACATTTTCATGTCTCCAAACACCCTATCCGCCTCCGATATATTCACAGCACAACACCATGCAAGATCAAATTCGTGTACACAAAAACATCAAGCTCAAACTTATCTTTTAAACTATCAAGAAATTCCTGAGCTTGGCTAGCTCTTCGTTCCACAAAATACTAATCAAAATCGAAAATGCAATCTTATCAGGCTTACAATTATAATCCTCCATACGATTGAAAGCATGGATCGCCTCGGCTGCCAATCCAGCTCTAACATACCTTCTCATAAGAATCGAGAACGTCTCTACGGTAACATCAACATTTCTAGCTTTCATTAAATCAATAACATACCAAGCTACATCAAACATCATTACCTGACCAGAAAAATCAACCATTTCATTGTAAGCCTCAGGGGATTTACTAAAACCGTCTTGATTGCTAGCCCAGTTGAAGAAAGCAAGGACTTGAGGCACTGGGATACCGTTACGAACCGCACTGGACTGTGCAATGACGTGACGAACGATGGATGGGGAGATGGAACGGACGGTGGAAATGATCTGAGAGAAATCAAGGGACAGAGATAATGCGGTTTTTCTGGGATTGCTGAGGTAATGCTCTTTCATCAGAGAGTGGAATTTCTCGGCTATTAAGGTATCTTCAGGTGACAATGCGGTTTTCAGGGTCTTTATTGCGCGTTCTTCTTCGTCCTGTGAGGTTGGAGAGGAAGAGGAAGATAAGTGTTTGAAGAGGCGAGGAGAAGGTGAGGGAGGAAAAGGTAGCATTCTCTCCTTCGTTACCTTTCTCCATGCTTCAAGCCTTCAGTGTCAGCTTCCTCTCTCTGACCAGTTTGTCAAAGCAGACATCTCTTGTGGATGTTTGAAAGCATATGACCAGGCCGATTTCGTGCTGGGAGCTTGTGACGAGGACGACCTGCCCTCCTGCTTTGCATGTAGATCGAATGAGTTTCCAAATCATTCGTCTAAAATCTCGATTTAATCTTAAATTTATATAAAATTTATTCAGACTCGAAATCAACTTCATCTAATCTCGAGGTACGAGTTACAAGTTATATGATGAATTAATCCAAATTAACAGTTCTGATTTGAAAAAAAAAAGATTTTTTACTTAACTTAAATTAGATTTAAAGTCGATAATCATAAATGATAAACGGGTTTATCCACTAACCGGTAGAATCTTATAACAATGATTCGAACTTCTAGAATTTTTAGAAGTTATTTAGTATTTTATTTAGTTTTTATTTTTAAATTTCTTAAAACAGGATTAGAAAATTTGTTTATTTTGGATTTTTTATTAAAAAATAGGAAAACCAATCATCATTATTATTATTTTTGAAAACCATCTCTATTTGTTTTTAACAATTATGATAACTAATTTTTAACCATTATATATTATTATGTTTTAAAAAACTAAAAAAAAAAGATATCAATCAATCTTTTATGAGGAAACAAGAGCCTCTTTACATTAAAAAAAAATTGCTACCGATCTATCAACACACATATTATTTTAAAATTAATAATTAAAAAATCATCTTCTTCTTGTTTTTATTTATTTATTTATTTTACAAATATCCCGTATTCGTAAATATTTAGATAATAAAGAGCATAAATAATTTTATTTTAAATAAGTACATTTTTTAATTTTTAAAAGTAAATTCATATTTTATTATATTTCTTATAATAGCCATACAATATATTAAAAGCTTTATATATATTTATGTTTTTGAAGCTAAATATGTATATATAAGACTAGTATGGACAAAAAAACAAAAACAACATAAGAATTATAACACTCACTTATTATTCACTTATTATAAAATTAAACGGATGCACTTCTTAATAGACTCAATAAACTAGTTAGTTTAGATTGATTAGGATTATATTGTTTTTAAAATATAAAACAAATAATGCTCCACTTAGCTCTGGCTCGAGGGATATAGTTTAGTTGGTAGAGCTCTGCTCTTGTAATTGGATCGTTGCGATTACGGGTTGGATATCTAATTGTTTAAGCGGTAATGATAGTATCTTATACCTAAATCAGTGACTCACTTAATAATTTTTAAAAAATTATCCAAATTATCATAAATTTGAAGAAACTATTCAATTAATTTAGGATTAAATTTAACAAATACTTTGGATAATCTAGTTAATTTGCTCATTCCTGCTAAAAATATATATATATTTGAGAAATGGTACAAATACTTTCATCTAACATAGGGTGCAAGACTTGAACCCTCAAACTCTCAAAACCAAGACCTCTCCACCATGAGATGTATTGACATGCAATATGCAGTCAGTATAATTCTCACTCAAGCAGCTTATGTCTGTTTCTTATTCCATGGATTTTATAATCTTTGAGGCTGCTTGGGTAGGTGGGCAAATATCCCCACACGAATAATTTTTTAAAATTTACTTTTTAAATTAGCATATGAAAATAATTTTAAAATAAAAAATATTTTTTTTTTTTACAAAAATATTTCTCAACCACAACTAAAAACAGTTTCTAAATACTTTTGATAATTTTTCTCATCTACTAAGTCAAGTTTTTGGTGCCCATAGGAAATTCAACGGTATAATATTTAAATGCCAAAGACCCGAAGGACCCTCTGCGTGTGACTTCACTGATAAATGAAAATCAAACCTTGATTTGCAATAATTTAAAGCTTCCAAGGCGGACGAACAACCGTATCTACCAATGAACAATTGCTATGGACCATTTCATTGAAGGGGATCGTATTACCAATTCTACTACTACAAGAGGGGCGTGATTTTCCATCATATAACTGAATATATTTTTGATCAATTTTATATATGTTTACTTCATCCCGGAACACTAAACAAACACAACTAGGTGAATTTTCAATGCTCAATGTCATCTTTTAAGTTCATCAAGTTTTATGATTACTGATTCGTTTTGACAATTACAAACAATATCACTGGCAGCCTTCAAAACTTACCTGTCGTTGCCGAACGCAGCTTTTTTATCCTATGTAAGCGTCACGTTTAACATTTGTTGATGATTAGATAAAGCTTAACAGGTCATAAACCGACAATTGACCAAGCAAATGGATGGAGACAGATCAGTGTATCAAATAGCAGGAATTAAACTTGGAAGGAAATCTTCAGAATCGGATAAGCTGTATGAATATTAGATTATGATGGGCAAAAATGGCTTGCTAAGTCACACCTCTTCATTCTGACCAAACCCTGTCTCTCACTCAAATAAGACAAGACAGGGTCAAGACTAAAGACACAAAAACCTTGGTAGCACACAAATATATAAAAGCCATGTATGATTGAGAGATTGAAAATCTTGTGCAGAGAGAATTCAACGATAACAGAAATGGAGAAACAAGCAGCAGCAGCACCGAGAATGATCTTGAAATTTCTACCAAAAGTTGTTTCTGCAGTCAACTTCCATAACCTTACAGTTGGCCCAGGTCGAGATAAGATATCAGAAAACGCACACAAGCACAAAGCCATTGCGGGCAAAGGAGTTAATCCTGTCAGGTCGTTAATCCCAGTTGAAGTTAGAAGACAGCCCAAGAATGAGAGCTTTGAGACCCAAGAAGATCCCACCTCACCAAAGGTCTCATGTATAGGTCAAGTCAAGCACAAGAAGAAGATGAACAAAGCCACTTCCAAGCGCGTTCCATGGCTCCCTCAAGAAACAAAGCCTGTGTCACAGTATCCACATAAGATAAAGAAGCATGCGTCTAAACTTATGAGACTCTTTACTGGATCAAAAGCAGGGAGGAAATCTATTGTTTCTGGTGGAGATAAGCCAACACTTCCTGATAAAACACCTTCGTTAAGTCAAATGAAAAGGTTTGCAAGTGGTCGTGATACTTTGGCTGGTTTTGACTGGACCGCTCATCAGATCGCACCTGTGGAATCTGATAGCAGGGATTATTATTCTGATGAAGAGAGGGTAGATCGTTTAGAAGAAGAGGAACATGAAGAGGTTATCATTCCTTTCTCGGCACCTATAATGGTAGGTGGAGGAATAGATTTGCTACCAAGGAAAGAAATTAACCTCTGGAAGAAAAGAACCATAAATCCACCTAACCCTCTTCAATTGAGATCCAATATGGTTAGAGGAAATTAATTAACGGTACTTATTTGTACAAATATATTTTCCCTTTGTTTCTGTTAAATCTCAAATCCTGCTAGAAAGCAGAGATGGAAGGTGTAAGATAGGTGCAATTGCAAAGGATTTTGTACAAATTTGTGTTCGATTGAAGGTCATGGAAATGCTAAAAATCAGAAGAACAAATTGATTCAACTGGCAGCAAGACATTTATTTTCTAATTTCTTTTTGTTTTTCTCCACTACAAAAATCTTTAAACAGATAGTCATTCCGAATAAGATTATGTTTGTTTATGTAATGTGGTATGATTTAGTATTTTATCCCAATTATATAATTAAAAATATTTGATTAATCGATATACATCATATAAACTCTCTCTTAATATTGTTTAAGAAAAAAATACAATTCGTTATAAAATCTTTTCAGACCAGATGCTAAACACGCACAAAAAGCTTCTAATTCTAACCCACATACCAAGTATAGTTTTTGACGTATTGCTTTCAAACGGTGGAATGCTAGATATTCTTCATAAAAAATTAACAAACCGCACACAATTTCGGAAGCTGCCTCAACCGAAAATGCAACCATGGTAACACGAAGTGGCTTTTGAGTCCTATCAAAGATATTTGAAAGGATACCTGCAATTTCACATGTACTTGCGTCTCTTGCCTGCTAAAGCCAACCCATCCTGCTTGAAATTGGCATGGTTTTAGTTGAATCTACGGGCAGAGATTTATTTATTTATTTATGTCAAGAGCATCAAAATAGCCTTTCTCCTACGTTCTTAAATTAAATGGATCGTTTTCTAGGGGATGCCTTCCACAACTCAACAAATCTGCTGCCAGGAGAAAATTTGGTACAGCTAAAACACTTCATTGTATCTCATCCGCAAGGTCTCAGTTCCTGTCACCTAATATAACTATGAAAAAACTTTTTTAAGAAAACAATAAGAGTATTATTGTACCAGTTTTTAGACAGACAGTAGATAATCTACATCTATTTTGGTGCATTTTTATAGAGCATCACTCCTTTTCTTTGATGAAGCATCTACAGGACCTACCACCCATTTTAATACTCATCCATTCTATTAACCAATGTGTGATAATTTCTCCATAATAATCACCCGTCATCAATGGAATCGTCAGGCCTTGACTTAGAAATTCGTTATTCCAAATTTGCCAAATTGGTTCCCAAAGGAGAGCAATATTCCAATCAAATTCAAGTATTATACTGCTTAACCTGTGCTCTCTATTATATGTAGGAAAAACAAAACCTTAGCTGACTTCAAAATGCCAAAAAACAGGGGAAAGGGATGAGGAAGAACAACGAACTTCATTTTTGTGTTAGGTTTAGCCATGCAGCAATCACTATTGCAGAGCAAATGCAGTGACCTCTCTGAGGCATCCCCAGTTCAAAAATGATTATTCTACATCATATTATCAATTTTCTGAATAGGTTTCAGCAAGCATTCTGTTGTTGGAGGATCATCTTTTTCTGCTAACTGTAGTAAATTGACAGGGCATTTGTTTACACATCACAAAGACAAAGATGATGCATTTCTTCCTACCTAAAACAAGCTCATTGCCTGAGTTAATTCTAGAAAACAAATTAAGCAGTACCATTTTATCCCTTAGATTCAAGTAAAAGTAACTAGCCACATTCAAGATCAAAGGATGGAAAAAAAGGTACAGATATAAAACAAATTGACAATAGCCAACAATGTATACAATACCACTAGACATGGACTTCCTCGACAGAAGCCATGTCAGAATAGCACAAGTGGAATCGAGTTCAAGGGCCTTTTACTTCTATGGCTACATGTATTTTCCCTGTCCGAATTTGTTGGCTACCTCATGGTTTTGATAACTAAATTTTATCTATCCAATCTCAGTTCCTTAAACAAATGATTGATTTTTTGCAAATTATACTCTAGTAGGTAACACGAACTCCTTGGTATCTAAGAATCTCTCCAATAAGTTCTCCTTTGCCAGATCCTACATACCTTCCACAAATCTTACCATCTCTGATGAACAAGAAAGTAGGCACCTCAACAACGTCCATGTCCTTCAAAAACTGCATGCAGCTATCATTCTCGTCACCGTTCATGCGAGCAAAAACCACAGTATCAGACATCTGCCTTGACAACTTAATCACCGTTGGGTAAACCTTCACGCATGGCCCACAATGCTTCAACCCCACATCAAGAACAATCAGCTTGTGATCAGCTTTATGATCATCAATCAACTTCTCCACGTCTTCTCTGCGATGCAGCTGCACAACAGCAGAGTGATTATCACCGTAGTATAAAACATCTCCCATCAGCTTATCTTGGGTAATCCCTTTTTCTTCATGAATCTTCTCCATGCTCTTGTAGAAGCTGAAGTGTGGAACTTTTTCAATTTTTTCTCTCTTGCAAAGCTCTCTAGTCTTCTGTGATTCATCTGCCATCACAAGGAGGAAATCTACATCGTTGCAGGTTCTGCTAAGCTCTACCATAAAAGGGTAGATTTGACTGCTATGGTAACTGTGGCTTGCTGCATATTCTACAACAACAAGCTTGGTTTTTGCAGTTTTAAGTGCTTCATCGAACTCCTCTACGCTGTGAATTTTTTGTACTTTTTCATCGTTGACAGGTTTTTTGGTCCCTGGGGCAGCTGTAGCCTTCGTCACCAAGTGTGTTCTTCCTGTACCAAGTTTTGCTGCAAGGGGTTTAACTTCTTTAGTAACAAAGGGTACTAAGAAGGAACTGTGCAAACAAGGAGGGCTTAATTTAGGGGTGTTTGAAAGAGACAACGGTGGTTTTGACAAAAAATTTGTGATAGCAGCCATGGAAAGAAGCTTGTAGAGAAAAGGTCTAGGCAATTGAGAACCTGAGAGGAGCTAAGCACAGAACAAAATGGAGAAGAGAGCTGAGGAATTATCATGAAAATCTCAGTGACCATAAATGATATCCACATATTTTTTTGTAGTTCTCATTATCCACACAGTTGGATGGGGTTAGATTTTTATGGCATTTTTTTTCTCTCTTTATAGTGTCTCTTAGCATATTCCTTTCCTCCTGATCAGAAAATCGCTTTAAGATCATTGACGATGCTGATAACTATGGGCCTCAATAAAAAGATGAATTGGGCTAAAGCTTTACAGCTACTGCCCAGTTTCTTTTTCTTTTTTCGACGGGAGCCGGGAACATGGGCTCCGGGGTTGGGGGACAAAAACTAAAGAAAATGTAAATGTCTGTCTTCTGTCGGATTGTGTCAGTCCTCCACACAATCACTCTTCCGTTTCGAGACTCGAGAGTGTGACGATTCGCTTTTCTTCATTTTATTTGTTCTTCCATGGCTACTATCCTAGCTCCAGCATCACTAAACGTGACAAAAGTCTCCCAAGGAACTTGCTCATCCTGTAAAGTGCCAACGGCATTTTACGCCTAAGCATCCGTTTGGCACGGCGTCTATTGGTTGGAAGTATAAATTCCAAACTCGGCAGGGATAGCTCAACGGATTGACTTGATCAATCCAACAATTTGAAGTTTAACTCATGCTAGGATTGATAGAAGACCCGAAATTTGAGCGACAATCAAAACCCTAAGTAAGACTAGGTAAATTTTTTTAATTTTTATCTACAATAATATCGTTTTAATTTTTATTTATAAAAAAATTATTTAAAACTATATTTTAAAAAAAACAAAAATCTATAAATTAACCAACCCGACCCGACCCTTAATCCGGATCCTTTAATCTGAATTATTAAAAAACTACGGTATCAAGAGAAACAATTATCAAGGAAAAGGGTTGTCTTTACCATCGAAACTAAGATGGTTAGGTTAAATTCTTGAAGACAATGCAGACTATGCAAATCCATTTACTTATACAACCGCTTATCCACGATTGATTTTGCTGTGATTATTAACATTTTGAATCTCAAAACTCTAGTAAAATTTGCCAGATTAATTAAACATTTCCAGTCTAGAAGATAACCCAGCACAAGTATTATGTCGGCAAGAACTACACCTTTTGTAGGTCACCACAACAGCATTATTCTCATTAACTTCATCGTGTCTCAGATTGTGGTTATTTTTGTGTTTTAAAAAAAAATAATTTTTTTAATTTTTAGATCATTTTGATATAAAATAAAAAATATTATTTTAATTTATTTTTAAATAAAAAAAATAATATAAATAATTCAGAACAGCGACCCCATGAATCATCGTTTCAATTAATGCTTTAGTTCCTTCGATTGGCTTGCCAGTCTCCCTGTACTGCCCAAAACCGAGCCTTAACTTCGAATTAATTTCCCGCCTCTCCAATTTTATTCCCACCATGAACAAGCCAAACTTCCAGAACCGTGGTATACTGTTCAATTAATACTTGGTGTGTGCGAGAATATCGGTCAAAATAGTCTTGGAAATGTTTTTGGTAAAAATATATTAAAATAATATTTTTTATTTTTTAAAATTTATTTTTAATATTAATACATTAAAATAATATAAAAAAAAAACAAAAAAAATAATTTAAAATTTACCGAAACTATGTGCGAACACAACTTTAAACAAGCACTTAGCATTGTAGTAGTTTTTTTAGATGCCGTTTGTTTTTTTGCAGTTAAAAATAGGTTCCATGATTTTTTTAAAAAAAAAAAAACTGCTTGAAATTTTTTTATGTTTTTTTAATATGCTTATATTAAAAATAATTTTTAAAAATAATAAAAAATATTATTTTTATATATTTTTAAAAAAATAAACATTTAAAAAACAAACATTACTACCACATTAGCTTTAAACTTGATGCCGAAATTCATTTTCATGCCTTCCCTCCTCCCATAGATAGAGCCATTTAACGCATACACTCAAAACAAAGAAAAAATTAAATTGATAAGACCAGACCCCAAATTGAATCATTTTTATTAACAGTGCAAGAGCAGCATGCGATCCATAGAAAGCGTGTATAAGTTAGTTTTCAAATTTTCTTTTTTTAAAATAAATCAAAATAATAATTTTTATTTTTTAAATTTTATTTTTAACAACAAAACAATACAAAAACATAAAAATAATAATTTAAAACTAAAATAAATTTCAAAATTTTACAAAAACACTTAAAAATTGAGTTTTAATGTATTTTTAAGTTAAAATAATATTTTTTTAACAGAACACATTAAAATCATTAAAAGTAATTTTTAAATTCAAATTTAAAAAAAAATCAAAAATTTTCAAATTCAGATTCAGATGCAGCCATAAATGCAACCGTCCCAAGTCTACAAACTGTCACAACATGACAGAAGCAACAAAAGCTGAACTACGTTGGAGGAATCCAGGGTTGTAAAGCAAACTAACGACACAGGTAAAGCCAAGATCCAGCGCTGGCTGGACACCTACGGTTTATTTTTTTATGGCAAAAGCGCCTTTTTCGCTCCATGTGCGCCGAGTGCCCTCTCTCTTGTTCTCACTTCTCACATGCACTAAGAGTCCGTTTGCCCTTAAATTTTGAATATTTTTTTTTGTTAAAATTTATTTTTTTATTTTTTTAAATTTAATGTATTAATATTAAAAAATCAAAATAATTTTTAAAAAATCAAAAAATATTATTTTAATATATTTTTAATCAAAAAAAAATATACTTCAAACAGAACAGCTACACAATTCCAAACACGCCATACAATCCTCAGCAAATCTCGCCAGTAGATCTCCTCCATTAACCCAAAATTTATTTAGTTTATTTAATTTAAAACAGAGAAAATCAAGTGAATGAGAAAAAAATAATGAAAATCTAGATAGCAATAATCTTGACCTTTGGATTCTTCACCATCACCATAATAACAGTAGAAAAAAAACAAAGATCCAGCCACGAAATTTAAGAACAAAAATACAAAGATGAGAGGATTTAATCAAGGGAAAAAAAACCCTAAAATGAAGAGGAAAAAAGAACTAGAAAGTCACAAAGGAGGGAGAACATGAGTTGCTGAAACATAAAAATACCAGGGAATGTTTGATTATTACCCAATCAGACTAGAGACTAAGAATTTGAGGTTTCTTCTGTCTTCTTCTCAGGTTTTCTGCAGAGAATCATGTGCATTGGAGTGAAAATCCCAGTATCACCACCCTTAGTAAGATAATCAGCTGTCTTGAACAGCATCTCGTGAACATCGACAGTCCCTTTTGGAGCAATCCCCAAAGCAGAAAGTATTGTTACAACAATGTGGTTCCTCCAGTAGGCAATCCTTCCCATCTTAAGCCTGGTCCACCATGGTTGTGCTGGTGGTTTAGCCAAGTCTTTCTCTTTCACTACTTCAAATCCTACCTTCCTGGCTGTCTCTGCAATATCAGAATAGTTTCTTAGCCCAGGTAGAGCATCACCTCTTTCAATACCTTGAATAACCTCCACGTGTTCAGGATCGGAAGACTTGTACTTATCAGTTGTGACCCATTCGTAGGACACGTAAAGAGATCCGGGCTTCAAGACCCTAAAGATCTCTGCATAAACCTCTTCTAGTTTCGGCGCGTGACATGTCGCTTCGATCGAGTAAGCTCCGTCGAAGCTGTTCTCCGGAAACGGCATCTCAAGGAAATTCCCTTTAACAACTTCACAAAGTGAATCTAACCCAGCTTTCTTGTTGTGCAAACGCGCACGACTCACTTGATAATCGTTGATTGTGATACCGACCACCTTAGCGCGTGAATGAGCAGCGATAGCACGCATAGGACCACCGACGCCGCATCCAACATCCAGGATTCGATCTCCAGGCTTGACATTAATCAGATCCACGGCCATCTCTTCGTGAAGGCGCGTGGCTTCAAGGTGGGACTTTCCAGGGATGGAAGGAGAGAAATGGAAGGACTGGCCCCATCCCCACTCGTAAATATCGGTGACTAGATTGTAGAAAGTGTCGACGAAATCAGGGACTTTTTCGGCTGTTTCGATCTCTTTGGGGCGGCGGAAAAAAGACCAGTATTGTTTGTAGTTATCTTGGACTTTCTCGGCTGAGATGGAGCCACCGGAGAGATCTACAGCCCGTTTTCCCTTCTGCTCGGCTGGACCGAGGATGCAAACGAACCAGTAGATGCCACCGGCTATGAGAGCTCCTGTGCAGAAGAGTGCGAGAGAGTCCATGAGTGAGAGAGTGAGAGTGAGTGTGGGGATCCTACGTTTCTCTCTCTCTTTATCACGTTTTAAGGGAGTTGTGAGGGTTTTTTTATGTCTTGTGGACTCCAGGGTGCACGCGCGTTGCTCGTGTTTGAGACCATTCAACAGGAAGACGTGGAAAGGTCAGTAACTTTAATAATTTATTAAATTTGTTTTTGTGTTTTAAAAACATTTAAAAAATAAATTTTTTTATTTTTTATTTTAATTTAATTATTTTTAAGTTTTCGAATTATTTTATTATATTAATATTTAAAAAATCTCTTAGATTGAGATTGAGATAAGCTGTAATTTGAAAGTGCTTAATTTACTATCCATCGCATTTTTCTGATCTATTAGCTGTACAAATTTTTAAAACAAAGAATATAAAGCGGGTGGATCCGGGTGTGAGATGATGAGATCTTGGATGTTTTTTGCTTTATGTGGATTTTGTTTTATTTAAGGATGTCAAATTTATTCAAGTTACAAAACAAAAGGAAAACTAGTAAAAGAAAATTAAAATTTAGATTCATTTTCATTTACTATAATTAAACATGCCTTTAAAATAAGTTGAGAGAAGTAATTGATTTTAAAAATCGATAATTTTAAATACAAAAACCACAAAAAATATTCATTGAGAAAAATACAAAAACCACAATTATTTATTTTTCGTTCAATTTTTGTGTGTTCACGTGTAAGCAAGTTAACTGCTGGAAACATTTATTATAGGAGTTAGACTCGGTCTTGAGTCTAAATTAGCTAAAGACGTGTATCGTGGAGTTATTGGGTCAGTATAAAAAATATAATTTTCATTATTTTTTAAATAAAACAATATTGTTTTGTAAAAAAAATAAAAGAAAATATCAGAGCTGTTGTTAGATTATAAATTGACCCATGGCATCATATCAAATTTAATTGAGTCAATATTCATATCAATTCAAAAAAAAAAAATGTTCACGTCTTGAGTTCATAATTATAATAACCCAGAAGATATGACCATACAAATTATCTTACTTCACCTACAATTCAATATGCCTAATTAAAAACATATAAGTATTTTTAAATATTTATCTCAAGGTTATTTTTAAGAGATATGAGTCAGCAAATTAAAGAGTCCTCTAGTTTATTTCCTTTTAGAATTAAAAGAGTCTTAAATATAAAAATTCAATTAATCATTTAAATTGAATTGAATTTACATTGCCCAACAGAAGTTTATACTTCACAGATCACAGCTTTCGATGTCATGGGCTCCTCCTCTACCTGTCCTTTGACAACTGACACTGCTCTGTACAGTTCACCTCGGAAGACGTGTCACCTTCTTGCTTGGTCTCAGCTTTTGACATTTACATGCATCTTGTTTCAATTTATTTTTTTTCATATTTATAAACATTGAGATATTTTTTTATTCAAGAATGTAGATTCTTGTTGTTTATTTTTGTATTTTAAAAAGTAATTTTAAAAAAATTTAAGTTTTTTATTTAAAATTAATTTTTTTATGTTTTTAAATTATTTTAATAAATTAATATAATAAATAAATTGTTTTTTAAATAAGTTATTTTAAATAAAAAAATATTTTAAAAAATAATGACTATTATAATATTAAGCTCAAAATATATTTGAAATTAAAATGCGATGATGTTTGATTGTGTTGGAGAATAATATAAATCATATCATACAATCTTACCTAACAGTTTAAGCTATTGAGTTGAGGTAATTCTTCACATGGTATTAGAGCCTTGATGATTAAGCGGTCACGAGTTCGAATCTTACATCCTCATTTATTTGATAAAAAATTAAGCACAAGGTAAAGTGGACATATACAAGTTTCAAGTCCAAAGGGCTTTTACTTGAGGAGGTGTGTTAGAGAATAGTATAAATCATATCCTGGGACCTCACCTAACAGCTTAAGTTATTGGGTTGAGATGGGGCTTTCACTTGAGGGGGTGTGTTAGAGAATAATATAAATCCCATGGTATTAGAGCCTTGATGATTAAGCGGTCACGAGTTTCAATTCTTCACATGGTATTAGAGCCTTGATGATTAAGCGGTCACGAGTTCGAATCTTACATCCTCATTTATTTGATAAAAAATTAAGCACAAGGTAAAGTGGACATATACAAGTTTCAAGTCCAAAGGGCTTTTACTTGAGGAGGTGTGTTAGAGAATAGTATAAATCATATCCTGGGACCTCACCTAACAGCTTAAGTTATTGGGTTGAGATGGGGCTTTCACTTGAGGGGGTGTGTTAGAGAATAATATAAATCCCATGGTATTAGAGCCTTGATGATTAAGCGGTCACGAGTTTCAATTCTTCACATGGTATTAGAGCCTTGATGATTAAGCGGTCACGAGTTCGAATCTTACATCCTCATTTATTTGATAAAAAATTAAGCACAAGGTAAAGTGGACATATACAAGTTTCAAGTCCAAAGGGCTTTTACTTGAGGAGGTGTGTTAGAGAATAGTATAAATCATATCCTGGGACCTCACCTAACAGCTTAAGTTATTGGGTTGAGATGGGGCTTTCACTTGAGGGGGTGTGTTAGAGAATAATATAAATCCCATGGTATTAGAGCCTTGATGATTAAGCGGTCACGAGTTTCAATTCTTCACATGGTATTAGAGCCTTGATGATTAAGCGGTCACGAGTTCGAATCTTACATCCTCATTTATTTGATAAAAAATTAAGCACAAGGTAAAGTGGACATATACAAGTTTCAAGTCCAAAGGGCTTTTACTTGAGGAGGTGTGTTAGAGAATAGTATAAATCATATCCTGGGACCTCACCTAACAGCTTAAGTTATTGGGTTGAGATGGGGCTTTCACTTGAGGGGGTGTGTTAGAGAATAATATAAATCCCATGGTATTAGAGCCTTGATGATTAAGCGGTCACGAGTTTCAATTCTTCACATGGTATTAGAGCCTTGATGATTAAGCGGTCACGAGTTCGAATCTTACATCCTCATTTATTTGATAAAAAATTAAGCACAAGGTAAAGTGGACATATACAAGTTTCAAGTCCAAAGGGCTTTTACTTGAGGAGGTGTGTTAGAGAATAGTATAAATCATATCCTGGGACCTCACCTAACAGCTTAAGTTATTGGGTTGAGATGGGGCTTTCACTTGAGGGGGTGTGTTAGAGAATAATATAAATCTCATGGTATTAGAGCCTTGATGATTAAGCGGTCACGAGTTCGAATCTTACATCCTCATTTATTTGATAAAAAATTAAGCACAAGGTAAAGTGGACATATACAAGTTTCAAGTCCAAAGGGCTTTTACTTGAGGAGGTGTGTTAGAGAATAGTATAAATCATATCCTGGGACCTCACCTAACAGCTTAAGTTATTGGGTTGAGATGGGGCTTTCACTTGAGGGGGTGTGTTAGAGAATAATATAAATCATATCCTAAAACCTCACCTAATAAGTTAAGGTATTGGGTTGAGATGGTTCCTTAACTAACTAGGTTTTTTGAACAAGTTATATATATATATATATATATATATATATATATATATATATATATATATTCTCACTAAAAAAAACTGACGATAACAATCATTAAATTCCACATTAATGTCGTACTCAAATAACTTATGTTTTTTAATTTTTGTAATGTCTGACGTTTTTATTTGTCTTGTTATAAAAGAAGTCCAATGATGCATGAAAATTTAGAAAATCACACCAGTCATCTTAAAACATGATTTGAATTCAATACTTTTTAAATAAATTGGATTAACATGGATGATATATCCTTATTTTTTATATAAAAAAAACTTGATTAATACATAAACCAGTATTGAGCAGCATATTGAACCTTGCCCCCCCCCCCTTTTTTTTTTCTAAAAACAATACAATGTATTGGAGCAACTAGTGGTATTTATTAGGTAGTATTTGATTATTATCTCGTGATAAAAAAGATACCGATAAAATTATATTTGATGATGATGTACAAAATAAAATAATTATTTTTGTATTTTATTTGATTATCATGGATAGAATAATAAAATATAAAAAAAATATTTTATTATTGACATGTATTGTTGTCAAACTTACATGTTTTTTTTACTTTAAATATTATTGAGTATTAAAATGAATAATATTATAATAACAATAATTATAAAACCAAGACTAATTTGATAGGTTGACCAAAGGCTTTGACTAATCCGAGTTTAAGAAAAAATAGAGAAATGATTGGCTCGATTAAAAACCCAAGTCAACACCGGGATAAAACATGTGTTAAAGATATGTTGATTTTTTTGAAAAAAATAGTCATAACAAGGTTGCTTTAATTATTTTTTATTTTTTTTTGGTTTAGTCGGGTTAACTCTCAACCCATGACATGAACCTTGTATCGGGTCGACTCGACTCCTAGGTCGAGCTTTAAAACTACGATAATAATTATTTTTATCCACATGTTGACCTGGATCAACCCATGTTGATCTCCCTACCCATGACCTAGACCTTGTTTTAGTTGATATCCAAGTTGAGTTTTAACAGTATGAAAATAACAAATTTCATCATTACGTTGACTTTGGTGAACTCGAGTTGGCCCTCGAGTCAAGCTTTGGAACCATTATTTAACTACTTTTATTTTTTGTTGATCCAAATCAACACAAGTTGACTTTCATGACAAATGACACTGACTTTACCCCGAGTCAAGTTTTAAAACTATAATAATAATTATTTTTGTTCTTATAATGACATGAATAACAGTCAATCCCCGCTCGTGACCCGGATCTTGTCCCGGGCTGATCCATGAATTAAGTTTTAAAACTATAATAATAATTATTTTTATTTTTATCCTGGTTTAGGTCAATCTGATTTATGACCCAGGCCTTGACTAATGACCTAGGCTTTGCCCAAATCGACCATATTGGTTGGTTTTAATAATATAATAATAATCATTTTTATATTTACATATCTTAGTTATACAATTTCATAATTGAGAGTTGTTTATAAAAATATTTTAAAAATAAAAAATATTATCTATAGAGACATATTTTCTCTACCCCTCATGTTTTGAAAGTACATAAATTTACTCTAAAATTATCATAGAGATAGAATATTTTCATGTCTCTATCTCTATCTATTAGACCAAACATATTTATATCTTAACTGTTTATGTTTATTCAAAGACAATAATCAAACGCTACCGCAGTTACTTTGTTATACTATATTAAAGGAAGAAATACATATAAAGAGAGAAAAATATATATTAAGATATTATTATAATTTTTAATGAATTATTTTTTATTTTTTATTTTTTTGTGTATCTATTTTTTTAAAAAAAATAAATTTAAGAAATAACTAATAGTTATTTCATGCTCACCTTTCATTGGTAAAATTTTCCGTGGTGGTGTTTATGCAGAAACACATGACTACGTTGAGATTTGTTTTACAATATTGTTGTTTCAGAAATAAAGTACTGCCGATATTTCCTAAGCGACTGAAGCAAAGATGCGCCTCACAGAATCTTTGCAATTGCCTTGCCTTTTTCTCACGTGCCTGCCTGCATAACATGCTTGACATTGTTAATTCTGGGTTGCTTTGCTTTTAAAAATATTGTCGATGGTTTTCTAGCGAGTACATTGTCATGTGTTTTGTGTTTTCGGATCTTGTGTTTCTCTTAACAGCTGTGGCTGAATGTTCTGTCTCGTCGAGCTGTTGTCCAGCTCACCACATCGACACATGGACACTCCACTTAACATGGAACAAATATTGGGAACGCAGGTTTTTAAAAATTTTGAATTTTTTTATTTTAAATTAATATTTTTAAATATTTTTAAATTATTTTGATGTTCTAATATCAGGAATATTTTTTTAAAATAAAAAAATATTTTATTATATTTATAAGTAAAAAATACTTTGAAAAATAATTGTAAACACACTTCTAAACATATTCTTAATAACCGATCTTGATTTCTTTGTAATTTAGATTTTAAATCTAATTAAGTATAAATTTATTAGCTATATCATATTTATCTGATGGGTTAATATACAATTGATAAAATATAATATAATTTAAATAAATTTTAAAATAATATTATTTTAAATTGATTTGAGTTAATTTATTAAATTTGTGAATTAGTTATTGAACATGATCATAAATTATTTCTAGTTTGATAACTTTGCAAGAAATTCAAAAATAATAAAAAAAATCAGATATTCAAAAAAATAAAAAAATTAACTCATGGATCCAAGTTGTTAGCCTGGGCGAGGCACGTTTATGTTATATATTTATTTTATTTTCCGGGCATCTCTAACCTCTTAGTTAATTTATAGGCGTTACACATGCTATCACAATTGATTGAAATAATCTACAAGGTGTGATGGTGTTTTGAAATAAGATATGTTGATAGAATAAGGTATTTGAGTGGTTGGACCATGGGATAATTAAATGACCGTTCAAATAACTATTTTTTACAATGTAAAGAAAATTATATTGATAATTAATGCTTCAGGATATTAGTAAAAAGTTTTTTTTAAAAAAAGATTTTAAGAATCATATGATAATAAAATCAAGAATTTTATATAGAAAAAAAAATAGTGAATATATTAGAGATCATTAAATTTGATAAATAAAATTGTTCATGTTGAATCAATGTTTTTTTTTAATGTAAAGAACTTAAATTTCTTATCTAAATAGTTTAATAGGTATTTATATCATTTAAATCTTGTCTATTTCTTAAGTGTAGAAGCGTAATAGTAATTTTATTATGATTGAAATTACGAGAGATGTATATATTTTACACGTATGTCAATTAATATTAATGTGAAAAAATATAACTTACAAATACATTAACAATCATTAATATGAAATAATATGCATTAATAAGATAAAAAATTATTTTTTTATGCACGAATGAGATAAGAAACATCGTTTTTTTATGCACGAATGAGATAAGAAGCAGAGAAACCTAAGAAATACATTGATCTCAAAACATAATGCCATGTTATCAGATAAACCTAAGACATTCATTGATATGAAGGTGGAAAGAATTACAAGTATCTATCTGTAGTTTTATGGCCTTTAGTAAATTCCAAATGGACAGTGGGAGCTGCTCGGCACTTACGAGGAAGCTTCCTTTTGAAATGATGCTCTCTCCTTTGCCCCTTCGCACTTTCCTTTCACGAAAAAGATCGGTCCCAAAAAGGTGTACCTTTTTGCCTTTGAATCTGAATCCTCCTTGCCTTTTCCTCTCTTGTAAATTCTTGGGAGTTTCCTCACTTCTATTCATGACATTACTACAAGTTAGTTCACTGTCTTTTTCATGAAATGGTATGAGCTAGTTATAAAGATCCTGAATTTGCATTAATCTCGAACGTTGCTGACATTATTTGATGGATGAGATTTTTGTGTACTAAAATCATCTAATTAGTACAAGTTTGTGTAATGATGTGATTAGATTGAGTCACACGAAGTGTTACTGTAACACCTCATCTCACTAGTAAGATATTGTTCGCTTTGGGCCTTCCAGTCCATCTAAATCCAGGGCTTTCACCCAAGTTCCCCTCACGGGTTTGTTCTTGGCAGCCACACATGGTCCCAAAACGCGTCTTACTAGTCAAGGTGAGCGTGCACTTATAAAGCAGACAATATCTTACTAGTGAGGTGGGGTGTTATATTTAGTATCAGAGCCGAGGATGACTAGTCTTTAGGTGGGGGGATTGTAAAAGATCTCATATCGGAAGCGAGCGTCCAGAGTCAAGGCCTTATAAGTGCACGCTCACCTTGACTAGTAAGCCGTGATTTGGGGTCATGCGTGGCTGCCAAGAACAAACCCGCGAGGAAAACCTGGGTGGAAGCCCTGGATTTGAATGGATTGAGAGGTCCAAAGCGGATAATATCTTACTAGTGAGGTGGGGTGTTACAGTTATAATTTAATATGTTACATAATGTTGTCATTTTTTGAGAAAAATTCTCGAAAATTACAAAATAACAAAGTACAACCATGGAGGATTGTTAGGAAATTCATCTCATGCATCCAGTCGATCCCACACGGCTGCTTTTTGAAAGTATTTATGAGATTCAATCAATGAATTATTGGATGTATAAATTAGTGTATGGACAAGAGACATTCATGTTTCGAAGCACGAAAGTCTTGTCTTCTTGTATTTTTTCCTCCCCCAAGAAATGGGGCCTTGTGTCGTTGCGTTTTTCGCTTAATTAAGTTTGTAATTATACAAAAAATTGAGGTAACAAGAAATACTCTATCCCATGTAGGAAGATCAAACACAAGCTTTCCTTTCTTTTGCTAGATTTCTTTTTTAAATGAAAGTTCTAGCACCATGTTCGAGCAGAGTGGCTTTGATACTGCCTGCTACGAGGAACACCGCAGGATTTAACAAACGTAGTGCACATGTTATAAGGAACACTAGAGGGTCTACGTTAATTTTACCAGGGATCACAGGAGCTACATACCTCCATTAATGGCTGCTCAGGGTAACAAAATTATGGTCATGAACAAAACGTAACAGGCGATAATCAAGGGATTGGCTTGTATTCCAGCACCCTGATCGGAGAAAGATCAGGGCCACCAAACACTGGTTTCCTCGACTTATCCTCCATGCTGACAAGGCTTGAAAACGATCATAATTAATACCAGAAGTGCTTGATTTGATGGCAGTCTGATGTTGACTCCAAGGAAGTATGGAACCCCTGCTCTTGTAGCTGTCTTTTGAGAGCATCACAGAAATCTTTGGCATTCTTAATTTCTTAAACCTGTAGCGATGCATTTCAAGAAGTCAAGGCAATGATCAAATTTTAGTGGCCGTATATTGACACCCCGGCGGGTAATTTCAAAGAGCCTAGATGCTGATGAGAGCCTTTCGTCACTGGAAAACAAGGTGTCAGCAGGCCTGCAATGCCACACACAACATTCGGCCCAGATATATATCTAACAAAAGAGTGAAAAGTCCTGCGGTTACATGCAAATCTTCCGAGGGATAGAAAACGAACAGTTTTCTGAAATTAAATAATACCAATAGAAAACGAGTGAGTACGATTGGTGTTTAAAACATTTTTATTACTACGAACAAACAAACAATTTTGCTTCTAAAACATTTTTATTACATAGAGGTGAGGATCGATTCTAACAATTTTTTTTAGAAAATTTTGAAATGAACCAAGCCGGTTTAATTTTATGTTTACTCGTGGACCTTTTAGTTGAGCTATTTTTGACATGTTTTGATTTAATGAGTTTTTAGTTTATAACGAATATTTAGTTTTTAGTGAGTTTTTCATTTAGATTTTAATTTCTAAAATTGAAATGGAACCAAACCATTTATTTTTTAAAAACAAGATTATTCAGAAAAACCATTTAGTTTAATTAATTCCATGAATATTCTAGATAATTCAATTAATTTTCTCAGCCTTATTATCATTCAATAAATGCTCCAAGAGAGAGTTTTTTTCATGGGTAAAACAAGAAAACTAAGGGGGACAAATATATGAGAAATTAAAATATATAAGGACTAAAGTGGAACACGTACCATTACCGGTAAATCTTGTCCAAGAGGACGGGTGATGGGCCATTGCCACATTATTCGTTAGCATGCTAGAGCCTGGAGGTGTTTCCGAGCTCTATATTTTTTTCGATCACAGCAAACTCGACAAGTGACACTCGATGTTAAAGTCAACATGATTAACATAAAAACCTAAAACTTGAACTTGAAGGGATCACAATCCAAACTACTAATAAGTATAAACGACAAACTCTACAGCATTTTTCTGGTAAACAAAACAACAATCTCTGTCACAGGTTTCTGATCCAGGAAAGTTTACCTTCTTACATCCTCGACCCATTCTGGTTAATTTGCCAGCACTCCTGTCTGCAACCTATCTTAGTGAGCCATGCGAAACTTTGACACTTCATTGCGCAACGGCTCCCCTGCGCCATCCAAGGTGGAATCCTGAATTGAAAGATTGGGGTTTTTTTCTTGCATGAACTTGCAAGCAACCATCATTCACCAGATCATTGCCAGACTTTACTTTTACTTATCCCTTGGAAAATCTGAAAACAGTGTCTCTGTCTAAAGTATAACTTACACATTGAATTCTTGATAGAGAGAAAAAAAAAAGGAACGAGCACAATTTTTAACTTGTAGATTACCTCTTTTATAACTTTATGTATTTTTAGACGAAATTGATTTATACAAGTTCAATTAATATTATTATTTTTCATTTTTAAGAGATTTTGAGTTTAAATTTAGAAAGTGTGTGGTTAGTATCTAAAAACCCAAAAAACAACAGGGACAAAAACTTATTCGGTTGAAAAAATAAGGACAACAACCTAAATTAAATATATCCGTACAATAGTAGTTTTTAAGAGATTTTTTTATAATTATTATAAAAAAAAA